>NW_024429188.1:99673235-100388235 GCF_017639785.1 Mesocricetus auratus | reverse complement strand
TGCTATATTGTACTGGTACAAAAGCCTGGTACTTGTTAGGAGGCTCAGGTTTGAACTTGTCACAATCCTCCTGTCTCTGACTCTGGGGTACTAGAATTAAAGACTTTAAATTTCCTTTAATATAGGAAGTAGGGCAAAGTGAAACATGTTGACAATTTCATGGATATCAGCCATTATGGCATGCCATCACAGGGTAGGTGAGAAGTATCCTAAGAAAATTATTTTTCATTCTAGTGTAGGATACTTTTGAACAGTTTATTTATAAAGCCCATGAAAGGTCTTGTATATCTAAGATGACAGTAGATAAAACAATGGAGAAGACACTTGAGTTTTACGTGCAAAGGCAAATTAAACTAACCTGTTAGAAGCTATTATTTATACGCTGCAGCGTCTGGCATCATTACTCTGTAAAATGCCTCCCATTTGCTTTGATATCTTTTGTTGTTGTTCTGTAGTTGATCAAAAAATGAACAAACATGTTGTGTCCTTAAAAATTATTGAAAGGAATATATTTTTTCCTAAGCCAACCACTACAACACGTATATGTTTTATTGCTGCCTGTCTGTATAGTCCATTAAGAGATCCAAATCCGTGTCCTCAAGTGGGGCACTAGTGGCTAAATGACAGTGGTAGGAGAGTGTAGAAAGTGGCTTCCCAGCACACCCACACAGCACTGGGGCTTTCTCTTTTTCTTTCTAAAGCACTTTTCCTTCTTTAAATTGGATGCCTGTTGTCAACTAAAACTAGAGAGCATGAAAGGTGAAGGAAGAAAACCTATATTTAGGGGCTGGCAAGATGACTCAGGAGTTAAAGGCCCTTGCTATTCTTGCAGAAAACCCAAGTTTGCTTCCCAGAACCCACATGATGGCTCACAACCATTTGTGATTCCAGTTCCATGGGGTTTGCTGCCCTCTTCTAACCTCTGTGTGCACTAGGGGTACACATGCATACATGCAGGCAAAACACTTATATACACAAAAAGATTTAAACACACAAAACCCCATATCTATAAAAATTCAACAAATGGAATGAATTTTGAAGCAGAAATATTTATTGCACTCAAAAATCAATGCAGTCATTTAGGGGCCATGCATTTAAAGGTGGAAAGCCACACACACCCAGCATGTATCTCATCGACTTCATCAAATATTGGATAAGTCTCCTCACCATTTTTCTGAAATAAACACTTGAATTGTCATTCTGACCACTGTCCCTACCTGAAAAATGTCTAAATGTTGTCATTCTGAGTTCCCTGAAGCTTGTGCTTGTCACTATATTAATGTTGACTACCTAGACTTCGAGTCTGGGCTATTGTGGGTACCTATCTGTGGTGATCTGAGTGAGAATTTCCCCCATAGGCGCCTATATTTGAATACTTGGTCTCCAGTTTGTAGAACTGTTTTTGAAGAATTAGGAGGTGTGGCTTTGTTTTGAGGAGGTGTGTCACTAGATGTGAGCTTTGAGGTTTCAAAAGGTCATCCCATTCCCAGTTAATTCTCTCTCTGTCTCTGTCTCTGCCTCCAACTTGCAGATCAGGATATAAGCCCTTACCTATTGGTCCAGCGAAGTGCCTGCAGGCTTCCCATTGTGGTGATCATGAACCCTGAGCCCCAAGAAGAATTTTATTTTCTTTTGAAGTTGCCTCAGTCATGGTATCTTTTCACAGCAATAGAAAAGTAACTAAGACACCATCCCATGGTTTGTTGTAGAGCTGAATTTTGTAGTCTTTTCTATAACTTGCTAACTCTGTGAACCCAGAGAGATGATTTTTGCCTCATTTCTGCAATTCTACTGAAAAAGAGTCTGGGAAACAGGAAAGAATGTAAGAGAGATATGCATGGTACCCCAGAGAAGAGGAATGAGGCAAGATCTCCTGAACCGATTGGGAACATGGCGGGGGTTGGGTGGAGTGGGAGCTGGGAAGAAGAGAGGGGGAGAAGACAAGGAGAGAGTAGGTCATGGGGCAACAGGAAGGTTGAGTGGGGATAGAATAGGGGGAGATAAAGATGAGAAATACCATAATAGAGGGAGTCATAGGTTTGAAGAGAGATCTGGCACCAGTGAGACCTCTAGCGATCTACAAGGATGACACCAACTGGCAATCTAAGCAATAATGGAGAGACCACCTTAAAAGTTAGTAATTATTGTTTAAAAATATAAAAATATTTCAGTGTGTTAGCTGTATCAGTAAAGAGTAACAGTGAGTTTCCCCTTTTCCCAATGTGAATATGTAGTTGCTTGATGAACTGCAGAATCTAAGGCCACTTTGGGGTTGATTAGGATAAACTTGAGCTCTTGAAGATGGATCTGATAATACTTCCTGGGTGAGAAGGCAGCCCCCTGTCCTTTTCTCCAAGAACAAATAGCCTTGCATTTTTTTTGTCCCTGAAATCTACATCAGTTTTGAACCTGGGGTTTCTGTATGGGACTGGGGTGGTTACTGAAAACCCTTTGTGTTTCACCATTTCACCTCAAAATGTATTGTCTTTACTACCTTTCCTCCAAAGAAGAATTTAATCTCATCAAATCCTTAAAATTCAGTACTTTTGTAATCCTCAAAAGACTGTGAAGAATGACTTCAGTTTCATGAAGAATTCTTTGCCTTTGTCCCTGCAGCCACTTTTTGAGAGAGAGGTCCCTCTATTTTGCCTTGCTAGTGCACCGTACGGTGTCCTAAACATGTTCCTTCAGTTTGCTTTTCTTATGTATCTCAAACCTGGTCCCATCTCCAACCAGTCTTCCCAGAAACCTCCTTTAAAACTGCTTTTAGAATTTTATTTAACATCTCTTACCCCCGCGCTCAGACAAACTGTTCTCTACTTTCCTCATTTGTTCAAATGGATAGAAATCTAGGAGAAATTCCTTCATGTAGGGACTCCTCAAGCAATCTCCACTAAGAAAATGGTTGATGACGTCTGCAATTCAAGAGGCACCAGTTGTTGGCACACCCCTGTAAGCTTGGGATGACAAAGATTTATTGCCAGGATTAGAAAAAAATCTTTAAAATGGAAGGAATTCTCCCATTATTTGATGCTTGAGATATTATGCTCAGAACAATGCATTCTAGGGGCTGGGTGTGTAGCTTAATGGTAGATTGTGAGATAGCCCTGTTCAAGGAACTGTATTGAATCCCAGCACCAAACAAACAAACCAACCACGTTTAAACTGAGAAAGGGACAAGGTAGGAACTGAGCCCATAGATAGAAGCCCTAGGGAAGTAGGTTCCCAGGGCAGGGAATGGAGGAGGGTTGGAGAGTGGAGTGTGTCAATGAGGAGGATCAACTGCTGACTTTTCTCCTTTGCACGGTGTCCATCTGGCCCCAAGTTGTTGATTTGTGAGCACGGATGCTTCCTGCTTTGTCCTGTTACTTTATCCCTGGCAATGAAGGGCAGGGGGAAGAACAAGGGACAGCTGTTTAACATCCCGCTCTAGCTGCTTTGCTGAGAACAGAGTGGAAAGAGGAATGCATTCATGTTTATTGAGCACCTGCTATCTGCCAGTTACCAGGAATGTCCATATCGCATCAGTATTAGTCCATAGGCGGTGTGGCGGTGTGTGTGTGTTTGTGAGGGGGTTTCAAATAACCCACTGAAAGAGTCAGCCTGCTGGGAAAGAAGGGAGAATGCCAAAAGCCATCCAGCAAGCTCACTTAGCCATCTTGTGCTCATCATTATTATCTGCTTTTCAACAGATGTGGAGGCTGAGAATTAGACTGAAAGGCCCTCCCAAGATCCCACAGCTAGTTTATGGTAGAGATGGCTGAGTTTGCCTTCTCTTCTATTAGTGAGAAATCAGACATCCTTCTTGCACCAGTATAGCATGCAAACCAGAGGAAAGGGACATGTTTGATTTCACTTGGGCATTTCTGTTAGTGGGTATCAGGTGTTAAAGTAAAGGTACGTATATTTCCAGAGGAACCCAATTAGAAAAGGAAACACAGTGGGTTAGAATGCACAATTCCACTTTGGCAGCTGCCTATATGGTCAAAGAAGCAAAAGAATAAAAGGGGGAAAGAAAGAAAAATGGCAAGGCAGCCAGAGGCATATATTTTTAGAGAGCTCAAAAGATAAAAATGATAGTCTCCCTTGGAATTTATCTTAATGAGCAAGACTCAATCAATGGGAAGTGACAGATGGGATAATTTCAAGTTCAACTTTCCTTCTTCTGTTTCTTTGTATAAAAGAGAACCAACTTTTTGATCTTTTTTTTCCTCAGCTGTAATATTCTGCTGCATAAAGAAGATTGAACACCGAGTACCACATTAATATGTTATTGGCATCTTTCTTTTTCATATCCTACATGTTGATTGTAAAACCGTCCAGAGAGACTGATAGCTGTAATATATTACAGTTCCTCAACCTCAAATTAATTTCATAACAGTACAGTAGAGCCAGATACTCTGTACTCTAAGAAATATCTCAAAGAAGGTAACAGTCTTTTTCTTTGAAGCCCCAGTTCTAGCTATTTTATTTATTGTATAACCTATCTAGACTAGACTTTTCTGCTCCATTACCCAATGCAGCAATTACCACTACCCCTGGAGGATCCCACGCCTGCTTCAGGTGCCTCCATGTGTGAGAGTCTATGGTGAACTGAACAAGTATAGGAGGAGCAGAGAACTGTGTGTGAGATGTGCAGTCCTTGTCTCCACACTCAGAGCTACAGGGTAAGTAGACAGGCTCATGTAGACACAGCTTAAGCTGATGAGCTCATTCAGGAGCAAGGCAAGGTACTTGTCAGGGTATCACTTGAACCCTTTCCTTCGCTCACAGGTGTTTCCCACCCAGAAGAGACAAAGCCTAAGAGAATTCTGTCTTTCTGGCTTTCATTTGGGAAAATGGTTGTGAGGGATGAACATGAGCACTCTCACTCCCCACCCAGTGAGTCTTAGGACCACTTTATTTGCCACAAAGAATCGGAAATAGATGCCAGGCTTGGACTCTTTTCGTCTAGGACTGTGCTGTTCAATATGGCGGCCATTGGTCAACATGACAATTCTAAGACAACTTATGTGAGCCAGGTAGTGGTAGCACATGCCTTTAATCCAAAAACTCAGGAGGTAAAGGCAGACAGAGCTCTCTGAGTTCTAGGCCAGTCCAGTAGGTCCACAGAGTGAGTTCAGGACAACCAAGGCTACACAGAGAAACACTGTCTCAAAAAAAAAAAGAAAGAAAACAAAAGGAAGGAAGGATAATTTACTTAAGATTAAATTAAAATTACCTAAAATTAAATCAGGGAGCTAGGGACACAGTTCTGTGGCAGAGTGCTTTCCTAACATGGCACCAGGGCCTGAGTCTAATAAACAAATGAACGCACAAAAACCCACCATCAAGAAAAAACAAACAAACCCAAAACCAAAACCTAAACAAACAACAACACACACACACGAAACAACCTCCTCCACTTAGGCTTAGTGGTGCACACCTGTAACCCTAGCTACTTGGAAGGCATGAGGGTTGCCTATGTGAACTGTGTAGTGAATTCAGGGTTAGCCTGGCGATTTAGTGAAAACTGGTCTTAAAAGTGTAAGCTGAGAGGAGAATGGACTGGGAAGAAATCTCTGTGGCAGAGCTCGACTATCATGTGTGAGGCTCTAGGTTAAAATCCTCAGTACTGAAAAATATTATTTCTTAGTCTCAGTTGCTGTATTTGAAGTACTCAGTAGCTGCACACAGGTAGTGACTAACATATTGAAGAATGCAGACAGAGAACATTACCATCACTGAAGAAATTTATTGTTGACAGCTCTTCTCTTGACTCCAACTGGGTATGATCTTGAAAGAAGAGTAGAATAGTGATTAGTTTCTGGGAGAAGGGAGACAGAATTTACAGAATCTCCTTGTTCCTTGCTACTGGCTTTGTATGGTGCATTGCTCTATGAAAGGAGCATCTTTGAATATGTAGTTATCTACAAAGTATAGTCAGTTGTCAGAAAGAATGGAGGGCACCTGAAAAGGTAGTCTCCTTTGTAAGTCATGTGAATAAAGTAAAATGAGATAGGGAAGCAAAGCACAGAAAGTTCAATGGGTATGAAACATAATTAAAATTTTTCCCTCATCTAAGTTCAAAAGAAATTTCTCCAGTATCTTAATTGTTCATTTTTAAAATGTGGTTACTATAACTATGAAATTAATTCATCATTAAAAGTAAGTGTCATTTAAAGTTCATATCTTCGGTTAATATTTAACTTATTTATTCAACATATGCTTTTAAGTACTTGGGATGCTTATCAGGCATTCTTCTAGGCCTTTGCTGGTTATCAATAACTAACAGATACCTACAAAGAAGAATCTTAATTCCTATTAGGTAGAGATAGAAAGCTAGCAGGAAAGATCATAAACCAGTAAACATATGAAATATGTAGGAATGTTTCCTTGACAGTAAGGGATAACTGCTGGAACTGGACAGGGCACATTCCCTTGGTGCTTTTGACAGAATAATATCTTACAGCTGTAAAAGGTAAAATCCAGGTTGGCCAGAATTCATGAATACCTATACACATATTGTACTGTGTGGTGGTAAGGCTGTGTGAAGTGGAATACTTTCATACAATATTCATAGCACTTTTTTTCTTTCATGTAATTGTATATGTTTATGTGCTTGTGTGTACAGGTGCATGTGGAGGCCAGAGAAAAACTTTGGGTGTCATTCCTCGGGAGCCATCCACCTTGATTTCTGAAGACAGGATCTTTCACTGATCTAGAATTCACCAATTAGGCTAGACCCAGGATCTTTCACTGATCTAGAATTCACCAATTAGGCTAGACCCAGAATCTTTCACTGATCTAGAATTCACCAATTAGGCTAGACCATCTGACCACTGAATCTACTGCTCTTCACTTCCTGACACTAGGGTTAAATGTGTACCCCACTAACATGGGTAGCTTTTTACATGGGTTTCTGAGGCTTGAACTCAGGCATTTTTTTCTTGCAAGGTAAGTACTTTACTGACTGAGCTATCACTCCAGCCCAGAACTTCCTGTTTTGGTGGCAATATGCTGTTATTTTTTTTTTGGCCATACAATTTCTACTTTCAGGTTTATGGCTCACACAGGATTGACTGGCTTATTTCATATTAACAAATAACTTCAAGACATCTTACTACTTTAGAACAAAACGATTGTTTATTGTTCACTTTGTGTGTATACAAGGTCACCAAAAGTCTTGTTCATGGACCTGCTCATAATAGCTCAGCACTTAAAATTAGAACAGTGAGAGTTGGGTACAACAGCTCAGGAGATTGAAGCAGGAAGATCATGAGTTTGAGGCCAGCTTGGGCTGCACAGTTAGATCTCATATCAAGCTGGGCTGTGGTGTCATTTATCTTTAATCTCAGAAATTCAGAGGCAAAGATAGGGATCTCTGTAAATTCCAGGCTAGCCTGATCTATAGAGTGAATTCCAAGATAATTAGAACTATATAGTGAAACCCTGTCTCAAAATAACAAAACAACAGAAGTTCCATATCAATGCAAGTAAAATAAAATGATAATACTCATCAATATGAACAAATGTTGGATAAAAATATGTAATATAGTCAACAAACAATGTAATAATTCATAACAATGGCTCTATAGCCCCTCATAATGTGGGATATTGTTAATAAAATAGTGAATGAAAGAAGCCACACACACACAATTGTGCATGATACACAGAATTCTAAAATGGCCTTCTAAGACTCCATGAGCCTGGTATGTATGAACCTTGTTCTGGATGTTCAAGCAAAAAGTTTAAAGATGCAATGAGAACTTCAAATAAATTGTCTGAACAAAAATGAGATTATATTCTGGTGATTCAAATTAAACTCATGGATTTTTAAAATGATCAAAACGTAAGTAGACACTTGTAAGAAAATGTCAAAGAATGCAAACTTTTAGAAAGAAATTTATTTTAAAATAGTTATCTGATATATATGTATACTGTGTGCATACATAATTTTACCACTTATTAAAAATGAAAACAATTTTTACACAAAAAATGGAATATATTCTTGGGCTGCTGAGGTGGAAAAAATTGACATGGAATGAGCTCTCTGAGTTGAGTGGTGGTGGTGTACACCTTTAATCCCAGCAGAGACAGGAGGATCTATGTGAGTTCAAGGCCAGCCTGATCTACAGAGCTAGTTCTAGAACAGCCAGGGCTATAAGGAGAGATCCTGTCTCAAAAAACAAAAGAGAGAGAGAGAGAGAGAGAGAGAGAGAGAGAGAGAGAGAGAGATACACAGAGAGAAAGACAGAGAGACGCTCTCTGTTGTTCACCTGAAATTGGAAGAGGTCTTGAGACAAGGAATGTTGGTGGCCTCTAGATGCGGACACTGACCTCAGTACTATAATTGCACTGAAATGAGTTCTGCTAAAACCAGTGGAATTGGATGGGGACCCCAAACCCTCAGTGATATCCTAGTTCTTGCCGACACTTTTATTTAAAATCTGTAAGGCCTTGGAAAAAGAATCCAGCCATATTAGCTTTGGATTTTGAACAATAGAAACTGAGATAATTGATTTCTGTTGTTTTAAGCTGCAGAGTCTGTGGTAATTTGCTACTAGGCAATATAAAACAATTGCACTGTGATTTGATTTATAGAAAGCACAAGACAGACAAAAGTAATCTATGATAATATAGATTACTGTAGTTGGATTTTTCTCTGTACTGCCAGCTCACAAGTAATGACAGAGAAACTCATTATTAATTATGAAAGCTCAGCCATTGCTTAGGTTTGTCCCACTAACTCTGATAACTTACATTAACCCATTTAATTTCATCTGTGTTCTGTTATATCATCTCTCTATACTGCCCATCCTACTTCCTCCACATCTGGCTGGTAACTCTGCCTTCTACCCAGAGCTCTTTGCCTGAAAGCTCCACCTGTACCTCCTGTCTAGCTATTGGCTGTCCAGCTTTTTAGTATACCAATCACAGCGATACATTTTCACACACTATACAAATATCCCACACACATTAAAATGGCAATGTTTATTGATATTAAGATATTAAGGCTGATTAGTCGTGTATGTTCACGTTATGAAAACGTATCACTGTATATTTATCCTGTGTTCACCTTCCTTTATGTATATTACATTTCAATAAAATATTTGAAGCATACCTATAAAACATATATTTTGCTTTAAAGCAACTACAGGTAAGCTAGACTGTAATATTTTTTGCCAATGAGTTTATTTTATTTTAAAAATTTCCCCAAAATATACTTGTAAAGTCACTCATACACTGACCTTAAGGATAGACTTTACAAGAGATTTTATAAATTTATTTTTGATTAAGGTATTTATTAAAGCACACTGCAACATGATTAATAAAAAACAGGGACAGATATTGGGGTTCAAGCTAAAGATCAGAAAAGCAAAGCAGCCAAGCCAGTAGCTCCTACCTCTACCTCCGACTGAAATGGGTGATCCTGACTCTACCAATCCTCGGAGTGCAATGCAGACTGCACTGCTCTCCACCAAGCCTCAGACTGCAATCTCTGAGTTCCTGTCTCCTCTCTCTGTATTTTCCTCTCTCTTCCCAGGCGTATCCATCCTGTCTCTATCTCCCTAGTGCTGGAATTAAAGGTGTGTGATCCCAAATGTTGAGATCACCTTTGTGTGAGATGTTTCTCTTTTAGACGGAATCAATTTTGTGTATCTCTGAACTAACAGAGATTCCTTTGCCTCTGTCTCCTGAGTCCTGGGATTAAAGGTGTGCACCCGCACTGCCTGGGTCTATGGCTGTGGCTAGCTTTTCATTTTGATCTCTAGTGGCTTTATTAGATTATAAACAATATATCAACACAGCACAGATTTAAAAGATGATAGAAGAGAACATATTAAGTCAGTGTTCAAAAAGGGTTAATCTGTATTGTGTTTTCCGTTGTGAGTTATTAATAACTTGGAACTGGAGATATAGCTCAGTTATTAGAGTGCTTGTTTAGCATGCATGGAATCCTGAGTTCGATCCTTTACACTGCATAACCTAGGCAGAGTGGCATACACTTGAGATAATGAGGTCCTGTCTCAAAAATAATTAAGTAGATAAAAATTACATAACTGAAACCATCAAAAATCATAATGATAGAAAAGATTGCAAAGCTTATACAGAGTTGCAATGACTAACTTAAGCCTGAAATACCAGGGCTGTGATTTGAAGAAAATCCTAGACATCTCTTCTGCCTTTTTCATTAGGTGGCTACCTCTTCTTTGCCAAATCCTCTAACAGATCTTTTATATGCATCATCTGTAATTTCTCTCATATACATTGCAGGGTAGCTGATAAGCATCATCCACATTGTACAGGGAAGACACGGAGGCACTGTAAGCTAAGGCTTTGCTTCAGGCCACCAGCTACTAAGGAACCGGACTGAGATCCAAAGCTTGGCTTGACTCCCCAGTGTGCACTTGCTACTGCAGTGCCTGCTCCCTGGGTGGCCTAATTAGGATGGTCTAAAGGATTCCTTGGATTTAAAGCAAGTTTTAGGAAGGAGATCCTGTGTGTCCTGAACCCTTAGATAAAAATAATTGTTCTTTAGGTTGTTTTCTCTCCCCATACACACTTCAGAGGACTGTCAGGTATGCTTGAGGGTGAGTGGGACTAGCATAAAAAAGCAAGATTCTGTCTCCTAGAATGGGTTAAGTAGATAGTTCTTAAATTGTCTCAGGGTGGCTGGCTTCCCAGTTGTCTAGTCTCTTTCTGAGACCATGGATGAGCCTCGCTTCACATTACAGGCTTTATTATCTGAATTTCAGCATGCTCTCAATATGATGCCCCTGCAGGGATTATATTAATAACCTTGATGCAAACACTGTAGACATGGAAAGTGAAACCCAATCTCTGCTCAGGAGATTCCAATCCTCAAGACAAGGTCCAAGCCATCCATCCAATTGCAAGAGGCTCACAATGGAGGCAGCTGACTCTAACCTGGACTTGACTTGGAATTCATTGAATACCCAGGAGTTAGTCAGAGGCCTGACCTGAGCTCCACTTTCCTGAGCACTCAGGTTACTGAGATTAAAGAGCAACCACTGCCCAGCAGGACTTGTGTGAAGGAGAGGGCACAAAAAAGACTTGCTCAGAGCACCCAGCTTAGGGTTCTGCTAGCCTTTTACATAAATGGTCTGTTAATATTCCAAAGAGAGACCTCTGCCTTGCTCCAGTTTCAGGGTATGGGTGCAATTCAGCTTGACTCTCCCACTCTCATGGTTTTGGTGGAGTTTGTTGTTACTGCTGTTTTATCTTAAGTTGCTTGCTCTAGAGTTGTAATAGAGCACAAAAGATGTTTGGAAAACAAACAGATGTCTGTATAATTTTTGTAATGTGCACATCTCCCTGATCATTGAATGAATTCTTCCATGTCAGTGATACAGTGATGGATGAAATTTGTATGGAATTAAAAAAAAAGATTTTCTGTTGCCATCCAACTTGAAAATATCTTTGTTTAGGATGTTGTGGTATAAACCTCTAATATGGATGATAAATCATGTCTAGCTATATCTTCAGACTTGAGTCAACAGAGAAAATTGCCTGACCTGCTTGCTGGACTCGAAAGTGCTCTGGCAAATTATGGTTGTTAGTTTGCTATTGCTCCGGCATCTTAGCCTCTCAACTGCCCTGAGATTTTGTCCTTGATAAGAGCACTAGAAGCTGTCCATTGGTAATTCATCATCTGACGCTTATCCATAAGACTCTGTAACAAGTGCCAGTTTCCACTTTAACTACCTACCAAACCTCTGGTAGGACCAGAAACTGGGGAAAGCTTTGGGGTAAAGTGCAAAACATCTTTTATGATTGAAACTGTGCCCATCACTGTCCCTCTTTTATTCAAAAAGCAGCTTGTAGAGTTTTTCTATTTAAAAAAAGGTCAGCTATTTGTTGGTCAATTGATATGGATGTTTTGACGTGAACTGCACTAAAATCTTTCCAACATAATTATTTCAGAAGTTTGAGGGTACCTCATTAGAATGAGTGTAGGATTTGGAGCTGGAAAGAGTTGGGACAGTTTCGTAAAACATCAAGAAAAAAGAAGGAACTGGGTACACTGAGAAAAACAAGGAAAAGAAAGACAATGAACATAGTTCCCAGAACTTGAATATATCACAGAGATCCTTGCACACCAATATTTATTGCAGCACTATTCACAATAGCTAAGTTATGGAATGAGCTTATGTGGTCAGCAACAGAGGCTTGGATATAGAAAATATAAATTACATACATAATGAAATTTTATTCAGCCACAAAGAAGAATGAAATCATGTCATTCACAGGAAAATGGATACAACTGAAAATAATCATATTTAGAGGATCAGGTTAGACTCAGAAATGTCAAATTGTTTCTCACTCGTAATTGCTAGATTTTATATAGTTATATGAGACCATGTATGTTTATACAACATGGAAGTGAATTGACAACTGTCTAGGATGATAAAGGGTATTCATTAATAGAATGTGGGAGGGAGGAGAAAAGGGATGATGGGGAGTATGAGAGAGAATATGCTCAACATACACATGTAAGGAAACTTGAACAAGTGAACCCAAAGCCAATTTCTGTCACCAGAAGTTCCTCTTTCTATAACAAAGACAGAAGGGGTATGTGTGGACTAACTAGCTCTTCCTGGCATTCTCCCAGAGTGTGCCAGCCTCCTAGCATTCATTTGCTGTCCTCAGGTTCTTTCCTCTTCATTGTACTTATTTACATAGAGAGTAAATTCTATAAAAATGTGTCCTGTCTGTTGCAGATGTTGGGTTCCCAATATGAGACTACAAAAAGGGAGCCATTTATCATCATTGCTCGCTCCTTGAGTTCCTGAGAGTATTACCTGGTACTGACCTCTGTGACTAGAGAGAATCAAGGGAGCAGTTAGCAGTGGTATTCCCATATAATATTTGGCCACTGGCTAAATTTTTCCAGCACTCATAGACCTAAATTCCTCATACATGTAATGAGGACAGGAACAGCCACCTTGAAGGATTGTAAAAGTTCAGTCATTATCTGTGAAAGTATCTGGTAAACAGCGAGGCTCTAGACCAAATATTATTGTTATTGGACACTTAAAGGAATTTTTAAAAACAAAGAATCCAAGGCCTACACATCCAGGTTATTACCAAGTACAATAGACAAGGTTTGCTTATTGCACCTCTCAGAAAAAGTGTCTGATCCTGTACACATTCCAAGGCTATGCATGTATTGCATTGTTCCATCCAACAGTGTCTCAGTCTCTGTTTCTTCCTGTGAAAATTCAGGCTCTGGAATCTTGATATCCTTCAGTGCCTTTTAGAAGGAATGACAGACTAGTGAATACATTGCAGAGAGCATTTATTGGAGTAGTGAGCACTTCCTTGTCTATTGCCTTGAGATCATGTTCCTGCAAATGCAAGCCTGTGCCCATGTGCACATGCACCCCTCACCACAGACTCTCTGTGCAGCTCTTCTACCTAAGTCTCTGGATTTTTCATTTGGAAAAATAATGTGTCATAGACTCCAGCTCATGCCCAGGTACCCTGGATCGGGGTGAGAATCCTAAGGGCAACATATACTACAGGTTGTGCAACTAGAGACATCTGGATTCAAGAACTAGTTCATTCTAGCTGTATGGTTATAATAACAAATCCCAATGTCCTCATTTGCAATGAACTCATTAGATTACTAGGAATATTGAAACAGTACATGTATGGTGTTTAGCACTATATCCAGTATATAAGAGATGTTTAGTCCAGGAGCTGCTGGCATCATTTGCTAAGCATTCTGGTGCTACCCAACAGGATATGTCACCAGGGCATGCCACACCTGATCACCATAAGTCACTGGGGGTAGCATACTTCCCAACATGTCCACTTCTTCCCTCACCCACACCTGGCTGTATTTCGAGTCCCTCCTTGGGCACTTCCAGCCATATTTTGTCTCTTTTCATTGAAGGCTCAGATATTATCTTCTCCCTCAGCTAAATTTTCTATAAGATGATACCCATTAACAGAACATTCTTCAGTGTAGAAGACGAATCTCAAAGTGCCTTTTACCAAGCTCATTTTCCCCCCACGGCTCTAATGTTCCAGTTCTCTGCAATTTAATGCTACTTAGTGAAATGTGGATTTTGAAAATATGGATAAAACAAGTAAGTCCCTTTCCAGGCTATTCAATAAAGTCCAGTTAGGGCTTTAGGAGCCACTGACCTTGCTCTTGGTTACAAAAATTAATTTTAATTTAGTCTGTAACATGCATAGCTTCCCAAATTTCTTTTTTCCTGACTTACGCTCATAAGGCATTCCCTCCCTAGCTCATCTGGTGTTAAAGGATCCTTTTCCTGTATATAACTTGAGCCTTGAGGCTTATGTCCTCCATGTTACCTTATGATACAATTTTTAACTTTTTACTTTATTATCCAAAATAAGCTCTCCCGTGGTGACCAGCCTGTAATGGATGAAGAGAGAATGCATTTCTCTCTTGTTGAAATCCCAGAATGGGAAGCAAATGGGAGACCCTGGGTCAGGCAAGGACACTTGCTTTTATTATCACTCTCATGTCAGCCAGAGGTCTGTTCTCAACATTAGTTTCCCTAAGTCTTCCAATTTTGCTTTTACCGTGTCAGTCATTAGAGCTTCAAAATTCTTTTTTCAGATTTCTATTTTGTTCAGGTGACCTGAGAAAGTTTTGGAAAGGTTTCTCTGTGTATCCCTGGCTGTCCTGGGACTTGCTTTGTAGACCAGGCTGGCTCAAAATCAGAGATACATCTCTCTCTGCCTCCTGAGTTCTGGGATTAAAGGCATGCACCACCATGGCCTGACCTGAAAGAGTTTACTCCTCATTGAAATTCTTGTTCTGGTATAAAAATACTTATTTATCATTATTAATTATTTTATGGGTGTTTGGCCTGCTTGTATGCAAGTGTACCATGTGTGTACAGTGACCACAAAAACCACAAAAGGGTGTCAGATGTCTTGGATCTGGAGTAATAGACAATTGTGACTCACGTGATGTGAGTGCTGGGAATTGAACCTGGGTCCTCTGCAAGAGCAACTGCTTTTAACTACTGATCCACTTTTCTAACTCCTTGTTCTGCCTTTACAAATATTTTAAAATTTATTTTATGTGCATGTTTTGATAGCAAGTATGTATACCTTGTATGTCCAGTGTCCTTGTAGGCCAGAAGTCATTGGGAACCCTGGAACTAGAGTTATAGATGATTGTGAACTATAATGTGAATGATGGGAACCAAACCCTGATCCTCTGCTAGAGCAGTAAGCTTGCTTAACCCTGGAGCCATCTCTCCAGGCCCCTCATTTTGCCTTTTTGACTCAGATTTTAGTTAGAGGGTTGGTCATCTTTGATAGTGTACAGAAAGGTAGATCTAGAAAGGATTTGTCCTTCCATCAGTCAGCAAAGATTACATCTCTCTCTCTCTCTCTTTCTCTCTCTCTCTCTCTCTCTCTCTCTCTCTCTCTCTCTCTCACACACACACACACACACACACACACACACACTTCCTTCTTCAGGTAGACCTATAGGATCCAGTTGCACTTTATTATTTTACCAAGGTGAGCAACTAAATTCCAGAGATATCAAAGATATCAAGTGACTCACCCATGGTCATGCAGTGAGCTAATGCAGTTGTCGTGGTTTCTGACACAAGCACCTTCCTCTTCCCTGACTTTGTGCCCTACTCCTTCATGTAGCTGAATGGTTCCACTAAGATACATCAGCAGAGAGAGATAGGGAACTGGGGGAGGGAGGGGAGAAAATAGCAGAGATAAATAGACAAAGCCACTTTAACCCCTCTTAGTGTCATGTCAGTTATCATCAGTAGGTTAATATTGGGGAAAAAAAAGATATCAGATCAAAGATATTCGGAGTCAAAATTGGTAGAGAAAGGTCCGTTTTTCCAGGAACCCAAAGTATTCTCAGTAGCTTAGTTAACTCACACGAGAACTCAGTGAGGTCACTCTGAGCTTCGTTTTTATAGAGGACAAAACTGAGCCTCAGAGAGCTCCAGTTGAACTTCAGAGCAGTGTCCTCTCCAGAGCTTTGCTCTATCTTTTTTAAGAAGGCCCACTAGAGCCGGGCGTTGGTGGCGCACGCCTTTAATCCCAGCACGCGGGAGGCAGAGGCAGGCGGATCTCTGTGAGTTCGAGGCCAGCCTGGTCTACAGAGTGAGTTCCAGGACAGCCTCCAAGACAATACAGAGAAACCCTGTCTCGAAAAAAAAAAAAAAAAGAAGGCCCACTAGAGATTGGGTTCATTCTTACTGTACCCATAAAGCAGCTCACTATTGTATGTGCAGGAACTGGGATGCAGAGAATTGAGCAGACTGCCTAGGAGCTGAGGCTATGCTTGCTGCAGGTTGGCATGCTGTAACATCTAAAAGCCCAGCATGAGCTGATTTCTATTCCTTCTCAGCAAGAAGGGGAAACTGCCCTGTTCCGGAAAGGCTTCTGCAGTCGTCAGCCTGCATGTTCACACTGATGAGGCACTTATTTTACTTTCACAACACACTCCTTCAGTATGCACAGCACCCCAGCATTAGCCTCCTCTTCTAATTTCCTGAGCCCCAGGTTTTGTCAGGCTAGAAATCAAAGCTCTGTGTTTTGTGAGGGAAAATGGGACTGTGGAGAGGGACATGTATAACACACCCAACCTGTTTATAATATTAAAGCTTGAGCGTCAGAATAGTGTTTCATTAAGCACTGCTGTTCATTCAGTTTGGAGAGACACAGAAACACAGAAATGAATTGGCCCCATCATTTGCATGCCTTCAATCATTGTGACAAAAATGGCCTATTATTGAGAATATGAGCATTTTCAAAAATTATAGACAGCTGGAAAAACGGGGCTGAAATGAATACTCGGGATGAGGGGAAAGCATATTGTTCTATGCTTTATAGTAAATGTGTTACACTCTCCCTAATATTGTTTCCGCTATTTCTATTCTAATTTGAAAAGGGGATCCTGCTGTCACTAGTGTATTATAGGCCCATAACAAATGTAGCTGCTGAGATCCTGTGTTGCGAATGCCGTAGAATGCAATAGAATTTCATTTTGAGGACCAGGAATCCAACTTCTCCTACTGTCTGTGGCATTTTGGCTTTTGAAGCCGACAAGTAACCTTGGTCTTGGCATTATCAGATCGGGAAAGCGCTCTTTGAATCACATTAACCTTGCTGTCTTATACACAGGGGACAAAAGAAGCCAGCAAGGAAGTGGCTTCCCTGGCCTACTAGGTTTCTTTGCATCCTAGTTAAATTGTGGTAGGAAAGTCAGGCCAGGAGAAAGAGGCATCAAGATTACCATATGAAAAAAGTCAGAAGGACGCTAACCTCTTCCCACCAGGGCTGTCTGTAACCAAGCAGAGCATCCCTGGGAAATGCATGCAATCTGCAAGTGTGGGAGAAAACAGGAGTGGCCTAGAAAGGGTCACTGTGAGGAGACCTGGGAGTTTTCAGCCTGGGATTTGTCCCAGCTCTCTAGTCCATTCCCATTCTTGAGAGTCTCATTGTCTTTCTTAATGGACTGTCACTATTTCTATCACTATCCACGTGTCCCCGGTTCTCGTCTTTGTTCTGTGACAAAAGAACCCGGCTATCTCAGTGGGTGCCCTCCGGATTCGGATTCATGCTTATAACAAAGGACTCCTGCCAGTGCTGCTTGCTGTCCTCTCAGCCTCCAGCACCCAGACGCAGGGCTCCCAGTGCTCTGCTTGCTATACAAGCCAGGCTGACCTTTGTGCTCTCTGAATCACCAACCTTTTGTTGAAAACCACTGAAGGACAGTTCTGTGCAAACACTGAAAACCTCACCACGGTCAACCAGAGGCCCTGCTCAGGCTGCAGTGCCTTCCTTACCTTCCAAGTACTGAATCCTCAAGTTTTATACTCGCTGCAACTCAAGTTGCTCCTAAGAGATGAATAAGCAAAGACGTTGCAATTTAGCCTGTTCTTTTGCTCTTTTCCTCCTATCTCAGTCTCTCTCCAGAAGTCACACTCTTTGTGCCCAACCCGCAGTAAGTGGGCAGCCTGCTGAGAATAGTTATGAATGTGGTCCAAGACAAAAATGATAAACTGGCTTAAAACATTATGAGCTAGGTGTGGAGACCCGGACCTTTAATCCCAGCACTAAAGAGACAGAGGCAGGAGGATCTCTGTTAGTTCAATGTCAGCCTTGTCTACATAAGAAGTTCTAAGCCAGCAGTTCAGGGTTATATAGTGAGAATGTATTTCAAAACAACAAACATGAGATTTTTTTGCTATTAAATAGTGTGTGTGTGCGTGCGTGTGTGTGTGTGTGTGTGTGCGCGCACGTGCGTGTGTGCCTGTGACTATGCCATTGTGTTCCTATGGAGGTCAGATGACAACTTGCAATGGTTGGTTCTTTCCTTTTACCACATGGGTCCCAGGAATTGAACTCAGATAGTCAGGTTTGGCAGCAAGTGTTTTTACCTGCTGAGCCACCTGGCTGAGCCACCTGGCTGGCCCACATGATTCATTTCTTTGTCTCGCAAACATGAAGAGGGGTCAAAGAAGGGCTTGTAAATGAAAATATCCTCCACTGAGCTGTTTATATATTCACATTGGCCTGTTAGCAAAGCACTACCGTTTATTTCCTTGAGCTCTGTAGAGATAAAGCTGACTAGCACTTCCACTGATATTCGCATTGTGAGCATGCTTGCCTGTTTGTGCATGTGTGTTTACACTTGTGCCCAGGTTTCTTTTTTTACGCTTTGAGAAAATCCTGATTTTTCCCCCCCTGGTGCTGCTCACCACCTCCCTCTATCCTCCACCCAAGGTAATTTCCTTTTCCATATTCCAATCCCATTAATCCTTCTTAAATAAAAATTCCATAATTGGTAGCTGAGGGGTTGAATGTGCAAGCCACCAGTTTCAGAAAGTATTTTCTTAAGAATCCACTGAATACCATTACCGTGGTGATATAATGATAGGGGGAACCTTATGTGGCATCATGAGGAGAGCTACCTACTGTGTCAGGAAAGAGGGCACTGTGTGGGTGGCCATGAAAATGATAATCCCTGTATCTTCAGGGCTTACATCCTAACAAGCCCCCAGCGGGGTATAGGTCCTATTCCACAGATGTAGCAGACCCAGGGTAGCTTTGAGGGGAAGGTGAGGTCTACTTTGTGTATTGCAGCATCCAGTTTCTTTGAACAACTTTGCTCCTGGAGTTTGGGGCCAGGGATGCAGGAATGCCACACCTGCAGCAGCTAGACAAAGAAACCCTTAATGTAGGTTCCCTGAGGCTTGGGTAAGTCCAGGCAGAACTGGAGATTCTGAGTAGAAGGACAGGGGCACTGCTGTAAAATGGCTTGACACGGATCCCTTCATTCTTCAACTAGCCTCAGACTCATTTGGTACACCTAGGCAAGGGTTACAGGTAAACAGCACCTGGTGTTTGTTACCCAAAGGTTTCTACATTTTATCCTCACACTAACCTACTTGGTTAAAGGGGAGGCATTACTTATGTGACAGAAAAGGAAACTGAGCATCAGGAAGAGCAAGTTAGTATGCCACAGTTTCTGTAAGGAAGTGTAAAATTCCAAGGACTCAGTGCTCTGCATGCTGCTTCACCATACAGCAAGGGAAACAATGCTCTGGGAAGAAACATCCCTACACTAGCTCTCAGCTTACAGCATCCTCTTCCAGTGGCCCCAATGCCAGTGGTACTGCTTTGAAGCCCGCACTACTTTTGCATCAGTTGGATTGGAAGTGCTTGTTCAGTAATGGGAACTCCAGTGTCTTCATGCACTGCAATTTCTCCTATTAATTAGATAGGAAACGTCTGGGGTCCAAATTGTCAAGGAGCCTTATTCTCAAGGAATATCCATTCTTAAATTCTGGAACTCCGGGTCCCCCAGCTGAAAAGAGTTGAACTGGTCTTGATAACGAACACATAAATATTTATTGAGAGACGTGTTCTAATTATGAGAAAATGGCTGGATAGTTCCTGGGTTTCTGAAAATAAATCCCTGTGCTGTGCTGTGTGACCTTGAGTGTATACCTAATTCTCTCTGGGCTTCAGTTTCCTCAGATAGCACAACATTTTGACTCACTCTGATGTGGGGTGTAGTTAATTCATTCAATAAAAAATAGTGAGTGAATCTTTCTGCGGGCGGTGGCCTTGGTGCAGGGGATTTAACAAGGGGAGAGGAATAAGGGCGAGTGTGCTTTGAAAATGCTCAAAATCCCCCATATAAGGTTTTTTTAGTCATGCTTTATTTCCATGCTGACTTACCTTTTCAGAAAATACCCCCTCTTCCGTTGCAGAATGGAAATTGGCAAAGAGAGAGGGAAAAGGTCCAATTTGCGCCTTAGCTATTTTAAGGGTGGTTGAAATTACGAGCCAAAGTGGAGTGATGCACTCTCTGGAGTGACCTCCGTTCTCTCCAGCACAGGAGAAAGCCCAGGGCTTTTGCTTCAGAAGTGGCTGGGGCTCCTGGGCGCGAGGCATTATTATATAAATTCAAGCTCGCTCCTGATCCTTAGTACCCTGAGTTGCCTGAAGGGGGGAATGGCACTGCCTGCGTTTGCAGCCCGGGCGCTCAGGCCGCCTCTGCAACCAGAGCTAGGAGCGCCTGCCCGCACCACCTGTCCCCGCCGGCATTCCAGAGTAGAGGCCGAATTGGCAGCAAGCCTGCCCGGGTCGGTCGCCGCCTCAGTCCGCGCCGGCCCTCCTAGGGGTGTGTCTCTGGGATTCAACTCCCCGCCGCTACAGGACGAGCCCCCAAAGGCATTTTCTTCCTTGGCGGGAGCCTTGTGCGCCCCGCTCTTCGCGCTGCTGCCTCGAGGCCGCCGCAGGCGGATGCACGACCTTAGGCGACGCTGGGACCTGGGCTCCCTCTGCCGGGCCCTGCTCACTCGGGGCCTGGCAGCGGTGGGCCACTCGCTCAAGCACGTGCTCAGTGCAATCTTCTCCAAGATTTTCGGTCCCTTGGCCAGGTACGTGGTGTGCGAAAGTGGGGTTCGCGCTCTGGGTCCAGGGTGAGCCGGGGTGGCAGGAGCAGGGAAGGTAGCCGGGGAGAGAAGGCAAGGCTCAAAGTTCCAGTGAGCTTGCGGTGACCGGGCTGGGGGACTCAGGACCGGCTGAGCGCGCAACTGACCACGGTGCGGCTCCCTCCCCGCTGTTCCGCGGGAAAGGGCAGCACCGCCGCTGCCTCAGCTTGCAAAGTCCGGCTGCCCGCGGGCTCCCTTTCTCCCCTCCAGGGGAACCCTGGAACCCCAACTCACTCCCAGAGGTCACCCTGTGGGCAACGGGACAGGCACCAAGGGAGCCCGCGTTTCGGGTCGGCAGCTCGCACATGCGGAGGGGACTGGGGTCTGGGGCACCGGGAGAGTCCCATGGGCCAAGTGGGATGGGGATGGGAGCTGCAGAGAAAGAACAGAGCGGGAAGCACCCGGTGCCGGATAGGGGTGGGTGTGAGTTAGGGAGTGCGGAGACAGGGACAGGAGGGATCCTTCGGGGACCAAGACACCACGGAAGGGGGCCAACGGCCAGCGGGATGGAGTCGGGGTGAGGGATGGGGGTGCGGCAGAAGCCACAGCGCTGAGCCTGCCGGGAAGGAAGGAAGCGGGGAAGGGCGCCGCCGCCACCGCCGCTGTGTTGGAGTACTCGGTGTGGACGGGAGGGGAAAGGGGCGCTACGGTGGCACCAAGGGGTGGGGGCGGTGCGGGAGCGAGGCGAGAGCGGGCCAGGCTGCGGGGCTTGACGTAACGAGCTTGGGTTTCCCCCAGCGTCGGGAACATGGATGAGAAATCCAACAAGCTGCTGCTGGCTTTGGTGATGCTCTTCCTATTTGCCGTGATCGTTCTCCAATACGTGTGCCCCGGCACAGAATGCCAGCTCCTCCGCCTGCAGGCGTTCAGCTCTCCGGTGCCGGATCCGTACCGCTCGGAGGATGAGAGCTCCTCCAGGTTTGTACCCCGCTACAATTTCAGCCGCAGCGATCTCCTGCGCAAGGTAGACTTCGACATCAAGGGCGATGACCTGATCGTGTTCCTGCACATCCAGAAGACTGGGGGCACCACTTTTGGCCGTCACCTGGTGCGCAACATCCAGCTGGAGCAGCCATGTGAGTGCCGCGTGGGGCAGAAGAAATGCACTTGTCACCGGCCGGGTAAGAGGGAGACCTGGCTCTTCTCCAGGTTCTCCACCGGCTGGAGCTGCGGGCTGCATGCTGACTGGACCGAGCTCACCAGCTGCGTGCCCTCGGTGGTGGACGGCAAGCGCGATGCCAGGCTGAGACCTTCCAGGTGAGTCTTTGGCTACTTCTCAGTGGGTCAACCAGGGGCGGGAAAGGCTTTGACTGCAGTTTCTGGGGACCCTGTGCACACCTTAGCATCCTGAGTGTTGAGTCGCTGCCGGGTAGAGGCTAGGTACCCTAGAGCATATCTTTACAGCGCTGAGATGCTGTCAGGAAGCCTTTGGGCTCCAGCCTGGGACAGCTGGTTTCCCTATCAG
The DNA here is from genome assembly GCF_017639785.1 of Mesocricetus auratus. NCBI lineage: Eukaryota > Metazoa > Chordata > Mammalia > Rodentia > Cricetidae > Mesocricetus > Mesocricetus auratus. The sequence continues at coordinate 100,365,792 of NW_024429188.1, read as the reverse complement.
GCCTGCTTGGTGGTTCTGAGTGAGTATGGGGAGAGTGGCCTGGCTGCCTGGAATGAGCATCCCAGCAGCAGTCAGGACTGGGCACTACACTCAGAGCACTAGAGAGCCCTAAAGAAGTGCTTTGCATGCAGTCTCTGGGTTTCTACTCTTTATGTCTTCTCTCCTCTGCACCTGGCTTGCAAGCCCAGAGCTCTTTCTCTCTTTGGTGATCCTTCCCAGGTTCGTGCTCCCACATTCTCTTTCCCCTTCTAGTTTCTGGCTTTCTCTAGCGGGAAATTCTCTGCCCATCTTGTCTGCTGTCGGTTACTCCTTTCCTTTTCCTGCTTTTTTTTTTACAGCGTCTATCTCCCTTTCCAATTTTCTCCTCTCTTTCTCACCTTTCTGTTTCTTCTTTCCTGGCTACTACTGCCTCCCAACCCCAGGTCTCACTTGTCTCTGGAGAGTGGATGTCATTCTGTCACTGTTTGCTGACACTCAGTAAGAGCTTCCAGTTCCCATCCTGTGCCCCTCACTGCTGCCTACACTGTGTTAACAGTGCTTTTCAAATATAAGGGGGCATGCTGCCCTGAAGACTAGCTGGAATGTTGCTCTAGACCAAGCATAGGGCTCAGGGACCCCAGGAGTGGTAGGAGCTTTTTCTGAGGCACAGAAATTCCATAGCCTCAGCACCCATGACCTGCTCAGGGTCTGGGTGACTGGGGATGATGCAGGAGCAACTGATTTATGAATAGTCTGTAGCCAGCAGGGCATTTTCTTCTCTCTAGCTGCTATGGCCAATTCCTGGAGGTCATAGGATGCTGTGAAGTGGACAAAAGGAGCTACTTTGGAGACAAATCAACACAGCCAGGGCTATTGTTTCCCAGAGCTCTTAAAAAACATCTAGGCTGGGGCACAGAGTCTGAGAATGAGTTAGTTGCAGGGAATGGGATTGGGGTCTTCCAGCAGGCAAGGCCATGATCATGTGTGTCTTGCTTTGCCCATTTTGGTGACATCATGGGCCTTCAAGGGTGCTAGTATTGCTTTTGACCACCGGGGCCCATCTTACCTCCATATCCCGTGGAGACACTCACTCAGTTTCCTGGCCAAAATGGTGTTTTGCAGGCGGCTGTTAAGAAACTGTGGGTGTGGTTTCTCCTGTCTAGCTTCAGGAAAGGGAACCCCTGGTTTTCTGGTCACAGCCTCAGTTTACAGTGACTTTTCTCAAAGGCTGGAGTTCTGGCTGAATCCTTTGAACTTCTATTTCCTTTCTACACTAACAAATTATTTATTTTCCCATCCCAAGAGAACCTTGGTCACAGGAACACTGGGCCTTGATTTATGGCAAGAATTGTGTAAGTCATTGACACAACAGCATCGTGGTGTTTAAGAAAGCTCCTTCACATTTGGCAGTACTGTAAATGATCTCTTATGCTGTCTAAGCTTGTAGGTATACTGAGGGATGGACAAAAGTAAACTTCCACCATGACAGCAGTGGTGAGGAAATACAAGAGAAGTCTTCACTGCTGTGGAAGCAATAGCTTTGTCTAGCGTTTGTGTGTGGCATGTGTGCCTATTTCAGTTCTTTTGAACATGTAGGTCAGGATGTGATGTCTGTAAATACATTATTAATGTAGTCTGAATTATCTATTAAACAGTCATTGTCCTTTGGCAGGTTCCTTCAGATGTAATCTATAGGATAAAGGGCTTGTCGAAGCCTCTTGGATTGTCTCTAGTTGAAGCAAAATTGTAATGCAATGTGATTTTCTCAGACATTGAAAGGGTGATACCACAGTGCCATCTAGTCTAACCAAAGAAGAACCACGTTTGAAAAAGTCAGTTGACTGTGCAGTAAACGAAGTAAAATTTCCTAGAGAAATACAATACTACCTCAAGAGCACTTTTATTATTTCACTCCTTTCTGCCCATCTACAGAATTATTCAGTGATAGCCAGAGGGATCCAGAATTTTCCAGAATGTTGACCGATCCTTGCTTGCAGAATGAGTTCTGATAATTAGTATGAATGCATGCATGCATGTATGATTGCACATGGGAGATGAAAATTTAGTAGTCAAGGCAACTGCATGGCTAGTGAGTCCTGAGGTGAGATGCTAGTCTCAGGACTGCAGAATACACCTCTGAAGTAGTTTCCAAGAAGAGCAGCCTGTGTAGATAAGTCATTCTATTTTGTCATAAGCTGCATATTATCTTGCTGTTTCTCTGGGAATGTGTACTCTCTTTTGGAGGAAGGCAGGCAGAACAAGAATATTCCCTTTTATCAGAAGGAACTGAAATCCACAGAGGCTGAAGGACTTCTCCAAGGTCATTGAGGTCTTTGGTGACACAGCAGAAATCTGTCTCTAGTTTTGTCTGACTCCATATACTTTGATATGTTGACTGTGCCTTGATGAACAGTTTTGCCAAAACACAATGAGGTATTTCCTTCTAGTGATTATAAATGGTAGCTGGTACTAATTTCACCTCCATTATTACTGTTATCAACCATTTTACACTTGCAGCTTTAGGGGAACGGTTGGGCCATAGTTGCCACCCTGACCTAAGAAGAATGGATTTCTGTATCAAGAAAGCTTTGTTCCAGCAGGAGTAGGTATTGGTGTTAGATTGCTCTGAGGCGTCTTTCATATGTTGGAAATCTCTGTAAAGCTAAACAGGATGGTGACAGATTGGAGGTATGGTTAGTCAGTGCCAGAAGGAGCCACCTTCTGAGGATGAGCCTTTCACCCACATTAGGGTCACCAAGAGGGCCTATGAGGCTGTAATGTAAGTCCCTGGATTCTGCCATTACTGCAACATCTGAAATGTTTTCATGCCTCCAGGGATGGTAAAGTGCTTGGGTGATATATAATAATATATTGCTGAATAGAAAGGACTGATCTTATTGTCTGGGGAGAGGGAAGGGAGGGAGCTTGAGACAGAGCCTGAGAAAAGCTCAAGTTGTTTATTAAACTAATATTTCCTTAAAAAAATTAGAAGTTGTGTTTCATCCATCTGTTTGCCAGTATGTTGCCTGAGGTCAGAAAAGAGTTCTGCTCATTTTAGAATTTCTAAGACCATTTAAAATATGTATCAAAACATTGTTGCACACCAGCTGTTCAAATTCTACAGGCTTTTTCCAGGCCCAAACTTCCTGCGTTTATAGCCAACTCTAGTATGTCACTTGGTCTGTGGGAGGAATTCAAAACTGCCAAGAAAGTGCACAAACCCTGTTCTTAGCTTGGTAGTGTGCTGGCTGGTGTTCATAGGATGGGTGTGGGCTCAAAGCACATGACTGTACTGAGACTCAGAATTTGCATATCTGCTAAAGTCTAGATTTTTAACATCTCTATAGTTTTAGTAGCCACACGGAAGAATAACATTAAAATCTGGTAGCATATTGTTGATAGGAATGAACTAAAAGGTTTTTGTTTAGATATAGGAAAACTTTCTGTTTGGGGGATCAGCCATTCATTTACAAATATGATAAAAACTTTCTATTTCTTTTAAAATGGTGCCTTTATTTTGAAAAAAAGCTAGAATACAGTTCATGTGTCTGATCATCCCTTGCATGTCCTTACTTGTATTTCTTCTCTTTATTGGTTTTGCAGTGAGGCAAGAGACAGCCGCGTAATGCAAGATGAGGCAGGGAGTGAATGAATTGTTATAGCAAGCAGTGCCACCCATGTGGTTCACCAGGCTTTGGTCCATTGGTCTCTCACCTTTACTTAGTTGCAGATGCCTTCCTTCCCTCCCTCCCTCCTTCCTTCCTTCCTTCCTTCCTTCCTTCCTTCCTTCCTTCCTTCCGTCCTTCCTTTCCTTCCTTCCTTCCTTTCAAGATTTGCATCTTATGTCTATGGTATTTTGCCTTCATGAATGTCTGTACACAATGTGCATGCCTGATGCTCTCAGAAGCCAGAAAAGGGTGTTGAATCCCCTGAGGCTGGAGCTAGAGATATTTGTGAAGCATGTGGGTACTATCAATTGAACCTGGTGCTCTGGAAGATCAGATCATGCTCTGAGCCAGTGAGCCACTTCTCCAGACTCGATGCCTTTGGTTAATTTATCTGTTGCTGAGAGCTTTTGTGTTGTTTATAGCCACGGGTACCAAATACCCAACAGAAGCGACTTAAAGGGAAGAACTATTTCTTTGTGCCCCTTTTCAGAGGGTTCAGTCCATGCCCTCTTGGTTCCATGTGCTTGGGTAGGATATCAAGGCAAGAGGAACAGGTGGCAGAGGATTTTTCTCACCTCATAGCAGACAGGAAGTAGAAAGGCAGGAAGGAATAAGGTATCCCTGAGGATCTGTCCTCGGTGAACCCTTTCTTCTAGCTAGGCCCCATCTACTAAAGTTTCTACCAGTTCCCAAAATAGTGCCACCAGCTGGGAACCAGGCATTTAAAATTTGAACCTGTGCAGGAACATTCATATTCAAAGTAAAATAAAGAGCAGGATGATGGGTGGTGGCGAAAGAAAACACGAATGAGAGAGAACAACAGCGTGTATAGAATTCTAGCTGTCATGTGGTAATTTAGATCTAATCTATGAACCAGGAGAAGTAATAATCATGGCCCTGTTATGGTGCCAGCAGTTGTGAAGATGAGAGTCAAACCAATGCCAAGAAAGCCCAGCTTATCCTCTTCAGCCTAAAGTCCCTAAAGTTTGCCATGTGAAATGTAGAAATGTGTAGATAAGATGACTGCAGGAGACCTTCATAACCTGAGGTGGTCCTGTCCTCTTCCTGGCCTGCAATGTGTTCTCTGTAAAATGGAAGATTTAAATAAGATGTTTCCGAAGGCCCATTCCTTTATAAAGTATGAAGACAAGTTAGAAAAGGGAGAGGTCTGTTTGAAAAGTCCTGTGGGACTATGAGGTTGTATTTAGGAGAAAGGAATTGTGGCTAGTCACGGCATCCTCTTGGCAGTGTGGAACCAGTGGGCATTGTGAAGCTAGGTAACCTGACCTTGCTAGGAGCCTGACCTAGAGAAGGCTCATACTTGGGGAAGTAATGGCTGTGGAGGCAGTTGGAGGTGAAGCCCCAGCATTAGGAATCTGGAAATGTGATGAAAAATATCAACCCATGTGAGTATGAGAAGGTCTTAAATGGAAGAGGATAAGAAGCACAAAAGTAAATGAAGGCATTTAATGTTCATTTAAAGGTACCTCTCTGATTTCTAGTCTCCAATTGAGCTAGTACCACAGATTAAAACAGAGGTTGAGTAGGGATGTAGCTTGGGCTTCGAGAATACAAAGGCACAGTGACTGGTGCTTGTTGCCTAGACGCCTAGTGGGCAGGGTTTGTAAGGAGATGAGAACTGGGGCTCTGGCCCTGGTTTAAGCTTAGTGGTGTATGTGGGAATCTGTGAACACAGTTCATCTGAATTCGCAATTGGCATTATTATTTAAATGATAGCTGCAATTCACACATGGGACTCTTAGCCAAAGAAAGGAGATTTGAATAAAGTAAAAGATAGACAGTTATGATTACATAAAGATGAGAATGTTCATCTGTCAAAAGAAAGAAAGAGCAAAAATGAAAAGGCATATGTCAAACTTATGAAAATATGTGCAACAATTACAATAGACAACAGGCTGAAATCTTTTCTGTACAAAGAAACCCTATGAATTGATTAGGGAAACAAAGGGCATGTCCAGACAGTTTAGGACATGAGGCCCAGGACTAGTTTGCAGACATGAAAAAAAGACTCAGTCTCCCTGGTACAAAAGAAATGCAAATAGAAGTGTTTAAACTTAGGATAACTTTTTTTAACTCTCTAATTAACCCTAATTCAAAAATATAAAAACTAATCTACATTACCACAAAACCAAAAATAAAATATGAGTAGCCAGTGCTGAGAAGGATGTATATCAAAATTCTTATAAATTAATGTTGAGAGTATAAATTTGAATACTCCTTTTGGAAATAAATTAGATAATAGAAATACAAAACATTAAACATATTTACTTCTTCACATGACCAGGATGTGCAAGGTTCAGGGTTCAATCTACAGTACCCTTAAGTTTTTTCTTGGGATTTCATTGAAACAACCCCCACTCACATTTGTTTCCTCATTTATTTATTCATTAGACAAATATTCACTAAGTACCTGCTATCATCACTAAAAATTTATCCTGTGGGCATTGTGATCAATCAACTAGACTGTTCTTGCCTCTGTAGTCCAGGAAAGAGTTACAATCTAATTAACTAAAATCATTAGAGGAGCTATAGGGGGCAATCTCAGTTGAAACAATGGGACTGGAAAGTCCACATAGAAAAGAGTGCTTCAAGAATGTTAATGAATTCACTTGGATAATGATTATTGCAAAATATCATGTTATAAGTATGGAAAATGCTACTGAATCATTGCTAAGCAGAACCCCATAGAATTAGAGAATCAGTAAGACTAAGACTGTTTCTTTTCTTTCTTTTTGAAAAGAGAGGAGGAATGGGAGAGAAATAGACATTTTTTCTATCTCTACTAAATCTAAGCAATAAAGAATACAGACAAGAAGAAGACACACCAGGATCTTAAGAGATAGGGAAGTGATTTGTTTTTATTATTCTGATACTCTGAGGATTTTGAATTTCATTTGCAAGTATATCAATCTGATGATAAAGGTAAACCTAGCTGGGCTGATAACATATACCTTTAAACCAAGTGCTCCAGAGACAAAGGCAGACAAATATCTACAAGTTCAAGGCCAGACTAGCCTAAGTAGTAATTTCTGGGTTAGCCAGGGTTACATGGTGAGACCCTGTCTCAAAAATAAATAGATAGATAAATAAATAAAAAATAAACAATACCAAATTTTTAAAAACAACATTTTTCTGTGGCTGCCATAAATGTACTTGTGTCTAAATTTTGCTTCCTAAAGACTATCTGTGGATGTTCCTCTAGCCTTTTGACATCCTGGTCACCCTTAATGAGGAGAGTAGCTTCAGTCCAGTCAACCCTCCCACTGAAAGGCAGAGGTGCTAAGGCAGATTAGTCCAGCACTGGGTGCTGATTTTTCTCCTAATTGGCTAATCTATTTCTGACATTCCAAGGAACTCTATACCAGCATAGCATAGAAATATCTAGGAGAATTGCTATTATTTCTTCTTCACTGGAAGACTCAGGAAGCTAGTGTTTTTCTCTGATTGGAATTAGAAGACTTAGTTTTGCTTGACCATGACTCTTCAAGACAAGTTAGATCATTGGCCTTCATGGGAATCTAAGTGAGCTGATTGCTTATCTACAAGATCAAAGACTAGAGGTTGGTTAAGGGTTGTGATTCTAAATATCTGTGTGAACTGCTATCATCAGTTTGTGCATGTATGTGGTTCTTTGGTTCAGGAAAGAAGGGCCTATAGCTGGACAGCCTTCTTAGAGCAGTTTTACTATATAAGAGCTTTACCTTTAATTAGACATAAATGAAGTCCATTAGAATACTTTGTTTGCCAGTTATTCTGGATGTCCATGAGCTGGCTCCCTATACATCTATCGAGGTGCATACCCTTATTGTTGAACCTGCTCTGAAACTACGTCCAATGTAGAAGTTATTTTGACAGTATAAACAACGTCATTTATGGTCGTAAAGCTAACATTGCCATTCCATAACAGAAAACAAGGTATTTAGTGATTGAGTTTAGAAAGAAGGTTATGAATGTGAATTTCCCTCTTTCCATTAAAGGATAATGAATAATCCACTTAACGGTACATGTCATATAAAACAATGCCATTGTAAGCATAGGGAAATATTTGAACTTCAGTAAGATATTTATTGGTGAGGGAGCTTTCCTTGCTCTGGTAGGTCTTGGGCTGTGCAGATTATTCAGTTGGTCTTATTGCATCCATTTGTTATTTCTGCCATTTTGCCTTCTAGAACAGAACAGTGTTGAAGACTTTGACATATTTCAGAGCATTACACTAAATAAATCTGTCTTGCACATTCTACTGTGCTTTTTCTGGAATATTATAAGTATTCAAATATAGGCATGCATGTAGATTCAAAATAAAATTCAATACATGTAAATTCTGCATAAATTTCTTACTTATAACTTAGCAATAATTTTGAACTTGTTATGCCATGATATAAATATATCAAATGTGAGCTCATGGGAATTACCAATAAATATATTTTTCTGATTAAACTGTGGGCTTTTTTCCCACTGACAATTTAAGCTTCAATTTTGAGTTATAAGAGAATAATTTGCACTTCATTTACTCTAAATTGTCAAGAATTGCACTCTTCCACAATGTAAATGTCTGCAAAGAAGATTTCTTATTCAGTTTGATTGGTTTTTAAATTTTACTAGCAGAAATGCCACAGTGAGCCTGAGAAAACTGGGCTGTTGCTTGTGATGAATTCAGTCCTGGTGAATCACTTCCATGTACATGTCTGTGGAACCACAGAGCAATTGAAATGTGCAGTGTATTGATTTATATCAGATGGATTAGGCTTGTGTGCATCATCCCTTGCATTAATTGACTGTTCCCTATCGTTTTTGGAATTTTTAGGCTCAAAGACTAGGTTCTGTTAACTCCAGCAAACTAGACTCATCCTCAGTCTGCCAATTAAAAAGACAATAGTGAAAAATAGAAAATGTATTCAGTATGCTCAAATTGTGAAAAAGAACAAGTAAAGGGGGTCAGGTGATTCCATAGCCCATATTCGGTATACTGACATTTTTAGGTTTCAATAGAGGGCAAGAGATATGCATAATGAAGCAGTCCTAGTCAAGATGCGGGGCCACATGTTCATGACATACCATTGTCACTGCTTACGTCCGTTATTCAAGGGTTCCTGCTAGGATGTTAGAATTGTATGAAATCTCTCCATGCGAGGCAAGTTCCTCCATTGGCTTGAACATTTCCCTCTTTGAACCATAAACTTCCCAGGGGAAACTTTAACTCTTTGAGGCCTATTGTTTCAATACTCTATCCCAAAGGGAGGGCAACAAGAGTCTTACTTAGAATGTCTTCTCTCCTCCAAGGACAGTTCCAGCATAACTGTGGCAGTCAAGAGGACAAATGGTTAGAGCCTCAGCTCTGATTCTCATAGGGATTCTTGGACTTTTGTTAACTGCTCATAGGAGTGAAAAAAGCAAAGGAATTTAGAAAGTCACTTGGGCATCCTTGTGTAACTGTGCATGCCTGTAATTCCAGCACTGAGGAGACTGAGGCAGGAGGATTGCTGTGAGTTTGAGGAGAGCCTAGGTTACAAGTGAAACTGAGATCAGCCTAGGCACTACATAGCAAAATCATATCTCAAAAAAAGACATGCATGATTAGGCTACAGGTAGGTAACTCAGAGGTAGTGTAAATAGACCCTTTTATGATGGTAGCCAACTCACCCATTCAAAACACAGATTATCACAAGGGATAAAGGTACAAAATGCAACTGTACTTGAAGGGTTGTCATAGCTACATTATACAAACACTAACCAGAAGGAAACTGATGTAGGTGTACAGATGTGATGATATTTTGTTTATGATCTAAAATAAAGCTTACCTGAAGATTGGAGTGCAAAGCTAGCCACACTAGTCAACCATGGAGGCCAGGCAATGATGGCACACATCTTTAATCTCAGCAGTAGCACTAGTTGCTATAGAGGCCAGGCAGTGGTGGAATACATCTTTAATTCCAGTAGCCACACTCGTTGCCATAGAGCCCAGGTAGTATTGGTACACACCTTTAATCCCAGCACTTGGGAGAGAGAGGCAAAAGTATCTGTTAGTTCAAGGCCACCTTGAGCGACACAAAATTGATCCAGTCTAAAAGAGAAACAGAGCTCACACAAAGGTGATCTCAGCACTTGGGATCCTATGCCTTTAGTCCCAGCATTAGAGAGGAATATAAGGCGGGAGGAGACAGGAATATTGCAGTCTGAGTTTTGGTGGAGACAGAAGCAGTCTGGAGATGCAATCTGAGGACAGGATCTCCTTTTGGGTCTGAGCATTGGTAGAGGCGAAAACTTTCTAGTGGCTGAATGTTTTGCTTCTCTGATCTTTAGCTTTATCTTCATATCTATCTCTGGGTTTTTATTATTAAGACCAATTAGAATTTGTGTTACACACAGATATCAAATAAAATAGACTTTAAAAAATATTTTTTTGATTTTTTTGAGTCTGTCCTGGAACTCACTCTGTAGACCAGGCTAGCCTCGAACTCATAGGGGTCTTTCTGTATCTGCCTTCTGGGTCTAAGGTTGTGTACCATCATGCTTGACTGCAACATGCTCTTCAGGCCCTAAGAAATAATCTTAAAGACCCTATACAGTATTATTTAATAATTAGTTTTTGTTACCTGTCCAGCAGGTACAGGGTACCAGATTATGCTTGGGTGCCCGAAAATGATCATTAGTAGATGGCTATTACCAATCTTTCACAGATTATGGCAAATTTCTTGATTTACATGCAAAAGTGAAGAACTCCAAGTCAGTCCAAGTGAAAAACTGTACAGTCCAGTTATCCTGGCTTGATTGGTGAAGATCTATCACTATTTTGGAGAATATTCTTAGCCAAACCCTGAGCAAGCAACATTACATATTTTTTCATGTTATCTACAAAACAACCCTTTGAGATAGATGTTTTAAAAATTTACATAAAGATGAAAAACAGAGGATTGCAATCTATCTTTCTATCTACCTTTCCATCCATCCATCATATATCTATCTATTTCTGTATTATCTCTCTTTCTCTCTCTCTCTCTCCTTCCCTCCCAGCCCCCTCTCTCTCCTGCTAAATCTAATCATCCAATCAGTATTGGAGCAGTATATAAAAATATTCAGAGTACCTGGTCAACTATAGCTTTCTGTGTTTAGAAGCAGAATGGAGACTTGATGTGACTATTAGGGATATTAGGAGCCCATAGGTTAATGACTTTAAAAAGTTTAATAAACAGAACCAAGGAGATGGTTCAGTTGGTGCTTGCAGTAGAAGCATGAGGGCCTGAGTTTGATCCCCAGCACCTATTTGTGACCCCACATGCCTGTAATCCCAGTGCTGAAGACACAGAGAGGATCCAAGGTTTACTGGCAGAATTGGTTAGCTCTAGTTTCCGTCACAGACCATGTCTCAATACATAAGATGATTGATTTCAGGCCCCATATGCATGCTCATACTTGTGTGTACTACCACACATGTGCATACACAGGAACACACACATACACCACACAATGGCTTTAAAATTTTGCTCTTTGAAGTGAAGTCTGCTATTCATTTTTTTCTCTCTTAAACAAATACTCAGACAACTAACATTTAAAATGCTTTCAAAACCAATTTTTACAGAGAGTTAAAGTTTTTAAAGTGTGTTAGTCATGGGAGTTTTCTTTTGTTACTGTAAGAAAACAACTTCAGGAAGGCTCAAAGTTTGAGAAAACAAATCTCATGGCGAGATCACTCTACTTTCTTCTAGGCCATGGTGAAGCAGTGGAACAAAGTTCTTTACCTTGTGGCATCCAGGAAGCAAAGAGGCACACAGAGACAGGAAGAGGTCAAGGACACAGACAGAGTACCTTCCTACGATGTGCCTCAGGTGACCTGCTTCCTCCTCCCAAGTCCCGCACTTCCTTGTGAAGCCCCAAACCATGAATCTTTAGAAGACATTTTTCTTAATTCAAAATATAACAGAGGAGAAACTGTGTGTGTGTGTGTGGTTTTGGTTTTGGTTTTGGTTTTTTAAGCCTGGGTTTCTCTGTGTAAGAGCTTTGGCTGTCCTGGAACTCGCTCTGTAGACCATGCTGGCCTCAAACATATAGAGATCCACCTGTCTCTGCCTCCTGAGTGCTGGGATTAAAGGTGTGTGTCACCACTGCCCTGCAAGAAGAAACTTTAAACTTTAAAAAAATGAGGTGGACATTGTGACACACCACTCTTAGGCTGGGTACTCAGGAAGCTGACATGAAGGATTATTCAAGTTCAGGACTTCAGGGACAGCGTGGGCAACACAACAAGACCCTATCTTAAACAATCAAACAAAACCAAAAATAAGACAATAAGAAGAGGTTAGAGAAATGGTTCCCTTTTTTGTTCGTACAGAAAATGAAGCTCTTAACTATAGTTTAATTGCTGCTCTGTGTGCACCGAAAATTTACTGTGCACTCTGGAAGATTTGTAAGGTGCCAATCACCTTGCTTCTACTGGAATGCTGTTGTTGTTTTATTAGTAATATCAGTATATCAGTTTCAGTGTTGTGATAGATCATGACTCTGTAAATGGCCATTGTGGTCTGTGTAGATTCAGTGTCATGGAAGGAGTGTCACTGTTTTCTACAAGGGCAGTTCCTGTAATATGGAAGCAGAGGAGCCAGTGGAATAAAGAGACTCTCTCAAAACCAGAAAAGATGAATTTGAGAGCTCGTTCTTATCCTAGGTCCTTGTCATAAAGCTAATACGAATGTATTTGGTTTCTGAAATAACCAAGTGAGGGAGAGCAGGAAATTGTTATAAGCATCACTATCCCCTCCCTTTTGAAGAGGCAGCTTCAAAAAAGTGTCATTAAGTGAATGTGCAAATTAGCAAAAGCCTGCTAGCCTGGCAGATATTATTAGTGTAGATGGCAAGAAAAAAATAGGTTGAAGGCATGGAAAAATGGTCATGCCTAGGATACCCAGAGGACAGCAGAAGCTTGAGCTGTTTGTCCATTTAGACAAGACTGAGGGCTGAGTGAAAAGTTAACCAGCAGTATATGTTATGGTTGGTAAGCTGCTTGAACTTTTTTATTTTTTCCAAATATTGTAACAAGCAATATTTGTGACTGGTTTTGATGCAGGTATGTTCCAAAATTGTAACATCCCATGCTAGTTCATTAATACATGTTGAAATGAAACATATCAGACTGAATGATGTGTACTAGGACTATTTAAGACATCTTAACTCATTAAAGACTATAACGAACACATAGAAGTAATTTTATATATAAACATCACATAATCACATACATTTGAGAATGTGAAGTTGAATCAAGATTTTAATAATTATGGTTTTAAGGGACAGGAGAGATAGCTCAGTGGCTGTCAGCACTGGCTGCTCTTCCAGAAGATCTGGATTTGATTCCCAGCAACCACACAGTGACTCACAGCTGTGTCTAATCTCAGTTTCAGGGGATCTGACACCTTCACACCCATGCACATAAAATAAATTATTTAAAAATTAGATGAGCAAAGGGGTTAAGACTGGGCTGGTTTAACCCCCAGAAACAGCTGACCTGACAAGGGTTAGCTCTTGAATCCCAGGCTAATGCCTGGGAATCCAGCATGGGACTGATCAAGACCCCCTGAATGTGAGTGTCAGTGAGAAGGCCTAGGTAATCTATTGGGCCTTGGGTAGTAGATCAGTATTTATCCCAGGCATACAAATGGACTTTGGACTCCCATCCAACAATGTGAGATGCACTCTCACCCTGGACTCTCGGGAGAGGGTCTAGGCCCTGACCTGGATGTAATGACAGACTATGGATACCCCCATGGAGGGCCTCACCCTCCCTGGGGAAATGAGGGGATATTGGGGGGGTTGGTGGGAGGGCGTGGGAGGAGGGGAAGGAAAGGGAAAGAGACCTGGAATTGACATGTGAAGCAACCTTGTTTCTAATTTAAATTTAAATAAAAAATTAGTTTTGAGTAAAATGATTAGTGTATATTTCTCTTAGGTAAAGATCCATACTTAACATTTACCACCCTCAGTTTATTCTTTGTGATTTTGGTGGAAGGCAAGAAACAGTCAGAAACAAAAACAACAACAAAAGCACAACAATTAACCTTACACAGACAAACAAGAAACAAAAGAGAAGAACACAGAGATGATTTTAAGATTAGTATAGGGTTTTACAATCTTTTCTGTAGTTCTCACCATATGGGTACATGAAATCTGCATCTCTTTCTCATTTACATGTTTATGAAGTTAAAAAAAATAGGCACATGCACACACAAAATAATTAGTCAAGTGATGTGTTTAACAATGTTTGGTGACTTAATGTCAATTACAGGAGGTTTCTTTTTTAATAAAAGCCTTGCTTTCCTAATACAATTGCCCCCATGCTTTTTGGTTTATGTACTAGGGACAGAATCCATTTAAAGTGCCAGAATTTGCATACATACAGCCTTGAGTGAGATGTCTGTTTATTCCAAATGATTTTGAGAAACTTTTAGTGAGGTGCTTAGAGACCTGGATGGCATGAGAGATCCATTAGGGTGAGATGGATATCACATTCTTAGGTTTGAGAATTTCTTCCTGTGCACGTGCAGAAAGGGCTGTGTTTTCATTCTATGGAGTGCTAAAGGTACGTAGCTCAGCTACACTATTTGTTTTTTGGGTGTTTTTTTGAGATGTTTTTTTTTTCTGTGTAGCTTTGTAGACCAGGCTAGCCTCAACTCACAGAGATCCGCCTGTCTCTGCCTCCCGAATGCTGGGATTAAAGGAGTGCGCCACCACCGCCTGGGTCAACGTCACTATTTAATGGAGCCAGATCTGCTGAACTCAGCTCAAGGAGGGCATCTTGTGTCATAGGCACCTTGTCTAATGCCACTGTAGAAAACTGGCTCATAATTTCCCAGAGTTCAGTTGAAAGCTGAATGAAAGGCTACACGCAGGATTTGTATTCATGATAATCAGAGTTTTCTTCTTTTTTGTTGACATAACTAAATGACAGAGTGCCCTTTAGTGATTCTGACTATCCTTTTCCAGATCTAGTGATGGCCCGCCCTGGCCCACCCTGACCCTGCCCTGGCCCTCCCTGGCCCGCCCTCACTTCTCATGGCCGCACAAACTTCAGGACCCGTCAGTAGATCCTCATCTACTGCATGGCATTTGAGAGAGGCGATGGCCTGATGCGAACTGTCACAGCCCTTGTAGTGAGAACCTGAGAAGTTTAGGTCTCTATTGGCTGTCACTTCTTTAGGACAAGTGACTACAAATGCACTTGCTGGGTCTTCTGGTCATTACACATTGAGTTTCATACTGTCAAGCTGTTTTTCAGAATCATTGCATAGCATTTCACATTCACAATAGCCATGTAAAAGTGAGCCATTTCTCCTCACACTTGTCTGCATCTGCTGTTGCCCCTTTTGAAAATTTCAGACATTTTAGTAAGTGTGTAGTAATATCTTATTGTGGTCTTTCTTTTCTCTTAATGTTTAAACATGTTTTAACAGTGTCCTTTCCTAGTTGATATTTGTCTTTTTATGCAGTCTGCCTTTATTCTGATTGGATTGTCTTTTTAAAATTTTCAGTGTTCTTAGACATTCCCTGTATCATTTCTTTTTCATTTATCATGTTTATAAGTATCTTCTCTCAGGCCATTGGTTGCCTTTTTCATCTTCACCCAATATTTGATAAGTTATAACATCATCTCTTCCTTCTGTGGATCATGCTTTTGCGTGTCCAGTCTGTAACAATTTGCTTATACCTGGGTATTGATTTATTTTCTCCTGTGACTTTCCCCCTAAATGTTTATTAGTTTCTACATTTGAAACTATACTATACCTTGTTGTATTTATATTTTGAAAATTAAAAATATTTATTTTAGATGTATGGGTGCTTTGACTGCACACATTTATGTGCACCAGGGTAGAAGAGAGCATCAAATTTCCTGAGACTGGAGTTCCAGATGGTGGTGAGCCACCATGTGAGTGCTGGAAATTGAACCTGGGTCCTTTGTAAGAGTAACTAGTGTGCTTAACCACTGAGCTATTTCATCAGCTCAATATCATACAGCTTATTTTTTTCTTTTTCTTCTTTTTTTTTTGGTTTTTCGAGATAGGGTTTCTCTGTGTAGCTTTAGAGCCTATCTTGGCACTCGCTCTGTAGACCAGGGTGGCCTTGAACTCAGAGATCTTCCTTCCTCTGCCTCCCGAGTACTGGGATTAAAGGCATGCACCACCAACACCCAGCTCATCTTTTTTTCCATAAAATTTCATTCTATAATATTTACCGTTTAGTATACAATAAAATTACTTTGAATATTTGTCTATTGCCGCATACACAAACATTTTACTCTTGTGAGCAAATGATATTCTATTACACACATGCATGTACCACATTGTGTTAATCCATTCACCATCTGATTTACATTTAAGTTGTATCAAAATTTATGATCATTTTGATCAGAAAGTAAAAGTGCTTGCCAAGCAAACCTGATGACCTAAGTTCAATCCCTGGATTGAAGGAGAGAACTGACTTCTGAATGTTTTCTTCTCACCTCCACATTCACATACTGTGGCACACTCATGCCTATAAGTACACACACACACACACACACACACACACACACTTGCATGCAGGCATGCATGCACGCACACATACACGCACACGCAAGCACGAGCCTATACATACATAAATTGTGGAGGGGAGAGAATTAAAAAAAATATGAGGTTGTGAGGGGGCTAGAAAGATGGCTCTGAGGTCAAGAGTACTTGCTGCTCTTGCAAAGGTGCCTAGTTCAGTTCCTAGCACTCAGGTCAGGAGGCAATAGCCTCTTCTTACTCCAGCCTCAGGAGGATAAAGTGTCTATGGCCCCCATTGTTAGTGTTAAGGCATCTGTACTGGCCTGTCCTTGGGGTTCTAACAGGATACGTTCTCAGCTGCAGCCACTAAGAACATCTCCTGTGCACATTCACTATGTTCCCTTTTAAAAGGGCCCTGACCACCTCCCATCTCTCTCTCTCTCTGCTTTTCTGCCTGTCTTTCCATCCCCCCTCTACCTCTTCTCTTCTTCCATTCCTGTTCCCAGAGGCCAGTCTCCCCTCTTCTCTCTCCCATTCCCATTCACTTTCCCCCAATCAAAACTCTACCCAATTTCTGTTTCATGGTGTCATTCTCTCTTGTGTACCTTTAAAAAAATCACAACATCCATGGGTACCTGTACTCATATACATGTGCACATGCACACACACAGACCCAATTATAAACAATAATAAAAATAAACATAAAATTGTGAGCATTTGTGTACAAGTTTTTGTGTGAACACATCTTTTCCATGGGTTTGAGTGGGTATGTGCAGACACTGGTGCTGGAGTTGCATATATACATGAGTAGAATTGCTGAGTCATGAAGAGTTCATGTTTGACATTTTGAGAAATTACTCAATTATTTTCTGAAGCAACTACATTCCCATAAGCAGCACGTGAGGTCTCTCATTTTTTGAAACCTCAATATTTATCACTTGCCTTTAATTGTAGTAAAATACCCACAACTTACAATTTGTCGTCATTAATGTTTAGGTCATTCAATGCTGTGAAACCATTACCATTATCTAATTCATACCCTCAAAGTAAACTCCTTACCATTAAGCACTCACTTCCTTCCCTTTCCCTTCTTACAGGCCTTGGAAACCACTAATATTCTTTCTGTCTCTATGATTTGCCAGCTCTGAATATTTTATACAAATGCCATCACATCGTATATGTCTGTTCCTGTCTGAGTTCTTTCACTTAATGTGATGTTTTCAAGAGTCATCCATATTTTGCCACCTGTTTTTATTATAGTTTTTTTTATAAATGTGACTCAATGTGGGACTCTTTGCATAATGTTATTAGTATATATCAATTGTGAAAAATAATGGGTTTCATTATGACATTTCATTCATGTGTGTGAAGTACTTTGATTCTTTTAACTCCCATATTACTTGCATTTCTCACTATTTCCCCTGTTACTTTTTAAATTATTTTCCTGATGGCTAGTGATATTGAACATCTTCTCAGGTTCTTATCCATTCAGTTAATTCCTTTGGAAAAATATCTGTTAATTTTTTTGCCATTTTTCATTGTGCTTTTTCTTTTCAGTATTGAATTAAATATCCTTTATGTATTCTAGATATAAGTCCCTTATAGCAGGTATGCTTTTCAAGTATTTTTCATCTGATTCAGTGGTTATTTTTACTGTATTGAAGATGTCCATTGTACAAAAGTATTAAAAACATTTTTTTTGGTTTTTTTGAGACAGGGTTTCTCTGTGTAGCCTTGGCTATCCTGGAACTCACTCTGTAGACCAGACTTGTCTCGAACTCACATAGATCTACCTGCCTCTGCCTCCCTAGTACTGGAATCAATGGCATGCACCACCACCACCCAGCTAAAAACATTTTTGGAGACAGGGTCTTACTATGTAATCCTTGCTGGTCTTGAATTCACAGTGGTTCCCAATTTTGAGTTCATTGTTGTATGTGTTGTAAGAAGTCCAACTGTATTTTTAAGAAAATCAATCAAATAATTTGTTTTGTTTTGAGTATGGTTGTTTTGTAAGTCTCTGTACCACATTCATGCAGTGCTTGCAGATCTCGAAGGGGGCATCTCATTTTCCAGAATTGTAGTTACAGAGGGTTGTGTGTCATCAAATGGATGCTGGGAATCAAATCTGGGTCTCCTAGAAGAGTAGCCAGTGCTCTTAACCCCTGAGCTGTCTCTCCAGCTCGTAACTGTATTATTTTCTATGTGGATATAAGTTGCTCCAGTGCAGATTTTTTTAAACTTGCATTGCCTTAGCAATGTTCAAAATCAGTTGACCAATGAAATGTATATGGATTTGTTTCTGGGATTTTAGTCACCTGTATAGGTGTCTTTATGCTAATGTCACAGTCATTTATACTACTGCTGATGTTGCTTTGTGATTAGTTTCAAAATCAGAAGAAATAACCATTTTTCTTCTGTTCTGTACATTGATTTCATTATGAATTTGAGGAAGAGCTAACTTGCCCATTTCTGCAGAGAATCCAACTGAGATTTTGTTAGACATTGTTTTGAACCTGTGAATCAGTTTTGGGTAATTGTGTCCTAGTAACAATAGTAAGTCTTCAAATCTCTGAACATTTGTTTGAGTCTTTATGTTTTCAGGGTTATTCTGTGGATTTCTCTTTGTAAGTTTGGCATTTAAATATATTATATATTTATTATTCTTTGGTTGCTGTTTTAGGTAATATATTTTTGAGAGAGGGTCTCTATCGTAAGCTAACCTTGACTTCCATGTGTAGCCAAGGATAACTTTGATCCTGTGATCCTTATGCCTACACCTCTGGAGTGCTGGTATTACAGAGATTCGCTAACATATACAGTGGACTGACCTCAGGGCCTCATTCATGGTAGGCAAATATTTTAGCAAATGAGCTATATCCCGAGGCTTAGAATTTTTCTTAATTTCATCTTTGCATTGGCCATTGCTAATGTATAGAAAGACAGAGTGGGCTTTTGAATATATATCTTGTAACCTGCAACCCTAATGAACTCATTTATCATTAAATGGATATCAGATTTTGTCATAATTTTCTTGATTTATTGAGGTAATTGTGTCTTTTCATGTTCATTCCTCTTGTGTAGTGTTTTATATTAGTTGACTCACGTTTTAAAACAACCTTTCATACCAATTGGCTCTGTGTTGTTGGCCTAGGCCTGCTAGTGCTTTGTTGAAGTTTTACATTGTCCATCTGTGCTGGGTAGTTTTATGTCAACTTTACACAAGCTAGAGTCATCAGAGAAGAGGGAGACTTGGTTGAGAAAATGCCTCCATAAGATCCAGCTGTAGGTAAGGCTGTAGGGCATTTTCTTATTTAGTAAGTGATGGGTGAGAGTTCAGCCCATTGTGCCTGATGTAACTCCTGGACTGGTGCCAACTCTGGGCTGGTGTTTCTGTAAGGAAGCAGACTGAGCAAACCAGGAGGACCAAGGCAGTAAGTAGTACCCCTCTGTGGCCTCCGCATCAGATGCTACCTCCAGGTTCCTGTCCTGCTTGAGTTCTTTTCCTGAGTTCTCTTTGGTTTTTTGAGACAAGGTTTCTCTGTGTAACAATCCTGGCTGTCCTGGAACTTGCTCTGTAGACAAGACTGGCCTCAAATCCACAGAGATCCACTTACCTCTGCCTGCTGAGTGCTGGGACTAAAGGTGTGCGCCAACACTACCCTTTAATATTATGTAACTATACTTATTTGGCTGTCTGTATGTGAACTTGAATTGACCTTATTTACTTTCTACTTGATGACTTTTCTTTTGATTATTTTATGTGTATGTGTATTTTGCTTGCATCTATGTCTGTGAAGCATGCGATTCTCTCAGGTTTTGTTTATCTGCCAATGTCTTTACAACAGTTTCCTTTTGAGAAATCCTTTTGCAAGATAAATGGGTTTTAGGGCAGCAGGTTCATGGAAAGGTGGGAGCCTGTTGGAGGAAGCAAGGCTAGCAAATAGGACCAAAAGTTTAAACAGATGAGGAAAGGCTGTGGCTGGAGACATGGGTCAGCACTCAGGACAGCTGTCTGCTCCTCCGCAGCGTAGGGACTCACAGCCATCTAGAACTCCAGGTACAGGGATCCAATGCCCTTTCCTGGCCTTCCTGAGGACCAGGGTTGGATGTTTTAGGGAAGGATTAGGAACTAGAGAGGTTAGACAATAGGCTGGGTAAGGAAAAAGGAATGGGGATGAGGGCTGGACGTTAGTGTGGCAGCCCAGCGGGGAGAGTAAAAAGCTGGGGAGCAAGGCAGAAAACAGAAAGCCTTGGAAGAGGGCAGAAGCCTCTCTGAAGGGTGGAAGGAGGCTCTGATGGATGGTAGGATTATGGGAGTGGACAGAATGCTAAGCCGAAAGACAGATGTAATGTGGAGGTGAGTAGGAGGCACAATAGGAAGGAAGAAGGGTGAAGACGTGAGCAAGAGGATGAGGGTGTGGTAGGAGGCTTGGGTTTGGCAGGATGCTGATGACGAGGGCACAGAGCACAGTGGAGGTGAAGAGAACTGGGAGGGAGGGCAGAAGGCTCATGGAAACGTGGCCTCCAACTGGAGGAAACAAGGCTGCAAATGGGGCCACAAGTTTAGATAGCCCCCAAGAGTCTGGGACTGGACATCTGGCTCAGCATTCAGGACACTGCTCCTCCAGAGGACCCAGGTTTGTTTTCAGTCACCCACATGGGACTCACACCAATCTGCAACTATAGTTCCAGAGAATCTGATGCTCTTTTCTGTCCTCCCTGGAATCTTGGTGTCATAACACATAAACAGGTAAATCAACAAAGAAGAAGGAAGAGGAGGAGGAGGAGGAGGAAGTAGAAGAAGAAGAAGAAGAAGAAGAAGAAGAAGAAGAAGAAGAAGAAGAAGGAGAAGGAGAAGGAGAAGGAGAAGGAGAAGGAGAAGGAGAAGGAGAAGGAGAAGGAGAAGGAGAAGGAGAAGGAGAAGGAGAAGGAGGAGGAGGAGGAGGAGGAAAAGGAGAAGGAAGAGGAGGAAGAAGAAAAAGAGAAGAAGGAGGAGGAGGAAGAGGAGCAGAAGGAGGAGGAGGAGGAGGAAGAAGAGGAGGAAAAAGGAGGAAGGAAGAAAGAAACACATTTGGAGAGACTGTTGGAGGCCTCTGTTTTTATGATCCAGCTTTCTCACTGTTTGCAATCTCCAATCTACTAGTACGGACATGGAGGCATGGAAAGTAGCTGAATGTCCTTTTAAATCAGGACAGTCTAGAAGACAGTATTTTCTGTTTTCACCCAGTTCTCTTGATATAGACCCTCTTCACTAATAGTGAGCTGGAATGTTGTTGCCTTTCTATGACTGCCATAATCTTTGTGCTCTAATTGGGGATAATACGGAGGAAGGGAATTCTGGCTTCTTGGCAAGTCTTGCTTGGAATTTAGCCCCTGTAGCAAAGAACTGAAACCAGCGAGATATTCTGGCAGTCCTGTGCTCCTGGGGAGACACAGCTGTTCACTTGGAGTTGGGAGTTGTGGGGACTCCATCTATTGCCTAGATCCACTTACTTTGCTGGTAGAGAAACAGGGAGCAGATCAGGTCTTAAGTACTACATTGCTACAGATTGTTTTCCATAGCAATGTTTAGCAGACAGTTTAGGGGAATAAATTATATCTTCCTTTTCTGTACACGGTTAGCACAATTTACAAGATGATAGACAGCAATTAGCTTTTTATTTTGCTGTTGTTGTTTGTTTGCTTGTTGCGGCAGTGTTGGGGATGGATCCCAGTGCCTTGTGCGTGGTAGGTTAGCGAGCTTCAACCCCAGCAGTGAGTGCTAGTTTGAGTGTATGGTTTGCCCAAGTGTGGACATACCATTGGGAAACAGGTGTGCAGAGCTCCTCAAACTGATGCTGTAGATGAGGGACTCATAAATGAGTGTCTGTGCTGCTTAGTTTGTCTAAACTTGATACTCCCTAGAGAGTGTTACCTGGGAAGAAGGAACCTCAGCTGAGAAATTGGCTCTATCATATCAGCCTGCAGGCATGTCTGTGGGGGCATTTCCTAGGTTAATGATTGGCTTTGGGAGGGTCCACCTCACTGTGGGTAGTGCCACCCATGAGCAGGTGGTCCTGAGTTGTAAAAGAAAGTCAGGTGAGCAAGTCATGGACAGTAAGCCAGTATGAGGTGATTCTGCTTCAGTTCCTGGTCTGAATTCCTTCAGTGATGGACTGTGATCAGGATGTGTAAGCCAAATAAATCCCTTTCTCCTCAAGTTGCTTTTGACCACAATATTTATTACAACAATGGAAAAATTAACTAGGCCAGTGTTTTAAAGTTTTTCCCCTTAATTACAATGTTAGATTCCCGTTGGGACTGGAATCCCTTGATTTTGTTTGCTTATTCAAGTTAGTTAGTGTTCTTGTTTCTAGTTTTGATGAATGAATTTTTGTTTAGCTTTAGGACACATTGTGCACTGTATTCAGGAACTCTTGTCTCCTGTTTGAATTTTTTATTTTAGGAGTCTTAACCTTGTTTTCATCTAACATATAGGTCTTAGCCCACTGTTTTGGGCCATGGTTCCATTGGGAGATTAATTTCCAGAGTCTTTTTGTATTATTTTGGTCTACTCAGTTTATTTTATATTAGTAAACTGGCATTGCTCTCAACTGTTGCTGCCTGAGAATGCCAAAGGTTTTCCCAAGCCAGACTTCTGGGTAGTTTTGGTTGGTGAGGAACATATTGGGATCCCCTAACCATACTTCTCTGGTTTGGTGTTGCAACACCAGTGAGTAAAGTTTTGGGAACCTGGTAGCTAAGAAGTGTCTTAGTCACAGCTGCTTATTTGTTTGTATGACACTGGCAGCTTTCTGCAGCATCTCTGGAAAAGGAAAGAAATCTCAAGTCTGTGAGAACAAAGAGGCTTCCCAGAATGGGCTACATGTCATGATTAGAGATCTTCTCCAGTTCTGCCTACTGTTCTGTCATCTCTGGGGAAGAGGAATCTTGGATCCTTGTACAAAGAGACTTTCTGGACAAGCCTATTTGATGTTATTGTTTCAATTTTTAAAGTTTCAACTGCCTTCTCCTGTGTCTTTGGGTTGTGAAAGACAGTCATATCCCTTCCAGAATAAAGATGATGCCCAGAACAGGTCACCTGTTGTAGATGAGTTTCATTTGTTGGTTGTAGCCATCTAACTTAGGCTCTCTTGGTAGAGAGGGGAATCTGGCTCATTGGGAAACATGAGGGCTGCTTTCAGTTTGCCTTCATTATGGTAAATATTCCCATTTGCTCTGGAGGAGCAATTGGCTTACCTGGCCTATTTTCTGTATTAGGATCAGGGAAACAATAGGCCTGGTTTGTATCTCTTTGTTGGGGGAGAATCAGGATATATTGTCTAGTGTGGTTTTCGTGTCTGGCTTGTCATCTTAGCACTGTGATGGTTAGTTCTGTCAACTTGACACAATCTAATGTCACTTGGGAAAAGAGTCCCAAGGCAGGATCATCTCGATCAGATACCCTACGGGATTATTTTTGGAAGATGGTCTTGATTGTTATTTGGTGTGCCTACTGTGTGAAGCATCATTCCCTAGGCAGGGAATACTGGACAGTGTAAGTGTAGAGAGTTTGAGCAAAAAATAGGCATGTATGTATTTATCTTTCCTCTTGTTTTGTAATTGTGGATCTGACCAGCTCTTTAAGTTCTTGTCTTGACTTTCCAACAGTAATGGACTATAACATGAACTATACCCTGGAATTGTAAGCTAAAATAAATCCCTTATCCACCAGGTTTCTCTTTATATTTTATCACAACAATGGAAATAAAATTAGAACATTGCTTTTGTTCAACCTTGATATCTCTTGAGCTGTTTCCATGCAGGGTTTCCTATTGTGTTCATCCAGGAAGAGTAGAGACAAATGTGAACATGACGTTTTTTGTTCAAGCTGTAAGCTCCTCGATACATTTTGTGTGGATATGTTTTTAATTCTCTGTAGTAAATTCCCAGGAATAAAATGTCTGAGGCATATAATACTTGTCTAATTGTATAAGAAAAGGCTAACCCTGCTTGGTAAGTCACTATGCCAGTGAGTACTCAGTATTTCCTTTCCAACATTAGCCATGCCCCTAAAATTTAGACACTTTATTTTTATTTCTATTTAGTTCAGTGTAATTTGTGATTTCTTTTGAGACTTCTCTTTTGATCTGCTTGACTTAGATGTACACTGAAACTGGCAAAGAATCCTGTTATGGTTGGGAAGATTGGATTCGATCTTGCTGTTGGGGAAATAACCCTCATGTCTTGGTTCATGGTACTGTGTGGTATTTGTACACACTTGTTAATTTTCTGTCTAGGTTTTCTATTCACATTTGAGAAAGGGATAGGAAGTCTCCCTCTAAGCATATTTGTTCATTTTTCCATCAGTTTTCACTTTATGTTTTGTAGCTGTAGTTTGATTTACTTAGAGTTGCTGTATATCTGTGGCCCATTCATTATGTAATGTTCCCGTCATTTGGGGGAATTTTCTTACTTGAAATCTATTTCCTCTATTAGATATATCTACTTACACTTGATTTTGATTTCCTTTTGCATAGTAAAATTTCCTATCCTGCAGTGTCTTCTTAAGTGGTTTTAAATGTTTATGTCACGTTTTCCTTCAATCTGTAATTAGCTGGAATAAAGGGTGATGCATATGTTCTTTCATGTCCAAGACTAGAATTCTAGTTCACCTATTTCTGTTTGCTTGAATGATTTAGGTTGGCTTTTTAAGCCTCCGAGGCTGTTGCACACACCTAATTTTAGCTCAATAATCTCATGTTACCAAGTCTACTTCTCAGTACATCAAAGGATATAGTGGCCCCATTTTCTTTATTTCCAGAGATCAAATGTTTTTAAACTAAATTTAGGGACTAGGGAAATAACCCAGTGGGACAGCACTTGCCTGGCATATCTAATGCTCGGCTTCATCCTTAGTACTGCAATTAATTCACTTTAGTTTAAAGACAGGCTGGCTTTATGCTGCTCAGGCTGGCCTTGAACTATTTATGTAGCTGAGACTGATCTTGAGTTGCTGATCCTCTGCCTCGGACTCTCAAGTGCTGAGATTAGAGGCTTGCCACCACAAATTACTTGTTTATCTATTTATTTATTGCTATTTAATTTTTTAGAAGAGTATTCAAGGGCATCCGTATCAGTCTTCTTCATGGGGTTTAAACTCCTAGTTTAAAGTACTTTATTTAGCATTCCAAAACCATTACTTTCTAAGCCCTGTGTGGGAACGATTGGAAAGCTTTTTGTTTACAGAAGGCTGTCCTTCCATCATTTTCTATCTATATCCACAAGTCCATTATTCAATGCTAGATAAGTTTATAGTCACTGTGAATGACTATGACCATCACTTTCAGAGACCAACTGGCACATATCCAGTCAGATTTGGCTTAAGCTTACATTTAGCTATTACTTAAAACCTAGATATTGAATGTATTTGTAAGATACCATGCATTGTTATGGTATAACTATATGTTTTGTCAAGTTTAAATTCGGTTTAACATAAGCATCCTCTTTTTGTGGTGAAATAATTTGAACTCCTTTCTTCTACTTTGGAAATACACAGTAGAGTATAATTATTTGCAGTCAGGCTACTGTAAAATAGCACTCCAGAATGTGTTACTTCTAGTAACTATGAGGTAGTACCCATTAATCCAACCACTCATTGTCCTTTCCTTTCTCCTACTTTCTCCAGCATCTGGTACTCCGCATTCTAAGAACTCTCAACTTCTGTGAGATTAAATATTTGAATATCTAACTTTTGAGTAAATGTATTCCTGTTCTTGGTATATTTCAATTAACATGGTGATTTTCACTTTTAGCCATGTTGCCACAATTGATAGGATTTCATTTTTTCTGTGGATTTTATTGAGGGTGTATAGTTACTGCTCACATATTCTTTTTCTATTCATAAATTGATGGATGCTTATGTTGATTTCCTATCTTGGGTATTGTGAACAGTGTTATCATGAATGTAGTTGTGTGTGGGGGGGTGTGAGGTCTCTTCAACATACTGATTTAAATTCATTTGAATACATACCCTTTGAAAATATATGAAGAGTTGGGATAATGTATAATTTGGAAGACTCTGCTGCCACAAATTCAGCATAAAACAGAAACAAAATTTATGTGTAAAGTAGGTTGATGCTAAAACACAAACTCAGTATCATGATGTACTTTGACTAAGCTGAAGTATTTGCCATTAACTAATTGACTCAGGATGTAAATGTCTATGTGTGTCATTTCCATTTCCTTGAGTTACAGAGCTGGCAAATGCCATAGGCACTGACTTGTCAGAGGTTTTAGACTACTAGTGATGGGGAACAAGCAAATAGTCTTTTAAATTGAAGCTGCTGTGATGATGGAGGGACAGGGTTCTCAACCAGAACATACTCTGCTTACTGAGGTAGCAACTTATCTGTGTTCCAATAGATGCATAGCCCAACAGGGAATAGGGAAAATCTTTAGGAAATAGTGAGAAGTTGTAGCAGCATGAGGAATTGTAACTTGTAGGCTTAGGATGAGATGTGGAACCTCAGGAGTTGATTCATACAGACTTGGAGGGCATGCTATACTATACTTTGAACTTCGTCCTGAAATCAGTGTTTTTCTGATTATTAAAACAGAGGTGTCGGGGTAGATTTGTGTTTTTACCAAGTTACTTTGACTTCTATGTCAAGAAGAGAACAGAAAAGGGCAAGAATTTGGGGTACTCAGTTAGACTAACCTGGGAGGAAGTTGGGTTGGAGGAGAGACTGTGAGAAGATGAAGAGGTGAATGAATTCAAGAAGTATTTAGGAAGAAGGATAGAAGGGAAGCAGAAGCTGAAAGTTATATAAGCTAAAGATAAGAATGAGGGGACAAGAAAGGTAGCACTTTCAGAAATCTGGAAGGAGTGCTATAATAAATACAAGAATGTGGGACAGCCCAGCTTTCACTTACGGAATTTGAAAAGAATATATGCTGACCATGTTGAGATGGCCTTGTAGGGTGCGAGCTCAGAACTTCAGATAGAGTCTGAAAGTTCTGAGTTTTTTCCTTAGGATCTCATTTAAATAATTTCTAATTTTGTGAAAAATAAATTCTAGTTAAAATGTCTAAGCAACTTGTCTGTGCAAGTTGCTAAAGGAAAAACAGGAGAAATTAGACCTAAATGATAACAGAAAGTATATGAAAAGACATTTCTTTTTTTTTTAGTTTTTAGAGACAGTTTGTATTGCTTTTGAGGCTGTCCTGGAACTCGCTCTGGAGACCAGGGTGGCCTTAACTCACAGAGATCCGCCTGCCTCTGTCTCCCGAGTGCTGGGATTAAAGGCATGCGCCACCAACGCCCAGCAGTGAAGAGACATTTCTTGACCGGATGGGATGCTAACTATTGGGATGTTCCAGGCAAGGGTTATTTTTTTATTGTTTTTGAAAGAAGGTCTCATGTAGCCCAGGCTGGTTTTGAACTTACTATGTAGTCAAGGGTGATGTCGAACTCTTGGTTCTCCTGCCTGTATCTCCCAACTGCTGACATCACAGGCCTGTGTCACCATATTCATTTTATTCAGTACTGGGGTAAAACCCAGGACTTCATGCACTATAAGCAGCACTCTTTCATCTAAAGTAAATCCTCCCACCCCACATCCCAGGTGTGAAAGCCAAGAGCTCTGGGGGAACAGGTATACCTCTTGTCACAAAACTTGTACATCATGAAGGAAATGCTTATATTTGTACTTTTCTTCTACTTCTTTCTCTATATGACACTCCAGATGCTTAAATTTTCCTATATCACACTTGTTATCAGTGTCTTATTTGTAAAATGGGGATGTTACTTCATGGGGATGCCCTACAGTACAAAGCTGTTACAAAGTAAGTGAAGGGCTTCATGGAGTGTAATTTTTCTGGTTACACTGTGAAATATGTCAGTGTTATTAGAAAATCTGTGTGATTGTTGCTAAGATTAGAATGCATTGCTGTAATTAGAATTCATTATTTTACACCACTTTTACTTAAGAACAAATTATATAATTACATGGTTGTAATGAAAAACAAAACCTGTTTCTTATTGTGGTTCTGTCTGTAGCTGTACAAAATGTTATCAAAATGTGTTCATTTTCCCAAAAATCAACCAGTTTTTCTAACCCTAGCTCATTATCTTAGGTTCAGATCAATTCAGTTCTGACACTAAAAAGTTTAGATTCTCCCATTACCACAGATTAAGAGCTCTGTTCTACCTGTCAGTTCTCCACTTCAGATGCCAATCTCAAATTCGAGACTTTTATTGAAACTCTCAGATGGTTCACAGAACTCAAGAAACACTTAAACTTCCATTTACTGGTTTACTATTTAATAAAGGATTTGATAAAGGACACAGATAAACCTACTCATAAAAAGGCACACAAGCAAAGTATGTGTGAATCGATACAGCGTGCCTATGTCTTTTCATGGTTTCAATTCTTGCCCTTTCCACATGTTTACCAATATGGAAAACTTATAAAGCTCATCTTATTGGATTTTTTAGTGGAAGCTTTATTAAGCATGAAAGAGTAAATCATTGGCTTTTCATGACCAACTTGGTCTTCAGTCTTCCAATCCTCTCTCTTCCCTGAAGGTCGTAATTAGGCTTCAAAGTCCCATCTCTTTATATGATTAGAAGCACAAGTTGGTACTCCCAGATATCAGCCATCCCCATCCCGAGATATTATTAGCATAAAAGGGCATCTCCCTCTGTCTCTATCTCTCTCTTTTATACACAAGTATATATTTTACTATAAATCACACTACTACGTTGATAATGGGCCATTTATTATTTCATTTTCAGATTAAACATGGATTGATGAAATGGTACCCACCCGATATTTTCTAAGATTGGGAAATTGAGCATCTTTAATCTGAACATCTACAATCCAAAATGTGCCAAAACATGAATGACTTAGTATACTGGTGTGATTCCTCAAGTATAAGATTTTACACCTGATTTCAGATGACAGGTGCCAGTCAAAATGTAGCTCTACTAAAAATTGTACAAAAATTTCCTTCAGAATATGTGTATGTGTGTGTGTGCGCATGCGTGTGTGTATGATGAGTATGGAACAATTGATTTTTATGTTTAAACTTCCCATCCTGTTATGAATATACAAATAAAATTTGAGAGGTTCTCTCAAGCACTCATGGTCTCAAACACTTCCAATAAAGAATATTCATTATGTACCTGTTGATAACTCACCCAGTTTCAAAGATGCTTATGTAAAAGCCAAAATATGTTGTAAATTTGTAGCATGTGTTCCTCTTCCATTTAGCATGATGTTTTACACATTCTCTATAGACCTGTATTATCCAATTTTTGCATGTTGTAGTAGAAATTTGGAATTGTGGTTACTCTTAATATGTTTCATAATTATTCTTGGCTTCTGACCTGGGCAGAATCTAGAGAGATAAAATTCAGCTAATGTGCCACAACTGAAAGATTTTTAGCTATTATAGATTGTCTGTGATGGTACTGGACAGCTAAAGAACAACACTTTATTAAATGATGGATTTTAACCGGTAAATAATTATTGCAGAGGATCTTGTTATCTATGCAAGATGTAGAAATCCAAGCTATTTGAAAGTTTTTATGAAGCTCAATTGGTATTTTCTGATATGTGTCAGGGTTATCAATTTATATTGTTACACATGGCAAGAAACAGGTGGATGGCACTATCTCTTGGCATAGTGGTACCTACACTGATGAGCTAACTGGCTTTAGACAAAGACTCTAAAGTGCTTTCTATTTCAGTGAAGTAGAAAGTAATATTTGCTAACACTGACCTCATGGAGATGGTAGATTGCTAATTAGATTATGCCCTAAGAACACTTTGTGTGATGTTAAGAAATATGTTGTCTCAAATTAAGTAGAGCCTATGGTTTTTATAAATATAAACATATTGCCAAGAGATGAATCATTGATGGATCAAAGCATACACACCAGATAACAGGGGTTAGTAACGTCAGTGTGAGGGAAAACAAAGAGGAGGGTTTTTCTTTGGAAGATGGGACTACTGGTCAGATTCAGACAAGGACCATGGCCGCATGAGCCCAGTGGCTTTTGGTCATTTCTTGAGAATGAACTGAATTTTAAAGAGTAGGATAAGTGGAGGCAACCAGTATGATTTTGTACCTGTTTTCAAAGAAGAACCTTTTGGTTGAATTAATGCGGTATTTTCTTTATCTCACTAGTAATTTTTGAAAGAATGTTTACTTGTTAAAATAAAGCTGCTGTGTTGGATTTACAGCTCGCTGATTTTACTTATTGTTATGAATGTGTGGTTAGAAACAAAAGCAGACACATATTCTGTCTTTCCACAATGCAAGAGTTTATTGAAAAGAATTTAACAAGCTCTTCCACCTCATTGGCTTTAATTCACCAAGTACTCTTAATTTCACTTGATATTTATGCCTATTTGAAAATAGCTTTTATAGAATCCCATTCCAATCTTAATTGCTTAATATTAGCTTTCAGATAAGACACTATAATTCACACAATGATATGTAGTTTACTGAATGGCTATGAATGAGCTAAAGCAGTTGTGGTTGATCAAAGGATCCTTACTATAGACAAGATGTAGAAAACTAAGATAGATGCTGTGGTAGTTTGAATATAATTGTCCCCCATAATCTCATAGGGAGTGGCACTACTAGGAAGTGTGGCTTTGTTGATGTAGGTACAACCTTGTTGGAGGAAATGTGACACTGTGGGGTTAGGCTTTGAGGTATGCTCAACATACCATCCAGTGCCACAATCCACTTCCTGTTGCCTTCTGATCAAGATGTAGCCAGCACAATGTCTGCCTGCAAGCCACCATGATCCCTACCATGATGATAATAGACTGAACCTCTGAATTATAGGCTGTAGACAGAAGTTTCTGTCCTGCCTGGTCCTGAAGCCTTTTAGTCCCAAATAAACACACAGAGACTCATATTAATTATAAACTGTTTGGCCGATGGCTCAGGCTTCTTATTGGCTAGCTCCTTCTTAATTATTAACTCATCTCTATTAATTTGTGTGTCTCCATGTGGTCTTGGCTTACCAGAGAATGCCTGAGCCTCTTTCTTCCTTGGCAGCTACATAACATCTAGCTTGTGACCTTTCTCTGAGACTCTTCACAGATTTCTATTAGTCTGGTAGCCCTGCCTGTACTTCCTGCCTGACTACATCCTTCCTGTCCATTAGACGAAGCAGCTTTATTCAATAACCAATAAGGGCAACATATATTCACGGCATACAGAAGGACATCCCCTATCAATAAGCCACCACCTCAATTGAATGTTTTCCTTTATTAGAATTTCCATGGTCATGGTGTCTCTTCACAGCAATTGAAACCCTAACTAAGACAGGTGTAAAGAGAGTTATCAATTACATAAGATATTGGCTCAAGCCTGCTGAAGTCCTGACACAGGGTTGCTGCCAGTTGCAGAGCTGATTCTTGGTCTACTGTGGACAAATGGTAGTTCAACTAGACTAGATCAAGCAGGGAGATCCTATCAAGCAGAAGCACTCTGTAGACAGTTCAGAGTTCATTGCCTGACCTGTAATGCACACTGGATGGCCTTATGATGCACTGGGTGCTGCCTATAGCCAGTATTAGGTGTGTCTTATTTTGTATGATCCTGTTGAAGGACTTGCATGATTCATTGGTCTAGTAGTTGGATGAACTCACACTTTGGTTTCACTCAATGGACTCACACTTTGGTTTCACTCAATGGTTTGGATATACCCACATTGCCCTTGTGTTTCTTATTTAATTATTAAGTTCATAGGTGGAAATATTTTATTTATACAAACAAGTTACCAATCTGTGCCACATGGTTTTTGAGGGACAAACTGTCATTATTCACTTGTACATTCAAAATTAAAAGTCATTCTGCCTCAACATTTGAACCTAAGATGGATCAAACTGCTGTCTTACAAAAATTCATATAATCTGAACACCACTGCTTTATACAATATGGGGTTATTTAGAGCAGAGACAAGCCTCATCTCCACATCCTTTTTAGATCTTTGACCACTAAGGCAACAGAAAGAAATGATAGCTAATTGGTTTCTGATGAGCCAGCCAAATCACTCTAGCAAATATTATCCTACCTCTAGCCACACAGTTGGAAGCAAAGAAGCTTAGGGGTCCTAACTAAATCATTGACATGTCTGCTAGAATATGATGTAGGCTTTACTCAAAGTATCTGGGCATTAAACCTGAGTTTATTCATTAAGGGTCTTCTGGGTTCAACCTGAACCTATCCAGACTTGGTCTTGGCTGGCTCTCAGCTCCAACATGAAAGCAGAAATTTGTATGACCTTTTAGATAATGTACCCGGTTTGTAGCCTGTGTCTATTTCAGCATGGTGCTCAACATTCTGTCGTACAGTTGCCTTTTTGTTTTGATTTCCCAGATGTTAGCTTCCTAGGGCCAGTGACTTTTCTATGTCTGTCTTCCCAGTGTCTTTGTTTGTTGTGTCAATAGGTGAGTGTTGAATTAGAAAAATTAACTTTTTAGTGCTGTAGATTTAGCCTGTCAAAAGCCAAACACAATAGTCTATCTTTCAGTGAATGGTTTTAGAGGCAGTTTTCTAGAAACCCAAGTGTACCTTAAACTAGCATCTTTCAATTGCACTATGTATATAAATCAACCGAAGATCTTGTTAAAAATCTAGATTCTAATTCAGTGAAGCCTGAGATTCTGATTTTTCACCTCCCAAGTGAGGTTAATAATGTTGTTTGTAGACTATATTTTGAGAATTAAAAATCTAGACCATGGGTGAGCCTTGTCTCATCTCCAAAGTTGATTCCATCATCAAGTTTAGTTGACTTTGCCTCCTCTGACACAACCTGTTTTTTCTGTAGCCTCTGTTTTAGCTGAAGATTTCATTGTTTTCTGCACAGATTGCTGCAGTATCTTCCATCTAATCTAACTATATCTTTCTCCTCCTTTCTGTTCTGTATACTGCTGCCAAATGATATCCTGCAAATACGTCTTTGGTCATGCCAGTCTATTGTTGAGAGGCTTTCAACAGAAGATAATAAACTAACAGTCCTGCTGCTAGATATTTTAATTTTGGGTGGGAGCAGGGCTATGCTAAACAATATAGGATCTGGGAAGCTAAGAATGTAGGTGTTGGTAAACCAGTCATTAGGAGCCAACCAACTAGCCAGGGCTACTTATATATACTTGCTCCTCCCTTCCTCCCTCCCTCCCTCCCTCCCTCCCTCCCTCCCTCCCTCCCTCCCTCCCTCCCTCCCTCCCTCCCTCCCTCCCTCCCTCCCTCCTTTCCTTCTTTCCTTCCTGGTAGTAAGAAAGCCAGGCATCCAAAATGCCAAAACTATTGACCATTGCTTCAATCAAGGTTTTGCGTGTCATTCATGATAAAATCCCAACAACTTGAAATGCATTGTTTCCAATTCTTTGGCAGATGAGATGTTTCAGCTGTTTCCTTGTCCAAATATTAGCTAACCTGGGCTCTGTCAATCCCCAAGTCCACCACTAGTGTTTTAGTTTGAATTATTATTTCTTGTACCTAGTGCAATACTTTATTATGTACCCCATACCTGAAATGCCACTCACCAGTTCCTTTTTCTTTCAGGCTTCTCTTGCTGTGCTTTCAGCTGGGGTCTGTTAGGTGGTTGACGTGCATATAGTCTCACTCAGGTATAAACTCACTAATATCCAATCTGATCCAAGAGTAGAACGTGGTGGCAGCAGAGGATGACAAACTTCTAGGATTATACTTTTCTTTCTTAACAAAAGAGCTCACTGTGCTTGTTGCAACAGGTATATCTGGGATGGCCAGACATTAGGAGATGTGAAAAAGAGCAAAGTATCCTACCTTCCTGAGAAGCAGTTTGACTCTTCTCCAGGAATTCTAACTGGCCTGTTCTGACCATTGAGCTGCTGCTGCTGCTGCTGCTGCTGCTGACACCGCCGTGGAGTGTGGCTGCATTCAGGAAGAATGATGAGCCCTGTTGACTTTTGGTAGTGTTTGTTTTCTTCCTGCTTTAATTTAGGAACTCATTACAGGGGTTGTTCTTTGTTCATCATTCCAGGCTTTTCCATATGCTTACTAATGCCTCCAGCTGGTTCTCTAGAGAAAAGTGCTGGGGAGATCAATCAAATGAGATCTTAAAGGGTAAATAAGGTTTTTAAATGTGTCCGAGCAGCATCTCTTCAGTTCAGTGGGAAAAAGTGCTTCCAACGAAAGAAATTTGTCCAGTGAATGCCTCCCAAATGGCAGCAGAGCAATGGGCCTCAGATGGTTGTTTTGTAACCCAAGTGTTCAGTTCTGCTTAGATTTCCAATGGCTGCTTAAAACTTAAGAGTGAGGGAAAATGAAGTGCATTTGACTTAAAAGAATTCACTAATGGAAGATGAAAGTAGTGAAAAATGTACTTTCACACACATTATTGGATGGTTGTATGTGTGAGTAGAGGGGTTGGGGCAGGAGATTGGGAAAGGAAAGTTACATTAAGTATCCCCTTTCAATAATTTCACAATACACCCCTTTTCTACTTCCTGCATATCTCAACAAATAAGGATCACAGAGACTATAAAATATTTCAGGAAAAAATTCCAGAGTCATTTAGAACTCAGTAGTTCTGGTCTCTGTCTTCTCAGAAGCTCCAAAATGAGAAATTTTATTATGCAAATTAATGCACCCAGAGTAGAATTTATAGGATTTTATGATATTGCAAATTTGAAAATTACATCTTGTCTTTTGTCCTTTGTTGTGACTTAAAATGTGGCCATGCCTAAGGAATAGAGTGAATATATTGAATATTCTAAGCCACTTGGAATTGAAATATACATAGTGAACGCTATTGGTTATACAGAGGTCTAGGTTCATCATGGAGAATTGGCTAGGAGAGCCCTTCTTGTTCTATTACACAGATGCTAAAAGTTGTTAGAGACTACCTGCCATCACTAAACCAGAAAACCAATTTATTCTGTGATATATTAAAGAAAGCATACTTGGCATGACAATTTTGTAAAAACATTATTGAACATGGTCCACAATCCAGTATGCATTATCCTTTCTTAATTACTATTTCTTGAAAAACTTGACAACAATCCCGTCTGTTAGAGTAAGGGATTTAGGACTGTCTAAAGAAGAACACAGGCCAGAGTCAGCATGAATGTGTGATAAGAGGAATTAGCAGTATTTGCTTACCTTTAGCGTGCCATTTATTCTGATCTTCTTTTCCAGTTGCTTCCAGGACAGGGGCCATTAAGACCAGAGTGTCTATTTGGATGCTTGCAATCAGGCTGAGGGGCTTTTGTCAGAGTAAATCAAGTATCTTGTATGGCTTCTCTGAAAGTTCACTAAGTAAGGGTGGCTTTTGTTCTACTTGACCACATTCCAAGGAGGTAATAAATGGGGTCCAATTGAACTGTGTTTCTGAAAGATTTCTGGAAGAGCTTG
The DNA here is from genome assembly GCF_017639785.1 of Mesocricetus auratus. NCBI lineage: Eukaryota > Metazoa > Chordata > Mammalia > Rodentia > Cricetidae > Mesocricetus > Mesocricetus auratus. The sequence continues at coordinate 100,330,208 of NW_024429188.1, read as the reverse complement.
GGGGGAGGTACCTCGTGTCTTGGACATTATAGTTGCTCATGGTCTGACAGTCACCATGGTTATCAGTCATAGACTTGTAGCACCAAATGCCACATCCTTTTGTCTACCCATGGTTGTCAGAAAGACAAGCCTGGTGTTCCTAGCAAATCTGCCTCTCAAGTTTCATGTCATTGTCATGCCTTGGCTGAATTGAACTTCTAGGATGGTCCCTGTGCCTGGTACCTGGCACACCCAGAATTGTTAGTCTGCATTGTCCTCACGACTATAAATGATTTCAAAGGAGACAGGAATGAAAGAATTGGTGTGTAAGTAATACTCTTGGATAAAACAAACTCTGTCCTAAGATGAGTATGTGTTAGAGCTGTCATAAAAGATCCTGGGCATAAAACTGCTTTCCACATGGGAGGAGATGTTACTGCGATTATCAATCACATTACAGCTAATTCAACTTCCTCATTTGCCCAGGCCTAGAGAGGCGCAGAACTTCTTCCTGATGCCTTTCCTCATCACATCAGGCTTCTTCCAATATAGAGAATTGTGTAGTACATTGAGAAATGGCTCCATTTAATCTTTGAGGTCTCAATGGCAGGTATGCCTTTGGACAAGTGGATGTCTAGACAGTATTCTCAACCTTGTAGAGGTAGCTGTCAACTTGTCAAATGTTATCTTAAGATGTGGTCTTTTTAGACACAAAAGAAACATCTTCCAGAATAACCATTCTGTGGAATATGCTTGATTAGAATCTTGCTGCTGTTTCCTCTGTTGTTTATTTATTTTTATTTAAATTCTATTCATACACTATATTTTGAGTGTTTTTCCCACTACAGCTTCCAGATTCTCCCCACCTCCCTATTCACCCAACTTCTTCCTGTTTTTATTTCTCTCTCTCTCAAACAAATACCCCAAAATAAAAACAAAGGAATAAAAAAATAGGACAAAAGATGCCAGAACAGTCTTTTAAAAAACCTATCATTTATTTTAAAATTATTCATACATCTAATACATTGAGTATATTCTTCCTCCTTTCCCTTCTCTTTCTCCTCTTGACTCCTGTTAGCCCAATCCCTTTGTTCCCCAAGACGGTTTTACTTCTATTTTCATGTCGTACATACACACAACATTTTATATTATCTATATGAAGGCATATAATATTTGTCAGAAACTAACTTAATTCACTTACTGTGATCCTCTCCAATTGTATCCATTTTCCTGAAAAGGACAAAGCTTCCTTGTTGTCGGCCAAAAATTTTCATTGCGTATTTTCTTTATTCCATTGTGTATTTCCCAAAGTATACTTTCTGTATGCATTCCTCTATTCTTGGACACCTTGGTTGGTTCCATAACTTAGGTACTGTGAATAGTGCTACAATAAGCATTGATGTGCAAGGATCTCTGTGACAAATTGATGTGGATTCCTTTAGTAAATGCTCAGAAGTGGTATGATTGGGTCATATGATAGGTCTCTTTTAGGTTTTTGAGGAATCTCCATACCGATTTCCATAGCATGTGGACTAATTTACATTCCCAGTTGCATCCTTGCCAGTGTTTGTTGTTACTTGTTTTCTTAATCAGTGCCATTCTGTCTTTGGTGATCTGGACATCAATGTCCTTTGAATTTCCATTTCTCTGATGACTAGTGAGGTGGAACTTTTTTTGTTCATGTGATTACTGGCCATTTGTATTTCATTTGTTGAGAGCTATCTTCATTTCATTAGCCCAGTTATTGTTTGCATTATTTTATTTCTGATCTAAATTTTATTATCCTTTTGTATTCTAGATATTAATCCTTTGCCAAATGAATAGTTAGCAAAGATTTTATCCTGTTCTGTAGACTGTCTCTTCTCTTGCTTAAGTCATTCATTTTTTAAATCTTTTTTAAATTTAAGTTAGAAGCAAGCTTGCTTCACATGTCAATCCCAGCTCTCTCTCCCTCCCCTCCTCCCCTGACTGCCAGTCCCCCACCCAATCCCCACTCCGATCTCCAGGGAGGGTGAGGCCCTCCATGGGGGATCTCCAGAGCCTGTCATTTCGTTCAGGGCAGGGCCTAGGCCCTCCCCCCAAGAGTCCAGTCTGAGAGAACATCCCTCATTGTAGGATGGGCACCCAAAGTCCATTTGTGTGCCAGGGATAAATACTGATCTATTACTCAAGGCCCCATAGATTGCCTAGGTCTCCTCACGTTCAGGGGGTCTGGATCAGTCCCATGCTGGCCTCTTAGCCATCAGTCTGGGGTCCAAGAGCTCCCCCTTGTTCAGGTTAGCTGTTTCTGTGGGTTTTACCAGCCCAGTCTTGACCCCTTTGCTCATCACTCCTCCCTCTTTTTCGCTGGATTCCAGGAGTTCAGTTCAGTGTTTAGCTGTGAGTGTCTGCCTCTGCTTCCATCAGTCACTGGTTGAAGGTTCTAGGATGGCATATAAGGTAGTCATCAAACTCATCATCAGCGAGGGGCATTTAAGGGAGGTCTCTCCAGCTTAAGTGGTTCTTTTGCAATACAGAAGCTTTGTAAATTCATAAGGCCCCATTTTCAATTATTATTTATTTATTATTATTATTAATTATTATTATCAGCAGCAGTAATAGGATTCCTAGTCAGAAAATACCTTATAATGTCTACATTTTGAAGTGTGTACTCCATAGTTATTTTCAGTATTGGTTCTTATGTTAAGATAATTTATTTATTTGTGTTTAATTTGTGCAGTGTGAGAGACAGGGCATCTTATTTATTCTGCAAGTATATTTATCCTGTTTTTCTTATACTATTTGTTGAAAAGGATATCTTTTCTTTAAGATGTATTTTTTGTCATCTTTGTCAAGATCAAGTGGCTGTAGCTGAGTGAATTTATATGTGGTTCTTTGATTCTGTTCCACTGATCTATGTGTCTCTTTGTGTCAGTATTATGCTGTTCTTGTTTCTATCATTGTGTAGTATAACTTGAAATTGGTATAGTAATGCCTTTAGTAATATTTTTTGAATAACACTTTGCTGCTATTTCTGATAGTCACTCATAATATTTAAATTGTAGAATGACAGATTTATTATGCCTCTTAGAAATTTTATTATCCAGTAATTTATTTACCATGTTCCCAGGTCCCAGCTGTTTCTAGAAGGGACACAAATGTCAAAGAAACTGCCAGGCATATATTGTTGATGGATGCTAAGATATCATGGGTTATTGTTTGCAATATTAATATTGGTACTTACGAATATTGAAAGAAGATGCACAGTCATAGTAAAACCTGTCCTTACTTTAGGTGTTAACTATTAATAGATATAATCCATCATCAAATTAATGAAATTTAGTGCTTTTCTGCAAACAGTGAAAGTTTACAACAATGCAAACAATTTTTAATTTTTACTTTGCTCTGAATGTTGAAGTCATGACTATAATTTCAGGTAACAGAAGATTTGTAAACCTTCAGAATTGTAAAATGTGTCTAACCTACAGCAACAAGGTCATATGAGTAGTTAGCAGAAAGATTGGGAAAAATCCTTTTAAGTGCAACTTCACTTTTCTTTAAGTGTCATTATGCCTCGTGTACAAAGTCACATTATATCTTCCCTTTGATTTTCCTTTGACATTACTTGGTTGTATATGAAAACTATAAATCCATCTTATTACAAATTTCTTCTATGATTTGAATGTGTCTTCTAAAGTTCCTGTCCTGGAAACCTAGTTCACACCAGATGTGACCCTACTATCTTAGATCTTGAAGCTTCTAGGACTATAAGCAAAATAGACTTATGTTCTTTATAAATTACTAGGTTCATGGTATTCTATTTTTTGAGACATGGTCTCACTCTGCAGCTCTGACTGTCCTGAAACTCACTTTGTAGACCAGGCTGGCCTTGAACTAACAGAGATCCACCTTCATCTGCCTCCCAAATGCTGGGATTAAAGGCATGCACTACCACATCTAGTAATGGTATTCTGTTATAGCCGTGGAAAACAAACTAAACTGTTGTCAGTGATATGTTTTTTTTATATTAGTACAGCCTTTAGTTTTACATCTACTTTTCTTTTATGTTTTGTTTTTTTGTCTTTGTTTTTTTTGAGACAGGGTTTCTCTGTGTTACAGTACTTGCTGGCCTGGAACTCAATTTGTAGACCAAGCTGGCCTTGAAATCAGAGATCCAACTGCCTCTATTTCCTGAGTGCTGGCATTAAAGGTGTGTGTCACCACTGCCTGGCTCCTCTACATATTTTTCTTCTTTTTTTTTTTGCATACCACACTTGTGAAGTAGGGCAGGGACAGCAGTTGTAATTTTAAAAAGCAACATGCCAGAGAAAGATACCATACGGCCTCTGGTGACAGGAGTGACAAAAGAGAAGAGAGAGGCAGAGAGAGGAAGGAGGGAGGGGAATAGAAGGAGAGACAGAGATAGGCAGAGAAGGAGAGAGAGAGAGAGAGAGAGAGAGAGAGAGAGAGAGAGAGAGAGAGAGAGAGAGAGAGAGAGAGAGGAGGTAGGCATGGACTTTTTAAATGTAATGAATGTGCACAGGTGGTGCTCTTAGTGGCTGCAGCTGAGGACATATCCTGTCAGAACCCCAAGGACAGGTTCAGTACAGATGCCTGTTTACTAACACCAGCACCAGCACCAACCTGTCATTATTAATGATGCTTCTTTTTCTGTATTATGGTGGAGAAAGTTGTAAGTCAAGGAGAGGATAAATAGCTGGCTTAGGATCAAGTATACAGTAATCTAACTGAGATGGTCATTGTGACATATTCATTTAATTCTGTTGCGCATGAAAGCAAAACATAGAGATAAGAATGTGTTAGGAAAAGACATTCACAAGAAGCTAACTGGAGAATTGTTTCACTGCTGAATCCAACTCCTTTCTACCAGAACTGTTAGCTAGCTGACATCTTAATCCAATGAACCTACAACATTAGATCATTTTAGCTATAAATGTGATGTCATACATGCAGACCTAGCATAGCCTTATGCTGCACCTTGGATGTTTATTGTAACAGAGACTATTCTAATAGAAAGATCACCAGTGGGCTCAGTGGCCAGTAGTAGTGCTTCCATTACTACATGAGAGAGTGCCATACGGAAGAAGCTGTGCTACATGAGAAAGTGCCATACCAAGGGAGCTGTCTTTAAATTTAAGGGTCAAGTGTGATAAGGGTCAGTGGTTAACATGGGGCATCTGCCATGCTTTGAGATAATCTGTCTCTGTTCACACTGCTTACAGGAGAGCTTCAAGGACTCATTTCACTTGGCAGATTTCAGTCTGTTGTGATTTTTCGTTTTAAAACACATCTTTTCTTTTGAAAATTTAATGAAGTGCTGCCACTTTCCTAGTGTTTTAAATTGTTGATCATTTTTTAGCTGGCACAGAAATGTTTGTAAGTGTTAATACTTAAAATACCATATTAGAAAAGAAGAAAAAGCCTCGCCCATTTGTTTGGTGCGCGTTCTGAGTAAGGGTGGTACTTGCTATGCATACTAGAGTACAAGCCCTGCTCGGCTGGCATTTTGGACATCCACAGATGGCTCACAAAGAAATGCTTTGGTCATATCAAGACACTGAACCTCCTTGGTTACTGACCCAGTGTGCTGCAGGTCAGGGCCATGGTGTTGGTGATTTAAATACCAACAAAGTGGTTCTGCCACTCCTTTGAGTGTCCCATTAGTGGATGAATAGAAAGTTTCCATCCTTAGAGGTGTCAAGTTGCATGATACCAAGCGTGCTTAAGTGAGGCAGGCAAGATACAGTCTTAAGAGAACCATCCTACAATCAAGTTAAGGATGTTTTGAGACAGTATCTAACTATACAGCTCTTATTGGTCTGGAATTGCAATATAGGCCAGCTTGGCTTCCTACTTGTAGTGATGTTTCCCTCTGTCCCTTGTAAGTGCTGTGCTAACAGGTGTGAGCCTCTGTGCCCCCTCACAAGCTCATATTCAAAGCAACACTTGGTGGTTGGAATACAGTTTTCCTGGCTGTGATTTCCCTTAGAACACAGATAAGCTTCAGAGGCAGAAGTTACGTATTTGGTACTCATCAGAGGTGGATCCCTCTCTGCCTGCTTGATGAGTGTATTACAAGGGGGTGGCAGTTGTCAGTAGATTCAGTAACTCCCTGGTGAATTTAAGTATTTTTCTGTGGGTTGTTAACGTGATGATATCATATAAAAAGTACTGTCAGGAAAGCATATGTTTGCAACATGAAGATTCCTTAATCACCCCCGCCTTTGGGAGAGCAGAACGAGATACACACAAAGATTTTATCATTGAAGCAAAAATTTCACATGGCTTCCAACATGATTGGTCAATGAGTTTTATTTAATAATTCAATAGAAATAACTCCAGGACAACCTACTAAACCCGAACTGAAAAGAACAGGCGAAAGGACAGCATTAGATAACAGGCAGCTTGAAGCGCCAGGGAGGGGTAAGGCAGAGAATGGAGACAGCTATCTATTCAGCTTCCATTTGTAAGGCCAGTGAACATTCTGTTCGATTTAGTGGAATTTGAATGATTTTGTTTTGTGGAATTTCACATAAGATATTTGATCATATTCTTTTGTCTCCCCAGCCCCTCTCAGACTCTCGCAACTTCGTGTTCTTTCTGTTCTTTATCTTAAAAACAACAGCAATGACAATGACAACAAAGCTCGATCACACACACAAAAATAACTATGGAGTAAGATTTGTGTTGACTAACTTCTCCTGAGCATGAAGGCTGCCATGGAGTGCAGTTGATATACCCAATATCACTGCATTAGGATGCATTGTTATAAAGGGATAAAGGCGAAATTAGAACAGGAATATTAAGTGTGGTATGGGAGGGAAAGGGAGGAAAGAGGAGGAACTGTGGAGATGAATAGCTAACAATTGGTTGAATCTTTTTTTGTCTGAGATAGTGTCTTTCTGTGTAGCCCTGACTGTCCTGGAACTCCCTATGTAGAGCAGACTGGCTTAGTGCTCACTGAGATTCTCTTGCCTCTGTTTCCCAAGGGCTTGGATTAAGTGCGCATGTGCCACCCCATCTGGCCTGTTGAACTTTTTTATTTGTTTGTTTTTCTTTTTTTTCTTCTTTTTTTTTGTTTTATGAGAAAGGGTTTCTCTGTATTGTTTTGGAGGCTGTCAGTCCAGCCCGGCCTCGAACTCACAGAGATCCGCCTGCCTCTGCCTCCCGAGTGCTGGGATTAAAGGCGGGCGCCACCACCGCCTGGCCTGTTGAACTTTTTAATGGCTGCTATCTTTCAGAATCTCAGGTTAGGGACTATGAAGGTATTTTGATTGATATAATCTCAGATTTCATAAATCCTGATTGACCAACAGGATTTTGAAAGCTGCTTCCTAAAGATGATGGGGATTAATAAGTCACCTGGAGATGGCAGACACATAGGCAACAAGAAAAGCCAAATAGAGCCTTATCTGATACTGTAAGTTGGGGGTTTCCAGAAGGGCCAATTGAAGGGAAAATTTTATCAAAATGGAAGAGCAAAAGATGAACTTTTTTTTTTCACAAAAAAAGAACATTCCAAGTGAAATTATAGTGTAGTTTTAGGGGAGTAAATTCTCGGTCTTAGGCCCCACATGGTTCTAAGCTATTTAATCATTTCAAAATAGATACCATCGTAGCAGTTTATATGAGTATCAGTGGCTGAGTTTATTATGCCATGGATGGGATTATGTGGGATCTAAGAGAAAGAGCTTCAAGTGGTTGCTCATTGTTCCTAACCAGAGACCAATGCAGTGTGTCTGTGAATTTGGATGAGAGTTAAAATGCAGGATGCAAAGATGTAGAAAACAGGCAAATAACCGAACTGAGAACTGAGAAGGCCTGTAGGTCTCATTGAATCCAGCCTCTTAAATGAACATATGGGGAAATTGAGGTTCTATGTGAGAAAGTAGGTTGTATTTTGTTGTTCCAGGTTTGATTGCAAAATAAAGTATAAGCTACCTATCCATCTACTGTTTGCCTCCATTTATACTTAGTATGATTTTGTTATGGAGATTAGAGTCATGAGATTCTGAACTAAGTGACTTGTATGTGATTAGAGTCATGAGATTCTGAACTAAGTGACTTGTATGCAGTCTGGCTGGTGGAAGGAGCCAGGGTCTGTCTGTTTCTAGTCTGTGAACATAGCTATTGGAACTAGTGGTTTGTAGTGGGAGGTGGAGGGAACTTAAAAGGGCTTTCAGAAAGGTCACTGTAAAGAAGTTATATTTAAGCTGAAGTTCATGGACTCTTGGGGAAGAAGGAACCATGTTACAGATGGAAGAAGCCAGCCAGCGAGCTGCACCCACCCAAGTTAATTTGCCCTCGGGACTGTTGCTGGGGTAATTCTGTGACAGGCCTACTGCAGTCTGGTACTTTCAGTGCACAAGTGCTCCATTGTTGGTGGCTCTAACTTGAGAGTGCACCAGAGGCTCATGTCACGACAGTTTTCTTAAAGCTTGCCTGTCTGCTGTGTTTTAAGTAAGATCAGGATGAATCATAATGCCAGAAGTGTGGGATGGGTGGGAAGGGAATGAGTTAGGAATGGCCTTGTAATCTCATATTACTGGTAGAATACTGAAAAATATTTCTCTAAGGTTTTAAAGATACATCATGCTACAAAGATTCCTAGAAGTATTTCCCTATGACCATGAGAGGCCTGTATTTGCAGAGGCACCGAGATCAAAAGCAAAGAAGGACTGGTTGAAAGAAACATAAAACCCTGCTTGTCTGGGTCCTGGAACAAAGACATGTAAGGCCAGGCTTTGACTTCTGCACTGGGACTGTGTTGCCTTTGATTCTCCTCCTTTACCTTTCCTGTTTAATATGTGATACACATAAAAAATGTAGTTTCATCGAAAGGATTCATAAGGCATTTATCTTAGCCCCATTCTCCATTGTACTGCTCACCTCAGTGTTCTTTGGTGGTGATTAAATAAGTGCATGCTCATTGCAAGAGCATGTGTAAAGTTGCCTTGCACATTGCCCACTAAGAAAGGTAATGGATTCAATATTTTGGCTTCTTATTTCTCTTCTTTTTCTGCTTGCATACTTTTAAAGATTTTGTTGTTTGTTATTCTTCAGTGTTGGCCACTCACAACTGGTGGAAAAGGACTGGATCTGAGGTGATTTGGTCTAATAAACGCAGTAGAAAGCACTTGACTAAAAGAAAATCCTAATGTTAATTTGGTTCAGTCTTTTTTTTTCCTAATTGAAAGTTTGAGAACTGTTGCTGATATCCTAAATTCATAGCAAGCCATTTCTACAGGGGTTGGAAACAAAAGAAGAAAAGTCACTTATTGTAAGGTTCAGGACCAAATTTGAAGGTTTTCAAGGTCCCAGTATGGCAAATGGTGGAGTGAATGTGAATGTATTATGAAATCATGTTCCTATCATCATCTGCGCAGTGAAGAATGGAATTTGGGTCTGATGTCTGCATTTATTACCACCCCTGTAGCTATTGAAGTGATGACCATTCTTGGTGGTGGTGTAGTATGATGTATGAAATGCTGCCTTCATAAGGACCTTGATACAGGGCAGAGGTGATTACAACAAATCATTGCTGCTGCTATAATGTTCCATATACCAAGATTAAACCACTAGATGAAGTAATGTGCTTTTTTTTGAAAAGCAGCTGGAAGGAAACCAGGATACAAACTACTGCCAAGTGAAATATAATGCTCCAGGGGACAAAAAGAAGATACTGTAAACTTAAAAACATTACAAAACTGACCATCTGTGTTATATATTAAACCACAGGTTTTTGATTTGTTATGGTTTGAAGAATGACTTTATAACATGTGCCACTCCCCCCTACCTTCCTCAGACCCAGGAAAATATTCAATTTTCATAAGTGTACTTAAACCATTTTTTCGGTGTTTTTTTTTTAACTTCAAATCAACAGTTCTTAATTAAGGCCTTCCGCTTGTTTCTTCACATTGAGCCCTACCACATAGTAGTCTCCTTGCTAATTTCACATCAGCACCAGTGTGTAACCACCCACCAAGATGTGAGTCGAATCAGTGTGGAGTTGACAGTTGAAAAACATCTCTGCCAGGGCTTAGGAAATAAGAGCCTGTTACACTTATTTTTGGGAAACTCTGTGGCATTAAAATCTTAAGCTTTCCATGTTTTGAGAGAACTGAGCAGTAGTCCTGCTTCTTTTAGTTTTGTTTTTCCTACTAGAGATGGAAACCAGAGCTCTGTATCCACTGTGCTATGTTGTGTTTGACAACCAAGTTCCCAGCCCAGCTCTAGTAGCTCCATCTTAATTAGACTAGAATTTTCTCAAGCAGAAAATCACATTTATATGTTAGCTAGGATGTAACACCTGATAACTATCCATTGTCTCCAAGCAAAAGGGACACCTCTGTGTTTTCTTGCAATTTCTATGGGACTGGCTTTGAAACACTTGTAATTTAGGAAGGCAACTCGTGGTTAACCCAGCCTCTTTGGTAGGTTTCCAGGGTTCTGTAGCTTTGCTAGTTCTCATTTTTTGAAAAGCACAATGTTTTGAAACATAATTTACATTGCTATATAGTTTACACATTAAAGGGTGAAACTAAATTTTAGAGGATATATTCACGGGGTTGTATATCCAAAACTATAATAAGTCTTAAAACATTTTTATTACTCCCCAAAGAATTCCCACACTCCTTAGCCTTTATACTCAGCTTTTCCTTTTGCAAAGCCCTAGGCAACTACTAAACTGCTTTCTGTCCATTTGTTTGTTCTCTACATTTAACATAAATGGACTCAAAGCATACATGATCTTTTATTACTGGCTTCTGATTCATCTGTGTTGTAGTATCTCTTAGTGCTTCATTCCAATTTGTTGCTGAATGTCATTCTATTCTATAGACATATCACAGTTTTTTTTACACTTTTTATAATATGTTTAAATTAGAAACAAGCTTGCTTCCCATGTCAGTCCCAGCTCCCTCTCCCTCCCCTCCACACCTGCTCCCCCCAGCATCCCCAGCTCTCTCAGCTCCCCACCCAATCACCACTCCATTCCCCAGGGAGGGTAAGGCCCTCTATGGGGGATCTCTAGAGTCTGTCCCCAAAGTGTCCAGATTGAGAAAGCATCCCTCATTGTGGGATGGGTCCCCAAATTCCATTTGTGTGAATACCACAGTTTTTATCCATTCAGTTGCTAATTGGCATTTGGGTTGTTTCCTGGTCTTTTGGCTTGTGCATAATACTGCACTAGACGTTTGTGCATAGCCCTTGTGAAGACACAAAGTTTGATTTATAGTAGAGTTGCTGTGTCATATGGAGTTTCAATGCTTAAACCTTTGAGGAACCATTTTACACTCACATCGGCTATATGTAAGTTCCCAATTTTTCTGTATCCTTGTCAGTTCTGGGTAGTATCCCTATAATTACTTTTTGTCACAACCACTCTAGTGGATATGAACTGATATATCCCTGAGATTATAACTTGTATTTTTCTGCTGACTACTTATGTTAATTATCTTTTTAATTAGACTATTAGTCATTTGAATGTTTTCTTGGGTGGGGAATATTTGCTTAAGTTTTTTGCCATCAAAAATTGTACCCCTGTCTTTTTGGTTAATGAGCTGTGGTTATTCTTAATATATTTTAGATGTGGTCCATAAGTTGAAGGATTTGTACAAATGTTCTTCCATTCTGTAAATTGGCTTTCCATTTCCACTCCTGCAGTGCTGGGGATTGAACCTGGGGGCCTCACACTATCCCTGAGCTGTAGTCTCAGTTTTCTGTTTCACTTTCTTGGTGGTATTCTTTGAATCCCAAAAGACTTACATCTTGATATATAGTTTATGTATTTTTCTTTTTTGTTTATTGGTTTCATAGCAAAGAAGCCATTGCAAGTCATAAAGATTTATAGCTATATCTTCTAAGACATGTATAGATTTGGCTCTTCACATATATACTTGTAGTGTGATCTTTCAAGTTAAATTTTGCATATGTTATGAAGCAAGGGCCCAGTTTCATCAATTTGAATGAATATTGTTTTGAGATAGAACCATTTGGTGAAAAAGCTACTATTAGTTGTTCCTTTCCTATCTCACAATAGCTATGCATAGTAATTATTCCAGTGGGGTAGCTATAAATTTGTTAGGCTGACTTTAGCAATGGTGGCACCATAGTCATATTCTGCTACTATCACCTGTGATGACTTGTTTATTTTCAGCAAAAATTATCATGAATCCACATTTTACTTACCGTGCTTGACTCATTACTGCAGAGGAAACTACAGAGAATTAATGAGTTATCATTACCATCTAAATTTGCGTATCTCCTTGAATGCTTGGTCCCTAGCTTGGAGGATTATCTGGGTAGGAAGTAGAAACTTTTGGAGATGGAGCCTCATTAGGGTCACTGACTGAGGTGTGCCCCTAGGAACTATACTGCCTTTGGTCCTTCCTGTGCCTTCCACTCTGCTTCCTGAGTTTGATAAGGCAACAGCTTCTGTCACATATTTCTACCACCGTGATATTATCCTTCTTCACCACAGAAACAACAGAGCAGGATAAGAGTAGACTGAAACCTTTGAGACCACGAGTCAAAACATGTCTTTCCTCCCTTGTTATACATATCAGATATCTTGTCATAGTGATGAAAAGAAGCAATAAAATACAGAAAATTGCTATCAGAAAAGTGGGGTCATTGCTGTGACTATTTGACAGTGTGCTTCAGAATTGTTCGGACCGTTCTAGTGGAAGCTCAACAGATCAGCATGCCTATAGGAATGATAGGAATGTAGACAGAAATGACTGCTCAGGAGGTTTCAAATTGCAGCAGGGACCTATTGGGAATTGCATCATTTGTATTACATCTTGGCCAAGAAATTCTCCCGATTTTGTCTATGCCATAGGGTTCTCTTGGAAACAAGTTTTTTTAATTTGTGTTTACTATTATTGTTACTATTATTTCTCTCTGAGTGTGTGTATGTATCTGTGTATGTATATGACATGTGGGGAAGATGTATGTATGTGTTTCACAGCACATTTGTGAAGATCAGAGGACAACTCTGGGGGAGTTGGTTCTCTCCTTCTAACTTTGGTGGAACAAATTCAAACTGTTAGGCTTGTATAGCAGCTGGCTCTACCCACTGAACCATTTAGCTGACTCAAGAAGCTGGGTTTATAAGTGATAGACTATTTATTCTGGTAGAAAGAAAATTACAGAATTCAGGCTGTGACATGAATTTTTGCTGGCTGCCTTGCTCCACATTTACACGGAGAATCAGGAGCAAAAGAGGAACAGAGAGATTTGAAAAGCTTTCAGTTTGGTCAAAAAAGAAGTTTGTGCAAACTTGGGGCCAGTGATAACAAGAAAGATGATTTGAAGGCATTTCAGGAGTTGGTCAATTACCACTCATTGCAAGACGTAAAACAGCAAAGTGCTTTGAAAGTGTTTTTTTTGGGGGGGATTAAGAGGTTTCTAAGGTGTCTTGCTCCCATATGACCACATAAGGAAGCATCTCCCCAGGTTTCCTATCTAGACACTTAGTGAATCCACGATTTAAAGGATTCCAGCTCTAAGGTGAGCTGGCAGCATCTCTTTGTGTCATTTATATGACAATGTTTTGGGGCACGTCGGATGCAAGTGTTATATGGTAATGCCAGAAATTAGATAAGAGACTGTGAAAGGAATGGGAAAAAATCTTAAGGGAGTTTGAAAAGGAGAGAATGATGTTCATGTAAAATGAAAACAGGATTTGTTGTGGGGGAGGCACAAGCAGGAGGAGGGTAGGGGGAATGGGGTTGGGCATTTGGGAAAGTGGGTGGATAAGAACCAAGTATGGCATATGTAGATGAAAGTGCCATAATGAAACTCATTGTTTTGTATGCTAGCTTAAAAATAAATTCGGATAAAAGAGGTATGAGGTCACGGAGGTCTCCACCTAGATTTCAAAGGAAACTGCAGCCATCTATACAATGTGGCAAGGTCAGACTCCCTGCATGTGAACCTTGAAAAGGCAGTCAGTAATGTAAGGAAGAAACCTAAGCTGCAGTAGACTTTCCGGAAGTAAAGAGGTCAAGAACAAATAACCTGTGCTGAAGAAAAGTCCAATGCAGTGAGCACATTATTAAATGAGAAGTGTAAATGAAATTCCCCCAAATATAAAGTAAGATTCTACTGATAGCCAGCTGATGAATTCATGACTAAACTACATCAGGTGGTAAATTTCTAGCAAGAGACAAGAGGTAACAAGTGAGAGACGAGCGCCTTCATTATACCATCACATCTGAGCTGATATCCAAGTGTGTTTGCTCTATTTGTTTGTTAAGAGTAAATCATTATATCTGTCCCCCAGTCAAAGAAAGATAGCACACAGGAATGAATACCAGAGCTATGGATCATTGGGAGGCGGCTACCTACCATCTCTCTCTAACTTTTAGCATTCTACCTTGAAATATTATAGTATTTCACATGAGATATGAAATAGAGCCAGGTGTTGGTGGCGCACACCTTTAATCCCAGCATGCAGGAGGCAGAGCAAGAGGATATCTGTGAGTTTGAGGTCAGTCGGTTTACAAAGCTACACAGAGAACCCCTTTTTTTTTAAATCAAAACAAACAAAAGAGAAAGAAAGAAAAGCATGTAATAATTTATTTTAATTTTCCTACTCTCAGAATTTTTGCTATTTTCATCATATTCTATGTTATATATGTTATATAGCACATAGTATAACACATTTAAATTGTTAGTTATATTTTAAATAATTGTAGAGGCCAAAACCTAGATATTTAATAGTTATTCATATAACTGTCAATTATCATGTGATTTATTTCTTCTTTTGTACCCCTAGTAGTTCATTTTACTTCTACTAAGATAATTTTATTTTATTTTTTAGTTATGGTCTTTCTGGCAATGAATTTTCCTTTAAGCAAAGGAAAATGAATGAGTGTGGATTGAAAAGAAAAATCTAAAGCCTTGATTACTAATAAGAATATTTGGCAACTTCCAAAAACCAATTCCATTTTGCTGTATCAACAGTAAATGACTGTCCCACAGAATACTTCTGATTTTACCTTATTTTTGGAAGACTAGTGTAGGCAGAGGTTCTGTTTAGCCTGGTCCCACTGCCATTTAGCCCCAAATAAGCACAGAGAGATTATATTTTGAACTGTTTGGCCAATGGCTTAGGCTTCTTACTGGCTAGTTCTCTCTTAATTATTAACCCATTTCTATTAATCTAAGTATTTCCACACACTCTTGACTTACTCCTTCTTCTGCTAAATGATGTCTCTCATGGCCTCTCTCTTCATCCTCTCCCCAGCATTCTCTTCGTCTGCTAGCCTTACCTATACTTCCTGCATGGCTACTGACCAATCAGTATTTTATTCATCAACCAATAAGAGAAGCATATATACAGAAGGACATCCTCCATCAGACTAGAATGATAAAGCATCCTCCATCTATGTCATCAGTTTGAAACTGTGACATTCATTCTTGTTTGGCCTTCTTGGCCTTTGATGGATAGTGTGGGTCTTCATGGCCTCTCATGGAAATTATAATGTCATTCTTGTCTTTGTTACTCTCAATGAACTTCCTTATTTTTTCTTATTTGGATTGGAATGTTCTATAGTGTTTCTCTCTTCTCTTTTTCTGCATAGGGCCCATTAATATTCTTAAACTTGTGCATTTACAGTTTTTAGAAAATGTTCAGAATTTGCTCCTTATTTCTTCATATCTTTGAGAGCTTTTAATAAAGCTCTTAATGTTTTGTCACAGTTAGTGTGTGTATGTGTTATGTATGCTCATGTGTGCGTATGTGTGTGGAGACAAGAAGTCAATATTAGATATCTTTCTCTATCAGTCTCTACCTCACTTTTGAGATAGGGTTTCTCTCTGAACCTGGATCTCATATCTCATGCATGCATCTAGCCAGTGAGCTCTGAGGATCCACTTAACTTGCTTTCCCGACAATGCTGTGGTTACAGATGCATGCTGTTGTGCTTTGCTTTTATGCAGGTATTACGGATCTTAATTCAGAACTTCACGCTTTCCTGATAATCACTTACCCATGGAACCATCTTTTCAATTCAATATCAGTTTGTTCTTATTGAGACTTAATTTTATGCTTTGTTGAGGTATCATCATCAGTCTTTAACCTGGGGCTACTTTTATCCTGTTCCTGAGACAATATACCTTTGAGGGCTCTATTTAGTGTCCCCAGAAAACACAGAGTACTCCTGTTCCTTGTTCACTTCATAAGGATTGATTCTCTATTTTTGAAGTAGCAATTCTTTCCTTGAACTTGAAATCTAGATAGATCAGTGCTTACCCAGCAACATGAAGGTATCCATCTAAAAAACCTTGATTTCTCTTCTGTCCTCTGTGTTACCTTTACTAATAGTTTTTAAAGACTGTTTTTGCCTCTCTATATATTAATGTTAGGGGGGTTCCTAAATATTACCCCTCCTTCTATTAACATGGAAAGCCTTGATGAGCAGTGGGACAGTTTTTTGGTTACCTAACTTGTTTGCTTCTCTTAAAGGGTACATTTGTGTGTTGGCTGATATTGATGATCTGAAAACCACATTTTTGTAACATGTTGTATAGTTTTATAGTTGTTTAATCTTATTTCGGTTACTCCATTGCGATAGAAGTGGAATGTGTTAGCATGTATTTCATGTCTGACTGAATTTATAGCGTTTCTTTCCAAGTGCTGAAGTCAGATCATCTAGCTGTAGCTCCTCTTCTTCCCTTTCTGTGCCCCACATTTCCCTAAATGTCTTGCCCAGCTTGGGAAGAATTCTGTTTGGCTTCAGTGGGCAATGCTCTTTGTCTGCCATTTGAGCCTGGTTCTTGCTTCAGTTCTTTTCTTGTGCTCAGAGGCACACAGCTGACAGATGCTCAGGTCAGAAGAGCCTTAGGGCCCTAATTTTTCATGTCCAAGCCCCCGGAGCCATCTGGGCCACTTACCTCTCATAGAGAAATTAAAAAGTGCTCCTTCTTTTATCATTCCAATTATACCTACAAGGAGATTTTTAAAGTTTTAGTAGCACTGGCTCTTAACAATTGCTAAGATAGTCAGAGGGTTTTTTGCTGGGTGTGTGTGTGTGGGGGGGGGGATTCTTGGGATAGAATCTATGCTAGAGAAATGCTCTAAAAGGACCCAAGATGTAAAAACTAACTTGACTGTAACAACAGCTGCTGTTTATCAAGTGGTAACCATACCAGATGCAGCTGTGTTTTGAAGTTCTATTGAGTTGAGGAGGGTCCTAAGAGAGCTTGAGGAATTGCTACCACTATGTGGCAGCCACTTCCAGAATTGAACTCAGAACCTAGGGTCTCTTTGTACCACATCTCATCCATCTTGCTGCTCTCATGTCTATGTGTACATCAGTGTTCCTCAAATATGACATGTATGGAGAGCACCTGAGAATCTTGGAAATTACAGTTTCTGATTCAGTGTCTCTGGCGTGAGTCCTGGGATCCTGGTTGTCTATTAAGTGATTTGTTCAGGCTGGTACTATTGATTCATAGATCACATTTGAAATACATAAGTATATGCTAGTAGAAATGCATGGAAAGTCAAGTCTCATAACCTAATTGGACATTTTTAAAAGTGTTGAAATGATGTAATAGAACACATTTTTCTTTGCTTTTAACAAAATACATTAAACATAATTTCTAATTTATGAAACATTTCTTCTTTTAGTGAATATTGTATAAATTTGGGTAAGGAAATTCACCAGATGAGGAAACTTTTGCCCCATTTTCTAACTTCTTTTCTCTTTCTGTGATAAAAATTTTCTGATAAAACAGGTGGCTTTTTCACACAACATCACAGTTTTGAATTTTACTTATATTTATGTATCAGTTATATCTTGTGTCATTTTTTCCTTTTATGATTAAGTAATATTCCATTATATGGATGTACCACAGACAGTTTTCCCATTATCAGTGGATGGTTGTTTTACGGATTGTGAATAGTACTGTTATGAATGCTTCTGTATATATTTTTTGCATAGGTGTATATTTTCATTTACCTTACATTTACACCTAGGAATAGGTTGTTAGGTTATTTGGTAGGTGTATGTGTTACTTTTAAGAAGCTGCTGGCATATTTTCCCAACTGGCCGTACTATTGAACTTTTCAACAGTGATTACTTTCTCAATGTGTTAGTTCATCATATGCCGACCAAGCTGGTTATTATCTGCCGTTGTCAGCCCAATAGATGTATAGTGGTCTCCCATTTTGTTATTGATTTAATTCAGTGTATAATGGCAAGTGGACATCGTGTGTTGATAAGCAATTATTAATATATCTTCTCTGAAATGAGCAATCAAATATTTTGTTCAGTTATATTTGGCTTGTGTTCTCATTAGTGATTTCTTAAAGCATTTTTTTGTATTCTATATCCAAATTGTTTATCTCTTCTGTCTGGCAAATTCTCTGTCTTTACTCATGTTGCTAGTATCCTGATTTTGCTTCCACTTTTGAAGAATACTTTTACTACATGGAGAATTCTTGGTTGGCCAGTTTTGTCTCAATTTTTTGAATGTTACTCTGTTGTCTACTCTCTCAGTCGATACAGATGAAATCCCAGCCCTTATTGTATTGATTCTCATATATATATATGATATATATATGATCTCTTTCTTCTCTTGAATTGTTATAAATGTCTTTTTTCCTCAGAGCAGGAAGGAATTGTACTTAGACTTTGTGGAAGTCATCCAAGTGCTCTACTGAACTGTGACTCTAGCATGTTCTTCTCTTTGTATTAATCGTCTGTCCTGTCTCTCTCTTTGCCCTGTGAATGCTTTGACCATGTTTCTAGGTGTGGAATCCTTTGTGTTTATCCTTCTTAAAGTTCTCTCTCTAAGCTTTTGTTTGTAAGTCAGTGTTCTTAGTCACAGTTGGGGAATTTTTTAACCATTATTTCTTATACATTTCTCCCCTTTCCTTCTGGAAGTTTCATTAGAATAATGATTGTTGTCCCACATATCTCAAGTCTGATATTTTTAACTGTGTCCTATTCTTCTTCAAGTCAAACTATTTCTTTTTAATTTATCTTCCACTTATTATTCTTTTCTCTGCCATCTGAGTCTACATCTTTAAGCCTTTCCAGTATATTTTAAGGTTCTCCTATTTTAATTCTATAGTACAAACTTTCCACTTACTTTTATCAAAAATGATTTTTGATATATTGCCTTTTGTTAAAATTTTGTTGTTCTTAATTGTGGTGTGTGTGTGTGTGTGTGTGTGTGTGTGTGTGTGTGTGTGTGTGTGTGTGTGGTCACAGACCAATCTTAAATATCATTTACCAGGCAGAATCCACCTTGTTTGTTGAAACAGTTTCTCACTGGTCTGGAGCTTACCAAGTAGACTGTCAGGCTGCCTTGTGAACACCATAAATCTCTGTTTCTTTGCCTCTTCATCTCTGTGATCATAAACATGGTGAACCTTTTTCTTCTCTTTCTTCCTTCTTTCTTCATGAGCTCTTCAGAACAAGTGTAAAGTAAACACTCCACCCCAGGACTATGTCCCCAGCCTCTTCTTTAATTTTTAAAATACAGTTCTTTTAAATTCTATGATATGATCAGAACATACTAACACTCAAGGAATCAAATCATCTTCATATGAGAGTTTGGAGTTTCAAGATTTATTATTTTTTCTCTCCTTTTCCTTCTCCAATTCTTCTTTCTTCCTTCCCTTTCATTTTCTTTTGTCACCTCCCCTCTTCTCCTCTCTTGTCTGCTTTCTTTTCTCTCACCCAGACCATACATAATATTTTCTAGATAAGTTTGATTTATCTAGAAATTTTGTTGTGTTATGTACTCAACAAAAAATACCGACTGGGTATGGGAAGATGGCTCAATGGTTAAGCACATACTCCTCTTCCAGAGGTCACACATTTAGTTCCTAATACCCATATGAGATAGCTTCAGAAGTACCTGAAACCCCTGTCTTCCAGGGACATTTGAATTAATGTGCACATACCCACATACAGACATAGACGCATGCATGTACTTTTTAAAATGAATATTACAAAAATGGTTGGTTAAATAATATCTCTTGTTGAGCCTTTTAGTGCCACCCTGTAATCTCACTTACTTCTGAAACTGAGACAGGAAGATTGCAAGTTCAAGTCCAGCCTGTGCAAATTCATAAGACTCTGTCTCAAAATACAAAGTAAAAGAAGACTTGAGTGCATTCCTGTACTCGCAGCATTTTGGAGATGGAGACAGGAAAACCAGTTTATCAGACTTCACAGTGAATTTTAAGCTAGCCTGGGCTACATGAGACACTGTTCACTTCTGCACAAACTGGAGATGAATCAGGTTTAGTGATGGAGTACTTGTGTAGTATGTGCATGGCTTTAGGCTCAATTCTCAGTATGACAAACCATAAAAATCTCTGCCAAATAAACAATACATTATCAGATGAATTTTCTTTCTTTAAATTTTTTACATGTGGTTTTCATTTTGGTGAAGGTTAGCCCCTGTATTTAGTGCAGAAGGGGAAGTGAAGACAAGCAGCTCTGCTTGAAAAATGTAACAGGAAACAAATATTTTGTTAGCATGTGTGAGTTGGTAATGGAATATGCAACAGAGATAATTCATAGCTGCATGCCCTAACAAAGCCTGGGCACCAACCACTGAGCATTTGTTCCCAGAGGGACTCCCGCTTTAGGTACAAGATTGGATCCACATTCACCATAATTTGAGAGCATAGCACCCTAGCAGACAACAAGAATTGCAGGAGAGTGTTAAGAGAACAGTAGTGATCATTGTAGGTGGTGCTTAGTGTCCAAATGGAGGGGCAAAGGTTTCCCCGGAACCACAATCTTTCAACATCTTTGTTTGCTTTATATCCATCAGTCGTCACAGGGAGTGAAACTTTGACTGGTATTTCAAGAGGCTTATGCCAAGGAGGTGTTCAGTTGCTATATAATGGACAAGAATAAATCGAATTGAAGATTGAACTGAACTCTGAATGTGATCTCTAAGGTTCCTTGCAGTCTGAAAATTCAGGCTCTTTGGATTTCAGCCATGGCAGTTCTGGCTCAGCCTCCCTTTGTTTTACCCACCTCTTTGTATTTGAGTAGTGTAGGCTTTCAGTTGAGTCTCGGGAGGGTGGAAGTTTCTTGTTGCACTTACTAGGATGTGATAGGATTTCAAGCAACACCCAAAGAATACGTTTCTGGGAGATCTAGCCACACTCTCTGCACATATGGTGGTCTGAAATATATGGCTACATAGAGCAAGCTTTCGTTGCCATGCACAAGATCCCTGGGCTGTTAGAGAATGCTTTAGCTTGGCTTTAGTTAAAGGGTGGAATTCCTCCTGAGGTAATCCCTTGCAGCCCTCAAGTACTTCCCATGTGACATAGAATTTACTAGTCTCTGAGTTAGGGAGAAGAGGTCAAAAGCCTTTGGAATTAAGTTGTACACTCTAGGTCTCTAATTAAGCATAGATGTTAATTCTTTAAATGCTTGTAATTAGGAGATTTCCAGATTTGTATTGGTTTTTGTCAAGCAATCTGTTTGGGAAGCTGGAAGCAACTGGGTACTGATGGCTTTGGTGAAATTTATTTAATTTATTTTTATGACAGTCTTCATGTTAGAAATGAGATTTTCAAATATTGCTTTGCCAAGCAACATTACTTATTTGCTGGTTTTTATTTCAGGATTGGGACTGGTTCAGGGTGCTGGGGAAGCATTTTGTGCTGCTATGTATTACAGTTGTAATATCCAAGAAAATTGTTTGATTGTATGCAGTATTTAGGATGTTGTACTTTATTGAAAATGTTCCAGACTTTGACAGTGCGATGCGTTTATTATTCCTGATTTATATTCCAAATGATCTTATTTCCTCTAAATTAATACTTTGTGCAATCTTTGAGATTCTATTATGCTTTCTAGCATCATTAAGAAGCGTTTCATTGGTGTTTTGTATCATTTGGCACCCTCAAGCATTAAAAGGAAAGTGAAAGCAGATCCATTTCTTTTGTAGCATAGAATCTCTTTGCGTTAACATTCACATTGATCATGAGCCAAACCAATTGTTACAGCTTTGGCAGAAGCAAGAGCTTTCCAAGTGTTTAGGACTAGAGGAGGAGGTTCAGATCGTATCTCCTCAGTGGCTATTTTTTCTTTTAAACAGTATTACTCACAGTCCCACTTCTTTTGGAATGTCATGCCCCTCCATTGTTTGTACAGTTTTCAAGAGCACCTCCTGCTTGAAGCCTCTACAATGTCCATATCAAAATTGATTGCACTCTAACTTTTGATATCTTGGTTCTCAGCATTACCTTTCTTTGGGATCCTTGCTAGTATGTGTCTTGTTGTATGAGCTCCTTCTTGGTTAATTGTTTCATTCAACTAAGAGACACTTGAGAAAAGCAAGCATAAGGTTTGGATTGGAGCCTTACAGTGTCTTCCAGAGTGCTTGGTGCATCCATGTTTGTTGAACAAATAGCTGTCCTCATCAACTGCACTGATTCTTTCGGGGGAACACTGATTGAGTCAAACAGCATTATGGATGGACTGGGGTCTGACTCCAGGTTGGTAGAGCTGATGCGCTAGAACTGGAAGACTCAGTTGAGCTCCTAATGTGCTATTGATTAGTAGCATCACCTTCAATGACTTCCCTTTTCTGAGGTTATTTTCTGTTTGTTTTTTTTTATACTATAGATATTAGTACCTGGCATACATAATGTGAAAAGAAACTATAAGCATGAAAAGAATGATTGTATAAGCCCATCTTTCACAAATTATGAATAAATGCATATAGTAAATTTCCATTTTTACAGCTTCATTTTCCCTCACCTTTAAAATAGCAATCTTAATACAATCCTGACCGAGTTAGTGGGAGCATTAAATAAGGAAACAAGAAGTACTTAGCAGATAGTAGGTGTTTAATGACTGGTGTGTTTTCTAGTGTGGGCCATTCCCAGAATTAGAGAATATGGGCTGAAGGTGGGCTGCTTGGACTGTGAATTCAAATAGTTCCCCACCCCCTGGCTTTGGTAGTTCCAATTTCATAGCTATAACATGCAAAGTAATTAAATTTACTTGTAAATGTTTCCAGGCTTCTGAATGGCAGCCAATAAAAAGGGTAAATATTATTCTTTTTAAAAATTGATGTCCTTGATGTGGCAGAAATATTGTATTTACTTACACATATTCCTGCCGCAGACTCAGAAGACGAATAAGAAAATTCTTTTTTCTCTCTGAATTTCCAGCTTGAAGGTTTTATCTATATATAAACAGTGATGGCAGCTACCAGCAAGGGCAAACCAAAGGTTCAAATCAGAATTACGGCCACCTCTGCTGGTAGACTGGACGAGAGCTCATTCCTTAGCAGGCATTCAATCCCCTAAGCCCGCAGCTGTCTCTTACATCCTTCCCACCATAAAGTAGGTGCTCCCTAAGGACTGTGCACTGCCTCCCTCCCTCCAGCCCTCTTCTCCCCACCCACACTTACTTCCCAGAGCCTCTACCCTGTGGCTGATTTTTCTTTCCTGGGACCAAAGGCAATTAAGCATCAAAAAAAAAAAAAACCGGAAAACTTGCAAGGAAAGAAGGAAAGGCGATCCTAAATGTAAACACCCACCCCACAATGGTGATTACTTGAAAGTAGGCTGTTATTCTGTCTCCAGATCACAAATAGTCCCACTTTAAGCTCTGCCACTGAAAGAACTATTGAAAGATAAGGGAAGGTCAGCACATCCAAATTCTAATTAATTTAGAACGTGATGCTTATGGTGCTCTGGATGGGTCACAGTTCTTGAAGGACTAGTGTTCCAAAGGTTAATGAAATTTGCCTAAGGTGTTGCTGGATTAGAACTTCTATTCTTACATAAATTGCCTATCTTTCAGTCCCCTTTGTCCTTCGACATTTTCACCACAAAGAGGTCCGGGAAAGCTCCAAGGAGTCTAAAAACCAGACTATATTTGTGAAAAGACATGATTATAGACCTGTGTTTCAGAAAAGAGGTATTTCCAGATCTTCTCATTACTTAAGCTCCTTACTTGTCAGACTTTGGTTGTTTTGAAATCCCCTTCATTGACATGACAAACTGAAAAATAAAATTCTTTACGTTAATGTGCCTCTTCCAAAATACCTGAGATTTTCCTTTTAAATACTCCAGTTTTGGTTTTTAAGTTTACATCCTTTTAGATATCCTGAGGCAGATGTTTTCTAGCTAATAGAAATCAGAATGCCAGCATAAAACCAAGTATCCCTTTACTCTCCCTGCCCCTGCAAAGTTTAGTGTTCTTCAAAGAACACAGATTTGAAAATGGAATATCTCCTTCTGGTCCAAATCTGGGGCTATAGACTTTGGCTTTACGTGTACTTTTCTATAGAGATTTGACATTCCCTTGATTTTTCTCTGTTAAAGAAAGTGAATTCATTCAAGATCTCCTCTGCCATCCATCAAGAGCCTCCCCCAAGACGAGCTATCTGGAAAGGTTTATACAAAGAGTAAGGTAACCATCTCCCTGGGCCATAACAAGATGCTTAGACATCTTGGGCACTGCAGACACAGATGGAGAGAGATAAAGGAAGCAGCTGGCTAAGTTCCTGACTCTTTTAACACTCCATCCTGCCAGCCTATGCACACAGGGGACTTTGAGGCTGTTCATTACTTCTCAGACAGGGCTGGAAAGACAGATACAAGAGCCTCATCTCAGGAGAGCTAAGCTCCAACCCAAGGTGCCCAACCGCTTCAATCCTTAAATTGAATCTTGAACTGAAAGGAGCATTAAATATGAACAATCTCTTTAAAATCAGTTTGACCTTTTGGGCACTGCCTGCTTCTCCTAGGGATGTGCAAACCTCTGTGTTCCTGTTGCCACAGACACATTGCCAATAAGGTACCATTAATGGGCACTTCATTCTTCAAATTGAATGTCTGCTACACATGCCCAGTCTCAGATCTTTTTCTTCTCTGGAGCTTCAATGCTCATCTTGTGAAGCATAATTCACATTAGAGAGGAGTCAAAAGTGTCTTGTCATTGAGGAACAGGCTTCATTTACTCTACTCTTGGCCTTCTTTCTACTTGGACGTCCAACTTCCTCTTGGCCCTCTGTGAGGTAGTGCGGAAAGAACATTCCTGAGTCTCTGCCACCCATGTTTTTCCATAGGTCTCTTTTCTGGAGGAGGAGGCAGAGGACTACAGGGAGGAGGAGGAGGAGAAAGAGGAGAAAGAGGAGGAGGAGGAGGAGGAGGAGGAGGAGGAGAAAGAGGAGGAGGAGGAGAAAGAGGAGGAGACCTCCTAGGAAAGTCATTTCACACAAGATAGAAAAGCCAATCAAGTCCAGAGAGGTTTTTGGCAGTCACCTTGGTCTGGATGTTGTACTGGACCAAGATTGAGTTGAGTTTGTCCTTTCCATATTCACACAGCTAGTTGAAGGAGAAGTACATAATGGAGTCCTGAGGACTTTCAAGGGAAACACTGTATGATTAGAAATTTTGAGTTTCCTGATGAGCTGACACCTTAAGCTGAATTCAAAGAAAATTTTAAATGTTTACATTTATTTATTGTAGGTGAATGTATGCCTGTGTATTCACACATGCCTGGCACATGCATGGAGATCAGAGGACAATCTACAAATTTTGTTTTCTCCCACAATCGAGTATGTTCTAAGGATCAGACTTACGTCACCAGCCTTGTTGGTGGTACCTTTACCCATTTAGTCATCTTATTGGCCCTGGAAAGAGGTGTGTGTGTGTGTGTGTGTGTGTGTGTGTGTGTGTGTGTGTGTGTTTGTTTGTTTGTTTAATGTTTCTTATTTCTATTCTCAGTTTTTGGCTTGCTTTATACCTTAAGGAAGATATTTCCCGTTGTAATAAAATTGTGTTGTGGGTTCTACTTATTGATTCAGATCCTTCCACCTTATGGGAGCAGTTCTAGGAAAAATTCACCTGATTATTTATCTAAAATTACACACAGGTAATTCTCTTGGTCAAAGCAAGAGTGCTGGGAAAGTGCTGTCTCTGATCTAGGGCAAGCTTGAAGCTACAGTGGTAGCAGTAGGCCTCTCAGAGGGCAGTGTGCACTACCTAGCTCCAGCTGCCTGAGAAGCACTCTGAGACGGATAGCTATTCTTAGAAAGAAGAGATGTAGAAAACTGCAAAATGCACAAAGACAGTATCTCTTATGACTCTGAAACTCTGGCTTTGTCTCACAGGGATCTGCAGTAAGAGCTACTTGAAATTTTACTGTGGTTCCAGCCAGTACTCAACTAGCCTACTTGTTCCTGTTCCTGACCATGGAGAAAACTTATACTTTGATTCTTTAAAAACATTTTGAGGAGTATATGAATGCTTCCACACTTAGGTGTATATACCCTTTCTATGCTTAACCAGGTCCTTTGTTTGTTTAATTGATGCCATTAGAGTTGTGTCATTAAAGTCATTCATTTATGCATTAATTTCCTTCTATAATCAAAAAACATATTTTGAAATTAAGTCTGTGTTGCTTTTCAGTGATTAAAAGAAATTACCCAGATCTTCTAATTTGCAAGCTTCTTTAAAGTAGGGAAGTGCATATTTCATTTGTGTGTACATACTGCTGAGCATATAGTTTCCATAAGTATGAATGGATGCTTGAGGCAAATGCAATTTAATCAAGTTTGCCACAGAGGCATCTATTTCTCCAGCCAGATGTTGGTATTTTAATATCTTTTCATAACCGGAGGTCTGAGGGCATGGGGAAATAGCTG
Organism: Mesocricetus auratus; assembly: GCF_017639785.1. Classification (NCBI taxonomy): domain Eukaryota; kingdom Metazoa; phylum Chordata; class Mammalia; order Rodentia; family Cricetidae; genus Mesocricetus; species Mesocricetus auratus. The sequence goes on along the minus strand of NW_024429188.1, from coordinate 100,303,568 downwards.
AGAATGAGAACTCTGGAATAACATGATATTAAAATAGATGCATGAGCGAGGACCCAAAGCTTCTCATTGTTAGAATTACAGAATAACTTTTGCTTCTTTTTTTCCTGGGAGAAATGTAAAAGGATGATGAGTGGGAATAGAGAGAACAACAAGCCCATATCAAGCATACAGGCAAAAAGGAGTGATCTGGAGTGGTCAACCTTAGCTCTCTGCTTTTGTAAGCAGTCAGACCGTAAAACACAGATTGGTACCTAGAGTGGACTTGGTCCCTGGAAACCTTATTTTAAAAAATCACAAATTGTGTTCCAACATTTAGTAATATTTAACCTTTCTCCTCACTCCTTCCCTCCCTCCCTGCCTGCCTGCCTCCCTGGCTCCCTTCTGGTCCCTAAGGTGTTTTATTGGCAGTAATTCAGGACTGAGAGATTGCAGAATGGATGAACCAGGTTCAAAAACTCTGGACATCCACATAACTTAGCCAAGGACCTGCACAGTTCATTGTCTTTATTCCTGTGGACTCCACGAAGGAATCTATGTAGCCATAGATGACCTAAAACTCCTGGTTCTCCCATTTTTACCTCTTTGTCTTGGGAATACAGGTGTGGGCCATCACACCCAATTTATATAGTTTTTCAAATTGAACTCAGGGCTTTGTGCCTGCTAGGTAAGCCCTCTCTACTGACTACACCAGTCCTAAGTTTCTCACTGTGTGCTACAAATATGATTCCTTCATATAGATAATTTGAATTTTACTAATAACTGCTTTAGTACACATTTGAAAAATATTTTATTCATATTTTAGCCATTACATTTACAATTACTGCAAATTATAAAGCACCTATGGAAGGTCTCTATAATAGAAATTTCTGTGACAACAGAAATGATTTATAATATGAACACTATCCAACCCTGATAACCACTGACATTTATGATTGTTGAACACTTGAATATTGCTAGCGAAATCAAGAGGTTTTAATTTTTATTAATTAATTATAACCCAAATAACCAGTGTGACCAGTAGAGTACTTAATAATTCAGACATGAACTCCAAATATTTTTTATTTTCATTTTTGTAAGTAAGTAAGATGCAGTTGAAAAAGTTACATAATTTCCTAGGAGTGACCGAGATTGAATGTAACTCCTGGGTTTAGTTCTGAAGCCATTGTCCTGATGTTTCTGCCATATTTACCATTTAGACTATGCTTGCTCTACTTGTATCCAAATCTGTGAATGGACAACTCTGGTACATTTATAATCAGACATACAAGGAAACACACAATAAAGAACAATAGTTGTTAAAGCGATGCAAACTGATCCCAGGTCGAACCATTTTTAATGATATGGTTAAAAAGTCACAGAAAAATTGGTTGAAAATTCATTTGAGAGACTGTATGTTTTGTGGAAATTTGAAGAAATGATGAAGAAAAGATTATAGGTTGGACTACTGAAGCAGTAAAATGTGCTTAGAATTAAAAATAGATTTGGAGGATATTCAATAAGGGAGAAGTAGGTGATAATTAAGATCATAAAACACTTCAAGATGGATACCCAGGAGTTAATGGAAAACAAGGTGAACAGACAGTTCGCATAACTAGTAAGTAGGTGTATGGAGAACAGCTAAGATGGGGCTTTTCAAAGAGCTACAAATTAAGTTCTGATAAGATAGCGTCTTGTACCATTTGAATCAGCCAGTTTTAAAGACAATATTAATCATCTGTGTTAAAGAAAGATGGTAAAGCTAGCAGACTCATATGTTGCTCATGGCAGCCAAAATTGCTCTGATTTAGAAAGCAAATTTGATGTCATCATGAATCATTAATGTACTCAGTCCTCCTGAAAATTTACCCTGCGTGAAGAACTTATGGAAAAATGCACGGCCTCGCTAGAATTTTAAAGTGTAAAAGAAGCTGTGCATTGAACATATGATAATCTAAATGTATAATGTGATCCTGCAGAAAGAAAGAAAATGAAACAATATAAAATACCAAGTCATGGATAGCGTGTGTGTGTTTAAATTTATTATCACACATCCACACACACATACACTCTGTAGAATATTAGATCTGTGTTAAATTGATAATTATGAATATTGTAACAGCATCGAAAATGTTCATCATGGCAAATGAAAAACAGCAAGACACAGAGTTATGTCCAGGCTAAAATTTCAACATTGTTCAAAAAGATATATAGATACATGCGGATCCAGATAGAAAGGGAACTCAGGAAAGTGAAAACATCTGGTGTTTTGGTGTCTTGGGATTAATTTTTATTTACCTTAGTTCTGTTTTCTGAAGAGACAAAACAGAAATGGAAACACAGACAAGCAGTCACAGAAATGGGCTTCACTCACAAAGCATCATTTCTTATTGGAAGCTGCTCCCTTCTCTCTTCTCAGACATCTATTTCTCATTTTGATGAGCAGCACGTGATCAGAAAGAGTCCACCTTCATCCAAACACAATCAGCACAAGGAGGGTAGGTACTGCTTTCTGTGAGGAGATTTACTCTGTGATGGTTGGCAGAAGAAAGGATGTATGAAGGATGTGTGGGTAGATTTCACAGAGGTAGTGGGAATGAAAGAGCAGACCATCTGTTAGAATGGGCTGTGGCAAATTAAACTGCATGTTATGAACATGGAATACCAGAAGAAAATCCAAATGCTCTGGATTTGGAAAATGACCAGCTGAGGCAGTCTAAAACAAATTAACTACAGACTGACAATATGTCGTTCATAAGCTCAAATAATTCCATTACTAGGGAGAACATCATTCAGCCAAAATTTGCAGACCACATTGGAAGTGGATTCCCCTTAGGGAGAAAAAACAACTACCCACATCCTTCCACACCACACACAGATGCCTCTAAGGGTGCTGCTATTTCAATGAGGATGGTAAATTCAGAAGGAACTGAAAGGCATTGGGTTTACTTTCAGCTTATATTCATTAGTGAATTCTGACACCCAAATCAGGCAATCAGAATTGTCAGAATTGCATCTGGATAGCAGCTCTTATAGATCCTCCTCCTGTTCCCCGTCTCTCTTTTTTCACTAACTCCTGGGTATCTTGCTTATTTACTGAATAGCCTCCAAATCTCCTTTCCCTTCCTATCTCCCTCTCTTTTCTTTGCCTCCTCTTTTCTTTACCTACCTAAACAGTTCACATTCTTATTGAAGCAGACATATCTGGAGTTATGCGCAATTTCAGCTCACCATCATTTCCTCCTATCATCCATTTCTTCTTTGTTATTACTAGGGACTCTTTCAGGTTCCCAAGTCTTTTATACATGGTGATGGTGGTGATGTTGGTTCTTCCCACACACCTTTAATGTTTTACTTGGATTCATTATAGTGTTGATAATGATGATAATCCTGATCTCTGTGTAGTTCTTATGTCTCAAGTGTACTTCCAGTGATACCACACTCCTGATGTGGCTTTGAGACTGTTTTGGTTTGCTTTCTAAGGAAGTAGCTAGATACATGTGATAGTTTGAAGGGTGATGCTGAAACAGCCTAAGTATGTGGACTGGCTCTAGGGAGAGAGATTTTGGTATTTCCCAATGCACCAAATGCCACGAAGCAGTAGAGTGTCTGTCTGTGAAAGGAAGTGCCATCTAATATAGCAGGTCAAAGATAGAACACGCTATTTTCAAGACAAGCATATATGGGTGTGCAGGTTATTCATTGGTTATAGATATCTGGCAGAGGAAAAGAGAAGCTGAAGTACAGCCTGTGCTTTGGAGTTGGTCCATGAAAGCCTGGAGGAAGGCATACCTGGGATGTTACTTTGCGGTGGTTCCTATAAAGACACCGTATGTTCAATAGCTATTCCACAGAGAAGTACATCTTACAGGGTCGATTGTTGCAGACCAAAGAGGAGAAAAACTGAGCTCAGGACTGTTTCTTCTTTGTCATCTCTTTTACTCCTGGGTGTAGTTTCAGTCTCTTGAATGTGGCGCCGGTGCCAGAAGCAACTCCGAGGTATCAGGAAAAGAAAGACCAGATGTCCAGCTGTTTGTACTAAGAAGTGTCTTTATTTTGCAAGTGCTAAGATGTCTCTCTCTTATAGGAGAAAACAGTCTTATATATAGTCTTACATCACAGTAGAAAAACCCCAGGTGGAAGAGAGCGTGTTTTTCTCCTGTTGGGGCAGTAAGCCAGGACTAGAAAACAGGATGCACCTGTTGCTATCAGCTGACTAACAAGTCAGAGAGCCTGTGGGGGCTAGGCCCCAACATTTGAACTTCTAGAAAACCTCTTATTTTTGTGTCTGTGTGCATGTGGTGTGTGTGTGTGTGTGTGTGTGTGTGTGTGTGTGTGTGTGTGTGTGTGTGTCTGCTTGGAGTCTAGAGGTCAACCTTGCATATAGTTCCTCAGTAAATGTCCACATTTTTTTGAGACAGCATCTCTCACAGACTGGTACTTGCCAAATAAGGCATGCGGGCCAGCCAGTGAGTCACTGTCCTATAGTCTCTACTTACTCAGGCTGCTAGGATTGGAAAGCATTGGACCAGGCATTGACTTTGTATGTGGATTCTGAGAACCAAATGTAGGTGTAAGAGCTTCCGTGACTGATCTCTTTCCAGACCCTGAATTTTTCTTAATATATTCATGGAAATCTTGCATCTTTTCTATCATTTGCTAACAATATGCATATCAACAGTATCAACTTCTTGAAGATAGATAGATAGATGAATAACATTGTGGATAGTACTGAGTCATAGTCTCAATTTATAGACTATTTTTCTCTTTCTTAAGTGAGGAAAAACTTCCCATCATGGTTTGCCATCGAGGAGATAATGCAAACTGAAAGCACTATGAAAATCACAAAGGAATTTTCATCAGAATTATTAAATGAGACCTTGTTACACTAGGAAATTAGAAGTCTTAGGATTCTAGTCATATCAGTGTCTTTACTGAGCCATCACTGTTTCTTATTTCACCATCCAAAAATCTCTTATCTTCTGCACTTCACTGTGAAGTTCTTATTCATTGAACACTTTGTGGTTGACCTTTACACCACTGATTTGGTTGATTCAGTCTAACATTTGGTAGTGAGTCACCCTTTTGTACATATCCTATGTTTCTCTTGAATAGATTGTAAATTCCTGGGGCCAGGTGATATGTTGCAGTTTTCCCCTTAGAATTCCACGCAGGTCATCACACATACGTTTTACTATTAAATTGAATTGCTCCTCTTTCTTCCACTTCCTTCATCAAATATTGATTGAAAGTTTATCATGTTTAAGTCTCCATTCTAATGGCCAAAATAAACAGAAGGCCCTGTCCTCATGAAGTTTTCTATTCATGTCCAGATCTTCCACTTATTCAGTATGTGTGGCCTTAAGCATGCTCCTTTCCTTAAGGGAGGAAGTGTGGCCTCTAGTGTACACTGATGGTTTCATAAATATTTCCAGTTTTCTTTCTCCTTGTTTTCCCTTAATCACCAATTGCTTCCATGATAGTCTATTTTCCCACTATTCCAAATGTTTACTATTATACAGAAAATAACAGAATGCCCTTTTAACTATAGGTCAATTTTTGGTATCTTTATGCTCACATTTGCTTAGAGAAAAATTCTTTTTTCCTTTCCTATTTATAGATTACTTAGGACAAAGACAGTGGCTGTTTTATTTCTACTTTGAGTACCCAGCTCACAATATACTTTCATTTACTTTTTCAAGCATTACTTTAGATTTTTCCGTTACAACAGTGGCTCACTTTTGTTTGTTTCCTTTAGTTCTCTGTCCTGAGAGCAGCTCCCAGAGTTACAGCCTTGGCTTCTTCAGCTGAAGGAGATTACCTATTTAACCATGATAGATCCTCACGAGAAAATTGGCTCCTTTTTTTCCTTCTATAATTTTATTTATTTAAATCTTGACTGCTTATAGTAAATATCCTCTCAAAGATAATTTCATTTTCAAACAATTTTGTATGTGATTTGATGCAGCTTAAGTGTTTATTTGGAATATTGTTTTTCTTTTGTAACGAGTTCCCAACAATAGCTCTGTTGAACTGCTTTTATATATTATTTATTTATTTATTTATTTATTTATTTTAGCCTGGCTACTGGCAGGATTCTGGTTAGCTTTCCTGGAGGTATATTAATTTACTATAGTCATTAGCTTTTGGGAAACTTCTTCGTTGGCATCTGATCTTTATTTAAAAAATAGTAGAATTTTTTAACAAATGTAATGATTTAAAAGGATTATAAGAAAAAGACAGCAAGTTGTTGCCATGTAAATTTTGTAGAATTTGTAGTCCAGTGGCCATTCTCATAGAATTTATGTTTTGTACAGTATCAGGATACTAAGGTGAAATTGGTATTATCATATTATGAAACCAAAAAGTAGTCAAATATGTTATCGGAATATGTACTAACTCGGATTTAGTTCTTAAATAGCTTTGGCCTAAGCAGATGAAGGTTCTGTTTTGATCCATAGCTTCACACATGTCAAGCTTGAATTTTTGCATGTAAACTCTGATAGTGTACTGTCTTTGCTTGTTGCTTTCAACATGCTGTGAGCTTTATAACTTGGAAAAAAACACTAACCAACTCAGCTAAGCACCTACAAGTTGTCCTGCATGGAAGAAAATGCAATGCCCCCCTTAGGTCCATAAGCTAATAAGTTTCTTCAAATGGTCTTGACCAGATTCTAAGTGGCAAGGTCTCAAGATTTCAGTTAGATTAGTTTAGGGAGTAGAAGATTCAAGTCAGTTCACAAATAAGTACATTTCTAGTAAGTATTTGGGAATTATTTATTATTACCAATTCTGTTGAAAGCCAATTGTAAAACACACACCCTTCCTCCAAAACCTCAGCTCTAGTTGGGTCTCTGTATTAATATAGCCATTTGCTGATTGCATCATTTTCTTTCATTTGCCATTATGTAAATATGTTGCACATGCCTACTGTTTTTAGACATAATTCTAGGCACTGTATTTTGCTATTGAATAAAACAACATAATCCATTTTGTGAGACTTACAGTTGACTATCTTCAAGCAAGTCATTTTATTTCTCTCAACTTCATTATGCTTAAAACAAGCATAATGTCTTCTTGAAGAATTAATAAAAGAAGCCGGGCGTTGGTGGCGCACATCTTTAATCCCAGCACTCGGGAAGCAGAGGCAGGCAGATCTCTGTGAGTTCGAGGCCAGCCTGGTCTACAAAGTGAGTTCCAGGACAGCCTCCAAAGCCACAGAGAAACCCTGTCTCGAAAAACAAAACAAAACAAAACAAAAAAAGAATTAATAAAAGAATAAAAAAAGTTAAGTGTAGATATGTTGGTTACCACATAGGACATGGTAGGACCTCAACAATGATAGTACTTATAACCTTGTGTATGCTGGAGAGCCTTTGGTCTGGTACTAGCTAAGAATGAAGGTAATGGGCTGCATAGAGACCAGTTAGTCTTTTAATATAGGGGCATTATATTACATACTTCAAATAAACTTGAATGGGAGAGCATAGTACACTAAACATGGGATTTCTGGATCTTTCCATGGGAAACTTAAAGATGACTTGTTTTCCTCTAGCATTTTAAAAGTGATAAAATACAAGGGAGATTGAGCAGTTGTTCTTAGTTGCCAGAAGTGAAGGGGCGTAGAGGCAAAGGTGGATGGTGTTCAAATATGTTCAGTAATGTTATAAAAACTCTGGATGTTAATTTTACTTCCACAAGTCCAGAGTAAATGATAAAGATTCCTAAATCTTTAGAACACCTTTCTCCCCCATTAGGAGTATTTTAAGGTAGAACCTGTGGTGATTTTCTATGTTAAAATAAAAATTAAAAGCAGTCATGCTGCAATTTCTCAAAAGGAAGTTGTCTGTGCCTATGAAAGTTGCTGTTATTTATTGTATGAAAGCATAGATTGAAAGAGACTACAAAATCATTACCCTTTGCTTTCAGATTCATAGATTTTGTAGTAAATCGCACATAATAATAGTTTATGAACTTTAAAATGTTTTTGTGCTTTTTATATTCTGCTAGGAAGATAGGAATTATTATGTCCCTCTCAGAAGTAAAGGCACTGAAGAATAGATGCTTGCCCTAGAGCCTCTTCGCTAGATACAAAACCTACAGCTACAAGGATAGCCTTACTTATGCCATAGCACTGGACTGCAACAGACAGCCGTTTGCTCTTTTCCTCAAATTGACAGGAATAGGTTGTACCAGTATTCATTAAGAGAATGAGAAGTAATTAAGTCTGAGTTTCTTAAAACAAGACCTCCATCTATAAAAGGATGGAAGGTTTGTAGAACTGTGAAGAACTATTTAAAAAGTCTCAGCAAAGGCTGGTGTTGTGGCTAGCAAAAGAGTGAAAGCTGTGAGACTTGCTCAGATTCCAAAATGCTGTTCAACAGGCCTGCTGGTTGTTTTTCATAATTGGAAACATGGCTTTATGGGTTGTGGGTATTTGTTTGTGCTTGGATGTACATTGATCCCTTAGTGGCTTTTGAGCTCCTGCTTCACGTGTTCCAAACTGCAGAAGGCCCAGAGTGCCCACTCTCAATTCATTTGAAATCATAATGTGCATTTTATAAGAAATCTATATATTGATATTTTGGGGGGCTAATATTCTTTGAATACCTACCTTTTACATTTAGAGGCTCAGATTCCACATTTGTGTAGGATTGGAGGTGGAGACATAGGTACAAACCATTTTATTTTTCAACACAAATCCTAAAGACAGAACAGTTAAACTAGGAACACATTCAGACTCTTGGCTATAGTGTTGGAATATCACGACTTTCTGTTATCTATGTCCATGTTGTCCCCCAGGACTACAAATTATTGGTAGGTGTCTATTATGATAGCTCAAATAAATCTCAAGTTGAAGTTACTATGTGTCTCCAGGTTGACAGGATGACTGCTGACAGGCAGCAGAGCCTGTGGCTATCAGTGGTGTGTTGGCCTGCCATTCAGAAACCCTTTCTCACTTTAATCAGAGCCATGGCACTTAAAAGGATGAACTGTCTGTGGCATCCTTTTATGGAATAGCTCTAGGTAGATACAGGGCCATAATCTGTATCCTATATTGAGATTGGTCCTAAGGCTCATTGATAATAGGAGACTTTGGCGCAAACACATTCATTTAGATATAACTTGTGTGGTTTGACTACATATGGCCCACATAGACTCATGTGTTTGAATGTTTGGCCCATAGGGAGTGGTACTATTAGGAGGTAGCATTGTTGGAGGAAATGTATCACTGTGGGGCCAGGCTCTGAGGTCGCAAGTACTCAAGCTACACCCAGTGTGGCACATATTTCACTTCCTGTTGCCAGTAGATCAAGATGTAGAACTCTTAGCTACTTCTTCAGCACCATGTCTGCTTGTACACTGCCATGTCTTGCCAAAATGACAATGGACTTAACCCAAAACTGTAAGTCACCCCCAATTAAATGTTTTCCTTTATGAGAGTTGTCACATTCATGGTGTCTCTTCACAACAATAGAAACTCTAAGACAATCACTGAGTGGGTTTTTACCAAATATGTCACCCTTAGAATATCAATGAATTTTTATGGGTTGATGGTAGGAAAGAGTTTTCTATTTCACCTGTATCTCCTTCTAGAATGTTTTGCTGTAGTAGTATTTTTGCACCCAATTTTGATTGAAAAGATAAGCAAGTACCATATATATATATATATATATATATATATATATATATATATATATAGCCTTCTTGACATGGAAGGGAAGTAAGGCTGTGGCATGTCCTTGTATATGTTGGGTCCAGGAATCCTGCATGAGGGTGGTGAGGAAATGAAGAAATGACAGACACACAGACACATGTACAAAAAAGCTGGCCTCAGGTAGATTTTGCTTGCTCTGATGGAGGACCCACAGAACCCTGGAAGTAGTGTATTTATTTTATACATTTGAACATGGAAACAGAGCTATTTCATACAACTAAACAAGAAAGTGATGATTATGGTATACAGCTGAATAAGGAGTCAGGTTTAGCTTTTTTGGTGTAAGTGGTCTCTGTAGGGAAGTAGTCTTCAGGTTGTAAATATTCTGGTGGAGAAAGCTATGGTAGACATTTCCTGTACACACTATCATTACACTTGGACCAAGAGAGAAGAATTTTCCATTTCTCTGAGCCTAGCTCTGGGAAGGCTTTGCCAATTCCTATGATTCTAAGGTATTTGGGTCCTTGTGTGTCAACAACACACATGCACTCTGGACTTATATTTACTTAGGAGTTCGCATGCTTCCTACAGGCTTTAAATTAGGAGCATGTTAAGGCAATTGTGTAAAGGATTATTTATGCAGATAAACTCCTATAAATGTAAATGTAATATATTTTATTGTTTAGACAGGGAGAGAATGCCATGTTTGTAGATCCTTTTTTGTAAATAATTAAAATACCCTCTGCTCCTTGTTGTAGAGACCACTGCAGTTTGGATTGTTGTTAGTATAGAGAATTAGGATAGAAACACCCAGAAATGCATCTTTCAAATACAGCTGACTACATAGGCCAGTGTTTTGTGGCCTTTTTTTAATGATGGCAACCTAAGGAAGATGTTTATTCAAATTATCTCTAAATAATAGGTAAAATACCAAGGAATGAGATTGGCAGAGAGTAAAACTGGATGTCGATGACCATACACCACTATAATATCTAAGGTTTTTAGTTTTTCCTCCCTCTATGAACTAATTTTCTTACCCTTTGTGGGCAGTATAACCTGTGTTGAAAATACATGGTACTGATATGTAAAGCTATAGTCAATTTATGTAGTGACTTTTTTCCAACACAATATTTTTATTGATTATTTGGGAATTTCATACAATGTACCCTAATCACACTCAATCTCCATTCCTCCCAGGTTCACCTGTGCCCTCTCCCCCAAAAAGAAAAAAATACACTAAGTCCAATTTGTGTTGCCCATTAATCTCTGATGATGGATTTTGTTTCCATCACCAAAATTAAATAACCACCACTAGGAAAGCCATGATGCCAGTTTAATTCTTGGTATGTGTTAGATTCTCATACATTGTTCGATTTAATTTTAACAATCACCCTAAATTTGAAGAGTTAAACAACTTTTCCAAACCTCTAAGCTCACAAAGTGGCAAGGTACGGTTGAACCCATAACTTTCTGATATCTACCAGAGACTATGCTCCTCTAACACATTTTTTTGTAAAGGGAGAATTGTATATGCCTTTTTAGAATGGACAGACAAGTGAATGAAGTTGGTTTCGAGGCTTGTGTATTGAGTTTTGGCTAACCTTCCTTTAGTAGAAATGAAAAACAGGAACATGACTACAAGTAAAAATTCTTTGTCTCTTTCTTCTTATTGTATTCCTTTTGTAGTCAATAGAAATGACCTTTGCTTCCTCATATTTGCTGAGACCTCTGAACTCTGCCTTTCCTGCATTTGACAAGGTTTGTGATATTGTGTTCCTAATTCAGCTCTTAGTTTTACAACAAACAGTCTTCCAGGTGGGAAACATGAAGAGGACCTTTGGTGAAATGTTTGGCCAGTTGAAAAGTCATGGTAAGTTGAAGAAGATTTGTAAAATAAAGGGGGGGGGGGGGAGAAAGTGAATTTATTTTCAATGAGCAATCAGCATAATACATTGCATACATTTATGGAATTAGCAAACAATAAACTTTAAAAGAAGATGGCTTGTGGAAAATGTGCTGGTGTCTTATCAGAGACCAATATGGGAGCCAAGATAACATTTGAAAAGAATAAAACGAAGGGCATAGGCCATGGGCATCCTTGTGATCCCAGGTCTCAGGAAGTGGAGTTAGGAGGATCATGAATGCAAGCCCAATACTGCCTTGTCTTTTTTCAATTAAAAATCTTCCTTGTTTATTTATTTATTTGCTTACTTACTATTTGGTATTTGTGGGGGGGCACACATGCCACAGCACACATGTGGGGGTTAGAGGACAGCTTTTTGAATTAGATTCTCTCCTTCCACTTCTACTGTAAGCATCATTACTGACTAAACCATCTTGCCAGCTCTCCCCCTCCCACAGCCATATCTTTTTATATTATTTGACTAAACCATTTTGCTAGCTCTAGTCCCTATGTTTTTTATTTTGCATCATATCTATTGTTATTGTTATTATTGAGAGAGGGTTTCTCTGTGTAGCCCTGGCTGTCCTGGAACTTGTTTTGTAGACCAGGCTGGCCTTGAACTCAGAGATCTACCTGCTTCTGTCTACTGAGTGCTGGATTAAAGGGAGCCCTATCTTTTTAAAAACAGAAAAAATAATGAGGACAATAGACTCAGCAAAGTGCATATATGTCCACATAGTAATACATTGGTTACAGTATAGATTTTTTGTGAAGAACTTTCTTACAAGGTACTCTAAAAATAAAATAAACCTACTGAATACCAATAAAGTCATATACTATACATTTTCTCCAAACACAGAGTCTTCCTGGAAGTTGATGCTTGCTCTTGGAGATGCTCAAAATGATTCTTGATGTAGCCCATAAAGAGGCATTTTTAGCAGATGCAGAGATAGCCTTCTGCTAAGAACTAGTTGGCCTGGGTTCTGCCTTCCTTTCCTAAGGCATCCTCGGTGACTTTGTCAAGTGAAACTGTATCTCTGGGCTTTTAGATCCTATTCCATGAAATAGCTGGGCTGAAGTAGGTAATTTCTAAAGTGCTTGTAAGTCTCTTCAAGAAGGAACATGGCTTAACACTATTTTCCAGCCTTTGTCTGTCATTCTAAAAGCTTCTGCTCTATCATGGGCAATTTCATACCATGGCCATTTTTGGTAAGATGATAATATACTTTGGGTTGATAGGCAGTAAGTGAAAGAATTGTGTTAAATCTTGTTATATGTATATTAAACAAACTGTATTTGCTGACATTTATAATGCCACCAAGTGAACAATTTACAAAATCAGTATGCCCTACTGAAACATTTGCACAGATAACTTCATTGGCTACTTGGGTTCCGGTTAAGGTGAATGCTGAAAAATATTGTCTTTTGTCTGTACTAATATTTACAGCTCAGTACACTTCCCATAGGTAGAGATAATTGCCTGATATTGTTAGCATACCCCCTATGTTCTAAAGTGGGATTCTGTGATTATAATGATTTCCATTTGAAAAAAATACTGCGTTTGGCTGACAACCTCCACCCTAGCCTTTTTTCCTCATACACTTCTTTGTCTGGTTCTTAGAAGCCAGCAGAACAGTATGCGTAGTTTAATTACCTTCTGTTTCTTTCATCCAGGTTTTGACTTTCTCGTTGCATTGTCAATAGGAAGACTGGACAGTTAATATGCTGTATTGACTAAATAAATAAAGGCCAAAATTATGTGTACAATAAAAATCACTAGAAGGAATTGATTTCAAATTATAACAGAAAAACCAGACACTGAAAGCAGATTATCTTTGATTTTTGTTTCAGTGGCTAGCTGGGATTTATCAGTCTTAATGAAGAACAAAAAATACTGTTCCAGACCAGTGTATTTCTATCTTGTTATCAAGCTTCCCCCATGTGCTTATGCCTGTGTGTCTGTCTCTGTCTCTTAGTCTGTCTCTCTTTATGTTTCTATCTGTCTCTTTTTAACTCTTCCCCTGTCTTTCTTTTGACTAGACAAGGAGATTTCTTTTTTTCCACTGAAGATGCACTCTGGAGGAACTTGGGTACATTTGAGTGTGTGATAATTCAGGTACATCTATACTCATGGTTTATAGATAAGAGAGGGCTCCATATACCTATATGGTTCTAATCAAAGTCTTTCTAATAATTTGTTTGTGACTTACCTTTGCAGTAATTTGGTACTTAAGGAGAGACCTATTTTCCAGAACTGGACTCTTCACTATTCCTGCTACCATAGGGCATCCTTCCAGAATGCTGTTGGTTTTCAGTTACAAGCTTTAGTGAGGATGCTCTCAGAAACTGCACAGAATTTCCTTCCAGGTCTCTGGAGGAATTATAAGCTGTATATCCTGTACTTCTTCCTTATATTTGTGGAATGAAATGACCTTCCTTTTGCAGTGTCTGAGTTCATGACACACATCTATGAAAATAGCCCATTGGCAACTATATGGATATATGCTGAGTATCAGGAAATATAGAAAATATTCTCCTGTGGAGAAGGGCCAGGATTGCTCAAGGACATTTTTCTTTTAAACAAAAAGGTTGTAGAAAATGGTTTTCCATTAGAGCCACCGTTATGTGTGTACAGATGCTAAGCCTCATCCTAAATTGTCTCATTGTCATCTACTCTACCTGGGAGAAGTACATCTCTGGCCATGGAGATAGAATGGAAGGAGGCAGATTGATGGTGCTTCATTTTTCCATTACCAGGTAAATGACTTCACTTTCAAAGGTCCAGTGAGAACAAATGAGCTTTAGGTTCCCATGCCGAATACAGTCCTGGGAGAGAGGTATCTTTAGTAGATGCGCTTTAGCGTACTGCTGCTCTGAAAAGAGCACAGTGCTGGCAGCATTCTGTTCACCTGTTAGAATCTACAGGCTCGAAGAATTCTTAAAAGTCATCTACTTCACCCGCCCACCCCCATCTGATACACCAGCTGCTTCTACACCCGAATTGCTAGCTTTGCTTATGCACTGTGCTCTCAGACCCAGGGACCTCAGAGCCTAGCCACGGGTGATTTTGAATTCCTATTCCACATTACTATCACCCATTGACACTGGCTGAACTATCTGGGACCTCACAGAACATTTCTAGCTTCATTCATATGAATCTTTCAGAAACTGGTATGGGTTCTCTCTCCCATGCGTCCTAGTCTAGTTTGAGTTCTTCCAAGTATCCTCTAATCCTGTAGACGTAAAGACAAGAAGGGAAGGATGCCTTTGAGACAATTGAAGAGCAGCATTTTTCTCTCTTGCTTAGAGTGAGATTGTTTGATGTGAATTAGTGGAGACTTAGGGGCAGAGTGAGGGGTTTTAGAACCATTCCTCTGATGATGTGGACTTGCTTTTCCCAGTTCCTTTTATTTCCATTTATAGAGATAAGTAGTTCTTCCTCAATATCCCTTTAAGAAGATTCAGATACAACCTCACTAGTGGAGCTGAGCAAGGAGGCATAGGCCTGTGATCCTGGCACTTCAAGAGACTAAGGACTGCAAATTTTCAGTCCAGCTTATGCTACATGGTGTGATACCATCTCAAACTCTTGTGTTGATGAGCTCTTTCCTTCATCTTTACGCTGCACTTGGACTTAACACTGAAATTCATGCACGCATTAGTCTTTCTTGTGACCTTACCATACTGGAAATTATAGCTCAGCATATACTTGACAATCGTTGCCTTGCTGCTTGTAAACCAATGGTTCTGAATGGGTGTGATACAGCTGCCTCCACTCTCCTGGGATATCTGGCAATGTCTGGAGATTTTTTTTAAATTTCTGGGCAGTGGTGGATCATGCCTTTAATCCCAGCACTCAGGAGGCAGAGGCAGGTATATTTCTGGGAGTTCAAGGTTAGCCTGGTCTACACAGAGTTCCAGGCCAGCAAATGTTACACAGAGAAAACCTGTCTTGAAAAACTAAAAAAATATATATGTATAAGTGTCTGTCTGTCTGTCTGTCTGTCTGTCTGTCTGTGTACTGATTGAATGAATGCTGCCTATGGAGGCCAGAAGAGGATCCTGGATCCATTGAAACTGGAATTGTAGATGGTGTGATCCACCATGTGGATGCTTGCCCTAAACCCAGGTCTCTGCAAGAACAACCCAGATCTCTGCAAGAACAAGTGTTCCTGAATGCTGAGCCACCTCTCCTACTCTGGACACAGTTTTGATAGTCATGGCTGAGTGTGTATACCACCGGCATCTACCAGGTAGAGTCCCGATGTGCTGCTAACCATTCTTCTATATACAGGGCTTCCTTTCCATTTCAAAGAAAACAGTTTCAAGGTCAAGAAACTCTCCTAAAGACCAATATGCACACATTCCTTCCAGGTTATTTCTCTACAATTTCAAAGGCGCTTTACGTGCAATTTTTACATTTACATCTCATTCAATTTCATCTATTTGTAAATCATGTTGCATTAAGATGTTTGTACATGTAACATCAGTTAGCAAGGCTTCAGTATTCCTAGCTTTGTGCATTAAGTCTTCACTGCTTGTAATGGTCAGTTATTAGCACATATAGAGACCCCTTCTCTTTCTTAGAACAATGTTTTCCTGAACTGGCATGTACTTCTACAGCAGGTTGGTTAACAATCTGTTTCTGTTTTTTTTTTAACTATAAACATGTTTTGGCAGTCTCTGACTTTGATAGCGAGCTGGTGGGCTCTAGAATGGTATGTAGTTAGATTAACAAAAGACCACTTAGTGTCTTTTGTAGTGTGCTCCAACTGGAGGCTCTAACTGCCACATCAGCGGAAAATATTGGCTCTGAATAAGAGCAAGGGACAGGGAACCAAGGATACCTAGAGTGTTGCTTGGCAAAATCCATTCCCTCCCAAGTAGTATTCAAGTGTTATTAGTTCCACATGCCTAGACAGAGATAGGGATGACTGTTACTGGTAGGCCAATACTGCTACCTTTAATGGGATTTGTTTTAAGGAAAACTTTCTTACTTCTGTTCAGATTTCTGTACCAGGCCAGGCATTGCTCCAGTTGCTGGCTTATTGACTGTATTGTTGCCACTATTGGTCAAGATAAGCAGACTCAAATTTCAATTCCCATTTATATAGCATTTTGCAATCAAATTGCATAAGGTAAGGTAGGCAGTTCTCATGCCCTGGTTGCCAGAGATGTCTACCTCTTGAGATTATTTTCCAGAAAGCTAAATATTTCACTTCCTAGGGCCAAATGAGTGATTTTGTTGTTGTTGTTGTTGTTCCAAAGAGTAGAGCAGAGGTCAATAAGCTATAGCCAATGTCAGTGTGTTTCCTGTGTCTCTCTGCCTATAAACTAAGAATGTTTCTTTTAAACCCTGTCAAGTGATTGAAAATAGTCCAAAGCAAAATATTTTATGATGTGAAAATTATATGAAACTCAACTTTCAGGATACATATGAAAAGGATTATCAGAACACGACCAGGCTTATTTGTTTGGATGTTTTCTTTGCCACTTTCATGACGAACAGAATTGAGTAAGTGTGATAGAGCTCTTATAGCCCACAAAGTCATGTATTGGACCAAAATTTCTATCCTTTTACAGAAAAAGAAAACTCGTTTTTTCTCACTAGCATAACATGTAAATGAGTCTTCATTTTGTGCGTTTTAATCTGTTTAGTGCCATGAAAATAATCTTTCTGTTAATATCCTGTGTGATAGGAGTTTTCTGGCATCTGACCTAAGAGTGAAACTATGTAAAACTCTGTAAAACCCAATCTTAGAGCTGGGAGAAAGGGTTCCCTAAATTCGCTGGAGATGGTAGGGATGGGAGTTTCTGCATTCCATGTGTGTAGATCTAAGAGTATCCCCTAGAGTTGTACAGTCCTTTCTCTTTGTTGAGGTTCTTGCAATGGCACTGTGGGCAACAAAATCTGTTGAGAGAATAGAAACTGAGATTTCACCATCTCTATCATTTTTATCATTAGGATTATGTTATTCAGCATTTGAAATTCAAACTCTCCATCTCTAATATACATAGTTAAATATGATACAATCACTAAAATTGTGTACTTTATTATGTCAAACACCAAACATTATAAATATAGTGATGCATAATCTTTTAAATTAATAAAATTATAATTGCATAGTATAACATAATATACTAGTGATGATGAGCAGTAATTATCAACCAATTATATACTCCTCATATAATTGTTACACATTATATGTTAATCTAAAATTGTATATACCATAATATATTACACAAATAATATACTATACTATCATACTATACTATTTTGTAACATGCAGTTATTTGTTAATATATAATACTATATAAGTATATAAACACTATATACTTGTAGAGTGTAGCCTTTCCTTGTGAGCCGCTTTAGTTTTTCACCCTCTCCAGCCACCTGAGCTCTGCCACAGTGGCAGTCCCCAAATAACACACAAGACACTATATTAATTATGAAGCTGTTGGCAGTTTGCTTATTTCTTACTGGCTAGCTCTGACTTAAGTATTTAACCCATAATTGTTAATCTAAGTATTTCTCTTACCGGAGAAAGGGATCAGGACCTCTTACCTCTATGGTGGCTTCATCGTGTCTGACTCTGCCTCTCATTCCC
The DNA here is from genome assembly GCF_017639785.1 of Mesocricetus auratus. Lineage (NCBI taxonomy): Eukaryota > Metazoa > Chordata > Mammalia > Rodentia > Cricetidae > Mesocricetus > Mesocricetus auratus. The sequence continues at coordinate 100,285,423 of NW_024429188.1, read as the reverse complement.
AGAATCCTCCTTGACTCCTAGTCCCACCTATCTTGCTTCCCTATTGGACAAAAGTGCTGTATTCAACAACCAATAAGAGACAGATTTACAGAATTACATCTCCCATCATATACTTATATATTATAACTATGAATATGAATTTCAGTTAACTATATGTTTGTATTTTGTCAGATGCTTGAGTTTCAGGCCTACCCAGACTATTTGTAGCTTCTCAAACATTCTATTTAGCATTTTATTTAGGATGCCAAGACTTCATTCTCTTTTATGTCTCTAGCATCATGTAAAGTGTTCAGCATAGTAGATTCTTGTTCAATGTTTATAGAATTAAGCTCACTTGCTGCAATTGAGAGAATATCCTTGAGATTTCTTCTATACAGTCCTATAGAACTGATGAGTGATTGAACAATCCCCATAAGAATTTGTCTATAATTTATCCAGCATTCTCAAGGGCATATCTAGGCTCCATCTGTACCAGGTTGTTGGTGTTGATTCCTCTAATGCATTCCCTGTGGTTTTAGGAGAGGCTACAAAGTGAAGAGTGTTTTGTTCAGGAGAAGGAGGAGGAGAAGTAGATTAGTTGGATTTTGCCCTGATGATAGCTGTCCTGCTTGAGCATCACATTTGGAAATGGAGTTGAAGAGAAAGTCTACATGGAGGCTAAGAGAAATGAGAAAGAAATAAATGGTAGCTAAAGACCAATAGTTGTTTTATATAACTTAGGTGTAGAGCTTCATTTAAAAGTTTATTTCCTTGGAAACATGAGAAATGCTGAAATTTGTACTTTTAGATGAAGATCTAGGACCATGGAGAACCCGAAATGCTTCCCCACATAAAAGAATCTTTCTTGAACTGTCACACATTAGTGCTTTATAGACTATTTTCCATATTGGTGTTTTTCTCATTGTCTATTGTAAAGCTATTATTCCTAGAACTAAAGATAGTAATCCAAGGGTGTTGTGAACAGCACAAATGAGAAGGTTTTTTGAATATCTATTTCTATTTACAGATCCACTTGGAATAGATTCACTAATAGATTCAGTTTAGATAGAGTGTACATCTGTTTATACTCATTGTTTTTAGATTTTTTCATGTTAATGTCAAATCATGACAACTATATGCATATGTATGTGGGTAGGTAAGTTTCCTCTGAAGAATTAGAAGTAAAATCCCTATTTATCTTTATTATTCCTATTGCTTTGCAAAAATGCTTAAGAAATCTAACATTTTCAGAGCAAACACCAGAGCTCTTCTGAGTGGTATGAAATTTAAGAACTATGTCAGACACAGAAATACAGAAGTGACTTATTACACAATACTTAAGAATGTTTTATTGTTTTTATTCAAATAGTCTGGGGATGTTGCAATAATTATTAGTTCGAGAAGAATCTAAGATGTTTAATGGATATAGTAATTATGAAGAAATTATTCATAATTACTTGTCTAAGCCAAGTTGAAGGTGATGTTACCTTATCAACAGATGCCAATGTGGACAGCTACCATTAGGTACTTTCTGAAACACTGCTAAGCCACAAAGCATATGTGTATGACATGTGCATACACATACATCTGGTCGTCCTTATTCATGGGTTCCACTCTTGTGAATTCAACTAAATGAAGACTTAAAATATTTGAAGTGCACTGTGTCTGTACTAAACCTGCATGTGTTTTTTTTCTTGTATTTATTCCCTAAATAGCCTAGCGTATTAACCATTTTCGTAGTACCCACTTTTCACTAGGTACTATAAATCATCTAGAGAGGACTTAATACGTATTTCAGTATGTGCATAGATTATATACAAGGAGCTTGAACATCCACAAATGTCAGTATCTGCAGGGGCTGGGGGTTGTCCTGGAATCAACCATCCACGAATACTGAGCAAAACTGCAAATGTAAGTGACAAGCAAAAACATCTTTATGTAAGTATGTAGGGGGGAGGGGTGTCCTTGCTCCTCAGAGAGATAGAATAGCTTCCCAACACTATTGTTTTATAAATGCATTGCTATTAAATCTGTAGCAATTTATCCATACACTTGTGATGGAATTAAAGAGCTCCCACTGGTTCCAAATCTGTAATGAACTGTGGGTAAGTACTGCACAGGCTTAAGTATTGCAGGCACAAGAGGCCCTCATACAAGAATAGAGTCCCTGGGATTTGAACCCTGTGGAGGCTGCTTTGGTTGGATGCAGTGATTACCAATGAGGACATTTGACTGTGTGTGATAATTGGGGAAGGCTCCCTCCTTCCCTTGCAGAGTGGTTTAGGGAAGTGGGGACAGGGTGGAGGAGAGCAGGCTAGTTTCAAAATACTGTTTTCTCTCTGTCGTCTTCTCTGGGGGACTTTCTGAGAGTAAAAATGGAAATATTTTCCTGATAGTTTGGCAACACATTTAATTAGAGGTGGTAATGAAAAGTCATTACAGCAGCACAATGCATTTGTATTATGAGTTAGACTTAATATATTTAAGGGTACTTGCTCACAAGCTGTTTGGTGATTAGGGACCTATCTATTGAACATGTAAATAAATAAATAAATGAAACTGTTGTGTGAAAAATTAATGCACTGAAGTTAGGCTGCATATAATTGGTACATAACCAAAATTGAGCATATATAGTCCCCAAAGAGAGGCAATAAGCCTTGCCAGGGAGCTTTGCTCGTCTAAGCTGTTGTTTGTGGCTCTGCATGCTGTTGGCTCAAAGCCCACTCTGGACCCTAGAAAGCAGTAGGGTGAGTTGATCTGTTCAATCAAACTGATTGATGTAGTCACTGGATTTCTCAAGTGTGTTTCCTCTACTTTCATATAGGCAAAGCCCTATGTTCAGTGGTTTTGATTTTTTTCCTAACCTCTAATCATCTAAGTATGGTATCATGTCTTCATAGCCCATTTCCTTCTTGAGTGACTTTCTTTCATCTCCAATCTTCTTAAGACTTAGGAGAGATAAAATTACTTCATCTGTCCTTTGATCTTCACCTACTGGGCATGCCCATCAGTTACAGTTTTTTTTAATGAAAATGTTTTTACTTAGCATGGCATGTCTGTAGATTCTAAACACAACTGGCTAAAAATTTGCTTCATTAAAAAAAATCAGTAAGGCCAGTGTTTTGTCTTTATAAAACATGCTTACCATTGTCTGCCTTTTCTACTTCTCAACTGGCTGTTTGGACGTCAAGTTAACTGACTTCTGAACATTATACCTGTAGGAATGTCCCCATTTCATACAGTATGTCACTGAGTCAAGAGCTTCAACCAGTGTCCCACCGTATTGATTCTTCATTTTATCAGGAACCCCACTGGCAGTGAAAAGGCTCTGTGTCTAATTCAGATAATGAGCTCCATTGCCAGAAGTGCCTCCACGCCACGAACTCCATAATCAGCCTGGGAATTCTTCTTGTGGAAAGGTCTGTGCTCAGTTGCTGCTCAGTTTGATGCCCATTAGGGATAGTTACAAGATGCAAAGCGTCTTCTGCAGGAAAGGTGCAAGAGGAGTGTTCGCAGTTGTAGGGAGATCCAAGGATGTTGTCACAGAGCAACATTTATGCTGATTGTACTTATTTTCTTGATTTGGAGAAACACAAACTCCAGATGAGAAGAGCAGACATCTCACTGGAGACCTTTAGAAAACTGAGCAATAAATCTAACAGGCTTCTTTGGAACCCTGGAAAGCTCCTAAGTGTCAGGTTTCCATGGTTCTACATAAGAGTTCCAGCTCTTTATTTTTCATAAAAGCAATCAAGAGACTCAGTTTCTTCTTTAAAGTGTGAGGTTTGGGAAGTGTGTGAGATCATGTGATTTCATTTCCTCCACCAGGACTTTCTCACCAGCTCTAACTAGAACGTAAAGTTGCACTTGAAATAAATTAAGCTCAGTAAGCCTGTTGCTTTCTACTGACCCACTGTCGTTTAAAATTGCTTTGGGAGTTTTATGACCCACCCCTGTGAAGTTCTTTTTTTAAAGACACAGTATGTATTTTATATGAGAGGGAAATATAAAATGTTCAACTTTACCACATTTCTCAATAAGAACAGGGAGCATGGAGCTTAATTTAAGAATAAGTGATAGTATTTTTGTATTTCTGAGACTGTGAATATATGTTAGAATTGACTTTAGTTCCAAGTCAAACCAGCTAAGGAAACAATAGTTATTGAAGAAGCAAATTAAAAAGAGGGAAGAAGGGATGGAGAAAAAGAGAGAGTAATAGTAAAATGAATATTTCATAGCTCCTCTAATGTACTTAATTCCAAAGTGTCATTTGCAGAATCTTAAAAACCTCCAGCAATCTTAACAAAAATGTATCAGGTGCATATCTTTGGGTGAAAAGAAGAATAGAGGAGCAAGGAATGGGAAAGGAGGGGAGAGTGGAAAGGGGAAAACAAAGCAAGAGGCAAAGCCTGCCTTATTTCAGAATGTTGAAACTGTGGGTTGGGAAAAAAAGAAACTGTAGGTTGGGAACCTGCATTATTCATCTCCTTATGCTAAGGTTCCCCCATTTCCCTGAACTAAGTCCTGTTGTTAAAATAATTGGATATTTGGAGTAAGAACTAAGAGGTCCTTGGTTTATAGTGAGGTGCAAAGGAATTGGAACCACTTCATGGCATTTATTTCTTATTAGCCCTGCCGAGGCTATAATCTGAAAATGATAATGGGTTTCAGTTCCTTACTTCCATAGAGACCTATATATTTTGGTAGTGGTGTGCATCGAACTCAAGGCCTCCTGTATATTAGGCAAGTGCTCTGCCAATGAGCTTTATCCCAGACCCTAGGAGCTATTTTTTGCCTGCCTATTCGAGTTGCAGAATTATGGTATCATCTTAAGCAATTCTTGCTTGCTATAGGCAACACATTTAATAGTAGTGGGAAGTGGGATACTCCTCACACTTGGCTTGTCATCTACAATTGTATTTCATCTCGTGCCATAGAAACCCAGAATCACTTTTTCTACATTCAAGTATCATGTGGAAGAAAAGCAAAAATTTTCCTTCCTTTGGAAATCGTATTGCTATCTCATATTGTCTGTGTTACTTAATTCTTAGTGGGAAAAGCAAAATTCAAATCAAAATAATAAAATGCTATATTCAGTGTTAGTAGTAGAGTAGAATTTCAGATCACAAATGATAATTTTTAATTCTGGTTCCCTAGAGCCCTAGCCCCCTTACACCACCCCTTTAATCCAAACCTAACATTTGGAGATCTCCTCATTCCTTTTTCAGTAAACACCATCTGCTGCTAAATAGTGAAACGGAGATACTTAGCTAATGACCTGCTTGCTTAGGGATATGTAGCAACCAAGGCTCAATGGCAAATGTGGGGCAGGGGAGGGTAGGGGAGATAGGTTTGGTGGGCAAGAAAAGAGCATTTTGATAAAACTTTGATGTTACGTTTACCAGAACCTGATGAAGTGTGGGGGGGGGGAGGTGTTCCAAGAACAGCCAGATTGGTAAAGAACTCATGACCATTAAAATTATGTTTTTGTGTGAGTGTGCAATACTACCACCATCAAAGTATAATTACTGCAAGATATAGTTGTAATTGATCAAATAACCACATGATGACTGCAGTTATCTGTGTCAGAAAGAAATCTATGCTTTTGTTGAGGAGGAGGGAAAAAAGAAAAGACAGATAACAGCTATGTACAGCTCGTGTTAACTGCTCACAGAGAAAAACAACAGAAAACCCTGACAGGAGCAAGTGAAGGGCAAAATACAACAAACCAAAAACTGTTAGTGAGATGAGTGGAAGTGTCGGGAGTGTCACTGGACACCTGCCATTCCCCAGAAGTGCCTGGGACAGTTTGAATGAGAGATTAGATTAAGTTTTTTTGGAATTCTATTTTCCCAAAATCTTCCTAGGAAAAGGACTGCCTGTGTATCTAAGATAAGTGCTACTGGGGGCAAACAATGACTATTTCCATTTGAGTTAGGGATTCAATGACACTGCTTAGAGCTCAATTAGTGAGAAGCCAGGTTTTCCACAATCTGGTAAGCTCTGTTCAGAGGGTCAGTCTTGGCCTCACAGTGGTAAGGAATTGGTATTCAGGCAGAAACATACATCCAAGAAGTGAGGTAGCCATCTCCAATTCCCAGTTCCAGATATAATGGAGCAGAATCCAGTAGGCATGTGAACAGTGTCTATTTACACATGTGCCAGGGCTGCTGTTTTCCTTCCCACATTTTCTGGAGGAACTACTGGAGTCACAAATCCAAATTTGTGGCTTGCCCTGGGTAATGAGTCATTGGATGGAATTTCATTTGGTAGATTTAAAGAGAGTTAGTGTTGATCTATGAAGCCAGATGATTTAAGAAATTGAAGCAGTAACAAGTAAATTGCTTTTCTCTTGTAGTGCAAAATGCTTTTTAGGCGTTTTGGCTTTTCTTTTTAAAATGGATTTATAATACCATTTCTCCCCACCTCAAGGCTCAAGTAAACATTTTTGCTCTGATGAATCCTAAATGGCTCCTCATTTCCCACCAACAGATTGTCCAACAGAGTTTTTAATATCTTGTTTTAGACTATAGAAGCTAGACTTTTTAATTCTATAGGAAACACAAATTAATATATATTATAATCTCATGGCATTATTTCTTCTATAATTTCTTAGGGAGCAATTATGCTCAGTTGTACTCAAATATTTAGCCTAGTAGCCAAGGCCTGCAGTAACTAACCAGCACAAAGTCGCTTGCCCTTATCTATTTCTCTGGAGACAGTAGGGAAGTCATACCAGGAGTTACTTGTTGAAAAGAGACACAAAAACAATAAACATAGTCAATTCATTCAAGCAAGTCACCGAAAATTGTGCAGAACAATTCTGAGAACGAACACTTTGGGAAGCTATGTCCAACCCATGCTGATACGTAGTCAAATGCTTTGCAAGTAGAGGAACATTGCTGCCTCCCAGAGCCAGCAGCATGCTTTTGGAGGCTGGATAGGAGGTGGAAAGACTAGAGTGGTTCCAAAATAGCCACTTCTGTCTTTGCATGTCCTCTTGTCAGTCTTTCCAGTTGTAAATAAATATCTTCTCTTCCAACCACCTTAAGGACAATGCTGCCAAGACTCTTGAGAGACTGTTGAAGTTAGGAGGAAAATTAGCAGTTAGATATAGAGATTTCTGAATGAAATAGGTTTACCTTGTAGAAATTCAACAGACTCAGTGAACTCAGTGTGGAGTTTCTTGAGGGCAGGAACTATGTAGCACAGGATTTGTTATCCTTGTAAACAGCTTGGAGCATCCCATGTGCTTCATGCTGAGCAAGCATTTCAAGCTGCTGAGGAGAAAGGTACCTTGGCATTCTAGAGAGGAGACAGCTAGCTTCACTTAGGGGACTCTGAAACTGTGCCCCCAAAATGTGTAAGTTGAATCCCCCAAGTCAGGAATTTGGGGGGCCTGGGGCTTTTGCCACCAGAGCATGTGAGGCAAGGCGTTGAAACAGGAAAGCAAGCTGTTTAGCTTCATTATTAATCTGCTTCTCTAAACCATAGGGGCCACTTGATAAGCCTGAAGTTTGTGGCTGCAGGGAGACCCATAGGATGTATGGGAGTTCAAGTCATAGAGCTACCGTTTTGAGATGGGCCCTCAGAATGATACTGTAAGGAGGAGGAGGAGGAGTAATCATTGGGTATTGTTTAAGAGAGCAGCTGTCATTATTGCCATTTCTGGGTGGAGGTCAGGTAGTGGGTGAGAGCCTCTGCCGGTCATGGTTTATGTAATTTGTGTTCTGTTCTCTTTCTGTTACGCCACTCATCCGTGCAGCTGTACATCTCTCATGTATTTTCCACTGTAGTGGCCTTTGTAAGACATAAGGTGAACAAACTGCTTATTAAGGTAAGACAATGGAGGCCCCATTTTAAAAAGGTTAAGATGTACTCGAAAGTGTCAGTACATCGTAGTATTCATTAGCAGTGTACGGATGCACAGCCTGGTATTTTCCAAAGGCCACACTAACCTTTTCAAGCATGGAGCCAGCTAAAAGGAATAGATTTCCTCACCATTTGATGAGAGAAGAAATCTTTTAAATGCTTATTTTTATTTGCTCACTGAGAATCATCTCTGTGAAGCTCAACATGGGGAAATGAATCCCTAACACTTTAGCAACTCACTTAAAATACCATTAGAAAGTACTTGGGTTATTAAAAGCTGAAAACAAAGGACTGGGAGCCCTCTGGGGCTAATAAGTCCTAGAGAGAAAACGAGACCTACCTTGGGCCTCCTGTTTGCCAAAAATGTCTCTGAATTTAAGCTCTTTATTGTTAAAAAGCTTAAGTTTTGCCAAACCTTTTTTTCTTTAAGTACACCCACTTTTCCATGTAATTGGCTCAACACTGCTATTTGCATAATTGTCATATTTTTCTACTTCCCAAGAGGTCTGTTAAGCATAAAGGTGAACCACAAAGTGGTTTGACAAAGTGCACATTTATGTGTGATGTGCAATTCTCAAGTCATGAAGAAAATTGCATCTTTTCTATTGAGGTTATCTTACACCTGGAAACCAAGTATTCAAAACTCATTGCCCCCTGAGATGGGTTTAACCTGCTTTTCCTGGACTTGACCAAAGACTAATTTCCTGAGCCCTGGGTCTTCAAATTATGAGGTTGCCACAGGGCCTTGATCTTATCAGGGACTTAAAACACAACCATTTTTCTTTCAGCTTTGCTATAACAATAAGATCATTGAGTCTGAATCTTAATGTTGGATTTCACAGTAGCAGGGCCATATTTTGCGGTGAGGTGTCTGACAATCATTTAGCCACTCAGAGCTTCCCTTTGTCTAGCTGTAAAATAGTGATGCGTTTAACTCACAGAGCAACTGCATATCCATTTATGAGAAAGCGTGTTTCCTAGGGCGTGGTTCAGAGTAGATGTGCTGACAAATGTGTGCTACTTCTTCATTTCTTCTTCTTTTATAGTAAGTGGATGGCATTCAAATGAATGAATGAGAAGTCTCTATCTTTGCTATAGGAAAGACCTGGATTTATATTCTATGTTTTCTGCTTATAGGAATAGTGGCACAAAGAGCTATGTGATTTTTGAAAAAGCATATGGTGTTTTTCTTTTATCTGGTAATTGGGACAGATGCTAGAAATATGGACTTTTAATTTTGTATTGAGAGGATTAAATAAGATGCTGAATATGAAGGACATGTAATGTTCACTGCATCTGTAACCTGGAGTTACTAGTTTCATCTGTGATAGGTTTGTACCTGTTACCTGGTTTGGAAAACTATGGATGAGGATGTGAAAGCTGAAGTTCACTTTAGATTTGCTGTGTGTTATCTTGTAGGTTTTCACACTGAGTAGGGAGGAATGTGCATCTTCTCTTCCTGTAAATGGCCTGACCCAGGAAGACTTTTGCTTACTTCCTTTGCAGTGGAACTCGATTCTCCCAGGTTTCCTGAGTGCTTCTGGCTGTGGACTGATGGCATCAGATTGCAGGGCTGAGTGGAGAAACAGTATTCATGGTGTGATAGTGATCAGATGAGGGAGATAACAGGACACTAGACATCCGGCCTCTGAAGGCTAATCACATGGCTGATTTTTGAGTCCTGGGTTCCCCTTGACAAGGTTACCACTCTTTACCAAGGGTTTCATGGTCAGAATTCTAGCCAAGCAATAAACTTCAGCAGAGGGGAGGAACTGAAATTTGTATTGCTCTGTCATTAGCTGGCACTTGCATTCAATTGTTTATGTATGGAGCCAATATAATATAAATGCATCAGAATAATAACTTGGAAAATATCTAGAATTCCTACAGGTAATTCAAAGTGTTTTCATAAATCTCCAAGGGCTATTGTTTACATTTTTTGCAGTTCTTGAGATTGAACCCATTACTGCATACACTTATTTTCTTTTGTAATTAATTCTTATTTAAATTAAAAATAATCTTATTTTACATACCAATCTCAGTTCCCTCTCCCTCCTGTCCTCCCATTCTCTCACCATCTCCCCATCCCTCCCCCATCTACTCCTCAGGGAGCAGGAGGCCTTCCATGGGGAAACATCATTTGGGACAAGACCTAGGCCCTCCCCCGTGTATTTAGGCTGAGAGTATCCTTCCATAGGGAATCGGCTCCCAAAGCCCATTCGTGCACTACTGCTGGAAGCCCCATAAACTAGCCAAGTGTCCCAACTGACATACATGTTCAGGGGGCCTGGTTCAATTTTATGCAGGTTCCACAGCTGTCAGTCTGGGGTTCGTGAGCTCCCACTTGCTCAGGTCAGCTGGTTCTGTGGGTTTACCAGCATGGTCTTGACTCCTCTGGTCATCACTCCTCTCTCTCTGCAACTGGATTCCAGGAGTTCAGTTCAGTGTTTAGCTATGGGTGTCTTCTGCTTCCATCAGCTACTGGATGGAGGCTCTAGAATGGCATTTAAGGTAGTCATCAATCTCATTACAGGGAAAGGGCATTTAAGGTAGCCTCTCCACTGTTGCTTAGATTCTTATTTGGGGTCATCCTGGGAATTTTCCTAGTGCCAGGTTTCTCGTTAAGTCCATAACGGCTCCCTCTATTAAGGCATCTCTTTCCTTGTCCTCCTCCTCCTTCTCTGTAGGGAATTGACTTTACTACTGACCTTAAACTTATTCTGACCTAAACACTTTTTAAACAAGAATGTGGACATTAATACTAGAAATGTTAGATGAAAAAGGTGTGTGCTTGTGTGTGTGTGTGTGTGTGTGTGTAAAAGCTTAAACTCCTAATAAGCAAATCCTTTAGCTATAGAAGGAAGATAGATTCCTGGTTGCCAGGAGATGATACCCATGGGGACTTAGAGAAGACAGAGCAGACATTCTTTTGGGAGTGATGAATATATTTTAAAATTTATTGTGTTGCAATTTACACACTTCTGTGAATATGCTAAAATCTACTACACAGTGCATTTTAAATGAATGAGTTGTTTGTTAGGTAGATTATTTCTCAATAAATCTGCTACAAAACAAAATAGCAAGAAGAATGATATACAGATTGGAAGTAAATGTTTCTTGAAGCTAATAGTGGATATAATACAGTGGTACCTTTTAACTGATTTTAAGATGGGTTCATTCTTTAGCTTAGACTGTTCTAGGACTTACTATGCACATAGGCGGACCTCGATCCCTCATCAATCCTCCTACTTCAGCCTTCTTAGTGTTGAGATTATAGGTGTGAGCTACCACACCTGACTGAGCTACTTATTTTCTTATCTGTATTTTGCCACATTTTTCGTGGTGATATATTGGTGTGTATACATACTGTATAATGAAAATGTATTAATAAGGAAAATAAAATGAATTAATACCACCTTTTCCATCTCATGAAATTGAATATAGAAATGACAAAGAGATTCAATTATGTTTACAGAAAATTAAAGTGTAATATAAAATAGATGATCCTGTGTATGGATGAAAGCATTGTCACTCACCGTTTTTATGAATACTGAATTTTATAAAAAATTTGCCAAGAATAATGGCACTCTGAAACAGCACACATTTATTTTGGAAGACTCATGGCAGAAAAACAGCACACAACTCCTTTCATCCCAGGATGGATGTCTATCATGATTTCACTCAGAACTCCTGAAAATTTCACTGCATACTATGATAATTACCTCATAAGCACGATGTGCCACACAAATTCCTGTCTTGATCTTATCCCATAATTTTAATAGTAGCTTTTATCAAAACACTCAGAAAAGTGATTTTCGTGTGTTTAGCATTAAGTGCTGGTGGGAATTACTTGCTAAAAGCTAGCCTTTCTGGGGAAGCTTAATTGTAGTTGAGTGATTCCCTGTTGCGTCCTCCTCCATGATAACCCTTATTATTATCCTTTGTACGCTGTAATTTGTCTTCCATGGCCTACCTGTAGCATAAAACTTTTGGTTGTTTTACGCCTTTTTCAGATAGTTAAACAACTCAAGCTGTAAAAACCACAGAGAGAAGAGAATGTGCAATGTGATTGGATTTATGCACCATCAGACCCTTTTCAACATTACTGCCATGCTTTTTATATTGAAGGGCAAGGAACAGCTGTCTCCTTCTACTTTGGTGTCCAATTCAGCTGTTTCATATTCATCCTGTACCTTTAAGCATCTGTTGACAGGAGGGAAGGCTCACTGTGAAGACGATTGTTGCTTTGGGTGTCTTCTGTCTAAAACAAGCCCGACCCTTTGTTTGCCCCTGGAATAGAATGAGTGTGTTCCTCCTGGCTCTCATTAGCCACAGCTGTTGGTACCTTTTAGTAGATGAGAACCATTTCTGAGGCGTTTCTGCATCTCTCTCTGAGAACCGAAGGGTATTGTTCAGAGTGTCACTGGACGAAGCTTGTTTGCTGTGGAATGTCTGCAAAGTGCCTGGGACTTACTGAGCAGTGGCCTGACTGCTATTAGTCCTCCTTGTCTTAGGGATAGAAAGTTCCACTTGAAGGTCCTCTTCGCCTTTCATCTTTTACCAGAAAAATACAGAAACTTGAAGGCTTCTTTTGTTGGAACCCCTTGCTTTACAAATGAGGAGCCCAAGGTGGGTCGGCTCAACTGTCTTGTTTTACATGGCAGAGGTGGCTAATGCTTTTGAATGTCTAGAAAGCGACATCGCAGTAGTGCAGAGTTGTTACTCACCCCTTTGTATCATGTTTCTGAGAAACATTTGTCTCTTTGTGTTCATTACTTTACCTTGAATCCAGCATATTGAAGTTTTAGGTACATAGGCTTTGTTCTAAGGGGGGATCTGATCACTGCTCGTAGAACTTAAGAAGTTTAAGCAAACTAAAAGAATAATTGAGGAAAAGAGAAATCCTTGAAATGGTGTCTTGACATGTCATATGTGAAAATCTTTCAGCACAGCACCTTCAGTACCTTCTCACTCGTCTCTCTTACTGCCATCTATCCCACACTGCATATGTAGTCACTTTTGCACACAGCAGTGGAAAGGGACACATGCATTAATGCAATTTATGTACTCACTAGAGGTGATGTGCTCTAAGATTTCCTATACTGAGTGTAAAATCCTGGGCCTGGGGACCCTACTAATGACTTTTCAAGAGCCGTTCTTTACAGAGGCCAAGTCTTCAATCTTGTGAGCGGACCATCAACCCCAGTGACAGCCTACTTTGAAGGAGGCCTCGTAATGGCAGATTTCAGACCCTTTCTAATGGCTTTAGCTAATGGAAAACCTGGAGGGGAAGTAGGAAAGCATCCTCAAGTCTCTCACAGGTGGAAAGGAAGATAAGAATTCTCTAGAAGTTCTGTGAACTGACAGGAATTTAAAATTTTGGGTTTGAAATACATAAAGTCACAAGAGATGATGGCGACCCAGACTTGATTTACTTGCTGGTCTCTGGAGCATTCGCCTAGGAAAAGAAATTAACTTTAGAGGCAAATTAAAGGATTAGTATTGGAAGTGCTACTTCTGTGGCCACTTCCTCTTTATAGGTCTCATATACATCCTAGCCTATGTCATCCAAGGGCTCAAGTGGGCCCCTGTAACCTTGTATTTTAGCACTGCTTCTCTCAAAACTAGGCAGGGCACCTTTAAGCACGCTGTGGATAATATTAAATGCACAATGCAGATCTAAGATAATCCATATGAACTGTTCTGTTGCTTCAAGAAGAATCATTTTGTCCACCTGTCTGTTTGCAGAGCCCTTGAAAGAGTTGTTCAAGCCTGGACAGTCCTATGGTGTCTAAGGTCTTTGTCCCTCATTTCTGAAAACACTGCTGAAGGAAATGCTGTGCACAGACATAAAAGAGACTTTGAGATAACCTGAGGTTGGAGTCTCATAAGAGGAATAACCGAGAAAACCTCCATCCTCCCAGCATAACCATTTTGATAATTCTGGTGTATTTTCTGTCTTTGTTCTGTCCCTTTTTTTGTCAGGACAAGTCATAATACATAGGAAAGCCCTTATACCTTGCTTTTTTAACTTACTGTGTTCACAGAGCCTAACCTAGGCACACCGACCAAACGTGTTTCTCATTCATTTTCATTGTTTGATCATAATCTTGCACATAGGTTTTCTCATGTTTCAGATTATTTTCTTGGTGTAGATATCCGGAAACGGGATTACTAAATCAGGCTCTAAAGCTATTTTGAGGCCCTTGATGCATGGTGACAAATTGTTTTCCAGGAGTGTGCCAGTTGACTCAGCTGGGGACAGCAAGGCCCGAGTCTCTCCTGGGCCTATAAATGTATACAGATAACACTGAAAATATTTTTCACTTGCTGATAGTTTCTTTCTTAGTGAAAGCATTCTCTTCCCGTGTAGATATATAGCATTATATTCTCAGATAGAGATACTTTTGAGATTCACTATAGACTGAAGATTGTCCCCACACAGCTGATCATAAACCTGTGCCAAAACAAGGAAGCACTTCCCGGTAATGAGGCCTAGAGAAGGCTGTCTGTCTTGTTATCCAAACTCCATTTCTTTCTTTTTAATTTTTCCTTTTATTGAAAATAGATTTTTTCACATAATATAACCTGATTATGGTTTTCCTTCCCTCCACTTCTCCCAGTTTCTCCTCCCCTCCCCTCCCATCTGGATCCACCCCCTCTCTATCTCTCACTGGAAAATAAACAGGCTTCTAAGGGTTAATAATAAAATATAATATAATAAGATAGAACAAAAATGGACACAACAGAATAGGACAAAACAAATAGAAGGAAAAGTACCCAACAGAAGGCACGAGAAACAAATACAAACCCAGAGAACCACTTGTTTGCACACTTGGGAATCCCATAGAAACATTAAACTAGAAGCAATAATACATATGTGAAGAACCTACAGAGTAAAAAGAGAGAGAAAATATAAATAAAATAAATAAAAATAAGATAAAAAGCCTTGAGCCCACTATCTGTCAGCTATCATTCAGTCTACCCTTAGGAGTAGTTTGTTTCCCCAGTGAGGCTTCCTTGGAGAAAACTAGATTTTTATTTACAAGTAGTTATCCATTAGAACCCTCTTCTAGGTTAGGGATGGGGGCATGTTTCCACTTCTTTCAGTTCTAGGAAAACATCTGGTACAGATGTGCGCAGACCCTGTCCATGCTGCCTCGGTCTCTGTGAGTTCACATGTGTGTTGATCCTGTGTCTTCCACCCCTTCTGACTCTTAGAGTCTTTTGGCTTTATCTTCCACAAGGTTCCTTGAGTCCTGAGGGGAGCGATTTGATAGGACATCCCATTTAGAGCTGAGTGTTCCAAGGTCTCTCACTCTCTGCATAATGTCTGGCTGTGGATCTCTCTGTATTTCTTCCCATCTGCTGCAGGAGGAAGCTTGTCTGATGATGACTGAACAAGGCACTGATCTGCTCCTGTAGACAATGAAAATATTTTTAAATGAGTATAATTGACATATAGTAAATATACAAAAGTTTAGTTTATAAGTTTGGTGAGTTTCTGCATTTGTGCTCCTGTGTCAATGATGTCTAGATTAAGACATAATATTTCTGTCATTTGTAGTATCTCTGGAAAGTTCTATTTTGCACCATTCAATATTTTGCTCTGCTAACACTCATGAAAAGCCTTCATTTGTAAGAGTTGTTTGAATGTTTCTTTCTTAGTCTGAAGAGCTTTGGCAGATTATTTCTCTCTCTTTCTGTTTTCTTGTTTGAATCAGGGTCTTACTTTATAGCCCTTAGTGGTGCTGGTCTTACTATGTAGATAAGACTCTCCTCAAACTTGCAGCCATCCTCCTATCTCTGCCTTTTCAATACTGTGTCTACAGGCATATGCCACCATGAGCAGTCACAGGTAGCCTGTGAAGATGGCTTTTTCTGCCACTAAGCTCTCTGTCACCCCATGTTGGTTGCCTGAGGAGATCTGTATATCTTTGTTTCATTACTGCTTAGTTGGTGACGCTGAGCCTAGATAGCCTTGACCACTTTTTTCGCCATGTTTACCATACCCACTAACTTCTTTTTTTCCTCTTCAAGTACGGACAAAATCACTGCAGTCTGTGCTGTATCACATGAGGCAGCAGAGAACAGTGATGAAGAAGGTGTGGAACAGAAATAGGGCAGGAGCAATGCTGGCTCAAGAAGAACAACCATCCCCTAGTATTCCTCCTGAGTATCTCTTTTTCTAGCGTTAAAAGAGAGGTCACAAAGATCTTGGTCCGCAGATCTAGCAATACTTTTCCCGAGCAGAACTGTTCTTTGGACTGTGAAGTCCCTAGCACGTGAATTTAAAGGGAAGTCTCCCAATGTGAGAAGGAGTGGTTCTTGAAATGGTATATTCCTGTTGGCCCATGTATTTGGAAATCTAAATTTAGAGAGTAAGCATTACTTGCTGAGACTAAATGCTCATTTTATCTTCAAGTTTGACAATCAGGATTGCCAATTTTCCATGCAAACTATATTCAGCTGCCTCCCTCCTCATAGAAACAAATTGGTTTTTTTTTTTCATAGGTTGACAAATGTCTGAAATCCTTTCTGGTAGCAAAGCAGAGATCAGTCCAGGTTAGGAACATCATGTGCAGGAACATGGATGATCAATAGTAGTTGCAGGTGTAAATTCAGATGTTGAGAGCAGAAACTGAGAAGGTTAAGCCCCAGATGGAGATAAGAGGAGAGAGGATTAACAGTGATGCAGGGTCTGCACCTGAGCAGGGAACAATGTCATCTGCATTAACCCATTTAATGTTCACCATAAGACTGTGCGAATGGTGTCATTTATCCCTTGGTAATCATAAAACTCAAACATATCCAAAGTCTCAGAGCGTATTTCTTTCTTGCCACTATGTCTTTTCCTTATTTTACATTATTGTTAAATTCTTTATCTTTTTCTCCTCTTTCTCATTTTTATCCTTTGCTATAACATCCTGTGCTATGGCAAATATCTCTTCTCATTCATGTGTCAACGACTTCAGAGAATTTTTCCATTCAGTTTCCCCTTCCTTCATGCCTTTCCTGACACTGTGGGCAGTAGTGAGCTTTTATGACTGTTGCGGTTTGAAGCTCTGACAGTTATATCGCTTACAACTCCCACAACATCTATAGAAGTTGTGTGCATGGAACTCCCAATAATTCTTTGTCATGAATAATGTCATGGCAAAAATGAGCTTCTCATTAGGACGATGGCTTCTGTATAAAGGTACAAATGACCTCTTTGAATTGACCAAGAGCTATTGGGTGACATGTGATCAATAGAAACTCTTTAGTTCTTACACTGCCACCTTAAAATCAGCATCATATTCCATCATATTCCAAAAGTGATCACTGAGTTTGCTGCTTTGCCATCCTTCTGCATTGGCATACATAAACCTTGGAGTATTCTATTTTAGCATCACATCAGAGAACTTTCAGACTTCTTAACTAAAAGCAGAAGCATATCAAGCAAGAGCTAGATGGCCTGACCATAGCACATTCCTTTACTAAGTAAGTGCTCTATAGATAGTTCCCCATCTGGCATAGACATCAAGGGCTCCCATTTTCTCCAAGGACCTGTGAACACTTCACACCTATATTGCTACATTAGAGCAGTCATGAAATTCAAATGGCAGTGACTTGTTTTAGGTGCTCTCTGAAAAGAAGAGTGGTAAGGTAATTAATGCTTATAATTATCAATGTGCCTACATGTTTCATATATTCATAGGATCACAGTGGAGCTGGGTAATATGAATATAAATACAGTTTCAGTCTCATTTTTAATTTAAAAATTTCTAGTAGTCACATGAAAAATATAAAAGTTTGTAATGTTACTTTTAATAACACATTTCATTGAACTTGTAACACAAGCACTATGTCAACAAAGAAGTAATGTAAAATAATAGTGATATTTTTCTTTATTGTAGTCGATCATTGCAACCTGATGTATAATTTATACATAAAGCACATCTTGTTTTGGACTACTCATATTTCAAGGGCTTGAGAGCCATGTATAGCTATTGACTACAATGTTAGATCCAAAGAAATTTCTAATATAATCTATCTCGTAAAGGTAAGGATATTTATTTATAAACAACAAAACCAAGAAGCCACAGTGTTTATTGGAGCTCTGCTCTGTCGTAGGTACTGCACTGTGGAAGGAAGATGTAGAAGTGTGTGTGTCCCCTCTGTTTTCAAGCTGTCACATGTGAATACTGAAGTCATTCCAGTTATAATATACAATGTGTCCACCACAAGGCAGTTTTTTTTAAATTGTTCTCAGGCACATGATTCATTTTTCATGCATGTGATTCATTTTCAGGCAAGTAAGAGATTTGGGCAGGAAAGGATTCTGAGTTTCGATGTAAAGTAACCCTTGATAGTTGCTAGAAGACAGGGGACATTAAGTAAAATATATTTATATGAGATATCAAAAAAAGAAAACATGCAGTTTGGGCAGGGGGTACAGCTTAAGTAAAAGTATTGGGATGGTGAAATTCTAGTATTCTGGGAATAGATTAACTTGGCTCTAACTGAGAAGTCATATCAAAGAAATTAGAGACAGAAGGATGGGATTCCTTTGGGCTGTATTGCAGAGAGGATGGCTAAAATGCTTCAAATAATAATGACAATGAAAATAATAGTAGCCGCTGTCATCTAGGTATTAGGGACCGGTTCCTGTACTCAGTACTTTGTATGTGTTGACCTCACAATCAAGAAAGCTAAAAATATAGAGAAGTCGAATGACTTGTCTATGTGGGCAGAAGTGAGTTTTGAATTCATACCTGTCTGACTCAGGGTTGTTTACCTTAACTATTAAAAGCTATGCCTCTGGGAATGCGGGAGCTATGACTTGTCTGTTTGGCTCATGAGAAGGCCCTAGGAATATTGACCACTTCAACATATGGCTCTCTAGGGCTGGAGTTCTCTGCAGGTTCTTTATTCTAAAGAGATGCAAATAGGCACAACTGTTATGCTGTTTCTGAGGTTGATGGAAACCTTGAACTTAAATATTTATGACTCTAGTTGAGTTTCTCTTTTTCTGTCCTTACATACTCCAATATTATACTAAAATACTGAGATCAATGCCTAAAACATTTTTTTTGAGACAGGATTTCTCTGTGTAGCTTTGAAGCCTGTCCTGGAACTTGCTCTGTAGACCAGGCTGGCCTCGAACTCACAGAGATCCACCTGTCTCTGTCTCCCTAGTGGTGGGATTAAACACATGTGTCACCAACGCCTGGCATGCCCCAATCTTATAGAAGGATAAACAGGGGCTGAGAAAGGAAATGACTTTCCCAGCCACCCAGTTTTGGAAGTGACAGAGCTGGGCCCCGTATCATGATTCTTTGCACCTAGAAATCTCTACTGCCACTAGCTAAAGGCTTTCTCAAGACAAAGTAATATGTTTACATTAGGAAATGTATTTCAGTTATCCTGCTTTAGCTGTCTTAGGTTAAAGCCTTATTGTAGATGATAGATAGCTCTGAATTAAGAGATGAATTTCACAAAGGGTTGTTATAAAATGAGATTCTACTATGCAGAATCTACAATTTTTAATAGAACCAGATATCCTTCCTATAGGGAAACTGAATGTAATCAAATTTTTACCTTCAATGCATATTTAAAAGTAAAGCAATTCTTTTTAATGTTGAACACTAGCAATTCCATTCACTTGGAAAAGTGACTTTAGTTGAATATCAAGCCATAAAATAAAACTACTTAAAACACAGGGTAGCCACAGAGCAGTGATCAGGCATTCTGGTAGATGTTTAGGCTTTTTCCTATCTGACACCCACTATTTACAACACAAGGTTGCCAGTTCCTGTAAATCTGGCTTCCAGGTCTCAATACAGTCTATTTCTTTGTGACTTCTCTTACACCTCCTACCATTGTTTATCCTTATGACTGGTTGCTACTTAATATTTGGTATCTATTGGAGCCTGATGTCTGTGGCACTCAGACTTCATAAAGGGAGATCTAAGAGTCAAAAAGGATATGTAGTCCCACTGCAATGAAGCAGTGATATTATAGAAGACAGGATTAAAACACGAGGAGCAACTAGTGAACCCCAAACAATACAAAAGCGTGCCATATAATGTGCAGATACCAGTATAGACCAGCTCCCTCTGTTAGATCAGTAACAGGGCACATTGGCCATTGCCTTTTGATATAGCTCAGAGAAGCACAAGATGCCAGTTTGTGTTCCCAATCCACTAAGGGCCAGCTGCCCTTTAGCACAGGACTACTTTTTCTCAGGATAATATTCTTAAATTAGGTTCCAGTTTCATGAAATTCATGACCAATTAGTTGTCCTATTTCAAGTGGTCATCACTGAAAACACACATACAAGTAACATTATTCAGATAAAACAGGTAATATTTAGGAATACATACATACATATGCATGCAACAACAATTAGTGAAAAAGAGGCCATGAATTTGAAGATGATTGAAGAAGTGTATATGGGAGGGAGGAAAGGAAGGGGAGAAATGTGGTAATCATATTATAATTCAAAGCTGTAAAAATGGGGACATGCCATATTCGCTTCATTCTATGTCATTCCCTTAGAGAGTTGAGGCATCTTGCCATATGAAAGCCTGTGAGGCTTTGAAACCTTTTCTCTGATTCTGTCATTTAGAAAATTTGACGTCCTCCTGGTAGTAACCAAACTGGCCTGTTTAAAAGAGCCTGATTTTGTAAAGCATATCCCTTGGGCTTTGTGGCAGCATACACCTTGGGAAATGTTATGGCCTCCAGTGACTTGGCTCCCCCACAGCAGTTAAATGGCTGATTAGGTTACAGTTTTGTCAGCCCCTTGATTTTCCAGATGTCAGTCTGGAGCAGGAAGTCATAAAGAGAGTGTAGCTCAAGCTATTTGAACAACAGGCCTCTGACTGAAACAACCTCCCTGTATGGTTGATAAATATTTCCCCCTCTTAAGAGAAAACCATGCACAGAAACAAGCACATATGAATAATTTACCAAGCTGTAATAAGCTATAAATAACAAGCCTACTAAATAATGAATTAACCCAACTGCTGATTCATAGGTAAATGTCTCTTGTAAAGCAGCGATTTTATGGATTTTACAACTTAGTTAATATCTACTCATATTTCATTAGGATGGCTGAGCTGAAGTATTGGGGTAATAATCTAGATGGATTTCAAAGTGATGCAGCACATACGAAGTCCAGGCTGAGCTTGGGGAGCTGCCAGGTTCCCTTTCTTCTGGCGATTGTACTGCACTGTAGTCTTTTCTCTCCTCTGTGGCCCCAGCTCGCCCAGCTCCTCAGGGCAAGCCTGATATCTGAGTAGGAAGGAGGTGTCCTCTCAGACCATGAGCAAAGTTGGAAACAGAGGTCACTCTGAACTGGTGGGAAGGGACACATGAAAGTCACTTTGGTTTGCAGTTTGGTTGGTCTATCAGCTCCCCTAAAATTCCCTAACAGAGGCACAAGGTTCTGGAGCTGAATTCTTGATGGTTGAATATTAACTGACTACTTATTTTGTGATTTTGGACAAGGAGTTTATGTTATCAATGGTCACATTATATCATGTCTAAAACAGCATCAATAATTGTATACACAGCTCAGGTTTATTTTGAAAATTAAAGAGTTTGTATTGTCAAGTTCTGGCACATTTCTTGGCCTATAGCAAGTACTTTAGGCCTGGAGATGTGACTCAGTGACAGAGAGCTTGCCCAGTAGACACAAAGGCTATACAATCCCCAACACTCTTTCTCCACAAAAAGAAAAGGGAATTGCTTTGTGATTTTCATTTTGGTGTCTTTCAGCCTTAGGTCCGGAAAGTTGAAAGATGGTGGAGATGAGGGTGATTCAAATGTCCTCCATTGACTCCAAATAATGAGAATTAAGAGTGGTGCCTATAATGTCATACTCAGGAAAAACTGCTCTGGCCAAATACCTAGTTATTAAAAATAAGATATGTTGTGTATATGTGATTGCTTAAGATGAGAAACTACCAGAAATTACCAGTTGAATAACCTTCAAGAGGTAGTTTTAAGTTTGTTTTTACTTTACAGTGTGTGTGTGTGTGTCTGTGTGTGTGTGTGTGATGCATATGTGAATGTGGGTGTCTTGCCTAGGTATGTGCATAAGGAGATAAGACTGTCAGGTGATTTCCTCTATTGTTTTTCACTTATATTTTGAACATGGGGCTCGTCCTTTAGTCTAGACTGGCTGGCTAGCAAGCCTACTGGATTTGCCGATCTCTTCCCACCATATTTCCTGGGGTTAGAGATGATACCATATCAAAAAATTTACTTGAGTGCTAGGAATCTGAATTCAGGTCCTCATGCTTGCTCAGCAAGTACACTTGTCACTGAACCATTTCAATAGAGAAGGTTAATTTGAATTTCATAAATAAGCCTTAATTAAGGTGTACAAAAGATTTCTATTGTCATCTTGCAGTGGCATTGGATTCCTTAAGCTGTGGAGGACATCACTGTTGCTGGTAATAGGGATAAAACTAGGGTAAAAATGCCCCACACAGTGAACCATCACATCCAAGGTATAAATCCTACTACTGGCATAATGGCCACTTGGTTGCGATTAAATGTAAAAGTAGACCAAGCCCTTGCTCTGACTTTTAATGGGTAACCAGCTAGTTATCATGGCTCATCACTCCAGATATTCCTATCATTTACTAGAGCACAGAATCATAGGTATAGTTTGTTACAGTGGTCCTCAGCAGTTCCCCTGAAGTCCCACGTGATTGCAACATCATTTCTCTGCATTTTAGTCTTGGGCTTTGGTCTGTGTCCTGTTCTTGGGGAGGCTTTGGCTTGATAGGATTGAACTCCAAAACTCTTATTTTTAAATGGCCAACATTAAAAGGTTGACTGTGTACCTTCAATAGCCCATAGGCTGTACAGTGTCTCCTAATAGAATAATTACCCCCTACTGCCTTGCGTTCTTCTCATTTGGCCTGTATAGTGAAGTGCACCAGGGCTCAAAATTAACATTTGGCTAAGCTTTGTCCTCACCCTCACTCCCAGGTAGTGGAAATAAATATGGTAGATTAACACTGACTTAAGACCTGGAGAAATAGAAACAGTTGCTAAGCTACTAAGTGGGCTCTGTCTGTGTGTTTCGTTGTATTAAGAACTTGTGCTAGCATCTATTCAGGACCTTAAACTAGAAAGAGGGAATGGGGTACTGGAGAGGACTTTAGTTGTTCAAGTTCAGTTATTGGTCATGTCAAGTGCTTGGATGTGGAACTACAAGTATACTGGAGCTGACTACAGTTCTGCCTCCAGGTGGGAAACAGGAGGCACATGCTGTTTTCTGGGTCTCTAAATCTTTTAAAGACGGCATTGGTTTGGGGCTTCATTTTTCCCTCTGCATTTATTTCAGGAAGGTCAGTTCTCAAGAGAGTGTTGGTCACACTCCTAGTTTTCTAAGCAGTGGGTTTG
This sequence comes from Mesocricetus auratus, assembly GCF_017639785.1. Taxonomy (NCBI): domain Eukaryota; kingdom Metazoa; phylum Chordata; class Mammalia; order Rodentia; family Cricetidae; genus Mesocricetus; species Mesocricetus auratus. The sequence continues at coordinate 100,262,164 of NW_024429188.1, read as the reverse complement.
TATCCATCTCATGCAGTCAGTGCTAGTGATGAACTGTGGACAGCAGCTGGTCCTAATGAGCTCTTACCTTAACAATTCAGAAAGCATAGGAAGCCTGACCTTCTGCACCCTTAGTCAAATTGTTGCGCTGCTTTGCATTTAGTTTTTAATTTTCTTTTCTGTCTTCAGATCCCAGTTCAGGGAAGTCTTCATTTAACAATGTTCACTTAACTTAGAATTTGTTAGAGCTGGCTGCTGAATGCAAATGCCACACCTCTAGTTGGTACTAGGATTGCTTTCCCTGTCCTAGTTGAAAGGCGTTGACACTTAGAGGTAAAAAGAAAAGCTATTTCCCAAATTCCACACTGCCACATTCTCTAAATCATTCATAATGGCCAAATCCAGCCATTGCATGTTGGTTCATGTTGCATGAAGGCATTCCTGGTTTTTGACTTGTTTTCATCAACTAGCTCATTCTGCTTCAAGTTGGGCATAACAAAAAATCCTATAAAAATTAATGCAGCCTGGGACACTCTTTATGGAGGATACATTCAAAATACATCTTTAAAAAAACCCAGGAAATTGTGCCTTCTGTCTTTCACCTGTCAGCATAAGCAATAGAATTCTATAGCCCATTCAGTGGCATATTTAATTAAGCAACCTATCTTCTGAATGCACTGGGGGTTGTCTGACAGTGCTATTCACTCCTGATTTGGATGACAAAGGATATGGTGAGATATTCAGCAGTCTGGTGGAATGGAAAGAAACTCCCAATTGGTCACACCTACCTATTTCTCTTGGCATGTTGCATTCGCTCTGATAATATGGAAAATAGGCCTTTTATGTACCGAGAAAGTCAGTGGACACCAACCTCTTGCCTTTTGCACTTCCACAGCAAGCCTTGTCTGAGTTTTGCACACATTTTCACTATGGGTGAATAGATATTCAGTTGTAGATGGGAAATTTTAGCATTGAAAGAAAAAAGCCAGGTGCTCATTTTAACGATGGTATGGAATGGTTACTTCCAGGCCATCGTTCTTTATTTTGGTGGGAGTTACTGCCTATCTTAATGGTTACTAATAGTATTATGGATAGCTTTACAGTGTTTTCCTGGTTCCAGACACATTTCAAAGTATTATATATATTATCCTTCTTAGCACACCTATGGTAGAGATGCAGTTATTATCTATTAATGCAGACCCAAAACCTAAGACACAAAGTGAAGTCACACAACCAGGAAGTGGCAGAACCAAACTTGGAATGCACATCTCTTTTATCCTAGTCTATATCCTTAACCACCCTGCACTGGTTTTCTAGGAGGCCCAAAGGGATTTTCATCCCAATACAACAATTACTACATGGGAGTGGGTTTCCAAGACTCCAGTGTATATACCCTTTTGAGGCCTCTCCAAGGGAACCATGGGTTCTTCACTTTGGTTTTAGAGGCTACAGAAAACTCACAAAAGTCTTCAAACTAGATGCAAACATATACATACATCTTCTGGGGAGATGAATATAATCTTATCTGCTTCTTGCAGAAGCTTGTGATATAAGATGATTAAATTCTGTATGTAACTAAAATGCAGATAGCAATTGTCTTGTGTTATACATGAATATGATGCCTGGATGTGATCATGAACATGCGTTGGAATATAAGGAAACATTTTATTATTACCATAGCTGTAAGAGGTAGGTATGAATATCATACCCATTTTACAGAAAGGGAAATTGAACTTAAGACAGGTAATTTTCCAAAGGTTACTAAGCTAATAAATGGCAATATTTTTATTTGAAGCCCAGCAGTCAGCCTTCTAAATTATTGCTTTAAATCGTGTTTGAGAGAAAGTTTCTCTTTATTCATTCACCTATCTCCTAGTACAGGGCCTGATATATAGAAGATAGTTATTGGTATTTGTTGAATTGATTTGTATGCTGTTGGTTGTATGTGTTTTTCCTCTTAGGAATCGGTCTCAAAGATCTCATGTATAAGCAGAAACACCACAAAACTGGGCTGGATGGATGAAAAGAATCAGCACAATCAAAAGATATTTTAGGGTTTTTAAATAAGGGTGGCTTGGCAAAATCTAAGTATTTTGCTTTCAACCAGGTCTCCCTGGAGGGTTGCTGCATTAATCTCTGAGCCCATTTTTCTCCTGACTCAGAAGATTGCTCCAATTAGTCATAAGGTACTCCTGAGTAGGGACTAGTTACCTTTTTTGCCTTTATAAAACTGGATGATGCTTTGTATCCTGATTACCAAGCATAATTCTCCTTGCTTCTTATTACCAAGTGACTAACTGGAAGCCCCTCAACTCTCTGTATGTAATCCCAATTCAAATCTAGGTCTCTGCTGGGCTTCTTGAGGGGAGATTGGAGGAGATGTAAATCCAGTTCAACTGGAGCTGAGTGTTGGGTTTCTAGGATAGGGCAGTCTTAAAGACCTGAACAATTGCCTATGATTGTGAAGAGTGAGTGCATGGTGAGTTGGCGAACGGGTGAGTAACAAAGTGGAGAGACTCAAGTTTTTAATCACCTTGATTACATGTTCCAAGGTTTAACTTCGAGGCCTCCACTCTTCCCCTAATTTTACCTGCTGTGATCTTATTTCACTTTTCATTTTATTCTCTAATCACTGCCGATTAGAGCCCGAGTCCATGCTGGTTCTGTTGCCTGCCTCTCGGCCTGATGGGCCTCTTTGTACTGAGGCATAGAACCCAGCTGGCGCTGAGACTTCCCAGGGCCCGGAAGCTTCATTACTCTTTGTTGGCAGTGAACTCAAAAGTTACTGGCTTTGGGCTTGGGTTTTCTGAAGTACAGAAAAGCTTACCATTTGGTCTCAAAGTTGAGAGTCTTTTTTTCCCTGCCTTTTTTCCTGAATTAATCACATGCATGAGCTAATTATAATCCAGCAAATATTTTAAGAAAACTGCCCTCCTATAGTACCCTTGTACAAACTGCAAACTGTTTGCTCAGTAATTAATATGTTTCTTTTATTTCCTTTGAGGTGAAAAACCACCGTTGACAATGACTCCCTACTCATTTGGTTCAAATAACTAATTTTGTACCTGAAACTAATTACAGTAGTGACACCATCTTCTCTGATTAGGTCTCTCACTTGAAGAACTTGAAGCAATTTATAACTTTGGAATCTTGGGAGCTAATCTGTCTGTGGGCAGCACAGCAGCAAGCTGTTATCAGCAATACAGTTAAGCCTCTTTAGTTGAGCTCCTGTGAATTCAAAAGGTAGTAATCCAGACAGTACGAAGAACGAATTTGGTACATCTCTGACAATAGAACGTTGGTAAAGGGGTTATTTAAACTGCCAAACAGAACATACTTTTAGAGGTGCCAATTCATATGCAAAGGATTGGGATGTACATATAAATTGTTCCATTAATAGACTCTAAGAATTTGAAGGTTAAAAGTCATGTAGGGGCTGGGGCTGTAGCTCAGTTGGTGGAATGCTCACCTAGCATGCAGGGGACTCTGGGTTGAGTCTTCAGTACCATAAAGAATGAGTATCAGGTTGCATCAGTTATTCAAGTGCTAAGAAGGTGGAGGCAGAAGAATCAGTTGAAGGACATTTTGTGTTCCATAGAGAATTTGAGACCAGCCTGAGATACATGAGACCCTGTCTCCAAAGCAAACAAACAAAACATATAGTATGGCAAGTGGCCGCTCATCAATCAATCAAACATTTGTTGAGCAATGCTATGATGAACCATATGAATATAATTTTTGGATAATAGCTATATTAAGACTCAATAAATGTACTAAATAATTTACCCATTTAAAATTCAAAGTTTGATGATTGTCGGCATAGTCACAGAGTTGTGAAAACACCATCACTGTTTATTTCAAACTATTTGGATCACTTCCCAAAAGGAATCTTATAGCTTTAGTCATAACTCTTAAATTTCCCATCACTCTCCATCTCAGTCAACCACTTTGGAAGACACATTTGGCTGAAACACAGAACCCAAAAGGATATCACAAGACACCTCAGAAAGTAGTGCACATGTTGCACAGCATCCTACATTGTTGATGCTGAAGACGTATCAAGTTGATCATCAATATCATTTTCTCATTTGACATTTAGAGAAGCCACATCCCTAAAATGTGAAAGGAATTGCTCAAGAAAACAATGCTCATGGAGCCATGAATAGAAAGCATGCATTTTGTTAATCTTAGCCCAGTGAAATATCAATTGAAGTTCACATTTGTGGGGCACAGTTTCCGTCATGAGCATAGATTCTCGAGTCAGACTGCCTGGATTTAACATTTTGCTTTACCTTTCATGGGCTGTGTGATCTCAAGCTATTGTTTAACTACTCTGCGACCCAGCTTCCACATTTGATGCATTAAAATAATCATTGTAGCTACTGTTTAGGATTGTTGTGAAAATTAAACCAGTTAAAATGTAGAGCATTTAGGCTATCATTTAGCACTAGATAATTACCACATGAGTTTCTTGGTATTGTTTTGATATCTAGTTACTGAATATGAACACAAATATTTCCTTATACTCCCAAATATGCCACCAGTGTTCTGGTAATCTTCATACCTGCTTGTTGAGATGTAGAAAAATTATAATACATTGAACACTGTGGAGAGGGTTTGTAACATCATGGAAAATAGCATAATGGTTCTTAAGAATATTTAAAAGAATGCTGTACTTCTAGTGTAGCTAAAAAAGAATTGGAATACATATTTGAAAACCTGTGCTCATGGCAGCGTGTTTCACAGTAGCCTAAAGGTATAAAATACTGGCATGTGTAAAATGGGGATATTAGTCAACATTAAGAAGGCAAAACATCTTCATGCATGCTACAACTTAGATGCATCTTGAAGATATTATGCTAAGTGAAATAGCAGGTCATAGAATAATGGTTACTGAATGATTTCCTATATCAGAAGCATAGAGTATTCAAATGTTAGAGACAAGATATAGACCAGTTGTTGTGGAGATATGAGGCGCAGAGAATTATTTTTGTGTTTATGAAAATCAAAAAAGTTCTGGAGATGGATGTTAGTTATGGTTGCCTGACAATGTGAATATACTCTGTTCTTACTGAACCATATAGCTAAAGTTAGTTAAAATGGCAAGTTTAATTATATTACCTCAAGAGAAAACCTAGCCTCATGGAGCCATGCTTTGAGCTCAACCAGGTTGGGTTCTCCCTGAGTTGTCCACAGCCTAAAACAGTGACAGTTCCCACAGCTGACAGCTAGGAAGTTCCTGGAAATGTACATGAGATTTTCAAGTCTCTGCCTGTGTCCTCATTTGCTTGCATTCAAGTGGCCAAAGAAAGTCTCTTGCCACCTCCTGTAAGATCTCCTTCCCAGGAGAACTGTGATGCAGTTGAATCCTATTTTCTTTCTCAGTGTACTTATACAGTGGTAAAATGATTAATGTAAATTAAAAACAATATCTTTGAGAACTAATTCAATATATATATTCACAAAATCATCCCTTCCCCTAAGTTAGTGCAGTAAGAGTCTATTGGTGTACAAGGGCCTACCCCGAGACTCATTGACTGGTTGCTCCTTTTTTGTTTGTTTGAGAGAAGTCTCACTATACAGCTTAGACTCCTGATGATCCTGCCCCAGCCAGCTGAATACTGGGGTTCCAGGTGTCCACACCTGCCCCAGCCTGCTGAATACTGGAGTTACAGATGTGCACAACTTCCACAGCCAGCTGAATACTGGGGTTCCAGGTGTCCACACCTGCCCCAGCCAGCTGAATACTGGGGTTCCAGGTGTCCACACCTGCCCCAGCCAGCTGAATACTGGAGTTACAGATGTGCACAACTTCCACAGCCAGCTGAATACTGGGGTTACAGGTGTGCACAACTGCCCCAGCCAGCTGAGTGCTGGGGTTAAAGGTGTGCACAGATGTCCCAGCCAGCTGAATACTGGGGTTACAGGTGTGCACTACTGCCCCAGCCTGCTGAATACTGGGGTTACAGATGTGTAAAATGTTCCACCCAGCTCTGTTTATTGCTATTTGTTCTATGAATTGGCTGGCTGAATTAACTGCAAGCTTGTTTGAACCTAGCTAGGCTAGCTCATCAGTAGGTTAGACTGAGTTCAGCTTTTTTAGAATGGCCTCAATTGGAATGACTTGGATCTGTTTCATTGTAGCCTCTCATGCTACCCCTATTCCCCAAGTCAGCCCACATTGGTTCTCATAATGTGGCTCAGGTCTAAGGAAACCCACATAGTCGTGAGTAGAAATGCACTAGAACTTTTCAAGTCTCTGTTTCCTTATTTGCTGACATGTAATTTGCCAAAGCAAGTCACATGGCGCAGTTCAGAGTTTACAATGTTAAAGGGCAAAGTGCAAGACACTGGAAAGGCCATAGATGGGGCTTATCAGTGTAATAAATCAAGTACAGTATAATTAAGTAAAAAAATGCAGGAATCTGCATTTTTGCAAGCATCCCATTGTAATTCAGATGCAATGAATTCAGATCTTTTGAAATATTAGTCTAGTATCTCTTGGTACTAAGACTGGAACTGGTATGATAGATGGCTCAGAAAAATGGAGGTTGTAAATGGGTTGCCTTATTCTTTTCCATAGTCCCCAGTTATGATTCCCATGTTTTGGTCCCTCAATGGTAGAGGCTTAAACTAAAGCATTATGCTTTTTAATAATCTTTTATAATCAGTTGTTTGTTACAACAAAGTACACAGTTGGAGTCATGTTGATGAAATTATTTTTGTAACACAGGCCAGGAGGCTCTGTTGGTTTGTTTTGTGTTGCTCTTTACGATATGTCTCTGTCCAAGGGAGGCTCATAGTGATGTAAATGAAGCATTGAGATGCTTTATGGGCCATGTGATAGGATCATAAAGTTGAAGCTTTTGCTTGGATGAAACCTTTCTTAGAATACTAATCCAAGCAAATGAATATGAACAGCAAAAAAAAAACCCTGAAAACATAACAAGAAAGTACAGTCATTCAGTCAGTTGTATGATCTTATCATGAAGACTCTTAGATAAGATGAGGGATTAGAGATCTGCAGCTATTTCTCAATCTCAGTAAAGGCAGGTACCATAACAGTCTTGTAAGCCTGTTATAAATTATGGTGACTGCCTCATAGTCAGTGCTTAAAACATATTTGTTTGAGTTAGTTTCTTAGATTGCTGTGCTAGTTTTCTATTGCAGTGAAGAGACACTATGACCAAGGGAACTTGTTAAATAAAAGCATTTAATTTTGGGCTAACAGTTCATACCAGTCCATGGCCATCATGACAGGGAGCAATGTAGCAGGCAATCAGAGACAGAGACAGACAAGAGACAGAGAACCAGCTAGGGTAGATAAGATGGCTAGTTAGCCTGACATTTTGAATCTGAAACGCCACCCCCAGTAACACACGGATAAGACCACACATCATAGTCCCTCCCAAATGTTATAGAAACTGTGGAGTAAGCATTTAAGCAAATGAACCTATAGGGCCCATTCGTTGCAAAGGGCTGTAAACCTATACAACCTGGCAAATGACCTCATCAGATGACGTCCCTTTGTGGCACATAGGGTTATGGTGGAAGGTGTTTGAGCAGAAGGAACTACAAAACATCAAGATCAAATAATCTCCTTGCCCCATGGACTCCATTTACTAGAATTATTTCTGCTATAGATACAGTTTGAAAAATAAAAATAAGGTGGAAAGGCATGGCAGTGGAAATGGCTCCTTATCACGTCTCATCCTCACATCCCAGGAAGCAGAGAACAGCGGATTCAGGCACGCAACATTTTTGCCCTTTCATTCTATTGGTGATCCCACTCCATGGTACGGTACTACCTACAATCAGCGGATCAGTTCTGCTTCTTCGGAAGCACCCTCACAGACACACCCCGAGATGTGTCTCCTAGGTGAATCTAAATGCGGTGAAGGAGACAATGAAGTTCAATCATCACAGCTGAAGTTTGTCACCTGTCTTGAGAGAGTAAAACTAAAGGGGTGTGATGTTTATTATTCTTAGCAATTCAGTGTGACCACTCTTTTTCCTGATGCCCAGTACCCTCTGCCTTCGGTCATTTTCTATTCTGTCCTTTTACAGTGCCCGCATTTTAGTCAAAATCACGCCTCATGTCTTCTCTATTTCTGGGATGCTTGCTTCTCATAGTGAATAATCTATCAGCTGTTTCTTGAATCATTGCATATCTGTTAGCGTGTTAACATTTTCAGTTCTGCTATACACAGCAATTTTGCCTAGTTTAACAGGCGATCCACAAAGAGCAACTGAAATTGAGTCAAGAGCTCCATCAGTTTTCATTTCCCTCTTCTCCTCTGCCACAGCTCTGCTCCTCCATCATAGCTCTCTTCAGACTCTTAGTATTTTATCTCAGTCACCTATGGAAAGAATCAAGTATTTTTTAAATCTTTTGGTGAAAAGCAAGTTTTGACTCTTTAGATTTTAATTGACTAGTAGCTGTTTCACTTCGTATATTCATGTACCTGATAAAATTTTCACTTAAACTACTCTACACTGCTAGAGTAGTGTAATGAGTATGGAGTTGGCAATAGCACCATTTAACAGTAAGGGAGAAGTGGGCCTTGGAGTCAGCTATATGTGGTTCTGACCTGGACTGTATTACTTTAGAACTATGAAGTTTTTGGCAAGCCATTTCTGCATTTGTATGCCTCACTTTCCTCATTTGTATCAACAGTCTTATGTTCATACATTAGTGTGAGTATTAAGAGAGTCCATTGATATCACTTAGCCTGATACCTAGTAACTATCATGATCTCAGATACCGTTGTAATTGTGATTATTTACACCATGAGAAACTGTACAAAATGCTATATATTGTTCTTCTAGTTCAAGAATCAGCTAAAGATAAATGTTTTTTAACAGTTTCAGAAATTTGGAAAAAAGGTCAAAAGAATAATGCTACTTTGGACCATAGGAAACGACACGAATTTAAACATTTAGTCTCTATAAATAAGGTCTTGAATAGCATGCTCACATATTTTTCTATTGTCAGTTGGTTGCTTTCACTCTAAACCCACAAGAATCAGATAATTTTGATAGAGATAGTACGATCTAGAACACTTAAATATTTACTGTCTTGATGAGCTCCAACTCCAGAGCATTTGATGCAGGTTTTTCGAACATCACAGAGTTGCACAGTTCAGAAATAACCCACATATTATCACCAGTATCATCCCCAAACCCTGTAGGAGTGTCTTTGGATGTGGAATAATTTACAAGGAATGGAATTACACAAGTCCATATGAGATAAATGGCATGATACTATTTGGAATTTTAAGCTGAGGATTCCCATTGCATATATGGGGAATCAGACAAAATTTAGGAAGAGGGGCAGCATTTGTTGTGTATATAGGTTCTTTGGTTTGACTTTTTGTCATCATTGCCTTCTCTGTGCAGAGGAGAAAATAAATGATTCATTTCACTTTGGAAAGTGAACTGGATTTCTCTGAGTGCACTGGGATTCTAAGGAGTTGGTCTCCAAATGTGGCACACAGTCTGATCTCAGCCTGCCCTTCCCCCAAGGCAATTTCTGTGGAGAAGCATAAAATCTTAGAACATCAAGATTGGAAGGAGCCTTGGAGATGTGCAGGCATGATACACATATTAATATCTCCCTGCTGATGTAGATACAATATCCTGTTTGAAGGCAAAATATTGCACAATAAACAAGTTCATTCAATTTATTCATCTAAGATGGCCTTCAGTGGGGGTTTGTTTACTGGAACTAGATTTGAATACCTGTGAAGTATTAAATTTCATATGCTTTACAATATATACAGCTATGGACACAGACACACACAGCCAAGGCTCACTATTGAATTGTGATGGTTGGGGAAAGTTGGGAATGTCTCATCTAGGGGCTATTAACTCTAGTGTTGTGGTCTTCACATTCATCTTTTGTTTGGCCTGTGGCTCTAATAAAAATGCCTTTTTAGTAGGCTTCGATGTACATGGGGCCGAGGAGGAGTCTGGCCTGTTTGAGGAAGGTGTGTGTTTAGCTGAGCTTTGCAGATAGTCTTGCTTCTCTGTCAGAGAAGAGAGTAGGCCTAGGAACACTGCCAGTGGGAGCTGACTAGCGAGTCAGAAGGGGATAGAAGGAAGCACAGGAAAACTGATCTTGCTGAAATCCCAGAGCCTCTTCCATTTCCCCATCTTCTTACATGCTGTGCTTTGAAATTTCCTACTTGTAGGATGTTGAGGTGATGGATACTTTAACCTTTGATTTTCCTGAATTATGCTTTGAAATTATGGCTCAAATAGCATATAAAAGTAACAGAGGCTAAAGGTGGCCCCATGTATATAGATCTGATACTCCATGTTTACCAGACAATCAATCCCCCAAGCTTGCACTTCAGTTTCCATTTTTCCTCCTCCTCTTCTTTTGATAACTATTTCACTAAATAGCTCAATTTCCTACTTTAGCCTAGTAATCCCGGATTGAGAGGAGTGTACTGCTGTGTCTAGCTTGCTTTCTCTTTCATGTCTCAATGCATGCTCCTAAAGTATCTTATGTGGACAGTAGCAAATGATGAAGTTACACAGCTGAATTTAGTTTGTTCCCTGTAGTGATAGACTTCCATTTTGTTGAGATTTGAATGTATTGTAAGAAACTGCCTATCTTAATACTTTGATTTAGAGACGAAACTTCTGTATTTTACATACCAACCAAAGTTTCCTCTATATTACTGTTCTGTAGGAATTACATCATATAGGTTGATGATTTCAGCCAGGATCATTCCCAAAAAATATCTATGGCTTCCAGCTCCTGGGTTAGGTGGTATGTGATGTCCAGGTACTGACATAGGTCAAACTCATACATAATGTGATTAGACATGGCAGACAGGGACCAAACAAACCATTGTCACTATATGGACATTTTGACAACTCTAAAAGAATTATTTTTACTCTGAAGCTCAGTAACATAGCTTGAGTAAGAAAATTGTGTCAAAAATCCTTTTGACATATTTACTTTTTAGCATTATACTTCTATAATGGACACGTTCTTAAAGGTGTAAATAAAGCCAATTATTTTAGTTCACTATTGATTTTGATATTCAAATTGTCGATACTGCTTTGATTTAATAATTAAAAACAACAAGTTGGAGTTTATGTTAATATAGTGACAGTTGTATAGTTGGTCAAAAGATCTTTCTGTTTTGAGTAATTGAGTGCGAGAAAGTATATGTCAAAGCTAATTGCTAGTTAATAAAAGCTATCATTTTTCAAGTACTTAATTTGTGCCAGGATTTTGCAAACATTATCTCATTTAATACCACTGATCATTCTGTGAGCTGAATAACTCTTTTGTTATTGTTGTTTAAGACCATGTATAATGCTATGTATAGTTCAGGCTGTTCTAGAATGTATGGTCCTCTGACTCAGCCTGCTGAATTCTGGGATTACAAGTATGTGATTGCTGTTTTTATATAAATGGTATAGTGAGACTCAGGAAGTCTTTCCCTGAAACAGCTGACTGACGGTTCTAAGAATGCATATCTTTCTGACATTATATCTTATATTCTTTATTTCATAGCTGGAAACTTCTGCTAGCCATTTCATTTGGGAGTGTGTCCATTATATTACCTTGCAGAAGTGGTATAGCTAGAGATATTGACATATCATGAAACTAGGTAGAAAGGCTACATCCAGGAGACTAAAAAGCTTAGGTGCAGAAAGCTTTAGCTATTAGGGACACGCTGGTTGCTTATCAAACCTAGTAGAGAGCACCAGGCCTACAGGAAACAGAGCATTTGCAACAGGACAGGACGAATGATAGGTTCTTCCTGGCTTCTGTTAAATACCTATTTAACCTGCCTTCATGGTTTTAGTCAAGTCATTCTGGCACCACATGACCAGCATTCTCCTGGGGAAGGAGAGAGGGAGGGAGTTGAAAGAAGTTCACTAATGAGGCAATATATGCAGGGAGTCTTCAAATGAGGCTTGATGGCTATAGTGAATGGAGAGAGTTTGAGTCCCTTTCCCCCCCTCTGGTTGGTTTTCCTGTACTCACTGGGCCTTCTGTAGTTCTTGTCCTACCATCTTATTTTAGATCTGAAGCCATTATTCTTGAGACTGAGACATTTATAAGACTAGACTAAAACTCAGCAGCTCAGTTTTATGTTTTGATAACACAAAACATGAGAAGTCAAAAGTGGAGGCAGCCTTCTGAGATAACCTGCTCTCCTTTTGCTATAGATGCCCCAGAGTGAGTTTTCCACCTGTTACTGCTGGATTTGGAAGTGCCTTTTAGCCCTGATGAAGTTTAGCAATGAATATCTAGATAGTACAGCTGTTTGGACTCCTGTTTGGAATCTCCATGTTTATTTGGAAGGAAGGCTTATTTTCCTAGGGAAGTGCTACTACATCACTGTTTCCCCTTTATCTGTGAAGTTAGAGAGAAAACAGGCAGTAAGCCTGCTGTGTGAACTGATCACACACTGTGAAACCCAGGAGAAGGCCTTCTCATTTAGGGAAATGTGACCAATGGTCAAGGGGGAACCCTGTTGGGATATGTTATCATCATTGTGCTACCTGGATTTTAGGCAAAGGCAATGAGCATAATACATATATGACTCTCAGCGGTTTTGTTTTTTCCTCTCAGTGAGTTTTCAATTAAATGGTGGCTTTCTCTAGTACTGTATATAGCTATACCCAGCCCAATCACCAACTTTACACACACACACACACACACACACACACACACACACACACACACACACACACATTTGCATGCACATGCACACAGGCACTATCAGTGAGTTTGTTTCTCTAATTGTATGTTATTCAGGTATTTTGCAATACAAACAATATTGATTATGTTCATTTTGAACAGGTCCCAATTAAAATCTATAAACCCCTTAAGCCTCTATAAAATCCCCACTAACTATCTTAGAACTTATCTTAATAGTAAACTCTAGAGAGGAAAATCATCTCTTTTTGTATTCATATCAGATGAATTATTTTTGTTGTCATTTAAAAAACCCACATATTTAATTGGATCCCTTAGGTGTCAATGAAGGAAAGACACCAATGGGATTCTTTACTTACCAGAATGTTACCAAAGAGCATCTTCCAGTTCCTTTGAGGAGGCACACATTTAATATTTCCATGTAAGAATAAAACCATTCTATGAGCTTAACATCGCCATACTTGGAAATGTAGACAGGAGGAGTTTTCTGGGACAGTAAAGTTCTGTGGCATGCAAGGATCATGTAAAACCAAGGACATTTTAATCTTGGTTCACATGTTGAGCAAACAAAGAAATAATAGGACAGCCATTTTTACTGAAATACTTCTGGTTGTGAGGCTCCAGCTATAGAAAGTTCAAAGTCTTTCCAACTCTCTTTTCAAATATAAAATGCTAATATTTTTGCATACTTTGTTTTATAATCATAATCAATATTCAATTTCCAAGGCAGTTAAACCAATAAAAGAATATAAATGAATCCAACACAAAGGAAAGGAGGTAGAATTAATTTGCTACAAATGGGGCTAAGGAAGAAAATAGGAGACTATTTGTAACCATTGAATCTTTTCTGTGTGTTCATTTCTTTGAATCAAATTCCTATGTCGAGAGATTCTGGGATTATCCCTTGCAAAACAAGAATCAGGAACAATACTACAAACCTCCTAAGTTTGTGAAGTCCTTCCCTCTGTGATGTTTTGGTGTTTGGAAGGGTTTGTCCCTTTGATAATGGGACTGGACCTAAAGTCCATTTGGAGCCTGTAATTGTAACAGGCGGTCTGTGGAGCTGAGTTAAACACGAGAAGCATCAGACAACAGAGGAGATAGGAGAGTGGCACGCTATAGGTCAGGCAGTGTTGCAGATTTTTGAGAAATGGTCCTCCTTCACATGCTACCACACCTTAAACTTTGCAGTGCTCTTTTGGTTTAATGGGTAAAGAGAAGTCTTCCTTATGGCATTTAAAGAGATGTTGAAAACTGTTTATTGAGAACTTTTGAATTACACTGGGTATCTCACAGACATCTCATTTCATCATCTCTGAAGACTCACGTGGTTAATAAACATGCCGTCTCCTCACTGCAGATGAATACAGTGACATACATTTTGCTCTCAGAGCCGGTTAGTGCTGGAAGTGGAGTCAATAGCCCAAAGGTGAAAGGTTACACAATGTTTCATGGCACATTGGCACTGAAAATTTCTCCAATGAAAGGTGTCCCTAAATCTTGACTGTTTAGGGACATTTTCATTTAGATAAGCATTTTCAGCAGCGTTGATTTCCAAATTCACTACCAGTTTCTCTAAAATGACTTTTGAGATCTTGAACCCTACTTTTTGTTATTGGGGCTGATGTACTTTAGGTGTTTGCCCTTGACTCAGTTTCACATTTACTGGGTAAACTCAACACAGCACCTTGCTTTTTCTGGTAGTCCACCTGAAAACAAAATCAAAAGATTCTTAACATGAAAGGATCACACAGCTCCTAGTTTAGTTCCTAAGGGAATGGGCTTGCTACTCTCATAATTTATTTATTCAATAAACATTTACTAAGCATTTACTCAAGGTCAAGCCACTGGCCACGGAGGGAAATCTCACCCTTGAGGATCTCTCACAGTCAGCTAGGAGAGATAAGCAGTAAGCAAGTAATTGTGCAAACCTCATCCAGGTGCTGGAGATTCTGTCCCTAAGTTCTTGAGGAGTGTGGGTGCTTGGGGAATAGTCAAAGCTCTATGAGAAGAGTAGGAGGCCTGTTAACTTTGAACTTTAAATTAGCCGAAAGCTAATCACTTGCCTTTTAAATAACTTTGTTTTAATAGAATCAATTGTTATAAGTTAATTCAAAAGATAGGTTCTCCAGTTCACTGAATATCTTTCTCTCTAAAATGACTGATGATAGGTTTTGTGATGCTTCCAAGGTACTAAACAAAAGTAGCACAGACAGGACGCTATTGGAGTGCATCATCATGCTCTCAAGTCCAATTCCGTGATACATTAAACAACTGTACCTTCCAAATAAAAAGGAAGAAAAATGCTAAGAACCACGACTTACAAAGAGATGGCATGCACACTGTAGAACAAGCAATGATTTGTACACGAGGATCCGTGGAGAGAACTGTGCTGAGAGCCCAGTAAGCCCCTGCCACTTTCTGATCTTAATTTCCTAGTCAGTAAGATGAGTGTTTAGGTAAGTATCTCTATCTTAAGGTTTGCATTCTTTTTGAAGCTGATGGAACCTTGGATTTCTCTTGTAATGCTGCATGTACCATGCTAAGGTTCCTGATCACAGTGTACAGTAGGTTCCATTCTTAATTACTTCACTACACATGCCTAGGCAACACTTTTTAAGGTCATTAGGCATTAAGGGGAGTGTATGGAGTATTATGAAAGGAAAGCAGCTCTCCTCATGTCAATAGGCCACCTCAGTTCTACTGCTTTACTCTGTAACACTTGCGGTGTTTCTTTTCTGAGTCTTTCCCTTTAGATAATTAATTGGAATTCAATCCAGGAATTGGGTCATTTTTTCTAGGTAATAATAAAAACTTGCATCCTTTTCCATAGTCCCTCTTTCTCTTAATGTACACATGTGCATAGAGAAGTATACTCATTCCACATTGGTCATTGGAGAGAAAGTATTAGGTATAAACTCCTGTTTCACTCAGAATCTCAAAATGATGGATGTATTTTTATATAGTTTGGTATTAAATGGAATTCTATTATCCTTGTCAAGTTTCAGACAGGAGTGAGAGCCCAGAATTCCAACAATGATGGTATTCTTGGCAAGCACATTTCAGGGTGGTAAGGTAACTAGGCAGTGTGAAGGCTCAGCCTTCATCTGACTTGGAACTCCAATGACTTAGGTTTGAGCTTAGCATGTTTTATGTACCAATTATGTGGCTTTCTCCATGCATTAAGTACCTATTGCCATCTCGGGGAAGGATGGGACAGATTAATTGAATCTTTCTGTCTTTTTAGTACTCCACAACAAGAGACTTCTTGGAACTAGACTTAGTTTTATTGCCTTGAATTGAACCCAATACCTTCCTTCAGGATGAGTGTATTTACTTTCCCAGAATCCATTTTCTAAGGACAGCCAGGTGGGCTAATCAACATTTTTCTCACTCAAAGAATACAATACAGTCTGTTTATCAATCCATCCTTTCACCTCTGCCCTAATTTTCCTTTTCTAGCTACCATTTTATCCCTTAATATTAAGCTCTCAGTTCTTTAAAGAAAGTGTGGCAGCACTTTCTCTCCTGCTGACAAAATAGGGAGTAATTGGCTCCACAAGATCCTTGCATCTCTTGTCCCTTTCATGGACCTTAACAGCTTTGCTTCATGGATGTCCTATATCTGTACCTTAAAGTGGTAAAAAGTACCTGTTAGAGCCCAGGGATCCACTTGCCACAGAACTCCTGTGGATTATAGTAATAACCATCTGGCCAGACGCTTCTGAAGATGTCTCAGTTAAGGCCTGTTCCCTGAATGGACCTTTGTTTATTTCAAAGCCACACTGCTGTTCCAACCTGAGAATTACATTTTGCATGATGGGCAATGGAAGTACAAGTGAAAGCTCCTTAAGAAAAACCTCCCAGTAAATTTATCAGTCCATGTGTGATTGCCATTTTCAATTCAGCCAGGACATAGCCATTCCTTTTCATTGATAACATATGGTGGGCACTTAGAACAAACCCTAGACCAGATCCAGTCATGGTGCCATCAAGTGTAGCAAAAATTAAAAGAGGAGGAAATGGTATTCAGGTGGTGGGAGGGGTTTGGTAGGTGGGATGGGAAATATTTTATGGTTAACAAGCTTTCATAAGAACAGAAACAAGTTAGATGTGATTTGCAGGTCCCAGCAGAGGGGAAGCATTGAGAGGACTCTCATAACTGCCTCACATTTGACCCTAACCATCTTTCTGTCATCTCCACCTTAAATGTGTTCATAAATGTCATTATCTTTGAGAATACATTGAAAGTATTATAGTACTTTCCTTGCAGCATCTCTTCTCATCCTCTCAGATGCTATAAGACAGAGGGCATCATCCCCATGCTACTGATGGGAAAACAGACACATGTATGTGGATAAGTCTAGGAAGATGCAGCACTCGGGCGTGATTAAAGATCTCTCTGCCTTTGAGGCCTTTGCTCTATACCTACTATTGGGAAATTCCAGCAAGCAAGGAAAGATGCTTGCAAATTCATCAAAAGAGCCATGCTTTCGCCCGAGAAAGGCTTTTTAACACAATAGCTACGTATCCTGTGCAGCCAGACAGATCTGGGTAAGTATCCCTGGCAGTTGGAGCACATGGGTCTCTTACAGAGAGGTTTCCAGCCAGTTCATATTACTTCAGCCTCCAATAATGCAGTTGAGCACAGGCAAGCCACAGGGTTGGCTTTGAACACCAGCAGAAAATTCTATGTATTGTCCACTTCTCTCAAAATCTTCATGAAGTGGTAGGAAGCAGTGATTTTCCATCCAGGGAAGGGATGGAAAAAAAGTTGAAGACAGAATTCAGTTTCTACCAGCTTAACTGATTCCTTTTGTCCTCTTTATAAAGGTTGCCCAAATATGTCCAAATTCCTTTTGTCCTCCTCCTACTACCTATAAGTTGTTAGGAAATAGCAAATTAGGACTTCAGTTCAGAAGTGGGTTTAAAGAACATAAGACCTCCCCAGGCAGGATGCTAATCCTAAAATGACCCTCAAGACATTAAGACAGTAAAGGGGACTAATTGTAAGAAGACTTGAAGTTACAGATAGCTCTTGAGATCTGAGGTTTTTTGACTGTTACAAGGCACTTAACTGCAACCTCTGTGTCTGTCCATTCAATAGAATAATCTTTTCCTGTTAGTCATTGCTCGATTGTTGTGAAAATTAAGCAGGAAGACATGAAAATATTCCAAAACTCTGATGCTCCACATAAACGGAAGTGATTATGAGAAAGTTAAGTACAGAGTGTCACGTAATGGACATTATCCGTTTGATGAGAGAAAGTTGGTGCTGGCCTCTATGGTGCAGAGCACCATACACTCTCAGAGCACATTTACAGAGCAGAAGGAAGCTTTCATCCAAGCCCAAATGCTACGTTTTTGATATGAGAGCTAGTTTGAGATTTAAATGAACCCTGTCTCTCAAGACACAGCTTTGCATCTATTTTGCATTCAAATGTATTTATCTAGAGACAAACTTGTGCATTCTTTAATTCTACTCACAGCATAGGCAAGTAGACCAAATGAGGTGCTGATCCAGCAAAATGGCAAGTAGCCTTTTGCTTCCCTGAAATTGCTAATTTTACAAATGGCACAATGTTGAAACATGGCACGGAATATCTATTTTACTAGAATCTAGCCAAACGGGCACATATGGTCTTGTCAAGAATGAATCAAATGTAATTCCAGGATTCTAATTAAGAAGTTGAAATTCCAAAAGGAAGAACCTAATAGGAACCAAGTCAGGTTTAGACTGCTTCTCCTTAGATTTCTCTCGGGCTCCTTCCAAGGCACATTATTGGGAATACAAATATGTATGGAGTACTTATCGTGCAAACTGTTATTTGTAAGATAATGAACATTTTTTATTTGGTATCTGTACACCATACTCAGGGTACCATACATCACAGAATGGATGAAGTTCAGGTTAAGCCAATATGCCTACATCACTGTTTAGGTTGACACCTGCTCCCATTGAATATGCACTTCAGACCAACTCCCTTGCAGGTCAGCCAAGATAAAAGATAGACAGGGGAACTGCAACTGAGAAAAGCACTGTGTTGTACAGAGATCGAACCAAAGCCTTGTGTATGCTAGGTGATAGCTCTACTGCTATGCTATGTTTTCATCCCAGAAATGTCTTCTCAGTCTTCCTTGGAGCACTTTTTCACCTCAAGGGAGAGAACATAACTTTTTTTCCTATCGGACTGCAATCTATCATAGCAATTGACATGTGAATGACAAGTTGATTTGGATTGCAATCTCTGTGTCTCAGAAACATGCCCAGGGACTCTCTTCAAGTTACTGCAGACCTGGTTTTGAGTCTTTGTTGATAACTGAGCATCTGTGTCCCCCAAAGCAGCCCAAAGGTAGAAACAAACCAAGCATACTTTGACTGTAGAGTCCTAAATATGCATGTGTATATAGCATGTATATGCAATAGATTATTGTTCATTGATAAACAGATACTAATATATAGAAAACATTGATGAGTCATGTAAACACTGCCCTGATTAAAGCCAGATGTGTTTGATTCCATTTATATGAGGAATTAAGATAAGAAAATTTATAGAGAAAGATTGAAGGTTGTCAGGTAACAGCAGAATATTAGAAAATGTTAGCTGAAATTATGAAGTTTTGGGGGGATTTTGAAATGGTCTTAAATTGATGACAGCAATGTTTGCACAGATTTATGCTAAAGGGTACTAAAAGTCTTGAACTGTATTCTTCCAATGAGTAAATTGTAGCCAAATACCTGGATGTGCAATCTCAGTATTTGGGGGCTTAGACAGGAGGATCATGAGTTTAAATTTTTTTAAACTTGTTAAATGTATCTAGTTTAATAAGCTGTTTTATACAGATGTCCTCTAGATGACTTTGTGGTACACTTGGGGTCCACATGTTACTAAAATTCCAGCAAACTCTGGGCTCCTAATCCTTCCCCCTCCCATATCTTAGGACGTCCAGGTTTCTCTCAGCCCTACTTTTCATTATCTGCTTTAACTCTAACCCAATACAAAGTCAAGAATGCTGGGTTTAAAGCTCTGTCTACATGCACACCTCCGGCTCCTTCTGCTTGGACAGACACTTTGCTCTGTAACTTTCACATGTTCTTACTATTCTCATGTTTTCCCACGGCTTGGCAAAGGCTCAATCAAGATAGCTGCTTTGTAGCTCTAAAATAGCTCAGCATTTGGTCATCTACCAGAATGCAGTAATTCTATTAGTGAAAACAGCTGCCACAAAGCAGTTTTTAGGTTTCATACAGGAAATTGTCACTTTCAAAAGAAAAGGGAGTAGACTCCTTTAACCCTCATTTAAAATGACAAACTTAAAATGCAGAGTTGTACATGCTATTCATTATACCCCCTTTTGGACTTACTTTTTTTAAAGAAAAGGAAAGCATTTTGGATGCTACACTCCCCAAACTACTTCCAGCTTTTGACTTTACCAAAGTAAGAAAATATTGTTTTGAAGTCTGAAACAAAGAACACACCCTTTGTAAAGTGGGTGCTAATTCCTGTTTTTTTTTTCATTTTGAGGCAGAATCTCACTATGTAGCCCAATCTCATGACCACTCCCCTGCCTCCGACTCTTAAATGCTGGAATTATATGCATAAGTCACCCTAAGTAGCTCACATGGGTGTTTTCTAATAATTATTAATAAACACAATAGTTTTTTGTTAAAAACATCAACAACTGTAGATTTCTAGAAAGATCACATTGCAATCAAAATTATGAACAATGTGCTTGAAGTCTAGGTCCAAAAGCGATATGTCTTTATATCTCCACTAAACACACTTACTCATCAAAAATTAAGTATCACGTATTTAAACATTGGTAAAGATAAAGTTTATGTCAGAGTGGACCAGGGTCTTCTAACATAATGCTCTGTGATGACTGGTGATAGTCACCATTCCACGTCTTTGAACATGGATGTATCTTACCACTGAATTTGCTTTGGAGTGGTTAACAAAAATTTTAACAGAGTTTTAAAAACCAGTGTGACATTGGTGAGTTTTAACCACTTCCAGACACCATCTTACTGCCCTCAGTACCCAGAGAACTGCTACTTTTAGCACCACATACTTCAGTGTGTACTTTGTTGATTCATTCTTGGCTTCAAAGGATCATTCTGCAAGCCTCAAGGAAAAGAGCGAAATATCGAGTCTTCAGTGCTTATTCCAGATATAGTTAGTTGCATGACTAAATAGACATGTCTTTAATGACTGAATAAATAGATGCATGGAAAGATGGACTGGTAAGCACACCCTCTGTTTATTAAAGTGTACTTCATAGCACATCATTTCAACCATGGTCTGTGTGGTGAAAAGCCTGAAGTGACTTCTGTGGCAGTTTGTTTTAGGGACCTCTGGTCTATTATAGACTGAAAAGTTCAAGTGGAGATATGAAGATACTTGGGAGCTAAGACAGGTAAAACTGAGAAGAGAGCCCAGATGGAGAGAGTCCAGGTAGAGACAATGTGTCAATCTGTGTAGCTAGGGCAAGAAGAGTGATAAACTAATAGAAACCACGAGGAAACAGAGTACTGATTGCTGCAAATGTCAAAGCAGTGGTTCTCAACCTGTGGGCTGTGACCCTCTGCATGTCCAATGACCCTTTCAGTGGGGTCACCTAAGACCATTGGAAAAGACAAATATTTACATTATGATTCATAACAGTGGCAAAATTACAGTTATGAAGTAGCAATGAAAATAGTTTTATGGTTGGGGGGATCACCACAACATGAGGAACTGTATTAAAGGGTTACAGCATTAGGAAGGTTGAGAACCATTGGTTTAAAACAATGTTGCCATTGTTCTAAGTGCGTGCCTTATGTTGTCTTATTTAATCCCCAGAACAAACTCAGGAGATAGAAAATATTATGAACCAATGCACAGATGATAAAACCAAGGCACAGATTCCTTTTCTCATCTCTGGTGTTATAAACTTTGGGCCTAACTATTAGTCTGTCTTAAAAGCCACATAACTGTTCAACAACAGATCTGTGAATTGAATGAACATAGTCACTACAGTGGCCTTTCTTCAGTTCTAACTTGAATTCTGTTACTCCCAGAGTTGGGTATACACAACATAATAATCATACAACCACAGGGTGTAAACTAAATATCCTGGTCTCCACTAAGCAAAGTATTCTACATCAGGGAGAAGGTGAGTCCTTCCTTAGGAGCTGAGCTGTCCAGAATGTTGCCATCCATTATGTTATAGTTATTTGAGCAGTGGGTGTTTGGGAGCCGGCATGAGGCATTGTTGTCCTTCAGCTTAATTCAATGGTTATATTAGAAGCTGTCATCCAAATGTATAAAATAGTAATAATAACAATAATAATAATTGTGATGATCACAATAATAATCACACTAATAATCATTGTGTCCTTTGTGAGTGATTTAGAAACAATACTGACTGCATTATAGTGTGACATGTTCAACAGGAGACCAAGGTGTTAAAAAACAATGCTGGAGATTACATTTCAAGGGCATCAAGTAAACCTGTTGTTACTATTTCCACAGAGGATTTGATTAGGATGAAAAATGCATCTTTGTTTCATCATTTCAAAGCAATTTCATGCTTCAGTTATCTACACTTTTGTCTTCTGAGCACTTCCAAGGGCCACACTTGGACCTCAGCATCAGCCTGCAGTCTTGTGTGATGAAGTTGCCACATCAGGACTCTGTAGGAGTTATGTTGAAAACTACATGGTAACACTTGACTTTGATAGAACATTTAATCATCTTCCTCTGCCTCAATGAAGCAGAGAAGACTCAAAATGCGGTTTTGAAATTGAAACGTGTAACTGAATGAAAAGGTTTATATCAAATATTGAAAAGCTGAAATAGAGTGCAGGAAGTATTACAACAGAGGCCCACAATCTGGAGTGACTCAAGGCCATAGCTGTGAACAGCGATGCTCACTTTTCTGAACTGAATCATGGGAGAGGTGGAGTGGGATGTTAAAGACAGATTCTAGAGAGATTACCCAAAGCACTGTCTGGCACCTGTGGGCGGTTGAGTCTATTATGTAAAAATTCCAAACACCATCTGGTCATTTGTGGAATTTTTTCTTCCTTTTTTCTTTTTGAGACAAATCTCATACAGTCTCCCCAAAACCTTATACTTCTGAGCCACCATGGCAAGCTTATGTGGTTCTAGGGCTCATGAATTCTAGGCAAATACTCTTACTGTTGGGGAAGTCCTGTGTATATGTTAATAAATTACTGCTGGCCAATAGGAATCTAGATAGGTGGGGCTAGGAGTCCAGGAGGATTCTGGGAAGGAGAAACACAGAGAGTTCGAGATGTAACGCCATTGGGGTAGGAAGCCCGGAAACCTCTCCGGTAAGAGAAATACTTAGATTAGCAATTATGAGGTAATTACTTAAGTCAGAGCAAGCCAGTAAGAAACAAGCAAAGGCCAACAGCTTCATAATTAATATATCCTCCTGTGTGTTTATTTGGGGACTACAATGTGGCAGAGCCCAGGCGACTGGCGGGTGATAAACCAAAGCGGCTAGCAAAGAAAAAGCTTCTCTTAACACTTACAAACACTTAGTTACTTAACATCCCTAGCCTCTGCGGATTCCCTTTTTCATTTATGTTCTTCTTTGACAACTTCATACTTGTATATAATTAGTTTAACTTCTTGCCACCCCATTCCTCTATGTTGTCCCCTCCATTTCTCACTCTTTCCTAGAAGGCTTCCTCCTGATTCCATGCCCCTCCCCGCCTGTTTTTACCCAGTGAGTTTAATGATGGTTTCAGGAATGAGCATGGGAAAGGTGATATTTACTGGAATCTAGCAGCTTATCACTATAGTGTCTATATAACTGAAGAGAATGACACACCTCCCCATCAACCATTTATTGCCACTAGGTCCCCAAGGAGCAATACAGGTCTCATAAGACCGTCATGTAAGACTCTTTCTTCCTTATAAATGTATTTTATTTTAATTAAAGTATAATTATATAATTTTACCTCTCCTGCCTCCAGCCCCTCCCATCTCTTCTGTTCTCTCTCAATTTCATGGCCTCGTCTAAAAAATATTATTATACTTATTAATGAAACCCAAATGTGGGTTCCTTCAGTGAGGTGCTTGGTGCCTATGAGATAAAGGAGAGGGGACGCTCCTTGATCCTTCTCCCAATTGCATTACAGACTTTGTGCTTGGGTGCTTTCCACGGATGAGAACAGTGCTGTCAACCCTGGCTGCATTGCCAGTCCTTCTGAGATTCTCATTTATTTAATCTGAGTAGGGATCTGAAACTTCATTATTATTAAAGCTAGGATCCACGGATGAGTCAAAATAAATAAGATGGAGAACCACTGACAGAGCATATGGTTGCATTTGAGAATGCTCTTCTGCTGCTTTTGCCCATTCAGAACTTGGCGGTTGAGTCACCATTTTTGTTGTGACCAGTATGAGAAATGTGTGTAATGGCTTCAGGACTATGACTACCAATGGCAAATTCCATCAACATGTTAGATCAGTGCTTTGGATTGTCTCTCTTCCCTGCTTCTGCTCCTAGCTAATACTGCTAGCCTTCTAGAAGACCATTTTCATCAACCCTTGCTTTAGATTGCCATTCAAAAGAAGTATATGCTTTCTTTACTTTGTAGCTTCTATAATCTGAAAATTGATGAAAAAGAGATACTTTTTTAAACCCCTAGAAGAGCTCCAGAGATGCTTCAATGATTTAGAGCACTTGCGGTTCTTGCAGAGGACCTGTGTTTAGTTCCAGCACCCACATGCAAGCTCACAACCATTTGCAACTCCAGTCCCAGGGGATCTGATGCACTCTGCTGAGCTCTGCAGGCACCAAGCACACATGTGGTATATATACATATATGTAGGCTAACACTCATATACATAAAAGTATAGATTAAAACTAATTTTAAATAGACACCTTTAGCAAGAAGAGCCCACGTTCCATGCAAAGTTTCTTTCTTGGGAACAAGTTCCTTAATATCTACTTTCTGTCCTCCTGACCAGGCCTTCTTGAGACAACCTCCAAAGACAGAACTTATGGGCTATGAGAGAGGGATTTGGGAGAATAATAATTCTAGATGAAAGTTATCTGTCTCCCTATAAATCTCCTCAATAGGGCCAGATGTGCACTTGGTTGAAAGAAATCTATTATCTGTAATTTTTTCCTCCCAGGGACCCTACATTCTGGTGCGAGTGTGAGTGTGGGGCTAGAGATGAAGGAAAAGTCCTGTTTGCTTCAGATGGTGGTGGATGACTCCGGCAAACATAGTCTGGGGCTTAGGAAAGAAGAGACAATGCCTGTCTGGGCAAGTTTTTATTTTACTGTTATTTTTAAGGGTTTTTTTTGAGACAGGATTTCTCTGTGTAGCCCAGGCTGTCCTTGGAACTTGCTCTGTAGACCACACTGGCCTCAAACAAATTTCAGGTTATTGACAGATGGTAAAATAAGAAAAATCAATTTACAGATCTCCTTCCCACATAATCTAAATCAATATTTTGAATTACAAAATACTAATGAAATTGTCTTATTACTTTGTGAGTTAGGAAATGACAGTGAGTCTTACAGCCTTTCTACTATGTGTGAAGCACCTAGCTAGTCTATACGTTAATCTACTACTACGTGGTTTAACTTTCCTACTACCTGGGAGGAACCTAGGATTACTTTCCCATGTTGTAGCTGAGGAGAGTGAAACTCAGATCATTGATGTGAGTTACCCAAACTGGGCAAAGTATTTGGGTAGATCTGACGTGTAATCGAACTCACATCTCTCTAGGGGTGCAGAATAATTCTCATGCTTTCCAGTTTCCATTATGTGTCATGAACCTCATCCTCCTTGGCTTTTAAGTTAAAATTTTTCTCTGGATTACATATTCCTTAAATGTTCCCTAGATTTGTCCTTTCTACATTCTCACTGACTAGTTTTCTTGGTCCTCTCAAATCCAGTTTCCATCCTATATCTTCAGATGGTCAAAATTGCCAGATCCATCTCTAATCAGCTTTTAACTGACTGGCTTCCTAGCATTTATTATGGATTCTTGCACTTTTTTAAGGGTTTCTCTGTGTAGCCTTGTCTGTCCTGGAACTAGCTCTGTAGACCAGGCTGGCCTCAAATTCATAGAGATCCGCCTGTCTCTGATTCCCCAGTGCTGAGATTAAAGGCATGTGATGCCTGCACCTGGTTCTTGTGCTTTTTTGAACTGAGTAGAATAAAGGAATATGCCTGTGAAATTCTTAGCACTGACTGAGCAAGGGGTAAAGGTTCAACAAATGCCAATTATTTTTTTAATTTTATTTTCCAGTTTAAATTTAGATAAGAATCAAGGTTGCTTCACAAGTCAGTTCCAGGTCCCTCTCCCATTCCCTCCCTTCCTCCCGTGCCCTCCCCCCCCCGTTATCCTCTTATTTCTCCAGGGAGGGTGAGGCCCTCCATGGGGGTGTCCATAGTGTGTCATTTCATATAGGGCAGGGCCTAGACCCTTTCCCAAGAGTTCTGGGTGAGAGTGCACCTCACATTGTTCTATGGGAGTCCAAAGTCCGTGTGTATACTTGGGATGGGTACTGATCTGCTGCCCAAGGCTCAATAGATTCCCTAGGCCTCTTCACTGACACCCAGATTCAGGGGGTCTTGATCAGTCCCATGCTGGCTTCCCAGGCTAATGCCTGGGATTCAAGAGTTAACCTTTGTCTGGTCAGCTGTTTCTGGGGGTTAAACCAGCCCAGTCTTAATCCCTTTGATCATCAGTCCTCCCTCTCTGTTACTGGCTTTCTTGAGTTCAGCTCAGTACTTAACCAAGGGAGTCTGCCTCTTCTTCGATCAGCCACTAAATAAAGTTTCTGTTTCCCAGACTCTCTGGCCATAGGATTGTAGGCTGGCACTCCCCAGATCTATGTCTAAAATCCATATATGAGAGAGTACATGCCATGTTTCTCTTTTTGTGACTGGGTTACCTCACTCAGGATGGTTTCTTCTAGTGTCATCCATTTGCCTGCGAATCTCATGATTCCATTATTTTTTTCTGCTGAATAGTACTCCATTGTGTAGATGTACCACATTTTCTCTATCCACTCTTCAGGTGAGGGACATCTAGGTTGCTTCCACGTTCTGGCAATTACAAATAAAGCTGCTATGAACATAGTGGAACAGACATCTTTGTTGTATGAATGGGCATCTTTTGGATATATGCCTAAGAGTGGAGTTGCTGGGTCTTGTGGTAGGTTTATTCCCAACAAATGCCAATTATTGCTGCCATTACTATATTGTTAGATGTGGCAGGGAGAAATATTGAAGGAACTTCTTAGAGAGGGCTTCATGGGGCTTTCTGAGACAATCCTAAATGAATTTTCTCCCAAAATCAGCACAGATTACATTTGCCCCCATTAATTGTAAGAAGTTTTATATTCTTTTCTTTTAAGTTCATTTTGCAGTCTAGGTCATTAGGGACTTTAAAAAATGCTATAAGGGTTTTGATCCAATTTAAAATTACCCTGTAAGATATCATATGACAATCATACTGTACTCCCCACAGCATTTTATTTAAATGATAGTGATGTGATATTTGCAACTAGTGAAAATTATGTACTTCCAGTAACTCATACTTAGGACACACATAACCAGTATTCAGTCTCCTTCAGGGCAGCTTCATTTCCTAGATGGTCCTCATGGGTTTCTCTAAATGATGTAAGTGTTATCCATGAAGTGTTATGCAGGGGTTATGTAATAGAACATCTTATTTTCTGAGTGGACTAAATCACTGTTAAATTGCACTTGCTACCCAAACATGCACAGTTCTTATCCCATTCTGAGGCTAAGTGCACAGGTTGTTCTTTTGTTTGTTTTGTGCACATGTCTGTTTGACACAGTGATTCACTATTTAACCCTTGAAGCAACTATGTAGACCAGGTGGGTATCAAACTCAGTGATCCTCCTGCTTCTGTCACCCAAGACTATACTTACAGGTTATGCTGCCATATCTAGCTCCTTGGACCTCCATCTTAACTGACAATTTTAGGGCAAGTTCCTGAACCTATTGGTGCCCCCATTCCCTTACTAAGATCCATCCATCCCGTAGAGGCCTAAGAAGGAATAGCATTGATCACTAGTTTATAGTAACATTTCTATTTCAGATTTTACTTATTTTTCCTTTTATTGAAAATAGATTTTTCTCACATAATATATCTTGATTATGAATTCCCCTTCCTCTATTTCTGCAATTTCCTCCCCACCTCCCTTTCCATATAGAGCCATCCCCTTTCTGTCTCTCATTAGAAAACAAACAGACTTTTAAAGGATAATAATTTAATTTAATATGATATGATAAAACAAAAAGTAACACACCACATTTGGACAAAACAAACAAAAGGAAGGAAAAGAGCCCAAAAGAAGGCACAAGAGTTAGATACCCACTCATTTACACACTCAGTAATCTCATAAAAACAATAAATTGGAAACCGTAATACTTGCACAGAGTACCTGATAGAGACTTATGCATGCCCTCTACAGTAACATTTTTAAAAGTTAATATTTAAACTCATTTACACAAATATAAGATGAAGCCAAACCTATCATTGTATTTGAAAATTTTTCCTCTCTACTCAATCAGATTCTCTCTACTCGTTTCTGGAGGAATAGTCTCTCTTAGTGTTGTCCTTGGCACAGCAAATGATAGTGTTCCTAGTCAGAGAATTCTAATTCAGTTGAAGAAACGTCAGTTGCATATGTTTAAATCAGAATTTATTTTCTTTATCAGTACTAAGGCTTAAACCCAGGAATTCTACCACTGAACTATATCCTCTTTTATGTTTTAATACAACATCTCACTAAATTTCCCAGGATTATCTCAACTTGCTTTGTAGGCCAGGTAGGTCTTTCAGCTTCCCAAGTATCTGGGGTAACAGGTGTGGGTCACCACACTCAGCTTAAATAAGAGTTCTTCAACCTGAACACATTGTTGGCAGGATACTTCATTGTAATTGCCTTGTGTGTTATGGGATATTTCTAGCACCCCTGTCACTGACCCACTAGATCGGCCAACATTTCAACTCCAGAGAAATACCCCAAAATACTTCTGGACATTTCCATGACATACAGTTTCCTCCATGATACAAAATCTCACTCCACTGAAAACTACTGGTATATAAAGTGATCTTCTACATAAATTAATGTGAGGGTAATTCACTGGCTGGAATGAGTTGGAACCCATACACATGTAAACTATACCTTTAAAAACCCAAGTCAGTTGTAAACTGTGGTTCAGATACTGCATTGCAATTTGATTTATGAATGGTGGTGAGACTATCAGACTTCAGTAGAAGAGAATGTACATAGTGAGGAACCAGACTCATAGGACACATCCCAAGCTTGTCGATGGGACTTGGTAGCAGAATGCAGTGACAGGATATGAGGAACATTTAGACAGTACCTTTAACTGTAGTGTGCAGAATAAGTGGCAGGGAGGATGGAAAGAAGTAGGGTTGACACTTTATTTCTCCCTGCTTTTACAAATGATCACAGCCAACACAAGTCAAACGGAATGACGTTCCTCTGCAGCAATGGAATTCTTTGTTCTGTGAGTCCTACATGTGAAAACACATCATGAGTTGTATTCTGCAGATTCCTCCTCCTTTCATCTCTTTGGTTGTAGTTTTGAGGATCAGAAGATTTAGATTCATATATTTTTTAACTGGAGATGATTGTCTTGTTTTTCACATTAATATACTTCATTAGGTCTTTTAGAATAGGTTACAGGGCTAAAATCTATATCTCCCAAGCACTTTTCTTTTTATCCATGTGTCTTGCAAAGGTTCCTTTTGCATCTATCCAGTATCTCACTTGTCTTTCATTCAGAATGTTATCAATTTTGCCTACAAGACCGGTAATCCAATATTATTGCTGACATCACCATCATCTGTCTAGCCACTCCTCATGATCATATCCATATTATAAATACACCAGAAGAAATTTTTTCTGTAGTGTTTTATTTCTGTCAAAATAGACCATATTCACATTGGTGAGATTAAGAGCTCCACACACGGAATGTTCACAGAAGGACCCCATGTGTGCTTTTACATTTTAATAACTTAGGTGTTAGTCTGCCACTCCATCTGTATGAAGCCATTATCCAAATGTGAGGATATCGAGTTTTAAAGCAGTGATAGGATCCAAGGAGAGGTTTCAAACTGTGAGTCCCTTTCTTTGCCTCTCTTGTCAAAGTTGAGGCGCATGAACATCTTCAAGCCCTACAGTTTGGTACCATTAATTTGAACACAGTGAGAGTGCAGCCTCAGTAGATGATGTGCCAGTGGGGATCTCAGAGTTCCTCAAGCTGACTTCACAGTGGAACTACACTGCCACTTTGAATTGAATCCCCTACAGAAAACTTTCTAGCAATAAGGATATCTTTAGGCTGGTAAAACGGCTCAGTATGTAGAGACACTTGTGTGCTGAGCTGACAATCTGAGTTCAACACTTGCACCCCAATGTGGCAGAAAAGAATGAACTCCTGAGAGTTATCCTGTGACCTCCACACCGCACCTGCACTCACAGTCACACATACATGCACACACACCCATATACATGCATATCCACAGACAAACAACAAATAAATAAATGAGTAGATGAGGGATCTACACTATGCCCTTTCATGTATGAGAGGGACAATAAGCTTGCAGAATCACTCCTGATAGAAGATGCAGACATTTATGCATGCCCTGTATTGTGCAAGGGGAACTGAACTAGATGCAGGCACAGTGGCAAGTCACACGATCCCTGATCTCAAGGAGCTTACCACTGAGGAGCTGTGTGTAGCATCAATCAAAGCCAGTATAGTTGGAAAGCAGTGGGATGTTTTCTGGAGGAGTCCAGTTTTATTCTAGGCTTTTGAAAGTAACCTGTGGAGAAAGGTGTGGGCATTTGGAGTAGCATGGTAGCTGAAGGAAAAAGTTCAGTGGCATGCCTGGTTGGAGTAGAGGAGGAAAGAAGGGCTATGTTTAAGAGTGAGAAGTTGGATAGAAACAATTCCCTTGGACTTGGAAAATAGGTGACTCCATGCTGTCAGCAGTGATAACCAGCATAGTCCATGGTGCTGTGTTTGGAAGGAAATTGCACCCAAACAGAAGACATCCTACAACATTCTGTAGCCCAAGCTTAACTAGTGTGCATCATGGAGATTCTTCTTACAGTTATGGCCATGCTGAACAGTTCAATTGTATGTGATTACAATCAACCTCAGATTCAATTGTCTATGCCTTTCTTGACTGATTATGTGTCTCACCCCTTGCCACCGCCGAAATACATGAGGCACTTTGCATGAGGATCTGGGATTCTACTTCATAGCTGTTTTGAGCCACTGTGTGTAGGAGCCATTTTTCTAGAAGCAGAACCATCTGCACTTGGCATTCAAAATGATTCTATGGGTTGGAGAACATAAAAGAGCAAATAGCACCGTTTTACAAATGAACACGGAGGTTTACCAGCTATTTCTGGGCATCCTTCCAAACCTAAAATCATACACATCACCCAAAATGTATAAAGTTGGGCTATTAGGATGTCATGTTCATGAGAGCAGGGACTTTCTTATGGTTGTTTCTGTATTCACAGCACCAAGAATAGTGTCTGGCGCACAGTAGAGGCTCAACATCCCCTCTTTAATTAATAAGCTGGGAATTAATGAATTTTCTAAGTTTTGATACCAATGATATTTGAACAATAATCTTTATTATAAGTCTGTCCTTTTAGCATTGGATTTGCTGATTTAGCATTGCATCATTAAGTCTACACCTCATATAATTCATATAACATACAATTCATCCTTTCAAAACATACCGTTGAGTTCTATATTCAAAGAACTTTATGATCACTACATCCAGAATATTTTCCACACTCAGAAGACAAACTCTTGATGATTTAGGGGCCCTCTGCATTTTTTTCTCTTTAGCCTTTTAGTAGTCAGGAACCTGTTCCCTATCTGTGGATTCACCTATGTTGGGCACTATATACACAAGATCAACAATATATGGTCTTTATGTCTGGTCCCTTTTATCATTAGCTATGTATTTCAGAGATACAGCAGTGTCGCTCCTTGACTGCTTTTTGTCTAATATTCCATTGTATAGACACACCATGTTTATTAACCTAGTTATCCATGAGTGAATATTTAAGTTTCTACTATTGGGGTATGTTGTTTTCCACATTCAGCTCCTGTGGACATACTGATTTTGGAGGATCATATGTTTCTAGTTCTCTTGATCATAGAAGTAATAGTGAAATTGCTGGGCTATGCAAATATTTGAGGTTTAAGTTTTTGAGAAGCTCTCTGATTGTGATCTAAAGGGTTTATACTCTTTCAAACTCCTACCAGGAGTGTGCAATATCCCAGCTCTCTTTATCTTTGTCAGCACTTGTTACTGCCTGTATTTTTTTTACTTCCACCATCCGCAGTGGGTTAATATTGTCTTTGAATTTAAGAATATATTGAGTAAACACATATATGGAGCACAAACATGAACACTAAACTATTATTTCTGTGCTACAGAAGTAGCCTTGTCAGCACAACATTTTCCTTCTTACATCCTTAGTTTTCATTTAGTTTCATGTTTTATTTCCTCATAGAGGAAATGAAAGAGAGGGATTGGTGACCTGCTAAGCCATATTTTAGCACTTCCTTGATTGAGAGTGTGGTGGTCATAAAAAAACATGCACTGGGCTTGAGATGGCATGGAAAATTCCAGAAATATGCCATTTCACAACATCTGTGCAGAAATTGTTTCTGTGCCAGTGTATTCCATTTGAAGCCCCATTTTCTGTGTGCTCAACTTTTTCGCAGATCTTGAGAAAATGAAATTGAATTTTATGCCTCTTTAATTTGATTTGAGACCATGACCAGACCATTTCTTTATAATAATTACAAGAATGTATTCAATATATGACTTTCATCTTATAGTAATTACAACCATTTACCATTTATAGAACACATAGTTGAGGACACTATAAGTCACATTTCATGCTAATCACTTTTCTGAAAATAAAGGGCTCTGTTGTACAATTCTGAGAACAATGATAGGAGAAAAGAAAATCAATTGATACATCACATCAAAGAGGATCTCAAGAAGAAGACATCAAATATATGCCAAAGGCTCTCATCAATTGCAAATTATGAACTCACCCCAGTCCTTATTTTTAGTCAAATAGAGTATCTTGACGGCTCATTATAACAGCTACTTCAAAGGTGATGTGATATGACAGGATTTTCCCCCAGGGCTTTGCCTTCTTTACACGCCAAGGGCTTCTCCTGTGAGTATAGTTCCCTAGGGTCCATGCCCAAGTGACCAACTCTACTTCGAGATTTTTATCTCAAAGGACAAGGGGCTCATTTTTATGATCTGGTTCTCATTTCCTTCTTTATTTCTAAAGTTGTATTCAGAAGGGGCTTCGATAGCTGTTTCTTCTTGCTCTGTGGAAAAACATCCTCATCTGAAAAATGCCCATTGAGTCCTCCAAATAGTTCTTACATGTCCCAGGCTTAGTTTCTCTCCATGCTTACAGGTTCAGCTTTCCGCTGTCTCTTTTAGGAAGTATTCATTTTTCCTATTAGGTCTTATATGTAATATGTTGCTCATTGGGAAATGAAATTGACACCCATAGTAATTATGCTTATAAATATTGATGTTACAACTGCCTGGCTTCGTAAATTTTAAACTTAAGGATTACTTATGTACCAAACACAAAACTGTGATCATGAATGAATTTTTCTTTAAATATTCTTTAAAGGTAATACTTCTAGCAGTGCTGGGGATTGAACCCAGGACCTTCTGCATGCTAAGCATGCTCTATTATCAAAGAGCCATATCCCCAGACTGAAGATGATATTTGCAATGACTATGTAAGATTCCAGTTTGAGCTTCTATTAAATCATTATTATTATTATTATTATTATTATTATTATTATTATTGTTTTTTGAGTTAGGGTCTTCTACAAACATTTATTTTTTAATCATTGATCATTTATTTTGGTTCTTGCTTGGTATCATAATTAAGGTAGCTTTGAGTATCATTTCAAGACTATACACATTATATGGCTGCTGTTGTATTAGTCAAACTTTACTTAAGATTGTTTTATCAAGGTGAACATTAACCAGCTGTTTATGAGGACCGTTTAACATAGCAAAGGGCAGTACTCAGCAGAAGACCAAAGGAAGCAAATGACTTAATCTATCCCTTTGCATTCAAGGAAAGTCAGAATGGTCACCACTAGCTGACAGAAGTACAGTTTCTCTTAAATATTTACTATTTATTTATATGTGTATATCTCTGAGTACCCTCTTGTGTGCAGGTTCCTGTAGAACCCAAAAGAGGATATCAGGTCCCCTGGAACTACAGTCAAATTACCTGTGAACCATCTGACATGGGTTCTAGGAGTCAAAGTCTGGCCTTTCTGGAAGAGTCACAAGTGATCTTAACTGTTAGCAAACTCACCCACCCCATGAAGCCAATTTTTATATTAGAAATAAACAAAACTTCTTAAGACCTCTCTATATATAGTACCATAAAGATTTATGGCCGATTAGCTGTAGTAGTTGGGGCAACATATTTATATATAATGTTATATAAATCTGTAAAAAGAGAGGTAAGAGTGAAGAGGAGGAATGTCCATTATATAAATTCAAAGAACAAGTCTAAATACTTACTAATTATCTATTATTCATCAGAAATTGAGCTAGCTGTTATCTATGATACAGGGTTGAACTCATTGCTCACCTTCAGAATTTAAAGTCTAGTAGCAAAATTAAGCATGGACCAGAACATGGCTTGGCTACTCTGGGCAGTTATATAATTTCTATAATGTCTCATCTGCGAAACAAGAGTTTTTAGAAGATAGGAATGAGACAGTATTAGTAACAATTCATATGCAAATACCTGACACATAACAATTCATGAAGTAGTTGCCATTGCTCTGATAATAGTGTTTCTTTTCTTCCAGAAATGTGTATGTATAATAGAAACAATAAATAAATGTAAATCAGTTTTGCTATAGCCTCAAATTAAGATGATGATAACAGCTATCTTGGTGAAAAACAAGAAAATATAACATAAGTGAGTTATACCAGGCATGAAAACAATAACAGAGAGTTTTCTGTTGCTTCAGACCATGTAGACCTTGGCATACAGGACTACAAAAGACATTCTAACCTCTCCAAGTCATAGTCCTCCAAGAGATACAAAAATCAGATATACAAAACCATCCCAAGTTTTATCTTTTCAAACTGTCGGTTGTCTCTGCTCATTGCACCACACAGTTAAGGATACCTGTAGTACATTTTGTCTTGGTAATGCGTTGAGTTTCTGCCTGTCACTGGCCTGGAATTGACTACCAAATGCAAGCTTCATTGGACTTGGTGATATTTGTCTCTTGCACCATCCCTGAAGAAGAACTTTTGTAGTTTGAGATTAGACAGGGCATCTGAGAGCTCTAAATGTCTAGTGTAAGAAGTTAGAGGCTGGAAATGCTGTTCTGGATGTCTATGAAATGCAATTGATGAGCAAACTTTCCCCCCTGAGCCACTTTCATGTTATGGGGTGGGAGCTGCTCTATTTCAGTGATATGTGCTTGACTTCTCCCATCCTGGAGCCCATGTATTGAATGCCTCCAGGTTTAAAAGGAATGAGGGCAAATTAACTGTTCTTTTAAAGTACTAATGCTTCAGGCTCTTGTGCAATAAAACCTTGGCTGAATGGAAAATATTATTGTCTTCCTGATTTCAAAAGTTACTTGTTTACCTGTTGCTCATAAAGCACAGGGTAATTTGTGGTTGGGAAAAAGGTATTCTTTGTCTGATGGGTTTCATTTCAGCACTTCAGACTTCTCTGAAGATTGCAGAGATGTTCTATTGCTACACATTTACACAGCTCACCCCGAGGTAGGAGAATTTGTGTCTGGTAATACCTTCCTGCCTGCCAATTTTCCCTCACTGATTCAACCTTTGGAACTGATTTAATCAATGTATCAGCACATTATTCAAGGGGGGAAATGTTATTACAGCAAGGCTTTCACAAAGGCTGATGATTCATGCAGCCTCTATTCAAGACTTTTTAATCACACTGTATAATAGACGTGAATGTGAGTGTTGTTTATGCCTGGAATTTTGATGAAAAGGAAAATATTAAGGACCGGTAGGAGAAGGCCCGGTCTTGAATACAGACATTTGTTCTTTTGAGGAGAACTAAGAATGTTCTAGAATAAAAGGGCCACAAAATCCAGATATATCCTGATGGGCAAACCCGGTCAAGTGAGAGATGTGAGGATGTATGAAGGACAGTGAAGTGCTGAGCCTCTTCTCCACTGGAAGAAGTCCCAGCATTAAGAACAGAGGCCTGAGTTTCCATCCTTTTGTTTTATGGCAAGTAAATGTCCCCAATACTCAGGTACCTTATTTGTTAGCTTTTATTTTCCCATGGCTTCATGGGAATCAAAGGCCAGTAAGTTCCTTGTAGAACTTACTTGTCTTATACATATTCAGTTATTGATGAGTCCAAATCAGAATCTCAGAATCCAAGTGAAGAGCGTGTGCATGTATGTGTATGTGTGTTTGGACTCACCTGCATGTTTACAAGTATGTACGTATGCATGGTAATGTGTGAGTGTATGCACATATGTGTGCAAGTGTTTGCTCATCTGTACAAGTCATTCTCAGCTGTCATTCCTCAGAAGTTTCCAACCTTGGCCTTTTGTTTTCCCTTTGGAGAAGGGGTCTCTCACTGGCACCCAAGAATTGTTGGCTAGCCAGTAAGCTCCAGCTCACCACAGCACTGTGACTGTAAGAGCATGCCACCATACCCAGGTTTCCATGTGGATCCTGTGGTCCTTCTCTTTGCAAGCAATGTACTACCTAAGCATTTCCCCAGACCCAGTAAGAACCCCTCAATGTGAGGTCAGAGGCAATGGAATCCATTGAAGACATAGAGGCCTTGGGTCATTGGAAAAGCCTTCCTGACAAAGGGGGAAATAACTCCTTTTCAGCAGAGTTAGGCTGACAATACTAAGAGAAGATACAACACTCTGCTTAAGAGCAAAGATTTTGTGCTCAACTTGATGTGGATTTGAACCCTACTCCCTGTTTATGGATTGTAGAATCATAATGGCCAAATTTCTATTGTTTTAAAGGTTTGTCAAATTTAGAAATTTACTTGTGTGTTGCATGCCCTGCACACCTGTGCACTACATGCATACTTGTATCCGTAGAGAACAGAGGAGGTCATCAGATCCCTTGGAAGTGAAGTTATATATATACAGCTGTGATCTACCATGTTCATGATGGGAATTAAAGCCAAATTCTCTTCAAGAGCACCCAACACTCTTAACCACTGAGCCTTTTCTTCAGCTCTGTGGGCAAGCTTCTTGATGTCTTTGTGGTTCTGGTTCATTAACATAAAATGAGAACAATAATGCTACCTCCTTAGTGCAGAGCAGGAATGATTCTATCATATAAAATATGGAAAAAACACTACCATATCTGCCAGAGAAACTGGTTCAAGGACAATTGGCAGCTGTGGTAGCAATAACCATTGAGAACATAAGTCATCAGTCATTTTAAAGTAGCTGCAGTGATGGTTCCTTTGGAGCTCCCTTTGATGGAGGTCATATTCTTTATCTTTGGACCTTACTGTCTTTCTTAATGTCTTTCTTACTGTCTTTCTTAATGCTGGAACACATTAATACAGTTCCTCATGTTGTGGTGACCCCCACCATAAAATTATTTTTGTTGCTACTTCACAACTGTAATTTTGCTGCTGTTATGATCCATAATGTAATTATCTGTCTTTTCTTAGGTGACCCCTGTGAAAGGGTTATTCTACCTACAGGTTAAGAACCACTGCCGTAGATCCTAGTAAACTCATATCAGCTTATTTTGGAAACAGGATGTAGCTTAGGTTCTCTTGAATTATTTTGTGTAGCCAAGGATGATCTTGAACATGGTGGAGTTATGGGTGTGTGCTGCCATACCTAGTATATTTAGTGCTGGGATCAAACCAAGGTTTCATGCATGCAAGACAATCACACTAATATCTGAGTTACATCCCCAGTACAGTAGCTGTTCTTAAACGCTTTTGTCATCTGGCTGTTGAGGTTGGATAGATTTCAATTTGCTCTTTATTTTGCTGCATTCCAAGTGTGACTCACTTGAGCAAATTGTGTCAATTTACTCCTCAGAGGTAAACTGACAGATGAAAATAAAACAATTACTTGTTGCATAGGGTTATTTAGAGAATGAAGTAGGACATTCCATATTAAAAAGACTACCTAGCCTCAGGAGCATATTCAATAATGATGCTTCCCTAGGGTATGGAAGCAATACTTTATTTCATGGGGTAGCATTTGACATTGAAGTTCTTGATATTAAAATTGTATTTGACTTGGTAGTACATGCATAGCAATAACTTCCCCATTGACCATTCAGTTCTTGAGCTGGCATCATTGGCTGCCAATCTTCTCATTTTTCTCTATAATGATCAAATTCTCACAGCCCATTTAAGGTCTATATACTCATGACAGAATGGCCTAGACCACTGTCTCTCAAAATCTGGTTGAATCAACTACATCGATAGCACATGAAAGCTTCTGAGAAATTGAAAGCCTGAAGCCTCCCCCCTTACCCTACTGAAACAAACCAATTCTCATATGATTGCTTTCTAATAGTAAGATATTATTGCTTCAGTGTTCATTGACACCCCTATTTGGTTGTTACGTTGTTCTATGTATTAAGCTACATATACTGTGTATTATCATTTTCCAAGAGAGTTGTGAACCCTTGAACAGTTGAGTGCTTTGCTGTGGGTCACACATCTTGCTTAATAACAGGGCCAGGATTATATTGCCAAGGATCCAAGATTCCACTTCCTGACTCTGCCCTTAAGAGCTGTGTCCTTTGCAGTTTGATCTGCTTTTCTTTCTCTAGAGTCTGTTATCCATTGATCATTCTTTTACCCCCTCCACAAATCACAGATGGTTAACTGTATAGAATTGCATTTCTTTGATATTCCATCAACCGTACCAGGGCAAAATCTAAAATGACTTAGTGAACTAACTATGAAAGATTTATATACCAATATGAATGACTCTTGGTTGTGTGTTCTGAAACCTCTGTGTTACTATTTCAGCTTTCTTGTGCAATTAAGTGCTATACTTCAGTGGCTCTCCTTTTTACTTTAATTGCTTTAGGTTTATCTGGGGACCTTGTTTTTAACACAGATTTTTAGTCACTCATGTGCAGAGATTCTGAGTCCTCCAAAATTGAATCTAAGGCTAGGAATATACAGCTAGTACTTTTGAAACCTGCTTGGATTTTTGAGTCAGGTTGCCTGGCTTCCAATCCAAGCTCTGCCAAGTGTCTAGCTGGCTACTTTTGTGCTTTACTTACCTCAACTTGGAAAGAGGTCTGGCAGTATCTTTCCATCAACATAATGTCACTATAACCGTTACACATCACAATTAGTATGAAGCATTTAGTAGAGTGTTGAACTCACAATTGGTGATCAAGAAATGTTAACTGGCATTCTTTTCAAATCTGTGCTTTTGTGGTTACTAAATAGTTATCAGTTTCAAAGGAAGATTCTCTTTGCATGAATACATACACATCTCCAGATGAACTGAATCACCCTTTAAAGCTTAACACTCATGTTATCTTGTCCTTGAAGTCTTTCTCATCTTGCTCTCAACTTGAATCACTGTTCCTTTTATAGCTCATCCACTTGTCCTCCCCCTAGAATAGAAGGCAGTTCACTCTGCAGCAAATTTTAGTAAGAACTTTGCATCTCTTTCCTAGGTTGCCAACCCCTAAGTATATTATAGCCATCTTGTGCTTCTACCAGCGCTTGGTGCTGTGTAGCTTTCCAATCCACTTTGCTATGTTGAGCTGAAGTTCTAGAAGTGAGAAGCCTCCACTATAACACTTCAAAGAACAATCACTTCCCTCTCCCACGCTTAAATAAGTGCTGAGAGGCATAAGATAATCTCTGCTTTGTTTCTGCTGCAATTTGAGGGGAAATATCCAGAAAAGTCAGAACTGGGTGGAATACTACCACCACCAAACTACCAATGATTGCCACTATTTAGAAAAATAAATTCTCACCAGATGGAAGACATTTTCTGAAATCACATTGCTTAGGTCTTGGAGGAAGAAACAAGGCCATTCCTGTCAGGGAGTGTCCATTAACTTGGTGGGTAGGGAGATTCTACTTGACTTCAGGGTGAGTTTCTGTACCAGCTTCTAACAGATAATTAAGTAATAGAGGAACTTACACTTCAGGGCACATGAAACAGTAGCTTGATAAGTTTTCTGCTTTTAACTGACTGTTTAAGGATTTATATTCAGTTTGAGTCTCTAGAACCTACACTTGATAGAGCAAGGATTCGAACCCTGAGAGATGAAATGCACACATCACATCATGAATTCCCAGACTGATGCTGCTGGGGATTTTAAGGATCATTGACACCAGGAAGCAGCATCCAGATAATTGTTCTTTTGCTAGTTCTACTTTTTTTCTTCATCTTTTCTTTTCCTTTTTCTTTCACAAAATATTCATGAGTCTTTATAGCTTGTTTCTCTGGTCTCCTTGATTATGCCCTATTCTGAACTTACTAGCATCTCTGGGGATTCAAATTCAAGCTCTTACACTAATAAGCCGTGTTACCTTGGACATATCAGTTGTACTCGTGGAGAATAAATTCTTTTCATTAAAGGAGAAAACTGGGATGAGAGAGTTTTTAGATCCTTTTTATCTCTAACACAGATTCTCCAAGAAACAGAATTGTGCTGTTCCCTTTTAAGGGAAACCCATTCTTTCCTGATGTTGATATTCTGGCAGCCTAGTGAGCCAGGTAATTCCACTCAAAGTTGTCTTGCAAAGCATTTAAGGAGTTTGGAAGCAGGATATATTCTGTTTCTCCTGTTAAATCTATTTTAGTATTCCAAGTGACACTAGCTTCTGCACAGCTCACATTCCTCATGAACATGTTGTGTGGCAGGTCATATACTGATTAAGACCTATTCGGAGAAAACTTATTCTTTCTGATGGATATCCAAATGTATTGATTGTTTTTTATCTCTATCATAAGATTGCTTTCTGGTCTTGTGACGGATGACAGCTCTCCACACCACTTCATCTGCCAACTGGACAGAGGGTGACACAGACAGTGTTCATGTTTTGTGGACTGAGCCATTAGCTATGACAGGCAGCTCCAAGCCCTCTGTGACCCTGTCATAGCCCTAACATGGTCAAACTGTGCAAGATTAGACATGTCTGAGCTGTACGTTGATGCTCAAACTGATGGCTCAGTGAAAAGAACCTTTGAAAGTGCCAGGAGCTTCTGAAAAGATCCTATACAGGGTGGGACCTGGAGAGATCTGAGAGTGGTGCCTGGAGTCTGTGCTTTGTGTTACCTCTCCATATATCAGTGCAATAACAAGACATTCCTAGAAAAATGAAGACGTGTCTATGAGCTCAGTTATCCAAAGTTATAGCAAGCCCATAGATTAAGTATTTATTATAACAATTCAGGTTTATTAAGCTCTCACTATGTTTCATGCACACCATGTAACTCTGACTAGTTTTCATAACAATTCAATGAACACAATAGTATTGTTCCTGTTGTCTTTAATTTGTAGATTATAAAATGAGGCCCAGAAAGGTTAAGGAACTTCTCAGAGTTAAAAAGTAGGTGGCAGAGTTAATAGTTCAACTTATTTAACAAGTAGGAAGTCTTATCTCTTATGTGCTACTGCAGGCAACTTTGCGTCTTATCCTTAAAAAACCATTAAGAATAGAGAGACATGAGTAGCTTTTGTTTCCTGTGCTATTACTAGCAACGTGGGGCCAAGGAGAAAGTATTATTTTAAACTTACCTCTTGTATGGGGCCATGAGGCATTGGCATGATGAAGCAATATATCTGCAGGACCATTTCAGGGTGATCTGCTATTATTCTTACCCACCATTCCTCCCTGTTAACTTTCCTCTGGATCGTTGGTAACATTGGCACCACTTTTCTGGGGCATCACTCTCTATAGATGAGACATGGAAAGTTATGATCGAGAATTGTTTCATAATTAGCATTACTCCTTATATTCTTCTGAAAAGAAGCTTATGGATCTCCCACAGAAGCCATCATTAAGTGACATGGAGTGACAAAGACACCTGAAACCTTGTTGAAGAAATGCAGGAGGAAGAATGTAGGAGCAGCAAGCAGTATTTCTATCAAGAGTTTGGAGTGGGGATAATTTCAAGCACTTAATAAGCACCATGTGTGTGTCTGTGGGGCTTCCAATAAACACATGGCTTCTGTCCTCAAGGAGCTCAAACATCTCCTAGCATTAAAATGATCAGTGAACTTGAGCATTCAGTTTGGCTTTGAATTCAAGCCAGGCAAAGTGAAACTTGATGGATGATTCAGTATCCATCTGCTAAGTGAAGTAGTGTCTGTTCTTCACCAGAGACAAGCTTCTCTACCAAGCTGAATAATGATGACAAATTATTATTTAATATCAATAATAGCCAACATTCTTTGAGAGTTCATCGTCTACCAGCTATTGTACCAAGCAGAGGGCATGCATTATCTCATCTAATCCCCATAAGTATCTCCATAGTGTACATCAAATTACCATCATTGTGCAAATGAAGCAGTTAAGATGAAGAAGAGTCACCATATGTACCCATACATAATATAAGGGGATATCCTCAATTAAGTTTTCACACAAGTTTCATATCTGTCTTTGACAACATCATCACATAAAGTTTTGTGTTCTTTCTGTCTCCAAAGGCATTAATCACAGCTGTTTTGCTTCAACATTGCCATTCATGTCCTAACAATTCAGATGCAGCTACTTCCCTTGCATGGTTCAAATATAGAAAACTTTATGAAACAACAAGATGAGCCACAATAGGCAACTCATCATCTGCCTTTTTCCAAGAAGGAAGTAGGGATACAGGTAAAATGTTGGTTGGCCTGAGAAATGGCAGGACTTCAGACACCTTCCATTCCCACATCCAGTATTGGCCTCTGAAGATGACTTGGTTCATGTCATGAACATGTTTACCATCAGTCTTATTGGTCCTGGAATTCAAGGTGACATAGGAAGGACAATTGAGGAGCCACATGAAGAGCCAAAGAAGGACAAGATATCCTGTTCCTTCACTCCAATCCACCTATCTGATGGCTAGTGTTGCTGTCAATAGCTCTGCCTTTTTTGTTATGTGCCATTTTGAGGTGTCCATGCCACAGCCATTTTTCAGAGACACTTGGCTTTGATAGAACTCTCTTCCTCCTGCATACATATATTTCTTACATATGCATGAGCCCAAGAGCATGCTCTCTATAGTCAACCACAATGTGTGGCAGCTATGTGGCCTTGTGTGTATCAGTTAACTGTGAGCCT
This sequence comes from Mesocricetus auratus, assembly GCF_017639785.1. Taxonomy (NCBI): domain Eukaryota; kingdom Metazoa; phylum Chordata; class Mammalia; order Rodentia; family Cricetidae; genus Mesocricetus; species Mesocricetus auratus. The sequence continues at coordinate 100,219,085 of NW_024429188.1, read as the reverse complement.
CAGTGCCTTCAGTAAATCATAAATAGAGTTGGTCACAAAGAGTGTTGTGTGTACATTCAGCCAAAACAAGTATGGCCTTTCATATTATTGCCTAGCCCATAGTAAGCAATAAATGTAGCTCTCATCATCAAACTTGGAGGTCACAACCTGTGCCCCCAGCCAAGTTCAGCCACCTTCCCCCCCCAAAAAATGAACTAAAAGAGCTAATTGAAAGATAGAAAGCAGAAAATGGAAATTTATTCAATATAGTCCCATTGGAAAGAGAGGCAAAGGAATGTGGAATTTCCCCAATCTAGCTTTGGTGTCCCAGGTGAGATTAAAGTTGAAATAGAGGTCCTAAGGTTTGCATAGGAACCTGCCTGTGACCTGTCCTTGTCTGGGCTAAAGTAGCCTCACAAGTTGTTAGAATTGTGAAATCTCTTTTTCAGGAGACAAGTCCTTCTCTGTCTGGGGACTTTTCCTTCTCCTAGCTTTTAATTCCTGGGGAAATTGCCATCTAGGAGGGGGAATCACTGTTTTAGTACTTAGGTAGATTGAGAGAGATAAGTGTCTATTCAGATACTCTTCATTTCTGATGGGATCTTTAGAATTTAAGAGCTTTTGTGGAGTATTTTACACCTTCACATTGTGTCTTCCCTGTTTAGAATGCAGAACAATATTCTCTATTATCATCAAATTATTTGCTTTTTCATGTTCCACAAAATTCACCATTTTATATTGAACAATTCAGTGAAATTTAGTACACTGTTGATACTGTGGAATTATCATCACTGTAGTTCTGAAACATTTAAAAAATCACCCCAAAATGAGACCATTAAGCAACCACTCACCATCTTCCACCTATGAAATTATTTACTTTCAAATCCGTTTCTGATACTGTGTTATTACATGAACCTGAGGAATTGAGGCAGATCTATTCTGGGTGGTAAACTTTTCCTAAAAATCAGGAACATATTCACAAATAGAGGAAACCCAAGCACTGTCTTACAAGAGAATACAGTGAAAAATCCAAAGTGATAAGCCCTCACTCTGGCCATCAGCAAAATCCACTCTCTGATATTTATTCCTTATATTTTACATTATGTTCTTGTTTTTTCACTGAATGAGAAAAGGGACCTGCGTCTTTCAGTAAAGTGAAGGGATGGATTTTTCTACATGGTCCTCTAAACAAGTGATGAGAAAGCCAGGAGAAGGTTAGCAGGTCAGTCTCTCTGCACTTCATTTCCATCCTGACACATTCCAGGAGAGCAATTTCAGACTTGGGAGGCTCCAGATAACCCTCAGGGGAAATGTAGCCCTTTGAAGTTACTGGTTGTCTGTTTCTGCAGCTGCTGATCAACTCACACCACCCAAGTTAGAGGGGCCCCACTCATCAGCACTCGGGTGCAGCCTAGTTGACCACTACACGGCAGTGGAGCCCTATATAAGCATCCCACAGCAGGCTGTTTGAAGGGCAGGCTTCATTAGTCGGCTGCCATGGAGACAAAAGAGAAACTCCAGTTGGCAGTGTCTTCAAGAAATGTAGAAAAGGAAAAACAGAAAAAGGAAAAAATAGAGAGAGAATTCTTTGGTGCCAATACTGCGGGATTTTGCAAATGGCTATGAAGCCTATGTGTTAGTCAGTTTGCACTATGGGATGGTGGCGCTACCTAAGAAGGTTTCTGCTGCCTTGAGAGCCAAAGAGTGAACAGGCTTCTTGGTTTAGTGACTATTGGTTGAGGCAGGAATTTTGTTTTGTTTTGTCATTAATTTTTGGCTAGGATGTTGATACTTTGGTCACTGTGCTACCATCTTAATAAAGTATAATTTCCTTCTGTAAAACGATGTCCTTTTGGGGGGCAACTTTGATGCAGGTGGTTTTGTGTGCGTTTGTGTGTGTATGCATACTGATGTTCAAGGCCAACCTCCCGTATATGCTGGATGAATACTTTACAAGCCAGTTATATCTCCAACCCTTGCTGCAGTTTTGAGGCTATAGGAAGAAGTAAAGCAGGACTGATGATATACTTGGGAAACCTTACATTGTTTTAATGGTTAATGAGGTTTTCATAGTCTAGAAGTAAATGCCTAAGAGATGGTGGCACTCTTAATGGGCTTCTTCTGATGGGAATGTTACAGTTTAACCTCCCTCAGAATTATCCTAAACACCAGGGACGTGCCTTTTCAGAATTCACATTCCTAATGCCTCGGTGAATTATCTGACTCTATATGCTAAGTTAAGAACTAGTTAGAATATGTTTGATATTCAGATAACTGGGTCCCCAGGTCAAAAACACTGCTGGCATCAGAAAGATATGTTTGAGCAAGTAACTTGATTGGCTCTGAATATTTGGTCTTGGACCTGAGCTCAGGGAAATAGCGGCCTTGGGAATGCTGGGGGTAGGAACTGTGAAGGGGTAAATTGAAAGGCAGAAGGATGCTTTTCATTTTCTTTTTTTTATTTTTATTTTTTTGTTATTTATTTTTAAGTTTAAATTTAGATTAGAAACAAGGTTGCTTCACAAGTCAGTTCCAGGTCCCTCTCCCTTTCCCTTCCCTCCTCCCGTGCCCTCCCCCCAACCCCTCCATTATCCCCTCATGTCCCCAGGGAGGGTGAGGCCCTCCATGGGGGTGTCCATAGTTGCTTTTCATTTTCAATCTGATCTTTTAACTGGTTATTGGGGACTAATGGGCAGACCCAGCTTGGAGCACAGATTGGGGCCCCGGGATCAGAATAAGCTTATTATTCATAAAGTTACGAGCTAGTTATCCCAAAAATGGGGCATTATGAAATAGGGCTTTTCCCTCATTTCTGTTTATGCACATTTCCTGCTTTACAAAGAAACTCAAGTAAGTGGCCATTACCATTATCTGTGATTGAAAACACGTTATGTGACGTTGTAGGACAAGCTTTGACAGTTATAGCTTTAACTTCATTCATGAGATTAAATTTGAAAAGTATTCTTGAAGGCTTAATAAATAGAGATTTCTAAAAGTTCCATGCTCAAGGGTATTTTCTGATCCTCATGTCTGTTTGAATTGAGAAAGGATGAGATTTTACCTCCTAGTCACAAGGTTGGAGAATTAGTAGCTCCTACTAAATTTGCCCCTTCTGTTCCTGGAGTAAAGTATTTATTAAAAATCAAGCTGCATTGTGGATGGAAGTCAAATCATTTTTATTGCTATACTTAGATGGATTCTTATAAATGAACATGAAATAGTCTAGTTTAATGTCTCTTAAAAGGCAAGTATTTCACAAAGGGGGACGTTTCTGCACAGCTAGCCTTATTTTGGCCTGTGGTCTATGTTTATCTCAAAGCATTTAAAGCATCTAAGTCAGCTTAAACTTGACCTTTAACTGGGTCTGGGGAGAAGACCAGACCTAGAGGCCCACTTCTGTCTCTCTTCTTCCTCAGTTGCTCTTCAAGATGTCCTACCATCATTCTGTAGTTGCATACCTACTAATGTCCCAGTATCTGTATAGATGTCACAGACCATATTATTTCTGTGTTTCCTGACAGACACTGGTCCACGGAGAAGTTTTCTGAGGGGATTAAGTGAGATTCCAGGACCATCTTGGTCCAAATCAAGGATCTGATCCAATAACTGTAAACTAAATTTTTTGTTTAAAAGCCTCCAGCATCTCTGTGGAAGTCCCCATTCCTTATCTTCTCAGAGATGCTGATTTCGCTTTCTTGAGAAGTTCCTTTGCTGATAACACATTTGAGGTGAGTTAAAATGTCGTTATTCCACAGCCTAAGCTTCCTGTTCCTAAGGGTGAGTTACACAATTAATCCTAAATAGTTCCAGCTGTTAGGGTTTCCCAGAGGACGCTCCTTGTGAAGTGGTTTCCCTTTTCACTGCTTCTAATGAGGCTGCATACTTTATCTGTAATAGACAATGCTAGATTACACAGCTACATCTTTATGGTACCTCTAAAACCCTAGGGTTTTAAACATTCTCTAAGATCACTCCTGACAATCTTATATCCAATGGCATTTCCCAGTTGTGGAACCAACAACAAAAAACTTTCCCATTTCCTCTCATGCATTGAGCCTAGCGCTTCTGCTCTGTGCTATGTACGCAGTTTGTCTAGGGAAATGTCTCTTCACTTTTTAAAGCACACACACACACACACACACACACACACACACACACACACACACACACAAACGACAGGAACACTGGGTGTGTTCAGGGGGATGGATAAAGATGAAAGGCAGATAGAACAATGAAGAAAGTGATGTCACAATGACGCCAGAGAACCACTAGCCAGCAAGGGTGTATTAGGAGTTCAAGAGAGATTGAGATTACACAGTATCAATTGTGAACTCTGTAGGATAAGCAGCCTTGAGAAAAACATGCCAACAAGATCACGGAGAATCGTGAAGCAGACAAGACTCTGAGAGAAGGAAGAAGGGAAGGTGAACAAGCACTCACAGGACAAAGGAATCAACCATAAAGTCTCAAATAATGAAGCGCTCTCTCCACAGAGCCTAGGCTCCCTGTACCTCAAATGGAAGTTCAGGACCATGTATCTTCAAAATAATCACCATCTAATGACTTTAAAGTCCAAGATGCCATTCTGAAGATTTAGATGGCAGAATAATTGCCAAAATGCAGGAAACCATGGGATTGATCCCCAGTACCCCATATGCTGGGCGTGGTGACATAGACATATAATCCTAGTACTTGGGAGGTGGAGAAAGGAGGACCTGGATTTCTAGACCACCATTGACTAGAAATGGAGTTGAAGGCCAGCCTGGACCACATGCCACCCCATTTCTCTCCAAAGTAAAAAAATAACAAAACACCCCATGCATGATTGAAATACACCCAGTCTTCCTTTCAATGTATTTGAAATTTTGGTACAAGTTCTTTTATTCCTCCAGAGGGAAAACTGATCACTTTACAACATGCTCGTATTAAACAGATACCCATGCAAAGTCCCGAATAAAATGCTTTACCTTAGTGATTCCCAAGCACCAGAGCAGAATAATTGTCACAGATTCTTACTAGTTAAAATATCATGCTCTAGGTCTGAGAGATGACTCATCAGTTAAGAGCATTTATTGCTTTTCTAGAGGACCCTGATTATAGTCCCAACACCCACAATGGATGGCAACCTTCTGTAGCTCCAGTTCCAAGACATCCAACACCATCTTCTGGTTTCTGCAGGTACAAGACATGTATCAAGTATACACACAGGCAAAACATTCATGTATGTAAAAATAAATATGTAATTACAAATAAAAGCAAAATACCATCCTCCCAGGGACTGGAGAGGTGGAGTAATTGGTGCTTGCTAACAGCATGAGGACCTGAGTTTGAGTCTCCAGATGCCTAGAATTTAAAATTCCAGACATACTAGTTTATGCTTGTAATCTGAGTGCTGGAGAGGTAGAGATAGGAACATCCATGGAGCTCATTGAGTAGTCAGCCTAGATTATGCACTACTTTCCAGGTTGTATTTGAGACTGTGTCTCAACATAGAAGTCAGAGATTGCATTGCGTCAACACCCAGTGTTGACCTCTGTTCTATTCTACCTATCTTTGTGTCTGTAGCTTTAATTCACAGCCCACCACAAGCTTCTGCTGCCCAGCAAGATGTTAGCTTTAAGCTGTGACTTTTCTCTGATATTATGCAAATTCATTTTTATCACTGACTTTAAGTTAGATTGCTTTCTAACAAGGCCTAGACTCAAATGGGTACCAATTATATCAGCAACAAACTGAAACAATATAAAGACCCAAAATTAATGCAGAAAAACAGGTGACCAAGAAAATGTAAACCTTTAAATAAATAGAGAGTCCAATTTTTCACTCATGTACCTGCTTCGTTTGAATTGCCTATCCTTAGCTCCAGTTAAACTTTACAAAACCAGTAAACCAACTGTGGGCTATGGTTTACAGGCTTTATCAATTACTTTGATTTATATTATTATCATTGTTTGCGATGTGTGTGAATGAAGGTTCCTGTGCTATGATATAAGGAGTCAGTTCTCTCCTTCTGAAAACTCTGGATCTAGGGATTGAACTCAGATCCTTGGCCTTGTATAGAAAGTGTTTTTACCTGTGTAGCCATCTTGCTGGCCAGGGTTTGATTTAATTTTCAACACTATATTATGATATTATTTATTCAATTAGGATCCAGCTCGTGGTTTCCATTGCCATTACTTAATAAAAACGGGATGACCTCCTTTGGGAAATGGTTGGTTCTAAGAATGAACCTGGAAATAGTGCAAATACTTTGCAGTGCCAGAAAATAAGCAAGTCCTAATAAACAAACAAAAACAAAACACCAATGGGACATACCTCATGAGTCAAGTGACCAAAGCTGGAAAAATCGGAGAAACTGTGTGAGTTGTATCATTCTACAACCTAAGTATTCAAAGCCTGAAAGCACAGTTAAGAATCCACATTGATATAATTAAATGTTTGAATAAATCAGTGAGCTGAGGGACGATTGCATACAACTCCAATTGATTCTTGCAGATATTTTGCCCACACAGAGTGGAGCATAGCTCTCCTTTCTTTACTTCTGAGAAGTGGTTTGTGCCTTTCCCGTAATGAGTATAGCTTATAGAAGAGGAGGAGTAAAGAGGAGGAGCCTTCCACTGGCAAATCCTGCCATGTAGTATCTCAGCCAGGTACTCAAAGCCAATATCATCAGCCGTAAATCATGTTAAGAATAAAGGTCAGACAAATTCCATCAGGTGAATATTTTATAATGTTGCTCTTCAATTGTCGGGGTCACAAAAAAACATCTGAGAAATCGCTGTAGTCAAGCAGATCCTAAGGAGATGTGACACTGAAATGGACAGAACAAATAAAAGTTAAGAAAATATGAATAAAATGTAGATTGTAGGTATAATAACACACCACTAATAGCCCAAGAATTATAACAAAAGTACTTATAGAACTAAGATGTTAATAATGGATAAAAGTGGACGGCTGGGGATGCTGCTCTGTGGAATAGTACTTGGCAAGCCTGAGTAAGGCCCCAAGTGACATTCATAGAACTAAAAATAAATTGCTTTCCTTGGCGTGATAACACCCACCTGAAATCTTAGCACTCTGTACAAGGGCAACCTGGGATATATATATGAATGAAACCTTATTGTAAAATAACAAAAACAATGTAAGAAAGCCTTTTTCTTCCTCAAATTTTCTGTGAATCTAAAGCTATATAATTTAATTTTATATGATATAAAATTAAAAGAATATTATTTGGATCAACGTTTTTGTGGTTCCTTCAATTTCATAAATAAGGTAAGTACCTCACTCAGCTTGCCACAGTCATGGCCCTAGTTCCAAATGGAATACAAACACCTAGCTTCCTGAAAGAGAACTGTGTACACATCCCAGATGGCCAGTATGTTTTGTGTTTGTATATAAAGAAAGTCAGGCATGGTGAGTAATGCCTATAATTCTAGCATTTGGTTAGTAAAATAGAAACTACATGAAATCTTGTTAAGGCAGGAAAGAAAGAAGGGAGGGAAGGAGGACAGGAGGAAGAAGGGTAGGAGGAAGGAGGGAGGGAAGAAAGGAAGGAAAGAAGGTAGGTCACCATGCAACCTCCTTCTTATAATTGTCTGTATTGACCATTATCCTGGCAGAGAGAATTAGCACTCATCTACCTGAGCCTGTTTCTAAATGCCTGAACCTCTGTCCTAGAATTTGGTATGATCAAAGTAGGTTTTGTTCTTTTTGTTGCTTTCCTATTGCCTTTCACATAAATACTGATAAGACAGGAAAAGCATCTATTTAAGCCTTGAGGTCTTAGGTGTAGACCTTTCCCTCACCCCTCCCTCCACCTCCATTTTGTTCATTGGTGTAGAGAAGCTAGGCTGCCAGGGCATGGCAGAAATCTGGGTAGACACATTGCTTTCACCCTATTCCCTCAGGTGAAACTGCATCAATGAAAGAACAATACTGAGTAGACCTGTCTTTGGCAGGAAGATATGTCTGGAGGGGAGTTGAGTTCCGGAAATAGTTGATGCAGACACTAAATCACAGAATGTACGTTCTGCTCTCTGATGAGCATCTCTGTAAGAAGATCCCTCAAAGTAAGACTTGTTGATTCTCTTTGGAGTAAGTGGGTGAATCTGGTATTTGTCTCCTGCTAAATGAAATGCTAGAAAGTAAATGCCAACGACACCATCCGGATTCATTGTGGCATTATCTCTGGCTTCAGGTGAACTTGGGTGTGGATCTACCTTTAATTCCAGGGTCCCTGAATTGCTTAACAGTGAGACCTGTACAAGTCACCTAACCATCACAGAATCTGAGTTCCTTGCTCTGTAAAATGTGGATGCCAAAATGGAGTTTCGCTGTGATGAAGTGAACTAGTGAGGCCAGCCCATAGGGAAGATGCCTGCTCAATGACAGTCTTCTTCAGTGAGGGCTACAGCTTGGAGCCTGGATAGAAAACTTCCACTAGAAACTGTCTCCAGGATGGCTCTGGAGATGCTGTTTGCATGGGACTCACTAGCTTTCCTGCATAGCACATTAGAATTGGTTCAGGAACAAATGCTTCTCTTGGGAGATTACTGGAAGAATCCCCATGGAAAACAATGGTTGTCCAAGGTGATGCCACACATGAGTACCACTTCTTACTCTCTTTTCAGTGTCACTAAGAAGGGGTTTCCAGAGGAGAGCAGGTCTGGAAGCTTGGCCATGCTTTCCTCATCTATTTGGGGTGCTTGTAGTATTGTTTGAGTTGGGATGTATGATGGTTTCTGTCTAGGCTTTGTACTGAGAGCCTTGGGGTTTAGGGGCAGCAGCAAGTATCAGCCTTCCCAGGTGCTCATCTGAGAATGCCCTGATGGAGTTCTGTTTCAGTGACATTCATAACTGGAGAAGTCTACTCTTTCCTTTTGTTTTTTGGATTGTGCAGCTGAGGACCAGATGACATCATTGAAAACTGGGGGATAGAGTGGGGGCTAGAAACAGCTGTTGCCACAGGAAACAAGGCTTCCCTGCTTAGAGAACACACTGCTCCAAAATGTTCTTTGGGGGTGGAGGTAGATCCAGAATGGCAGCTGTCCTCTACCTGACTTTTTCTTTGTGTACCCAGAGGTCAGGCTGAACTCTAATTACCCACAGCAATTCCAAAACCAATACTTGACCTGCAAAATCTGCGTCCAGCTTGCTCTACTTGACTTATATGAATACACTCTCATCTTGTGGTCAGTACACCATCTCTTGCCCAGAGTGTTTGAACGTGGTCAACATTTCAAAGGGCAGAGTAACAAAGACCATGCAGACTCGTGTTTATGGCTTATGTTTTTTACATATGCTCAGTTCTACATTGGAGAGATGTATATTAATCATCCAACCTCAGGGGTAAATTCTTACACCGAAGGCTTGATGCTGATAGTTTAATTTTAGGTCCCAGCCGCAGGTAGAGGATGGGTATTTGAGGATGAGGGAATTTTCCTAGATACTTGAATTGATGATATTCCTACAGTGCCTTGTTTCTGCAGACTATACTATCCCTATTTGGGGAACCACACACAGTCTGCACACTTCTGGTCCATTACACCACAGCTATAAAGTCCTGGAACCAAAGAAACCCCTACCAGATGTCTGTAGATAAAAACAAAGTTAGCCGCACTACCGTATAAGCCACATATTGTTGTAGTTTTAAAAATAGACTGCGGCTTTTGGTTTAGTTGCTCACTCACCCCACTTCCTGATAGAATGATACTGCCCAGGCGAAGTGGCTCTGGGGATTTCCTTGGCTCTTTTTTTCCTCGATTGGCATCTTCTGCTTCTAAATAAAACCTCAAATACTCCTTCCAGAAATTCAAGTCAATCAACATTTATTGAGCACCTACTGGGTTCATGGTCCTGTTCCAGGCCTTGGAATTGGAGCATGATGTTACACGAACATATGCCCCAACTGGACCTCATCCAGTCTGGAGATGAGGCCTAGTGCTGCGGGAGACTGACTGGAAGAGGCTGCAGGCTGCAGGAAACTTTTAGATGGGAGCTGGATATGTGTGACCTCTTAAAACTCTTTCCTTGTCAATTTTCTTTGTTTCTGGAATACACTGACCTGTATCCAAAATGGGCCTAGCTCATGTTCAAAGCTATGTGATGAAACTTATTACCTCTTTCCAAAGCCCCTTTCCTATTGGTATATACAGCTTCCTCTTAACCGTGCCAGTTTTCTTGAAATGTTTGTTAGCTGCTCCTGATAGAATCACTTCAAATGAAAAAGTGTCATTCCTGTGGATATTTTCTTTACAGCCAAGCAACTGTAACTAGTGACATTACCCCTACCAGTCTGGAGTGACTATAGATCTTTGATACTGCTGAATGACTCCGCCAGGGGTTCCAGTCTGCTTTTATACAAGTGAATTGCCTGATTCAAATAAAACGGGCTGCATTGCTCTTGTCCCCCTCCCCCCAGTTCCCTGCACTCGTCCCCACAAGCATGTGACTCAAAGCCCAAAGCTACTGACCATTCAGCCAGCTGTCTGCCTAGCACAGACATATCAAGTTGGTCTACCCTAACCAACTGGCAGTCGAGCTTGATTGAAAACCATGTGGTGAGTTTTAATATGGGAATTTCTGTACCGGTCTGGTTTGGCTAGACTAGGTACTTTGCCATACCCTGAAAGCACTTGTGTGTATGGGGCCACATTTTACTTTTACAGTGGGAATTTTATGAGTAGGAAGGACTGCTTTACAACTGTGCTGCTGAGGGCTGCATTTGCTCATCATTTGTTGAAGTTTCTAAGAATTTCAATACTGGCTCTAGTCCTTGTGTTGAAGCTCCTGCTTCGGTGCCTAGACAGTCCCTGCCTGCTGGCTCCCATGCATTGCGTCAAGTGCCACGATAGCGGCAAGGACACAGCATGCCATATGAACCAAGAGAGGAAGGAAGGATCACTTCTACTTGGGAGGGGAGAAGGCCAAAGGCAGCTCAGAGGAGGTGATATTGGAGCTAAGTCAGGTGGAAAAGCTATTCTAAGCAAGGGGATCTGTGTGAGCAAAGACATTCGAGGTATTGGGGGAACCTTGTCTGGGAGGTGGGAGGGAATTAATTAATAAAGAGCACCTTGTTATATAGAGCGGTTCTTTCCAACTGTGATCCAGTCACTAAGAATGCACCACATCTTGGTCAGCATTTCCAGACAAAGCAATGTGCACAATTGTAGATCAGTTGCTCCTTCACTGTATGAAGCCACATTCCCTTAAATGGTGGCCACACCAGTAGCAGCCAAGGACTGCTGCTTTGTGAGAGAGAGGAGTTAAATCTGAGAAGATTTATTTTGGTCCCATTACCAGCGGTCTTTGCTGAGCAAGGCTTAACGAGAGCGAAGCTCCTAATGAACTCCTGAGTGTCACCAACGTGTTCAGGGCTGGCTTGCAAAGCCAAAGAAATGAAAAGAAAGAAAGAAATCAAAGGGTCCTTCAAAAGAAAAGAGGTAGACAGTAATGGCTATGGGGTTTGGACTTGCCTGCTTCCTGATTGGCAGGCTGGAATTACAGCTTAGCTGTGTTTGAAGGGTAGTTTCCCTCTAATGCTGTTATTGATACTAGATTCTTTTTTTCCCACAGAGAGACTTATGTTGAAGAAGAAAAGAAAATATTTGATCTCTGATTCACGGGCATGTTGAATGGCCCATGCAGCTGCTTTATCTTTAAAAATAAAGCCTTTTTTTTCCTTTTTTTGGTCCCCTCAAGAATCAAAGAAAGCAATGTAAGGTTTTTGTCACTAACTGTGTGCCTTTCACATCTTTCACATGCCTTTATCTTCCAAACCTTACAACCCTGCTGCTTCTTTACCATAGCGAACAGGGAAATGTCAACCAGTAGTGTGGAGAGTGTGAAGCCTCGAGTGCCAGCACCTACAAAGAGATGACAGGTGACTGCTCAGTGACTTCATTCTACTTTCTGCCCTGTGCCTGTCTCACCTCAGGCAAGCAAAAGATCTGAGAGCATGGAGCTTGGAGAGGCCATAGAGAAAGAACACTGAGTCCAACTTGTACAAATTAGGAAATGGAGACCCACAGAGTTACTCTCTGTGGATTTGTTGATGGTCATGACACCACCCTTGGAGGCAACACCGGGATTCGTGTTCGGATTTCTTTCTCTCTTAGTCTTTTTACCAAATATAAGCTCTAGTCCCTCTTCCTGTCCTTTTCCCTGTCAGAAGCAGGAGATAATTCTGGAAAGGAGGGGAAGTGAGTGTCTTCTTTGTTGCAGATGCCACAAGGTGCTGGAAAGAGAAACAGGCCTCCTTGCTGCCTACACTTACTTGAACTGCCTTGTTCCTCTCTGGTCACATTTCCAATCAGCAAGCTTGCTGTCTTATTTATTTATTTAGCCTTGTTAGAGACTCTAAGTTGCAGAAGGGATTCAGGTAGACCAAAGCTTCCCTTGTGACAGCTATTGCTCTCAAATCACCAGTCAGCCATGGTGTAGGTTCACCTTCTCCAGGAAACACTCCCCCATTTCCACATGTGAGCTGTACAGGATTATCCCGGCCTAGCCTTTAAACTAAGGTATGCCATTACTTAATGCATCTGCCTGCCTTTCTGGGGTGTGAGTTCTTCAGCAATAGCAACCATTTCTCTAGGGCATAGAAAAGACCTAGGCTAAAGTTGACAATGAATATTTTTGAACGATTGAGAACCCAGGTTTTCATAGTAACAAAGTTTCATGCTTATCTCCTCAGCAACTTAAAAAGTCATCCATTCCAGGTAATGAAATGGGCAAGCAAGGCAAGCTTTTATTCTACTTGCTGGGCTTAATACTTCTGCCACTGCTGACTCAAATCTGGAGCAGACACTGTGATGTCTGCCTTGTGTGAACTAGCTCAGTCCTACAGTTTATTTCTCTCAGTGTCTGTGGCAACAGACTTCAGGAAGCAGTGTAAAGGTTGTTTTGATAGATGTTGAGTTGTATTAAAAGGCTGGGGCTTAATTCTGTTCTACTTCACATGAACACTACAGGAAAGATGTTTTTCCAAGCAGGTGTGGAAAAGCATGGAGATTATGAAGCTAGAATTTTAGGTCAGGATTTTTTATCTCTTATCCAAAGGTGACATTTTCACATTAGTCTTTCTTGGGGGTGGGGCATGAAAACAAAATATGTCTTCGCTTCAGATGGGACATCAAGGATAGGCTAAAGAAACAATTGCACTCAAATGTACCTTGGTGAGCCAATGAGGTTAGTTGGGGTTGCTTAGAACATGGGTGGGAAGCTACCTATATGAGCACAGGCAACTTCACAGTAGCTACACTATTGGTGAAAAGTTTCCCTTCTGCAGTAACCATTCATTATTTTCACATCTGCAGGGAGGGTGGGGTCATTTGTATTGGATGTGTTTTTAAAGGCTGGGTACTCCCCACAATGAATGTTAGTGGGCTCAACCTGTGGAAGGTCTCATTTGAATAATCATAGTTTCTCTGGTTTTAAGATGAGAGTGACCATGAGTGTCCAATGGACAGTGTTCCATAACAGGCTTGGTTCAGGTTCCCTGGCATTGGAACTAGCTCCATGGGTTTCTATTCAAAGGTCTTGCTGTTTCTAGAAATGATGTATCTTCAGGTTCTTGCCTGGAATATTTGACACAGTATTTTTGGCTTGGACACATTCACTCCACGGTATCTTCTTTTTGCTCTGGAGCCAAAGCTGTGCAAGATAGCCATCTGATCCCTAATAAAAAAATGCCTGAAATCTGAATTACTTTGAGTGGTGACAAAATGCTACAAGTAGAAACTCCCCACACAGGACTCCATGTGGTAAATTTCAGTAAAACATATGAAATTATTTAAAATCATATAAAAACAACCAGGCTATGTGTATAAGCTGTACATGAAACAATGAATTTTGTTTTTATACTTGAGCCCCATTTCAGATATACATTATTATGTATATTCAGATGTTCCAAAAATCATAGGAAAACCTGAAATTTGAAACACTTAAGCATTCAGAGTTTATTCAAACTATAATAGGAGGGACAGCTACTAATGAATCACTGGGGACAAATAGCTTGCTTTTGAATTCTTATTTGCCCATGTCCATGACTCTCAGTAGTTAATGAAAATTTACAGCCTTTCACAAAAATTGAAAATGTAACTAAAATTTTGTCTGTAAAAATGAAAACCAATATGAGAATTAATAGCAAAAATAACTGATGCTCTAATCCTACCTTAGAACTGATCCTTCAAAATCTTATAGGCCAGGTCTTGACCAAATATTAAAATCTCTTCATTTGATTTTAGTGTACAGTGCAAACTATTGGTCCAGGAGAAGGTAGTTCTCATGCTACTTTCTTTTCAGTTTATTAGACCTAGTATATCATGTAGCACAGAACACTTCCAACTGAACTATCTAGTCAAGAATGATTGTAAATCCACATCTCTATCCTCCTGTCTCTACTTCCTGAGCATGAAATTACAGGCATCAGAATCACACCTGGTTTAGTGTATACAGTGCTAGGGAATCAAGCACAAAGCCTCATGCATGCTAGCCAAGCACTTTACCACCTAATCCACATCTAGAAGTCTCCTTCTGGTAAATTCTGAGGGCCTTTAAATGCTGATATCCCTTTGAACCAGAGCTCTTAGAATTTCTCCCAACTCTGTGATGGATAGTTTGGAATACATCAGGTCCCAAGAGAGGTATTCACTCTACTGTTGGAGATTTGCTTCCATCCGAATTCTGCATGAGTCCACATCAAACATGTGGATTTGAAACATCTGGATGAAGCAGTTCTCTTCTTGCCATGTCTTTCACAGCCTGCAGATACTAATGAGTTTTTCTTTGACTTCATTGATTGTTCAACACAGCAGGTATTCCTTACAGTCACAGAATATCACATATGCTTTAAGTGAGTGATTCCAACGTGGTGCATTCTTGATAGCATGGCCAGAGCTGTTTTCTAGAAAATGTTTAAGTGTTTGTAAATGGCAAGTGTTTGATACATGACTGCCATACTTTGATTCCTTTGTTCTGAATCAAATGGTGGGTATTTGAATGAACCAGATCTTTGACTTTGGAGCTTTTGAACTGTAGGCTTTACCCAGAGAGATGTTGATGGGGTGGGCACTGTGATTTCATAACCCCAAGCCATCCTGGCAGTAGTTCTGTGCAGTCAAATAGGCCAATGAAGTGAATACAACTCAGCCAGTAACTGAAGGAATGATGAAGGTTTATATGACTGAGGTTAGTGGAGTCACTCAACAAGACTGAAGCACAGCAGTATGACTTAGGAGACCTGATAACCAACTGATACTACAGCGTCTGCTTAGCCATTAGTGAGATGAAGTTAGACCATCAGTGGAAACAGATTTGTGTGAATACATTGAGTGCCAGGTGGTCTTGATGAGTTGCTTGGGCAAGTTTGCATAAAAATCTCTTGGTAGGTCCCTATTTTCTCTCATCTTGCCTGACTGATGACTTGGTTGATGTATTTAGCACAATGCATTTAAGTGACCAATAAATGTTATGTCTGTAGGTCCACTAAGATCATGATAGTTACTAAGATATTATTCACATGCTTCATTCACTGGTTAATATATGTTTTCTTCACTCCTTGACAAAGTAATTTTGGTTGGCCCTTTGCTTCAGAGAGAGAATGTGGAATACAAAATGTATTCAGGACCCAGAACGTTGTCTTTTTAACACAGTTCTTGGCATCCATCACCCTATTGCTAAGACTGAGCTCCCTGTCCATGAATGCTCCTTACCCCGTGTGATTCAGATGCTAAGGTCATGTTGTATGGATTGCTGCTAAGCTAGGTCAGTCTTCCACACATTTTATCTAATTGATATTCTAGAACCTTGGTCTGCATCTTGACCATCATCCACATTGAATACCTTGTATGGCTTTGTCAGTGATTCAAGTTCCTCACCAGCCTTGTTTCATGCTTTTCTGGCTCTTTTGGTTGAGTTCATCCTTAGGCAATGAGTGGTTGTTGTTCATTTTCATGGTTTGAGGTCTTGCAGAGTCCCTTGCTATTTTCCCTGTTTCTTTTTGTGTCTTTGTGAAATTTGAAGTGTCTTAGCTTTACTGAGACCCCCGACTACGGAAGGCAAACTCTCAAGCAGGAACTGCTGTTCATCTAGTGTCATTTTGCTGATGTTACTATTGAGCCTAGATAAGACTGTATAGAGCTTACCTTAAATTACTAAATCTTTGAATTATTGGATGATTTAACAGGGAACACTAGATAACCATATATGACTTATGAATTATCTATATAGCTGCTTTCTTAAATTGATGCATAAAATAAAATAGTAAGTCAAGTTTTGAATGAGTAGATTCACAAACAAGACCCATATTTGCCCTGTTGTTGAGGATATGCAGCAATGGTTAACCTACATTTGGGATAATCCTTGTTTGACCTTTATGTAATGGATTCTGTAAAGGGTAGAAGACTGTCTACACTTATAGTCTCTTCCTTTATGACCCTGGAATCTGGAATCTGTTTTATCTTCTGTAACCACTTCTTTGGCTTGTGTGAGCCATTGCTTATCTCCATGTGTCAGTTTCCAAACAAGGTTCAATTCAGTACTTCGTTTTGATTTAATCTTTAACTATTCCGGCAGCTTGGGGAGAGACAGCTGAATAAATGGACATACTTGTAATTTGTTGTTTTCATAGGTTTATTTTACTTTTAATCATGTGGGGTGGCATGTGTATGTGTGTGTACTCACCTATGTGCATATGAACCACTGAAGTCAAGAATGATGTTTTCCTCAGTGGCTCTCTACAGGTTTTCTCAGATTTCTCCTCTTTTGACTGGACAGGCTGACTAGAGTGCCTGTCTTGGAGCCCTCAACACTGAAGTTACAGGTACATGTTACCACACACAGTTCTGGGTGCTGGGTATTAAAACTCAGATCCACATATTGGTATTGGAGACATCTCCCCAACCCTTAGTAGTAATATTTCTTGAATGTCATGAGGTAGAGATACTGTCATCCTCCATTGCACAGGGAAGTCCTCATAGCTTAGAGAGGTAAGGTGGCTTTTCCAAGATCACAGACCCAAGCTGAAATGAACCCCAAGCTAAATGCCTTCAAAACTGCGCTGTCTCTCCCATAGCCTGCTTCTTTTGAGAATAGAACAAGCTTTATGCAGCCATGAGAGTTTGCTGTTGATTCTTCTTTGTTCCCGCTTTCTATAACATTTTGCCAGCTCAGCAATCCACGCTTGGGCAATTCAGGGTCCTTAGAGTACAACAGCCCCCCCCTTCCCTCCATGGTGGCTGACAAGCTTGCACAACTTCCTGACAATTACATGCCCAAATTAAGTAATTTTGCTTCCTCGGGGACAATGAAGTAAATCTAACTATACCCAAAAGACAACAGAGGGAAAGAAGGAAGGGGGAGAAACATACTCCTCCATCTCTGACCTTCCTTGGCCAGTTCCCATAATGTCCCATTGCCTATAATGTATAATCTTTTCATTGCTTTTCATACTAGTCATCCATGTCCCCAGTGAAATTGAAAGGGTCTCTGTATTTCGCTGTCCATTGCTTTTCTGTGCCTGTCTATCAATTTCTACAGCCACTTCCTCAGTTTCCCTAGCCTTGTTAGAATGGATGTAGGCTTTTGACTAGCTAATGGAGGATTGCCATCCAGTGGTATATATGTGGAATTGCATGGCTCCCAGAAAAAAAAAAAAAACGAAGTTGCTCTCATTCCCCCTCCTCCTTTCTAAGGGACAACCCCATCCTCTCTCATGTCTGAAGATTAGTTTTTCCTTGGCTTTCTGCGCATTAGAGTCAGAGTAGAAGTAAAAGCAGGGAAATGCAATGTGGAATTTCAGTCCCCACTCAGCTTCTCTTCTCCCTCATCTCAGAATGGTTTTCTGGGAGATGAATGCTAGGAGCTTCTGATGGGATGGCTTCTTTCAGAGCAACCGCTCTCTGGGTATTGATGGTCCCGAACTGATTAGATCTACAATATATGTCTTGAAAGGGGATAATGCAAAGGAGCAGTTCATCACACATTAAGTACAAACAGCTTTTAAAAAGCACATGCACAAAAACAACTCTACTAACAATCAATGAACTGTAAGTTAAGCTTCGCAATGGAAAAAATATTTTTACACATGAAACTGCCTAAGAAATGTTTGAGTAAAATTTTCCAGGGCTGAAGAAGAGTTAGTTGAGTGCATATTTTCATATACTATTAGCAGGAACCACAAATTCCTCAGCTTTTCTTCAGAGGGTATTCAATAATGTGGTGAATAGAAGTAAACAATTTGTGTGTGCTTTGAACCTACAGCTTTGGTAGCTAGCACACATTATCTCCTAGAAAAGCTCTCAGGTACAGAAACGGGTGTATGCAGATCTTTGCTGAAGCATCCCATAGCAATAGACTCAAAGCGCAAACTTGGAAAAATTTGATTGTGCAACCTGAATAACTGTATAATCACATATTAGATTTTTGGTCAGGTCTTTAATCAAAATCATGCTCTTAGGGACTTTTTAAAGATTTAAAATTCTAGGGAAAGGATTAGTCCTTGTCTGTCTGTCTCTGTTTCTATGTCTGTCTCTGACATCCCCCCACTGTGTGTGTGTGTGTGTGTGTGTGTGTGTGTGTGTGTGTGTGTGTGTGTGTTTGGAAATCCCAGGAACAAACTAACCAAACTAACGACAGCCTTAGTTTTTAACATATCTTAATTTTAAAAAACACAGCAGTAAAATACTTAGCAAATGACTGAGTGTGATAAAATATGAACTAGTAATCATCTCTAAAATGGAGGATTATTGGTGATTTTACTATTTTTCTCATACTTTTCTATATTCTGCTTTTTCTATAATGATTATGTAATGATTTTCTTTTCAAAATATTGGTTTTTTTCAGTGCTGGAACTCAGAGTCATCTCACCTATACCTACACCTTTTAATTTTAATTTTATAGGCAGAAAAGTGGTAGAAAAATTAAAACTGGGCTAGGAGAATGCTAGACCAACTCACATGGCTGGTTGGCACCAATGAAAGTATGAAAACCTTGTATATCCTTGAGTCACAAAGTTCGAGTTTCAGAAGGCATTGACGTACATCTAGTGCTGATTGCATCAAAGCACCAGAAATTTTCTCAGTATCTGTCTTCCTGGCATACATGTTTAGGCAGTCTTTTCTTGAATACTCTATTTAAGGAACTCACAGTCTCTGGCAACTACTTCTTCAAAAAATACAACCATAATGATAAGGCTTCACAAATCTTGTGGCTTATATTAATGAAGTTCCAATAAGGCACTCTAGTTACTCACTATCCTGAATGGACAAATACATTTGTCTGCTTTTTCCAGATGATAATCTTGAGTTGACATGACTGCCAATGTTAAAGGACTTCTTCTATAGGACAATCAGTTACTGGTATTACTGCAATCCAGGTTCCTTGGCAGCCAGGCTGAGGTTTATCCAGAGTCTCTAAGTATCCAGGGTCTCATTTTAATTGGCTTATGCCAGCCTTGGTACAGTTTTGGATCTCTGGGAGATAAGCTCCGATGCAAGGTTACACATCAGATGAAGCCCTGGCTAGGCAAACACGGCAAGAGCTCTGGTGAGAATGAAAAACCTGATTATTTGATTCTCCCTGCTGCAAATCCCACCATCTCCACTTGGAAACCTGTAACTGTATTTATGAAATGTTGTTTTCATAAACTGCTGCTTGTTCAATAAGGCATAAAATAGCCAGTATAAGATAGTTATTTACTCTGCAAAATCTTTTTGTAACAAGGCTTCAATGTCAGAGGAATACTGAATTTCTTTTAGTTTCCTAAGAGATGCGACACAGTAGATTAACTGTTGATATGAAAATGCAGAGTTCCTCTTATATCTGTCAGCAATCTTGTTCCATTCTTTTTCCACAGTTCTGCAGCCTACCTAGGGAAAGCATTTGTACACATCCACTGCAAGGTCTAGTCCCAGATCCATTTGGATTTGTCAACGTCAGGAGGAAGCAATAGGGAGGAAGATAATTTTGTCTGACCTAGGGAAGGTGTCTGTGAGTTAGGTAAAACAAGCTAAGATTCAGTTCATTGAGGGTTGTCCTTGTCCAAAAATATGGTCTCTGTTTCCTGTTCCATCTCAGGCTCTGTGGGGAACGGCAAAGAAGTCATAGTAGAATTTTTATCCCTAGCTGAAGAAGCAAGAGAAACACACTGGAAAGGAAGACTAAACCAAAAAGGACGATGGAGTCACTCAAGATAGCATGTTCTGTGATGGAGATTACCAGCTAAAGGCTGCCAGTTCAGCCAGGACTAGAACAGAAATCTGCCCTGGCCTACATGCATGGGTTATCCAAGAACACAGCCAGTAGATCTCTGAGGACACTGTAGGCCCTGACTGGCGCCTTGCCTGGTCAAAGGCACTCCTACTTCCAGGAATGGATCCATCAACTCTGCAGGAGGTTTGCAGAGCCTTCCCATGTCTAATCTGCTGGCTGCCTAAGCTGGCACTTCCCTATCCTGTGTTTGGGGCCTTCCCTCCCACTAACCCTGGGAAGAGCAAAGCATATTCTAGCCAAAGAAATGCCAAACAGCTGTGCTTGCCCCTTCTGTAGGCTTGACTGTTTTCCCAGCACTGAACTGAGGAATTCAGTGAAATGATTCAGAAAAACAATTGGTCGATTCTATGACTGGTGTTGGGGGTGGGGCATGTATTATGGCAGATGAAATCAGCTTGCAAAAGGTTAAATTTGTCCCCCAGTTCCAGACCATATCTCTGTACCATGCTGCTTAAAGAGGGTAGGGACTAACAGCTAATGGGAAGATACCATATATAAAAAACAAAGGCACAAATAGAGCCTAATATGTGGTTACGACCATACAGTGGCTAAATGTTGTCCCACTTTCCCATTATTCCCCATTACCCTTAATGCGGGCTAGTGAGTACAATACATAATTCTTTTTGAGAGTCCCAGAAAGTGTTTTCCAGCAGATATAAGTTATGTAAAGACGATTGACTTATCATGAAAGGATTTTTTTTAGTTCTTTGGGATTTTCATACAATGTATTTTGATCATTTTTCACTCCAAGCTCCTCCCAAATTTGACAATCCCACTTCCCTACCCACCCAACTTTTTGTCTTCTGGTTATTAAAGACTCATCAAATCCCATTTGTGTTGCCTATATAGTCTTGAATGTGACAGAATGCACAAGACCTTTGTGATCTCAAACTAAACAAAATTCCAGCATGGAGCGAGAAGGTGGACTTGAAGAAAGGACTCTTACTGTGAAAATATTTCCATCTTCAGTGATAGAACTAGGAAAAACAAAGTGTTGGTTCGGTGCTGACATACTTTATCACCTTTATGGTGTGTCTCAAAAGGTGTGATTCCTACTGATGCTGTGTGTGGGTTTTGTTTTATTTTGTTGGACATTTTCTTTTTATTTTATGTGTATGGATGTTATGCCTTCATTTACATCTGTGCCCATGTATGTAGTACCCACCAAGACCAGAAAAGGTCATTGGATCCCCTGGGACAAGAGTTGCAGGCCGTTGTGAGCTGCCATGTGGTACTGGGAACAGAACTGGAGTCTTCATAAAAAAAAAAACAGTCAGTGCTTGTAACTGCGGAGCCATCTCTCTAGACTCTAGGACTGTGGTTTTTTTTTATCACAGACTGTATACATAAGTTACTTCTTGGCTTCCTTACTATATATTCAACTTTAGATGCTTTCATTATATTTAATAAAACAATGAATATATTGCCAAGAAAGACAGCACTCTTAGGTCCTTATTTGCATACAGAATTGCACATTAGAGCCCTTTCACTATGTGCCAGCTTTGATTCTCAGATCCTAAAATAGTTTAGGGTCTGCTTAGTTCTCTACACAGTCTAGATTATTTGGCCTTGTGGAGTAGAACTCTCATTCTAAGTCTCATGATTGCTGTTCGTAAACAGAGAACATTAATTTGGATGAGTTCTGGTGCCACGAACGCAGATCCTTTTCTATGTTTCTTTCCATGTCAGTGTGTATATATTCATTATATTCATCTTCTCATTGCCTTTCACAAGTGGCCATCCACCTTAAGCTTCTTTTTAAGAGGAGAGAAACAGACTTTTGTGTTTGTCTAAGATATACCAGCCTATTGACTGATACCATCCACTCACCTTACATTTGATTATTCCTTCATTTATATATTCATTTGTTCATTCTCTCATTCATCTAGATAGTATAGTGCTGAGCTATATATATATATATTAATATATAATAAACACTTCCCAACACTCTCCCCCCCTCTCTCTCTCTCTCTCTCTCCTCTCTCTCTCTCTCTCTCTCTCTCTCTCTCTCTCTCTCTCTCTCTCTCTCTCTCTGTGTGTGTGTAAGATGAAAAGTAACTTGTGAGGGACCTTACTGGAGTCATCCTCACTTTCAGGTACTTCCCCTGATAGGTATCTTGAGACTTTCAGGGTGTCATTAGGAATATAGTTAGCCACTCTGTGCTTAATATTTCAAATGATCAATTCATAGGTAAGTAGTGAAAAATGAAGTGATTTAAGGATGCTAAAATTTTAAAAGAAAGTTGAAAATCAGCTAATGAAAATGGTATGTCTCTCCGACCTCTACTAACATGATAGGATGTATCTCACTCTGAGAATTACTAGCAGCAGAGCTATTGTTTTGTCTTTAGATTGAATAGGTCAAAGTTGGCGTCAAAAACTCTTGTCTAATTCTTGCATCATAGAAGGCAGCACTGTGGTCATATATGGTCATTGACTGCAGTGTCCAATTTCTCATAATGTATTCATCATGGTGCTGCAAACCCAGTCTTTTTATTGGGGTTGAGTAGTACCCAACCAAGAGGAGGAGGAGGAAGAAGCTGCCACCACCACCTAAGGACCCTTAGTCACTAATTACAACTGCTCTTTCTCAGTGATGTCTTCACTCTCAAGCTCAAATAATCCCAGATTTAAGCAAACTTCAATGTAGACACCATAATCAAAGTGAGCCTTTAGATCAGGCTTCTTATTCTAGTTCTGATGACTCAGAAGTCCCTACACACTGCTTCCAGATTATCTGCCTCCTTAGACATCACAGGCATGACTAACTGCCTGGTTTCCTTGGCACAGGCTGCCTTTTGCCATTTAGTACCTTCTGAACTTCTGATCTTGGAAATACTAGAGTCCTTATATCTTCCTTTTTTTGGTTTTTCGAGACAGGGTTTCTCTGTATTGTTTGGAGGCTGTCCTGGAACTCGCTCCGTAGACCAGGCTGGCCTCGAACTCACAGAGATCCGCCTGCCTCTGCCTCCGGAGTCCTGGGATTAAAGGCGTGCACCACCACCACCCGTCTGAGTCCTTATATCTTCTTGATACCTGGTTTGGCCTGATTGACCCTTGCCCTGTTACCCAAGAGCCCCTTAACATATGACTAGAGTGATTGCAACCTAACTTAAGTAACTTCTGTTCTTACTCCCTTAAGTGTGACAATAATTATTTTGGTCTATACAAGCCTCCTTCCATGGTAGGAGACCCAAAAATGACAATGATGTATGAGTTGTTCAGCTGGCAGCTGAGTAGGACATTGACAAGTTCTCTTTATTTTTTATTTTTATTTTATTTTTTGCCTTTTGTTTAAATCTTTCAAGTATGTTTTTAAAACCAAGAAAACAATGTAGTTTGGTTTATCTATTTGAAGTGATGAAATAAACTGTATCTTATTAATTTAGATTTTGTGATCATCATCTATTTCTTGGACTTTTATTACACATATTTCCAACCACCACCTTCCCCTCCACCCCTCACTTTATCAACATTCTTTTTGGGGTGCTGATCTCTGCTGCCATAATGTATTTTTTCAAGTCTTTCTGTCACTATTCACCTATTCTCATTCATAGATGATATAGCCAATGATGAATGGTATCCCCAGCCATGTAGTTTGAGTTGTATGGGCCAACATGACATATTCTTATTATTTTTAGATTCATTTATTTTAAGTTATGTCTTTGAATGTCTGCATGTATATACATGCACCATGTACATGCCTAGTAATGAGGGGAGGGGGGTGCTCACAATGGGGCATCAGAGCCCCTAGAACTGATGTTAGGGATGGTTATGAGCCACCATGTAGGTGCTGGGAATCAAACCCAGGTCTTATGCAAAGGCAGCAACTGCTCTTAACCATAAAGACACCTCTCCAGCCTTAAGCATACTCCTTTTTCCTAAAAATTTGGCTTCACTGAGAGCTGCCTTTGTTTGTAAAAAGGCCGGCTGTGGTGATTGAAGCTAGTATGTTGAGTGTGCCTGAAATCAGTGTTATGACATCAAGTGCCTAATAGATGTGGGGCATCATACAAGCAGAAGAGACACACCCTTTACTGTACCTGCTCATATAAGGAGAAGTCATGTTCTCAGAAAGGAGAATGAGCTGTAATGGTTCTGAGGTGGATAGAGTTAAACAGAATTCCTGGTCACACTTCCCCTCTCAATTAATGAAATGCCATCTTTCCCAAATAGAAACCCTCATTATTATCTTGGACTATTCCATCACTATCATTTTCCCACCATCTGTTTATCTAACTACATGAAATGTTTTCTTGAAAATAAAAAAAATTAGAGCTTCCAGTATCCTAAGAGATTGTCTAATATGGTGATGTGGGGGAGTTATTTACTAGAACTATCTGTCTCTAGGCAGTTACTTTTATAATCCTAAAACAAAGATGAAATTCATAGCTCTAGAAACTAATGACTAATGCAAATCTCTGCTCAGCTTTCAATTTGGGTAAATAGGTTAATTGTTCTGTGTGTCATTTGAAAAATGGTGATGACTGTATTTTTAAGGTTTGATTGTTAGGGTTAAATGAGAAAAGACCACAAAGCACTTAGCTTTAGCTGAAGTCTATCACATCACCCCATTCCAGATCCAATGCTGGTACTCTCCAGATGTTTCCATTCTTATCGTTCAGTCATGTCTATTGTTTCTAGTATGGAATCTTTAGATTCTCAAGACTTCTACTGTTCCAGATCCAATAGTAGAGGACAACAAGGAAAGGCAGAAGGAGAAGGTTTTCTAAGAACCAATAGGTCAGTGTGTTTGTTAATTGCCTGATCTAAAATATGTGAAGCCTTCTGAACCATATGCTAAGACAAGTTAGCATCGTATAATGTCACCTATAGGGCTAGCTCTTCTCTAAACAGTTACATTATCCTGTCATAACAGAAGGAACTTTAGTAGCACATTTCTATGGAATATAAGGAAAGTGAGGCATCGAAAGGAAAACAAATTTTCCTGCAGGTTATTTTATTCAAGAGGACATAATGGGCATCATTTAGCTGGCTTCGGTGTGAGCACTAGGCACCAAAGTAAGATTAATTGTGTTTTCTTATACATGCTTCCTAAGGAAAAAAGTCATCTTTGTATTTATGATCACCAGAAACTTAATTTTTCACTTTTAGAGGATGGCTATACTAGAATTAGAAGCTTACTTTGCCTGACCTTTTTAGTGTTGATAAAGAAACCTTGATTTATGTTGCATGAACCTCGGTCTTTGAAACTGATAAGAAATGTTTTGTTCATTGAACATGCAAACAAATTACTTTCCAAGGACTGAAATTTAAACTGACATTAAGCTCCAAGAACATCTATATTTAATTATACATAAAGGCCAGAAAACAAATTGTAACTTTAAAATAGTGCAATTAAAAGAGAAGTCCCACCTATGCGAATAATTTATTTTATGACAACACTACCGTTTAGTTTTCCCATCATTTGTCTGCATTAGCAGGATTGGCTTCCCAGATATTTCCAGGGAAACCCTGAAATTTGAACTCATATTAGAAATAATCAGGCAGCACAGTTCCCAGGGCAGCTGATGTTATAGAATCAGGAAGTGTGCTGGCTTCTAACAATGCTTGCCTGTCAGTAGGAGGATTACTAATGAAATGCTGTCGGTAACCATGTATTTCTCTCAGGATGTGACTAAGGGGTGAAATGTAGTGGGAGGAACACGGGTAGGAAAAGCATGGAGATCTGGATCTTAAAATGACCCAGAACAATTTCTTTCTCCACTCTTGTCCACGGGTTCCTCATCTGTAAATTGAGAGGCTGGATTTTGATGACCAGTTGGGAAGAAAAGAGGAGGACTTGAGAGGAAAAGCATGAATCAAATAAGAAACGGCTTGCTTGTTACTAAATATCCATTACTTTCTCCCCAGCACACACTTGCACAATACGCATACATATGCATACACTAGTCCTCCACTGAGCCATACCACAGTGTAATATTGCAGTAAGCCCTGGACTAGGACCCTGGTGATGTGGGTTCACATTCCAGCAGTTTTTTGAACTCTTTTTAATGTCTTTTTTATTTTTAAACTTAAATTAGAGACAAGGTTGCTTCACATGTCAATCCCAGCTCCTTCACCCTCCCCTCCTCCCATGCCCTACCACCAAACCCCTATTCCCCCCATCCCCCAATCCCCACTCCTTTCCCCACAGAGGGTGAGGCCCTCCATGGGGATGTCCAGAGTCTGTCATTTCATCCAGGGCAGGGCCTAAGCCCATCCCCAAGAGTCCAGGCTGAGTGAGCATCTCTCATTGTGGGATGGGCACCCAAAGTCGATTTGTATGCCAGGGATAAATACTGATCTACTACCCAAGGCCCCATAGATTGCCTAGGCCTCCTCACTGAACTCTTAATATGCCCTAAGGTAAATCTTTCCCCCTCTCTTCTAAGTACTAAGTAAGTCTGTTTGGTGCTTCCTGGCTTTCCAAGACTGTATGTGTATAGACATCACACACACACACACACACACACACACACACACACGTGGGGGTGAGGGAGGCATCATTGCTATCTAGCTATCTAACAAATGACAAATACTGCTTTCCCACTGGACAGAGCTCTGTAGGTGTGCTGTTTTATCTGCCTCCCTGATGATTCTGATGCATAGTTCTAACTTAGCTTCCTGACTGGCATGGTTCCCTTGGCCATCCCAACACTGTTATTCTGAAACACCAGTGAGCAGTTTCTGGGGACTGTTTCAGGCCTTCTCTGTCATGCTGTTGCTCTAGTGACATAAGAGTTAGCTTTAGCATGTTCAGCATCTGTTTGTGTAGGGTGAGAGTGTGGTAGGCACAAGACATGCTCTGTAGACTCACCATGTGGCAAGCTGCCAAGATGACTTTCCAGTTGTCAGCTATTTGAACTTTTCTTGAACCATACAGGGACCTGATTAAATTAATTGATTCCCGGATTTTCAAAAATCCATTCTCTGGTGGGTTACCTGCTGCTTATCAAGATGTCTAAAGAAGTCAGTGCCAGGTTGAATGCTTTATAAGGGAGATCATGGATGACCTGACTCAAAATGAATATGGTAAAGAAGCATCTCGGTAAGTTTCTCACATTCAAGCATGAGCATGCAGACAAATGTGCTTATAGAGTAGAAGTATGAAGGGTGTGGAGGCAGCTTGGTTTTAACTTCACAAGGCACAGTCTTTCTTAGCACAGTGCTATGCAGATGGAGAGCTCGACAAGTGGAAAGTGCCAGTGTTACTTTAGAGGAAGCCAGTTACAATGAAGCTCATTGAAGATCCAGATGTGACCCCAGCTGTTCTTGACTTCCACACCCACAACCCTTGCCTTCCCTAAGTTCCATGGTCTCTACAACGAAGGGGTAGGACTCTCCATTACTCATTTTCAAACTTGGCCCCCCATGACTACTTCAGTTCCTCTAACCCGCCACTCAGAATCTCAGGGATTCAGGAAACAACTGCCATTCAAATTATGTTCTAGCTCTGGGCATCATTCTGCAAACCTATAATCATCAGCTTTCAGGAGTCCTAAGGAGGTGGATTACAAATTTGAGTCCAGCCAGTGCTATGTAGCAAATGCATGGGAAAAATAGTTTATTATCAGCAGTTCTCATGCTTTTCAGCCTCAGGACTCCTTTATTCACCTCCGCCAAATATTAACTACTTCAAATTTGTTTTGCTTATATGAAATATAACTATTAATATTGCCTATGTTAGAATTTAAAAGTGAGAATTTCAAAGATGTTTTAATTCATTTTAAGTGAAGACAGTATACTTATTAAATGTTATCACAAATAACACAGAGACTAGTTAAATGAAAACTTATTTAAAAAAGTAAAAGCTATCAGAAAAATGTAGTGCTTTACATTTTGCAAGTATTTGACATTTGTTTTCATAAAAGATTTGTGGATTTTCATGCAAACTTATTTTTTTATCTGATGTCATCCAGGTTGTTTAAGTTGAAAAATATGAATAAAATCCAATCTTAAACAGACATATCCCAGCCCTGGAGGCAGGGACAAGACAGACATATTCCAGGGAGTCTCTGATCCACCAACTGAGCCTAATTGGATGAGCCCCAGGTCCTAGAAACAAACAAACAAACAAAATCCCCCTTGTTTCAAACATCCTGAGGGATGACATCCTGAGGATTAATCTCTGACTTGTACACACATACATGAAAATGACCCTGCTAATGTAATTTTAAATCTACTCATCAAAATCTCAGGTGATTCAAGAGGCAAGGATTTTGAAACTGACCAGGGTCATCAAGCTTCTACCTCCACGCTTTCTTTCCTTTCCTCTTCACATGTTGAGATGGGACTTTGGATTTGTGCCTCAGCCCTTCCAGGATAGTGAGAGGTACGTCTTCCTGACAGTGACAGTTTCAGTGCCTGAAAATAGCATAGAATGGCTTCAGCGATTTAATGGCATCCCACAATGAGGCTGTGCCGCCCATAGAGTGATATAGACTGCAGAAGCCATGGATTCAGTAGCCATCCAGCTGTCTGATCACTGAAGGAGAGAGACAGGCCATAAAGGCAAGTTTCGGTGATATACTCACGTGCCATCATCTTGAGAGCTACATAGTCATCATTCTTATTTATTTCCTAAATCCACATCACAGCCAGTGTCAAATACCATGGGATCCAATAGTCTGCAGAACCCATTGAAACATTGAATTTCTCATGGAATAAAGAAGGCAGCACTGTTCTTTCTTTCCTTGCCATAGTCAGTATTGATTCTGTGACATTTCTTTCATAAAATCACATGGAATTCTCTGGCATTGGTTCTTACAACTGAGAACCTTCTTCTCTAAGTCTCCTGCTGAACTGGATGATGTGAATCCTATGGGCAGGGGTCGGAGGGTGTTCACCAGCAATCGAGTGGACCTGCTAGCCCTAACGCTTATTCTGTAAGATGCACAAGAGACACCCCTGAGCTGTGGAGGAGGGGAGGGCCCACACTCCCACTCTGTCCTTGTTTGCTTTGTTTCTCCTGCTAGCCTAAGCATTAATTAAGAAGTCCAGATCCAAATGCCCAGCATTACCGCCAATCATTTGGGCTAATTGGGTGTCTCCAATTTAATAGAAGTCTTCTCTGAGAGTTAAAAATAAAGCTAAAGCTCTGGGAGAAGCTGAAACCCTGTACAATACTGATGAGAATGGAAGATGTTGCAGCTGCTGTGGGGAAGTGTTTGAGCACGCTATTACCATATGATCCACTATCCTACACTTACATATAAATCTAAGAGAAATGAAAACACGTGTCTATACCACAGCTTGCCTATGAATCTTCATGGTGGCATGAACCGTGACTGTGCAAAACACAAACGACCCAAATGCTTAGAAGTGGGTAAACTGACAAGCAAAATGTCCTGTATCCATTCAGTGGAATATTGTTCAGCCATAAACAGGACAAGAGTTTTGATGTGTGCTACAACATGAACTAATCTCAAAAACATTATGCTAAGTAGTGAGATATACCAGATTTTAAAGGCCACATTGTATGATTTCACTTATGAATAATCTCAGTAGGGAAATCCATTTAGACAGAAGACAAATTTGTGGTTGTAGCACACTGGAGGGGCATTTGGAGTAACTGCGAAATGAATACAAAGTTTCCTTTGAGGTGATGGAAATGTTTTGGAACTAGATAGAGGTGATAATTTGACACCATGTAACTATTTTAAATCCCACTGAATTCCTCACTTTCAATCCTTCATCTTATAGTGCATGGATTCATCTCAATGTAAAAATGCAGAACATGTATAAAAGCTGCCTGAATTCCTGACCATGGTGTCCTCCTTGACTGCTTTCTCTCATGAATTTCTGAGTAATCGGGAACGCAGTTCTGTGCTGTGAATGGCAAATGGATACAGCATAGTTTATAGGTAAATTCAGTAGTTAGGGTGCGAGAACTATCACTTACTATGTACTGTTTCCTATACTCCTAGCTTCACTGTGATATCATGGAAAGCATGGGTCATGTCTAACTCAGCCTTACATCCCATGTGCCTAAATTTTCTTAGTACATAAGAGACATTCAGTAGTGTATTTGAGGAATAAATGAATCAATGAATGTGTCCACTGTATTTCTCAGTTCATGTCTATAATCACAGTGCTAGTAGTAACTGTAGCACAGGATGTACTCAGGATAGGTCTGTGGTCTTGATTGGGAAGTGAGGATAGAAATGTTTAGATGCATTTTACTTCTTAAAAATTTGGATATGGGGGGATGTTA
The DNA here is from genome assembly GCF_017639785.1 of Mesocricetus auratus. Taxonomy (NCBI): domain Eukaryota; kingdom Metazoa; phylum Chordata; class Mammalia; order Rodentia; family Cricetidae; genus Mesocricetus; species Mesocricetus auratus. The sequence goes on along the minus strand of NW_024429188.1, from coordinate 100,188,619 downwards.
CATTTTTGCTATGGAAAGGAAGGAAGGACAGTTATGATATACGATATAGATGAACCACAATATCAATGTGCTAAGTGGAGAAGCCTTCACAAAGGGCAACTACTACCATAGGATTGCTTTTATTTGAAATGTCCCAGAGAGGCTAGAACTACATTTATGGCAGTTAGGGTGTGGGAGATCAACTGGGATAGGACAAGTAGATTTAAAATGTCAAGAATTTCTTTTGGAAATGATAAGGTGATTTTGGTGATGGCTCTACATATCTGTGAGTCCACTGAAAACCACTAAATTATGCACTTCAAATAGATGGATTACATGGGAAATAAAAGTATTAAGCTTACATATATCAGAAGAGTAGAGGATAAATTTTGAATCAAAGGAAGATATGCCTGTAGTTTGGGGAGACAACCATGTAAAATGTAATGTACAGGCACAAAGGGCTTCCCCAGAGAAAGGTCCCTTTAAATTGGGCCTCATTTAAAGGAGCACCTCTTGTGTGTTTCCAGATCATTACCCCTCTGATGAGGGGCTATGGCCAGAGTAACTAACTTAAAGCCTGAGTGTGAAGGGCACCTGCCAAAAGTTGGGTAGCCAGAGATTGATTGTAATATATGTCAGTGAGAAGCCAGGATTTGATTTTCACAAAACCCAGCTGTTTGCTGCCTTGAGTGTGAGCCACAGATCATTCCCCATTTTGATGAGGAAGAATGAACAAGCTGAACGAGGAGCCACTTCTGTAATTTGTAAGTCAGCAAGTCCAACTTCAAATAAGCACCACCAAATCCTTCCATTCTGTGGGAATATACTCAGAATCTTAGAGTTTGTCAACCTCTAATATACCTCTACCACCCGGCCATCATTAGTGAATGGAGGTGGCATTCCTTGTGCCAACATGTGCGGAGACATTCAGGAAATATCTCTGGATCCAGATGTCATCTAGATCTCTTGACTTTTAGTGTGAAGACACTCCCACAGCATCATCCCAATTAGCTGCCAGCTTGCCATGATCAACATCTCTTATGTCTTTTAAAGGCGGCCTTAATAGCCTGAGAGGGCACACCAGTTCCCATGGTGTGGGTGGGTGGGTGGGGTTACAAAGCACTTTATTTGAGAGACTGTTCTGTTTTCTTTGAGTCCAGAGAACAAGGGCATCCAAAAGTATTCTCAAAAAGCTGAGAGCAAGGCACTATCCAAGGCTCTATTGGATGTAGGCTTGCAGATGAGAGTTCAGCTTCATACAGTAATTGCAAAGTCAAACATACACAAATTCAAAATGGAGGAACCTCTTTTGTATTAGGAATGTAGCTAAAGAGAAATGAATTGATTCTACACTGTTTGTGTGAAAAGCCCACAGTCTTTGGGATGAGAGTAGTCTGGAAGCTCTCTTCTGTGAGTGTGTGTGTGTGTGTGTGTGTGTGTGTGATTGTGTGACAATGGGCAAGGTCTTCTTCTCTTCAAGGCTTAGTTTCCTGGCTTGAAGAAGAAGATAGGAAGGAATACCTTACAGTTAGTGTTTGAAAAGAATGCCTGGTCTTCATTCCACATCCTGTGCAATCAGCTTCTCCCTGGCAGTTTTGCTCCCATCCTTCCCTCTTGCACGGATCACTGGAGTTTTTTCTTGTCTTTCTAAGAGAAAATAGTGGTGCTTTTAAACTCCTAAACTAAAAGTCATAATGGCTATGAGATTGGTTTGGGGCCCATGCTGAACTCTGCAAGCCTCTATAGATCCCCCCCTTCCTCTCTGAGGCTATGAATGAAGAACTTGGGTTTGATGGTCTCTTAAGGATACCTTCCTGTTTCAGTAAGTTTAAAACTAAGTGACAAAGTTGTGCATTTCCTGGTTTGCAATGCAAGCAAATGGACTCTGCCATTTGGTACCAACACCTATTATTTCCCAATGCATCCACTCACCCTCTTACCACAGCAATCACATCTGCCTTTTTAGAATAAGGCACATACTATTCTTTCAGCCTCCTCCCTAGATTTCTGGATTCTGTCTCTCCACTATAATTATATTTGTATTGATAAAAATATAGAAACAAGGGTCAAAAGGCAGATAGATCTACTTACTGTTGCAGAGATACCTGAGCTTCCTGCCAATTCCCCTTTCTCGAAGGCACCTGGCCCACCCACAATCACTTGATTTATGTGTAAGACACAGCAAAGATCTGGGGAAGATTTACACCGAGTTCTCATCTAGTCATTTTGTGTTCAAGTGGTTTGCACTCTCTCCTGGAATGCAAAATGAAAAATAGTCCCTTGAGAAGCTTGAAGAGAGGCATGCATGGAAGCACTTTGGAGTGTGCTGTCCCTAGCTCTCAGTGGAAGTGTGCTATGCCTAGCATGATTATATACAGTGACCCTTTCAATAGCAGGCCCACACCGAGGCTAGCACAAAGTCTAATGTACAAGGCATAGTATTTGGGGCTGGAAGACTGAATATGTCTGTCCTAGTGGCTTCATTTATTAGCTATGTGACCTTGAGTAAGTTGTATTCCAAGGCCCGACTATCTTCCTTGTAAAATGAGAATAATGTCTACCTTACAGCACTACAATAAAGGTAAAATCAATTCTAGTTAGAACAACTTAGTGGCTAATGAGCTTGGGGACAGATATACTATGATTCTGAATTTGAATGCAGACTCTACCACTTATTGTGCTAGTTCTTCTGAGCTGCATTTTTTCTTTTTGAATTCTATTCTCATTGCATCTGTTTATTTACTGTTCATTTGTTTGTATTTATGTACACATGCATGCACATAGGCATGTACATGCCAAGATCAGACAGAAGCTTGAGAGAGTTGGTTTTCTTCTTCCTCAGATAGGTCCTGGGAATCAAACTCAGGTTGTTAGACTGGATGAGCAAGTGCATTTTTGTCCTGAGCAATCTCCACTCCCCAACTTGTAGTTTTGTTATCTGCACTGTATGTTTAGACTTTTGTCTGGGTGAAATAGTTCCTGTATAGCATAGTGTCTTCCATAGATCACATACTAGTTATGTTAGGTAATAGTATGCATGTTATTGTTTGCCATCCAGAGATAGGTCCCAATAATTTTGGGAAACACATATTCCTCTGATAGACTCTGCAAATATGCCATCTACTTGGTATTTTAGAAGACAAAGGCACTGGGTAATTTTGGTTTATAATCTACAAAAATATTAATTAGTCATTCCAAAGAAGTGCTTCCGTAGATAGTGCAAGAAAAATCTAATTAGGAACACTATATCTAATCTATTATTTATTTATTTGGTGTGATAAAATACCATTATCCAAAGCTACTTGCATAAAAAAGTTTATTTGGGCTTATGGTCCCAGAGGAAGAGTCCTGTTTGGCAGGTGTGGTGTGTTTAAATCAGATATGTCCACCCAGAGGTTCATGTATTCAAACACTTGTTTGTGTCTGCTTGTGCTGTTTGAGGAGGTTATGGAACCTTTAAAAGTGTTTTTGTTTTGTCTTGTTTTTTTGTAGCTATTTAGAGAACAATTCCAGAAATGTGGGGTTTTTTTGTTTATGTTTGTTTTTCATATTAGAGGAAGTACATCATCGAGGCCAGGCTTTGAGTATTTATAGCCTCACTCAACTTCTAGTTCACTGTCTCTTATTCCTAAATGTGGATAAAGATATGGTCTCTCAGCTCTTAACTTCTGCAGAAGACACTAATTGAGTAAGTGGAGGCAAGAAGAACAGTGACATTCTGAAGTCCTTGTCACAATTTCTGTTAAATGATGAAGACCATTACCCAGATGTTTCATTTATTTGATTCCATAATAACATCTTCGAAAACATCTGAACAAGATGATGTAACTTGCTTACTTACTTACTTCCCTCCTTCCTTCCTTCCTTTTTCATGATAAATGAAATTGAACGGATATTTTATGGATCACTTCAGTTGTAACTTCCATTGGGAATTGCTGCAGATCACAAAGGAGTCCCAGTATTGTTGAGAAAAATGAGACTGACAGTATGAAATAACCAAAGAGGAGCTGTGGTTCAAACATAATTGCCTGAACCCATACTCACTCACCTTTTGCTCACAATTAACTCTTCATTTTGGGCTAGCTAGAATAAAGTTTCCAATCAAATTCATTGTTCCCACCATGATTTGACTTCATCAGAAACCCAAGACCCCAGATGAAAAGGAGTGTCATATATCTAGAATGCACCATCCCATGAGTCTGATCCCGTTAGCGACTTCACTAAACATTTCTTGGGAATGATCTCAGTCCTTACATTAGCACTGGCCAAATAATTACTTGTTAGGGACCTTTTTACAGTCCCTGTGGTGAAACATGCTAACATATTAATGAAGCAGTTATACTTCATGCTGGCAATTTGCCACACTTTTTGTCTATGTCAACATAAACTATTGGGGATAAAATGTAGTTTGTAGTGCCTTGCATGATTGACTATAAGAGATACAGTGGAAACCTTTTTGCTCATTTGACTCAGTGTTCAAATAGCATGCATTGTACATCTTCCAGACCCTAAACTCTTAAACTTAGAAGTAAAATAGGAGGCAATAACCCCAAGTGCTTACTTATATTAATTTTATATTATATTACATATTCTAAATTACTTTTTATCTTTGGAGTCTTTCTTACAACAAATGGAAAGTCTGCTATACTCAGGGAAATTTCTAAGGGACTCTTGGTTCTTTCCTTTCCTTTCTGCTCAAAAATATACATATGGGAATGGAAACAAAGGAGAGTAGACAGGAAGCAGGGGGACTGGGAGGAGAGGAAGGAGGGGAAACTGCAGTGGGTATGTAAAATAAATGAAAATGTTGTTATTAAATAAAAAAGAAGAATCTTACTGATAAACTTTTCAAAAAAGAAAAATATACATGTGAACAAGTTGAGAAAATACACTACTAGGTCCCATCATACAACTACAGATGTTTGCAAGTGGGGAACTCTAAGGCTTGTATGAAAATAGTTGCTAGATTTCAACTGATGAGTCAGCTTGTGTCTTCACACTTATTTTATAACTCACACAGGGGTCCTGTATCACGAATGCTAACACTTCTCAAGAGGCAGGGCAACAGGTTTTCTAAGATTTGTGGTCCTCCATTTTATTTTGCTTTCTTTACTCCATTACAAAACACCCATTCCCCTGCTTTGGGAAAGACTGAATTGATAAATATGTGATGTATATGCCTTCGAATGACCAAGGGCAAGCTAAGAACAAACCTATTTCCCGCCCCAACCTGAGAATTCCTTGGTCCCTAGGTTCTTAATTGGATCATCACTAGAGGGCACTCTTATGATGCCAAAATGGAAGAATTTTCCTAAATTCTGGTGTGAGAGTGGGGGTGGGAGCAGGGAAAGGGGGTGGTCTGCCAGGAATACAGATGCTAAGCAGCTGAGAGCAGGCATCTGCAGCTGAGAACTGACTCTTATTTGGAAGGGGCTGTGCAGCAACTTTTCTTATTAGATCCACTTTGTTTCCAAAACACGATTGGTGCTTCAGCAATAAGGAAAGGGCCCAGGTATTTTGTGTTGTTTCTCAAATGAAACGAATAAAAGGGAATAAAAGGATCATTGGTTGATAATGAGTAAAGTAGTCATTGTAAGTGAGCAAGAAGCATGAAATGTGTTTGTAAATTAACAGCCACTAGAAAAGAGGAATGGCACATCCCTGATGTCTTTTGTAGCTGTTTCCCAGTCTTTTCCAGTTCCTTCTCTTTAGTTGTTCTGAGTGTGGTGTGACTGTGTCCGAGAGAAGATGCTTGTTTGCTTGCTGCCTCTGAACAGACTCTAGTAGACACAGTGTAAGTGGCATACTCTTAACATAGGTCCTGGGCTTGGCTTCAACACTGCTGTACTCTGTGGTGAGTCCCTATCTCCAGAAGGATCTCAGCATCAGGGAAATGTTGAGTGACTCCAATAGTCCCTAAAAGATGTCACCCAGTCCTTAGCGTGTCTCTTTATACACCATCATTCTATGGATAGATCTATAGAAGCTGAATCTAGACTTATGGTAGTCAGGGTATGGTCAAGCAAGTGAATAGGGCACTCAGATCTGAAATGTCAAGGTTAATAGGTAATGAATCCTGAAGTAGTTTTCTGTATTACTTATTTATAGCAGCCACTTGTGTTCTGGCTCAGACATGATGTGATAGGCATCATGGGACAGGTGCTGACTGTATGTTATCATTAGAGATGGCAATGAAAGATTTGCCACCCCCAAAGAGCTGATGTATCCATATTAGTCACTTGTTTAAGTTTATGGCTCACAACAAATACAACCTCAGAGATTTAACATACTAAGTCATCAGTAGTGTTCCTTAAATTGGCTTAATATGCCCAAGTTAGGCAGCTCCTAGCTTGTGCACCAAGTATCATACCTTCCCAGCCTTTAGCATGGCGGTCTTTTAGAGAAATTTGGGAGTTTTTCTGCTAGTGTTTTTGTTTATGAGACTTAGGCTATATAGTTCATGGGAATGTTCCTGATTAAGCCAAATTTATCATAGAGTCTTAGCATATTAGAGTGAACAATGAACTTGTAAAGGGTGCCTAATCAACCAACTTCTCTGATTAGGAACGGACTTGCCAAAGTCCCGAGCCAGATAATGGCAAATCTGGAATGAGTCCTTTAATTATTGAGTTTTAGTCCAAGCTTCTTTCTGTCTCCTTCTACTACACAGTGTTTGTTTCTCCCCACCTTCATTGAATCTAGAGAGTAAACAACCAGTAGTTATGAATGAAATATATAACTATATTTGTGTTCTGTCTTGTGTTATTAGGGGGCAGATTTTTTTTTTAAAAAGGCTTCCTAATTGTCAGAAGGTTGGAGGTAAAATCAACGAACAATAATTACTATGGTTCTAAAAGGCGGTGTATTCCTATGACTGTTGCCCAAATTAAAAAAAAAGTTTGAAATCCTTGTTGGCTCGTAGAAAATGGAAAGACAGGAGGTGAAGTTTGGAAACCAACTTGAGTGTCTTAAGAGAAAGGGAGGTACTGTGAAAGGGACAATCAAAACAGACTGGGAGGACTTCGTAGTGGTGGAAAAGGCTAGTCCTTGTGGAATTAAAACAGACACTCAAAGAACATAATTCAGGAAAGGTGATCTGGATTGCAGTCTTGTCAGGCCAGCCATGAAGTACCCTGTCTGATGCAGTCCATGTGCATGATTTTATACTGACTTGGCATAGACTAAAGAGAGAGTGGTCAAACAGCATAGTAAAGATGTTAAGGCACATGCCTCCACTATATTAGTAAATGTGGTGGATTTCAATGTGGCCATTGACATATAGGTCTTTTTGAGCATGGTTTTGACAGCCTGGTTCTGTTCCCAGAGAAAGATGGCTCAGTGACAACAGACCTGGGAGCTATTTCTGTGGTCTGCCTCAGTCACTATCATTTTGGACTATCCTCTTACCTGGTCTTCCCCTTGAACAAAAATAATCTTACATAAGGTTTATTGCATGTTGACTCTGATTCTTGTCTTCTTCCAAGTTACTGTCACGATTCAATGAGAATAACTTAAGAACTACCTTTCTGTACTCAAAGTCACTGGCCTGCTTACAAAAGGCACCAGGTTTCAGCTATGACTGGATTATGTTCTCTTCTAATTGAATATCACTCATAACAACATATCTTATATGTATCTTGAATATCATTATGATTGCAGACATTATACTTGTCCCATTTTGCAGGCAAGAGAGTTGAGCTGGTAGTCTTCAGATTTTTAATGTAAAATTTCCATCATAAAGAACCAGCCACTTTGTATATTTAAATACATAGAGCTGTTTTCCCAGACAGAAGGATGTTTGGCCACATTTCAATTTGGATACTGTTGTTTTGGTCATGTCTCATTTGCTTGTGAATACAGGAATACTGGGCTCTCTAAACTACCAGTGGCAGGTTGAATTGAGAAAACAACTAGAGATTGGTATATTTTAAACTAACACGGCTCCAAAATGGAAGGCAAAATTATTAGGCTTGGTAATGTGTACTTTAGAAACCAGCTTGTTGAACTACTGAATATCATAGCCCAAGATCAAATGAGTCTTTGGGAAAATCAAGAGCAGAAACAAGGGATCTTGATTACTACAGAAGAGCTCCTACATTTTTATTCTATTTTGCTTTTCTTAAGGTCTAGATTTAGGTCTTAATATCAAAGTGATTTGCTTTAATTTTCTTTTTGAAACCTTAAGCAGCAGCCTTAATACTGTAAACACCAAAGGTAGATGCCGTAGTTTGAGATTCCTAATTAAGATGAATCCCCTCTGAAGTCATGCCGTAGTTTGAGATTCCTAATTAAGATGAATCCCCTCTGAAGTCATTTTTCTCAGTGGTATAGACACTTCTATGTGACCCAAACTCCAGTGACATAGGCCCATGCTCACGCAATCTACCCTAATTAAACTCAGCAGGTCACAAAAAATGGCATGAAAGTAAGAGTGCTCATAGCTTGGGAAAGGGAGGCTCAACAGGATAGGTAGGGTAGCAAGAGAGAGCAATGGGAGGAATCTAATAAAAATACATTGTATACATGTATGAAATCGTTGCAGAGGAAGGATGAATTCCTCTTTAGAATTTCCAAATCTCACGTACTACCACCTTCCTGTTATTACAGTGATACATGTTTTGAATTCACTTTCATCCTTTCCCTACTCACTTGCCATTTTTAGATAACTGCTGACTTTTGAAGGCTAATCCCAACTTCTTGAACTTAGCCCAGTATCCCAGTCTCCTTTGTCTTCCCAGGCCTGTTGTTTTCCCAGGATGGGGCTTGCTGGGAGCTAATGGGTCTCATCTCAGCATGTCACCTGGGCCAGCTCTTAGAGAAAACAATAATAGCCAATGAGAAAAGCTCTATTAAGATGTGGATCTAAGCTAATATTGACAGTGCTATTGAGAGACTTCCTGTTTTCACAGCCTTTCAAAATACAAGCACTGGAGGCTTATGAGCCAGATGGAAAGAACCCTGACTGACAGACAGCCTTTGGGAAGGGCTTTTAAGGGGAAGAGGCCATAATATACAGAGTTCCTTCTAATCAGAAAGTAGTTCCTTATACTACAGATGTTGACTCTTATGCCATTGGGTATGTTCTCCATATATAAAGAAAAGAATAATAAAATTAGGAGAAATGCTTTCACATATGGTATATTTTCGGGAAGTTCTCATTTCAAGCAGATGGCCCACAAAATATTCCTCAAGATTGCAGAGTATACAGAAAGGAAGGGTTTGATTTGTTTTATCCACTGTTGTATCCTATAGCAATTCCTGGCACATAATGGATAATAAATAGAGACTGAATGATTCTTCGGGATTAAAGGACCTTTTTAAAGAATTCCATTTGAGGCCGGGCGGTGGTGGCACACACCTTTAATCCCAGCACTTGAGAGGCAGAGGCATGAGGATCTCTGTGAGTTTGAGGCTGGGCTGGTCCGACAGCCTCCAAAACAATACAGAGAAACCCTGTCTCGTAAACCCCCCCCAAAAAAGAATTCCATTTGAGAACCATCCCAAAGGGAGACTGTGTGTACATTTGTATAAGATAAAATTGTAAATTAATTTCTTCTAATCAGTATGTCTCTCTCTCTCTCTCTCTTCTCCTTCCCCCCACGTTCTTTGGTCACTTGCAATGACTGTCCACCTGTCTGATTGGTGCACCTGTAACATCTTCATGGATCACCATTGAATACTGCATCTCTGACTGTCTGGACATCCAGGTAAGGCAATGAGCTCTTTAAAACCCAGTGTGATCACTGGGAAAATATTAACAAGTAAAAGGGAAGTTTCCCTAGACATAAAAAATGATAATCTCAAGAGATAGTAGTTCCCTGATTGAAGTTAAATTTAACCCACCCATGATACAATTCAGTAAACCAACAGGAATATTTACATCACTTAAGGATTTCCATTAAGATAGTATAATAAAATTATGGTTTTGGAAACTACTGTATATTTTCTTTGGGATTTACTGGAACTAAAATATCAACACATGTTTTTTTTTTGTTTTCGTTGTTTCTTATTGCTGTTTTTCTTAGGGGTTTTTGTTTGTTTGTATTTTCATCCAAAGTTGTATTTTCTTTTGTTCATCAGACCAAGTGTGATACAGGATCTTCTAAGGTGTCTTCAGTGTATAAGGATTTTATGTCATGGGGCAGAATAGTGTACTCTAAATATCTTCTTTTTGTGGCTGGAGTAGAGTTTTGAATGTCAAGCTAATTTGTGGGGGTATCTTGTTTAAAAGATTTAGTGTGAGAACTCACCAGACATATCATGTTGGTTTCTCATAACACTTGTTCCCCAATAGTCTTAACAACTGAGAAGCAAGAAAGTGAGGTCTAACCACACCAAGGACTCATGATTTTTTTAAAAGTCATATACTGTTTCCCAAGCGATAATGCAAGCAAGGCTCTGCTATGGGCTATGCTATTAAAAGGTATTCTTAACACACTCCAGAAGTCTGCACATATTTTTATATAAAAATGAGACATTTCTCCCATAACACCTCATAGACCCTTATAACCTTTTTTATATACAATAAGTATATGAAATTGTAATGGGCCTTGTTATGGTGTAATTAAAATCAGGAAGTTAACTGAGTCTCAAACTGACCTGGGCACCTTCAGAGATGTTGTTCACATTAGAAGTTCACACACATGAGATTTCTCAGTGGTCAAGGAGCTTGTGATCAAGTCTAATGACTCCAGTTTAATGCCCTGAGCCTACAACTCTTACAAATTGTCCTCTGACCTCCACATACATACCATGTTGTGTGTGCGTGCACACACAAATGCAAAATATTAAAAGAAATTTACACTGTAGAGTTAATGTTATGTGGATCTTAAAACCAATGTTATAAGAAAGATCTAAGCAAGTTTTATAAATGAGGAGATATTATTTACTTACTTTAATGCATGTCTTCTGTTTGGGTGGCAATCACTACAGAGATTAATAATTTATCATTGTGTGTGTGTGTGTGTGTGCGCATGTGCACATGCATGCTTTAAATTCTCATCTCATTTAAGAGTATAAGCAAAGTCTAATCTCTTTTATCTGTGTTCATGCATTCCCAATGATGTGAAAAATCTCTCCTCAGTCACTTCAATGAGGTGTTTCCATTTCATTCATGCTACAGAGTTAGACTCAGTCTGGGATTGGGTTTCTTGGCTTTTGTCTTTGCTTAGTTTGACACTGCCCCTTGAGAAAGAGAAGGAAGCTAGTATGAGTAGTAGATCTATTATTCCCTGCCCACAGCAATCCAAAGGATTGGTTCTCAATGCTTCCCTGCTTCTTTCAGCCTTGTAATTTGGAATACCCCCATTTGCTGGAGATGAGCTAATGGGAAAGCTACCTAAGAACGATTTCCTTGCAGTTTGGGAAACTGTAAAAATATGATATCCAAGCAAAGTGGATATTTTTATTATTTTAACTCTTCTCTTGGCAAGCTCTTGCTATCGACTGGTTTTACTGTTCCTTTAACAGGTGGAGGATTTTTCAGATTCTAGATGCAACTAGGTAAGTAACAATGTATTTTTAGTTTAACTGAGCCCAAGAAAGGTACAAAATAAATAGACTCTGCAGTAGCCTGCCAGTTTAATTGCAACACAAAATAGTTCATAGACACTTGGCTTGTTTGGAGTAGAAGCATCACATAGACTCAGGTCTAATGGCATATCCCATTGGGAAGTGGGATGATGATTTAGCTTGCCCCATCACTCCCAAGAGTTAGCTGAAACTGAATGACACAAAAAAGTTTCCGAGTAAAAAGATGTCCTCCATCAACAAAGACTTTACAGTGCTCCAGGAACGCTTGCCTCTTCCTAGAATATATGGTACTTTACAGAACAGTCAGACCAACATTTCCTATGGCATTACATGCCTGTGGGGTTACATGCCTACAAAACAATTGGACCAACATGCCTATGAGGTTACAAGGTAAAGCAACCCCATAGGCAGTAGGCTTGGTCACATGAAACTTCATGGAGAACAAATCAAACCAAACACAAGAAAGTTCCTTTCTGTAGGGAAGGAGCAATGAAATGGTTCAGGAAAGTATCCACAGTTGCCATGGGCTGTATCATATTGTTATCAGTGCTGAAGAGTTTAATGGGAATGATAAGTGTCCCCTTCCCTCCTTCTTTAATTGCATACTCTATTCGCTTGGCATTTTTCTTCCAAAGTTGTGATGTTCACCAGTTTTGTATTTGGGTATTGTAGGTTTATTGGCTCTAGAAATATTTACCAGTGCCTCTGTTTTCTCTTCCTGTCTACCTAGACCTGTCCCTAAATAAATAAATCAGAGTGGAGAGGTGATAAGCTTGGCATTCCTCCACTAGGATAGGCTCCTGTGAAAGTTGACTAGATGGGTCCTCTGTAAGATGACTTTCAGGAGTTTGGCTTCCATTTTTCATCTTAGGATCCTGTAGACCTATTTGACAACTGAAAAGAAGAAACTCATCATTTGAAGCTCTAGTCAGTTTGTAATTCATTGAGATAAAAGATATAAGCAGACATCAACACTTCATCACACATTACTAAGGGAGGGTATTTTAAGGATCACATATTGGGTAAGTGTCCTCGTGGCAAGAATATTACATGTTGCTACTTCTAGAGCAGTTACTTTGAGCAAGTCCCATTTCCACTATGAGCTTTGATTTACTCATGTGTGAATAAATTTTGTAGAGAATTATTAGAATGATCAAGAGGATAGGGATTGTTTTATTTCTAATTGTTCTACAGGAGAAATTTTGCTAGTTTTTTTTCCTTTCTGCTTTAAAAGTTATATGGTATCACTATTCTGACTTTTATTTTTATTTATGGTGCTGCTTAGTTGGAGCAGAAGTTGTCAGAGTGACCTTATACACAGTCTTAGTGAGAAAGAAAAGAGGAGTGCAGGTGGTGAGATGGGAAAGAAACAGCTTTGGTAAATATTGATGGGGCCAATTTTGAATTCTGGTGGACTGCATATTCGAATGATGCATGAAAACTGTTTGCAGGGCTAGCATATTTTTCAGCCACTGGTAAAATCATAAAGCAACAATTTATTTGGTAATCCTCATTGTGCATTCAGTTTCATAAATGTACAAGATTATGATTATCTCTGCCTCATAATTAACAATTTGCCTAAGTACTTGCTATTATTTGGCTGTCTGAATGGATTTTGGTAATCCAGAGGAAGAAGGGAACAATCAGTGCAAACCACTACAAATGCCTAGTATTATTGCTACACACACGCACAATTAGCAGTGATACTAATTGCTTTAGACCAGAACCTCATTTGGTTTTCTATAGACAGCAAAACATTAATTGCTAGAGTCTTGTCACTCATTCACTCACACCCTGTCTGTCATTCTCTCTGTTAACCAATTGGATCTTCTAAGATCTTTGTTGGGTCACAGGTAAATTAGCTGGTTGGATTTCCGGCATATCCTTTGGTGTGGAGCTTCCAAGCTTCTATTTGAGCTAGCAATCAATATCTTGACCAGCCATGGGTTTATTTTTATACTGTTATAAGGACTGAAATGATGCTGACATGCCAACCAGTTCTGCTGCTGTACTTCATTCTACTCCCAATCTTCCATCTTTAACATTATTGCGATTACATCTCTATGCAAGAATTGTCTAAATTCAAGGTTAGAAGAGGCCTTTTAAGAGCATGCTGCCAAATTTCCCTCAGTTACCTGATGCCTTTGATTATTACTGATTTGAATATTAAAAACAACCACCTAATCAATGATGCCACACTTTAAAAAGAATTCAAACCATTGGGAACTATTGTAGCAAGTACATTTGAGTGTTAACAGGTTGTTTTGCAGTCACATAGACTTGAGGTTTGTTTTTTTTTTAAAGAACCCAAAATAGAATTATTCGGTATGTCCTCATAAGGTTTACCTCAATATAACCCCAAAGTTGATGGTGTATGTGCAAAGAGCCTGATAGATACTAAGAATTGCTTCACCAGGACCACCTCCCTTCTCTGCAAGCATAGCTATCTAATATGAATGTGGAGGTGTTCACTTCAGTGGCAACAGCAGGGAATTTCAGCTTCAAATAGGACTCAGGTCCCATCCTAGGACTACCATGCTGTAACTGTGTGACCTTGGGTAATTTATTTAACTTTTTTGCTTCTAGCATTCTCAAATGCAAAAAGGTAGCAACTTTTTAGAGCTACTAAGGGGAAGAAAGTAAAACCATGCACAGAAATACTATGCATTGATTCCCGCACATGGGAAAAGTCGATATCCAATAGTGGTTATTAACTTCGTTGTCTGGGATACCCAGTACCAATCTTATTCTTTACTGATGCTTAATCTTCTGGAACTTTGGGATCCTCACCTGTGTGTCTTGCATACATCTATGCATGGCTGATCTCGGACACAATCCAGAGAAACCACACTGGGAAGACCGCTTTTCCCAAAAGCTACCTGTGACCTCCATCTGTCAGAATTTGATGGTTGCTTCTTAGCTTCAACCACCTGGAAATCTGAAGATTCCTGCACCTTAGCATATCTTCTTTTTCTGAAAAATGTTCACTGTTTATCTTGGTGTAGTCATAATATTCATTAAGTTTGCCTTGTTGGGATCTCTGATCCACACAGACACACACACTAGTGCATGTGCATAACCATTCACTATGAACATACATTTGCTCCCTCTTCAACCCTTTAAATGTTGCAACTCCTGAGTTCCTGCCATTGATCTGCATCTTCTCTCTCGCTATGCTGGCTCCCTGGGTAATTTCATCTCTTCACGTAGTTTCACCTTTAACCCCTATACTAATGATTCTCAAACTGACATCACCAATCCTTAATTCACTCTGGAGCTCTGGGCTAACTCCAATTTCCAAATGCCTGCTGAGAATCTCCAGGACTGGATATCCTAGGAGGCTGGCAGTATAGTCTGGCTTTTGTCATCCCCTTAGAAAAGCAGATGGCAGTTTCAGAAGTATTAAGATTTAACAAAAAGGAGCAAGGGTGAGATATTAGCCTAAGCAAAAGTAAAGGAGGTCTAAGTTAGCAAATGAACACAAACCAGGCTTCCAGTGGAGAATAGTGGGCAAATTGAATCTCTGTCTTCATGAACTGGAGATGCCAACTGGGTCCCTAAAAGTTGTGTGCTTTCTATGGAAAAGGGAATAGCTTTCCTGATTTAAACTGAATTCATTTTTAAGGGGCTGGATGATTGGCATGTTTGGGTGGAATGTTAATTAAAATCATCTTTCTTGGGAAACAAATGGCTATTATTTCAGTGTTTTGTTATAAAAAGGCACATGTCAAAGGGAAGAATGTTCATCTGAGGATTTTGAGAGTACTTGTGTGCATAGACACACTCATAGGCTGGGTCAGAGGTGTCTGAGATATTGTTTGTGGACATCATTTTTTGTGAGGCCAGGTCTTAAACTGTAGCCCAGGCTGACCTGGAATACTCACTTCTGTAGCCCCAAGCCAATCTATAACTGGCAGCAATCATTATAGCTCAGTTTCATGAGTTCTGGGATTGTGAGCTACCATGACAAGCTGCAAATAATTCTTTCAAGAGGCATAAAGATTATTTTCATTCATTCTGTAAACATTTATGGAAAATGCCAGGATCTCTATGGAGAAATGAGACTGTGAATACCGTACCTATAAAGTCTCTGTCCTTGGATGCCTGATACATTTTACTTTAGTTATTTGCAGATACATTGAGACTGCAACTTGGCTGACAATCTTAATGACCAGAGGAACTTAAGGGAAATAAGACAGATCCAAAGTGGGGAAAGGATGTGCATAAATTCGAATTACAAATTGATTGCTTCCTTTAAATTTAGTAAATATTGAGTTGCTTTGGGTTTTTACATTCCAAGTGGGTTCATCAGTGTTTCAGGCCAGATGAACGATTGTGTCTAACCCTAAAATTAAATTAGAGCAAGGGGATAGACAAATCTTGGTTAATATGTGTGCTGTCATTAGGAGACCTGGCTATAAACAAACTCCTCTCGTGGAAACTATGGTCTCAGTGCTGCTATCATTGGTAGAGAACAATAGCTCTTTTCTGGAAGGGTGGCCCTATTCCACAGTCCCAAGGTACTTCCTATCTTATGTGGTACATGAAGGCCAGCTTAATTTCCAAATAATATGAGATCCTTACCCTCACAATTGTACATTATGCTTCCTTTTAAAGCTCTGCATGGTTATGGGTTTGCAGGTCTCAATTCTAAGTGTTTTTGACCTAGCTCTCCTTGTCAAAGTCTACTTTGTGGCCCTTTTCAGATCCCTAGGTGCGGACCCTAATTGAACTATTACAGCTTAGGGATGTTCTGACTATTCCACAACTCCTGCCTATAGCTCATTCCACCATGCTCTTTCTATTACATGCCATATAAAGTTGCTTAGAAACCCTGTATATAAATTTCTTGTGTTCTTATTTCCTTTTCCTTGAATGAATTAGAAACATTGATGAATTAAGGACAGTATCTTATTTTCACTGGATGTCAGGACAGTAAAAACCAATTCTTGAATTTATCCTTCAATATCCTTTCTCACAGATGTAATCAGCCCAGTCTAACTTCTTACGTCTTTCTCAGACTAGTGCATTCAGTGTTTATGTATGGACCACTTTGCATGGTCTGAGATAGGCAAGTTCACTCCCTGTTCTTGTGTTTCTTACGGAATGTGTGTATACATGGAAGCAGGTGTTAGGGGCAATTAAAGCCAAAGCGTATGAATATGCTAGTTTTAGAGAGTGGCCAATGCTGTGAAGGAAATAGAAATTGGATGGAGAATGAGCAGATGGGTGGGGAGTGGTCAGGGAAGTGAAATCTGCTCCTGGCTTTTGTGGACTTTACACTTTGAACCCTTTCGTTTCCTCTCCTTCATGCTTTCTTGGCTTCAGTGCCAATTCCCATTTCCTGCTTCTGCCCACTCTAACATTAGCAGCATAGTCCTCAAGTATAGGCCCACACAGTCCCTTATCACACTTATGCTCCATGCTTTCTTTGTCCTTTTCACCATTCAAATTTGACCTATCCCCCCTTTGCCTATTACAGAATATAAATGATCCTTCTAGTCTCTTAGGGATACTTCATTTCATCACTTTGAGTGTTTTTGTTACTCAAGGCATACTACTTGTTAAAACAAAGGCAGAAGTATTAAAGGTTATAAAGCATTTGACTTTGCCTGTTTGTGTTTGCATCAGGATCTTGTTATATAGCGAGGCTGCCTTCTCAAACCTATTCTTCTCTCTTCTCTTCCCAAGCGCTGAGATTGCAAGCATATGCTGCCATGCCAAGCCTTGGCTTTGCCCATTTCTGTAGCAGGAAGAGCCTCAGTTGGGAACTTGAAACCCTGAACTGCTATTTTAACTATCACAACTTTAGGCTTATTTCTTCATGAATAAAATCTATGTTCAAATCACGTGACCCCCACAGGGTCTTTACAGCTCAGGAGTGGTACAAATAGTTGTTTTCAGAGATATGGACCAAAATCTCCTTCCAGCATTCTGTTTAGTTTTGTAAAGTGGATATGTAGGGACCAACTTCCCACTGTATCAGTACTACTTAGATTAAACATGCATTTTCAGGCAAAAGCCAGCTTTACAATTCTCGTAAATGTCACAAGAAGTTAAAGCACTGCTTCTGGTTCTAACCTCTGCCAGCTAGGGTGACAGTTTAGAACCACAAATGAAATTTTCAGCTTCTTTAATTTGAGTATCTGAAATCCAGTATCTTTCCAGCTTGCCCACGAGGAATCTTCAAAAGGAACCAAACACCATGGGAATAAAGGACTGCATTGGAAGTGGGCTCCCAAGTGATGTAGTATAGGTATTGCAGCCCAGTGATTTACTTGCCAAGAAAAGCATGTTAACCTTTGAAGTCATCATCTCCCCAGCCCCCCTCTCTCTGTCTCTCTCTGTCTCTCTGTCTCTGTGTGTGTGTGTGTAAAATGGGGAAGATGAACTCACAAATTAGAAATTACTAGTTATTTTTTGTTCTCTCTCTGAAGTTGAAGTATTTTCTATTTTATAAATGGTCCTTCTCTGTAATTTTAAATTCATACCCAGCTCCTTCCATTCCTCCATACAAGGAAGCACCATAGGCTTCTTGTTTCATCTCTTCCATTGGCTCACTGTTGTTTCCTAGACAGTCCAGCCTTGAATCATCAACTAGACACTGACATTGATAGAGGACTTCTTCAAGGCTTTTGACTTTCCTAGTTCAGGTGATATGGACGCTAAATAATGTTCATACAAGGCAGTTAATGGCACTTAGTTCTTTCTTCTTGGGATTTCCATAATTTCCAACATGTTTTTTATTTAAAATAGAAGCAAGCTTGTTTTACATGTCAATCCCAGCTCCCTCTCCCTCCCCACCGCCCCTGCCCCTCACCAACCCCCTATCCCATCCCTTTTTTGCTCCCCAGGGAGGGTGAGGCCTTCCATGGAGGAATCTTTAAAGTCTATCATACCATTTGGAGCAGGGCCTAGACCCTCCCTCATGCATCTAGTCTGGGAGATCATCCCTCTATGTGGAGTGGGCTCCCAAAATCCATTTGTATACTAGGGATAAATACTGATCCACTGCCAGAGGCCCCACAGATTGCCCAGACCTCCCAACTGACATCCACATTCATGGGGTGTGGAACAGTTCTATGCTAGTTTTCCAGCTATCACTCTGGGGTCCATGAGCTCCCACTTGTTCAGGTCAGCAGTTTCTGTGGGCCTCTCCAGCCTGGTCTTGACCCCTTGGCTCATCACTCCTCCCTCTCTACAACTGGATTCCAGAGTTTAGCTCAGTGTTTAGCTGTGGGTGTCTGCTTCTGCTTCCATCAGCTACTGAATGAAGGCTCTAAGATGGCATGTAAGGTAGTCATCAGTCTCATTATTGGGGAAGGGCATTTAAGGTAGCTTCTTGACTATTGCTTACATTGTGGATCTCTGGACATTGCTGCCCATAGGGCACAGTTTACCTTCTCTTTTCTGGAAGTTCTTGTTCATTTGTCAAGACACCTGAGAGAGGACTGTTCTATGTGTACAGCTACGGAATGCCACTCATATTAAACTGTCATAAATGTATCTTTAATGACCTTTACTGATTGTTTTTATATTAAAATGGAAAGGCATAAGAGTCTATATGAGGAGATTATACATAGTCTTTCTCACATTTTTTCCTATGACTTGATTTGGCAGTATCCTAGATGATGTATGGGAAGAAATAAAAAGCACAGGAAAGAAATAAACACTGTAGATTTCTCTGGCTAAGAACCATTTTCTGACTCAAAATCCTTTTAAACACTGTAGATTTTTTTCTAGCTAAGAACCATTTTCTGACTCAATCCTTTTAAACAATACCCTGATTTTGAATTGGTGCAGGAGAATGTGGTCCCTGTGATGTCCTTCTGATTTGATAACCTCTTGAAAATAATGGGAATTAGTTTCTTGTTACATAAACATAGAAGGCTTGAGAAATTCACAAAGGATGAAATAGAGTCTCAAAAATAATTAGGTGTAATTATAAAGATGCTGGGATCTTATAAAAATGAAATAGAGTCAGAGGATTTGAGTAGTTTAAGATTGTCAGGAAAAAAACCACAGGATGTATTACTGTAGAGCCATGTAATTCAGTACTCCCCATTCATGGAACACCATGCAAAGCCATGCACCAGGAGACTTAAGCCTCATTTACTACTTTCTATATGAGCAGCTTCAATGTCTCCCTTACAGTGCTCATAAAATATGTGGCAGTAAAGTAATACTCTTGGAGCAGATTTTAAATTCAGCCTATGTACACTACAGTTGACTTTGAATACCTGAGAATTACATTTGTACTTGAAATACACAATGAAAGGTTCTATGGCTCAGGGATGGTCCTGCTTTTCAGCCTTTGAGACTAAAGAGAAACAGATGATCCCTTTCAAAAGATGTGGGGAAACCAAGCAGAGCTCCACAACTTGGTGATTACCCAGTACTGCGATTGAAGATTCTGTTTTTAGTGTCATATACACTAGACAAACTAGTGGCATGCACCTCTATACTTTTTAAGGTTTATTTTTATTTTCATTTTCTCTGTCTCTCTATCTCTCTGTTTCTCTGTCTCTGTCTCTGCCTCTCTCTCTCTCTCTGTCTCTGTGTGTGTGTGTGTGTGTGTGTGTGTGTGTGCACTCCCATGCACGCATGTGCATGCTATGTGTGTACAAGTGCCTGTCTTAGGCAGAAGGAGGCATTGGATTCTCTGGAGCTAGAGTTACAGACAGCTATGAGCCACATAGCTTGGGGTGCTGGAAACTGAACTCCCACCACATGCAAGTACAGGAAGCCCTCTTAAATATTGATCCATTTCTCTAGTCCCTACTTCCATATTTTTAAATGCAATAAATGACTCAAACATTGTTGGTCCTTGGTAATCTTGCAGATGTCCATAACTGCCAATAGCACTGCCTCCATTTCTTTCCACTTCTGGTCACCCCTTGTCATTACTGACAAATACACTTTAAATATTATATTGATATGTAAAATCAACATAAAGATATTTGAAACCATGTGGTATACATGATAATATGTAAAATTTTGTTATGACACCTTAGAATTTAGTCTTTTTATGCTATTAGTTATAATGAAGTGAAATTTAATTTATGTTGTCTTGTATCAATTAAATCTGTGGAATGTTAATATAGCACTTTGAAGAAGTTTAATCAAGTAAAAAAAAAGAATGTTATAAGCAAGGATAAGGTGAATGGTAGGAGAACCCCAAGTCCATTGAGTTCTCTTTTTTGGTTAACGTAAATGCTCTCTACCATGTTCTTTTAGCAATTCCATTTGTTCTTGAACTATCCTCAGTAAAATGCAGTTAGCAACGTTGGTTTTAGAAAATGAGAAGCCATTGGTAGAAATTTGATTATATCTTTTTAGGATTTGAAGTCCTTGATTTTGGAAGTAATGACATGACCAACAGGTATTTCCTGCAGCAACTAGCTACTTCCTTTACCAAGAAATGTGCCCATCACTGAGGGAGCAAAGGTCAATTATAGAGAGATAATGCCATTATTTGCCTTATAGTTGAACTGGGAAGAAAAGAGCAATAATGTGGTAGACACTAATATGTGCCTACTAATATAAAGGTAAATCCTTCATGCCTCAGAAGATCTGCATTAATTTTAGGTTGAGTCAGAGGTTACCAGAGAACAAACCATTCAAGGATTTGCTGGAGTTAGCACTGGAACCATTACGCTCATTTTCTTTACCTCACATTTAGATTGCTTTGCAGTCTTGGAACAATTCACATACATACATGGATACATACATTTGCCACTTTTTTTTTGCTTTTTTGAGATAATTTTTTCCCTGTGTAGCTTTGAAGCCTGTCCTGGAACTAGCTCTTGTAGACCAGGCTGGTCTCAAACTCACAGAGATCCTCCTGCCTCTGCCTCCCAAGTGCTAAGGTCAAAGGCATGCACTACCACCAAATGGCTACATTTGCCACTTTTTAAAGACAGCAAGAAAAATGATCTAGCTTCAAGGTACATAGTTGTTACAAGAAGTATGATTTGAATGCTGCACCTGTGTAGACCAGAATTGTTCTCATTTGACCAACTGTTTTGAAGAACTAGCATCAACTTCCTTTCTTTTCCTCCTTTTTTATTGTTTTAGAAGCTTTAGGTCTATTGCTGAGACAATAGAAAAGATTCAATGTCTGTTAGCCATAAGATTCTTAGGCTCTGAACAGAGAATTAAGGTAGCCTTAATTCTCTCTTTGGTGACTCTTCAAGTTGACTGTAACATGGACTAGATTATAGTGCTGCTTTAAGAAATAAGGACGAGAAAACAAGCAACATCCTTTCCCCTTTCTCGCTGTCAACAAGTTACATTGGAAGCTATGGATTAAATTAAAATTGGATTCATGATTTGCCATGGGGGAAATATGTGCAGCATTTCAAATACTGTAAGGTTGGGGTCAACCAGAGATTAGAAGAGGTATCATAAAAATTAAATTAAAAAACTAACCCTGAGATATTTTCTAATAATCCCAGAGGAGAAAGGAACTTTGGTGACATTTTTAGCAAAAAAGAGACTTTATCAAAACATGACCAAGGCTTGAGGCTGAAACAATGGTGTAAAATACTGAGACTCTACTAAGTTTTCTGTTACAAGGGTATGATCACTTGAGAACAACTTATTGTGTGCATGAGCAGGTGTGTAGAAATGAAGATAAAGAGAGATAGACAAAGTACCTAGAAGCCGGATCAAGGCATGAGCAAAGACCAATAATTGAAATCAGCCAATCTAGGTTATAGTCCAATTTTGTCCTTAAATTCAGAGACACCTTTGTCAGGTCACTTGCCTTCAAGCCTCAGTATATTCACCTATAAAATGAGGGGGTGGGATAGAAAATGATAGGAGAATTTACAGATCCCCTAGTACTTCCTGTGAGTACTACGGAAAGGATTAATAGGGAGGAAATATACACAGAGTCAAAAAGGATTAATAGGAAGAAAATATACATATACACCTTCCCAATGAGAAGGAGCCATGTATGTGCACAGATCGCTTTAATAGAAAAAGTAGGACAAAACTAAAACCATGTTGCACCAGTGAATCTTAAAATGTTCCAGATAGATCTTTAAAACTGTCTCATCATTTTTGGTATTGCCGTGGTAAACTGAGTATTTGGCTGCTTTATACTGTTAGGCACCCATCACATTTCCTAGGGGATGGTGGTAAGGCCTTCTAACTTGTCTGGTTGCCTGCCCCTTCTTCATAGGCTGTGAAGTGTGGGGGAATGAAGATCTATCTATAAATGATCTTTGATGCCCTAATGGGAGAAGGAAGAAGTTGTTTATCAAACTTTGTGTACTGATCATTATAGTGGATTCTGCCCTCCATTACGAACCCACCTTTCAAGAGGTAGATATAAAGGACCTGCTCTTTGACCATTTGAGAGTGTAGGAAAGCAGATGACCTCCATGTTTCTTCTCATGCAGTTTCTGGATACATGCCTTTAAAGTTCTATGGATAATTTAAAGCAGAATGTGTTTCCTGGCTTTCATAGTCACTTTAGCACTTTCAAACCGTGTGAATCTCATTTCCAGAGTCCTAGAACTGCTGACAATAATTAGTACTAACTGATGTTCCAGAACTCCCCACCCCCCCAACTGAATCAATTCAATAATAAGCTAACGATGTAGTCAGTGAGTGAGACACAATGAACCAGGCCTTTCAGACCACTTTTAGGATCTGCTTTAGTTTGCCTTAATTTGCCCTTGCAAGAAATGAAATACTGGCTTTTTTTTGCTTTTATTGTTCAGTGTATCATATCTCACCCAAACACTTCACCAAGACTACCTGAACAGTTTCATCCGAGGGCATATGAACTGATAGTTAGTAGGTCTGTCTGTACAAGAAATGGTTGGGCATTGATCTCTCTGTGGGCTCTGAAATGCCATTATGCATATATCCAGATTTTCACATTTCAGTGCTAGCAGGTGTAGGAAAAGTATATAAAGAATAATTCCCCGTAAAATAACCTCCTCTAGTGAAAGATATGGCATTAGTGTAACTGTACTACCATGTCCATTACTGTGATACCTCCTTTTGAAGATCAAAAACTCTAAGAACAAAGGCCAGGATAAGTATGATGCGGAAAAGAGAAGAAGGTTGGTTGAGACACATGCAGCCTACTTAATGATATTTGAAGATGGTCATAGTCAAGGGTAATAGAGGATGCTGAAAGTTTCGTGTTCATGTACATCTCCAGACTCTCCTCTTCTTTGAGCTCTCTAGACTATTAACCGACATCACATTCTTCAGTCCCACTGACTAGCTTCCTTGGTATCTCAGACTTCTCCTTAGAACATGGACGTCTTAAGGTATTTCCCACCTTAGTCAATGACAACTCTGACCTTCCGGTTGCTCAAGTGGAAATAGTCCCATTCATACTAATTCTTGTCTTAGGACACATAGCCACTAGCACATTCAGTCTACTCTGCCTTTCACTGTGTACCAGGAATCTGGCTGCCTCTTGCCAACACTTTTGTGAATTTAAATAACACTCTACCTCATTCGGACTACAATGCTTCAAGGGCCTGCATAGTCTAGCCCCTGTCTCTGACTTCTTATTTTATTACTCAACCCCAATGTCCATGTCTCTCTAATTGCACTGGTTTCCTCACTTTTTCTCTTTTTATGCAACATTTTAATAAATTCTTTTATAATTTCACACGATATATTTTTCAACACTCACCCTCCCTATTCCTCCCATAACCACCTCTGTACCCTACCCTCTGTACTAATCCCACCCCACACCATCCAGTCTATTGTGTTAGCAACTACTACTGGCCATGGACTTTTAAAAAGCCACACCTGACTTTTATCTACCTAGTCACCCCAGTGATGGTCCATGATGATATACTAGGTATCATACCACTGAAGAAAATTGTCTCTCCCTCTCCCAACAGTAATCAAATGCAAATAGGTCCTCAGGTAGGGGTGAGACTTCAAACTCACTTCTTCTTCTCCATGCTGTGATTTGGTCTGGCTTGAGCTTGGGCAAGTCTTGTGTGTGCTGTTATGGTGGCTGTGAGTTCATATGTGTAACTTCCATTTTTATGTCTGGAGAAACTGTTACCTTGTCGTCACCTACCACCCATGGCGCTTCCAATCTTTTCTCCTCTTTCACACAGGTCCCTGAGACTTCAGGGCAGGGGTGTGTGATAGATGTCCCATTTAGGGCTGAGCACTCCCAAGTCTCTTATTCTCTGCGTGCTGACAGTTGTGCGTCTCTGTTAATCTTCTGTTTCCTTGATTTCTCTTAAGTTACCAGAACTTCTGCAACACCAGTAACTTGTACTTTATCCTCTCTTCTCCTAGAAAACTCTTGGCCAAGATACTCAATTTATTCCTTAATAAAAGCCCAATTCTTCCCAAAACCAACCACACTACCTTTTAAAGTAAAATTCACTGGACTTGGACAGTAGGAGGTCACTGCTGACCTTTAAGAGAGAAGTTGCAGTCAAGTGGCATAAGCCAATCCAGGTTATTTATATACTTGTCTGTATCCCTGACTAGTCTGTGCTTCGTGAGTCTGGTACTGATGCCTCACTGATCCTGTGTCATCCCTCCTTGTGCCTGGCACTCAGTAGACAGTCAGTGTTTATATAATGGGGACAAGTATCTTGTTTTTAAACATTTGGTTACATAAATTCACATTGCAATTGGTATCTCAGTGTTTTTCAGGGGATCTTTTATTCTTTGCCTACTCAATGCTTGAGTACTGCTGTATGTTACAGTGTTAAACAAGCAGTTTGGAGGTTTATACTATGTGCAGGTTACAAGGCAAGGCTGAATGAAGCCATCCTCTTTCTCTTAGGGAGAAAGGAAACTTGAGGGTGTCTGATGGCCTATTAAGTGCCCCACCTGTCTTTTCAAATTCCCCTTTTAGACACTGGAAGTGTTATTTAAATTCACAAAATATCTATGACATCAAGCCAAACTCTTAATGACGTTGGGGTGAGCTATTTAACAGGTGATTTGGACAGTTACTACCCACTGGTGAAAAACACAAGTAATGTGAGAAACTCAGTAATGTCACTGTGCCTACCCTTTACTTCATGTCCTCTCTTTTATTTGGAAGTATGAGCAGTAATGGAAGTTTCCTATGCTGCTCCTTCGTTTAGGCTCTGCCCTCTGCAGTCTTACCCTAGCCACCTGCTACAGAAGAGGTTGACCTTCTTTGTATCTATGTATTCTAGAACCTATTGACCTCAGTGATAAATCCTGCTTTTCTTTGCTGTCCAAGAATTATGTAAAGGTCACTTCTGCAATGTGGGCCCCTAAGCCAATTTCTGGGAAGTCTTTGAAAGACTGCACCAATACCCAGCATGGGTCTTAAAGCAGCTCTGCCTGCAACTGTTCAGTAATATATTTTAAGGTCTCCATTTCCAGAAATGGATTGTGATATGTATCTTGTGATGCTGGCTACAATCTGAAGATGCTGTCCTACCTGGACTGAGGCCTACCACATTTATCATGTAACATCTTTACTTGAGTGGAAGGAAACACAGTATCATTAGTGTGACTACTGAGAATCCGTAGGTGTATTATGAGGAATAAACAAAGTTACTCACATCCCACAAAAAGAGTGTTTTTTCTGTGCTTTGAATCCTATATAAGCATATATTTAACTAATATGCCAGTCAGGCTCAGTCTTGTCAAGTACTGATTAAGCCGGGCATCATGGGAGAGAAGTGCATGTGAAGGTAAACCATGATCCACAGACCTTCAAAAAACCCCACAGTTCCCAGGGGATGGGATACAGAGATAAAAGTGCAGGTGGATATTATGCTTTTAATGTGATATAATCCAGTCTGAACAAAATGGACTCAATTGAAAGGGACTGATGTTGCCCGGAGCTATGAAGAAGACTAGCAACAGAAAAGGCAACTGCAAGTTTTCAAAGAAAAGTGAGAGTTTGCTCTGACAGAAGATGGGGAAATGTGATCCACTTAGAGGAAGCAGCTTTGTCAGTTCTTAGAGGCAAGAACAAGCATGGAAGATCTCAGAGAGCTGCTGGCATGGTACTTCGAAAACACATAAGGCTGAGCTCCAACATGGAGGGCCTAAGAAGGCGTGGAGAGATGTAGACCTGCTTTGGACGGCAATAATGAACTATCTAACATCATGAAACAAAGACATAAGTATCTGGGTGTGTTGTCAAAGACAATACTGGCCCAGTTGGTGATCACAGAAAGGGTAAGGTGCCTCCTTTGCTACTTATCACCCTATTCTGCTCCTAACCAACCACTCTGTCCACACAAAGGAAAGAAATGCCAGTGGGATTCAGTAGACAGTGCTATTCCCTGGGCGTGGATAGACTGCAGTCCCATCACTCTTTTTGATGGCTGCTTCACTCAATACGGGGGAAGGAGAGGGAGTGTGTGTGTGTGTGTGTGTGTGTGTGTGTGTGTGTGTTGGGGGATGAGGTAAAAGCTCCTTGTTTCTAAGCAAAAGCCCTCAGTAGGAGACTGTTTGTAATCATGCCTAAAATTATTTCATTATTGGAACCTGTGTTTGATCTGTGATTATGAACTGGATGAAGGAATCAAGCAATCAACCACTGAAATTGTAACCATAAATTGTTCTATAAACAACCGGTTTCCCCTGTCTCCCCCACCCCAAGCAATGAACTTGAAAACAGATGCTTTTCTTGTTGTTCTTTTCCCTCGTGGGTTTTAGCCAGCACTTTTGAGCCTTGCACAAGCCAGAGAGCAATGCTTGCCAGCTGCAGTCTCTGCATTTCCCTCACATCTGGATTGCGCGTGTTCTACCTTGTTAGACTAAGACAAGACACCTAGGGAGTATGAAATCGTTAAAAATGTGCAACTTATTAAGATGGGTCCAGTGAAGGTGAAGAGGTTTACTTTAACTAGAGTTGATGATGGAGAATAAAGAGAAAAATCCTCAGGAAATGTTTGCCTTTTGAATATATTAGTCCATGTAGCTTTCGTCCTGCAGGGTTTTACTAATTAGTCCAAAGGCAATCAAATGCCACTGTCCACAGAGATATATATTTCCCCAAGACAACTGTATGGCTTATTTACTTTTTCTTCTCTGGAACAGCAATATACCCTTTGACATATCTAGTAAACAATTGAACATCCTAAGCTAGGTCTAAATTTCATGTTGCAGAGACTGTTATGTCAACTTAGGCAGTAATATTGCAATCACGACCTAGCTTGCTTCCATTATGCTTGAAGACAGGAAGGTGAGAACAGTTTGAGGTGCATCCTTATCAACTGTTTCTCTGATGTTATGAGGTAGCACCTAGCAACTTATCAAAAAGTTTCATTATCTCCTTTTGTTATGATGAACAGCTCAAAACATATGGACATTATAACTTGGAAGGATCCTTAAGGATTTGTCCAAACCCTTCCATTTTACACAAGGGCAAGGCTCACAGAAATTCATTTCCTCCCCGTTCTTCTCAGCTAGTCATGAGCAGAAGCAGAGGTATAGTCACACGTGCAATCCAGGTGCTTTGTCCCATCAGATAAAATCAGCTTGTCACCTGGCCCTTTGGAGTAACTTCAATAAGCTAATAATAACACTATCAGGTTCATAAGCACACGTTCTTGCCGCATAGCAACATAGCACCATCATTGACTGTACCCAACATATGTGCAGGTACTGCTATAAGAGTTAGTGTAGCTGTTTTCACCATAGTGTGGTTCTAGGGAACTAACTCAAGTCTTCATGCGTGCTAAAGAACTGTTTTATCACTGAACTACCTCCAGGCCCTGTCCATAGTATCAAATATCTCTTCCACTGTTGCTGTTAGTAGTACTGATGGCATTTAAATGCCATTGTGTTGCAGCCACGGTAGAACATGGAGTCCTTCTTTGTGGAAATAGAACTGGGGAAGGTTTTATGTTCTTTTTTGCTTCCCTAAAATTTTGTCAATAAAAATCACAATAAAGAGTACTTCAGGGTCAGAATGGACTTAAGGTGTAATGGGCAGTTATAGAAAGACTATATGTAAATGGAAGATTCTAGGTCAGGAATAGATGTTGATGATGGCTTTTCAGACAGTCTCTTGACTTATAAAACATGGAAAAGAATCTATACTTACTGTGAGATAGCTAGAAGGAGGAAAGTAAAGGGAAGAGAGTAAGGGAGAAAATTCTACATGAAGAACTAAAAAAAGCAAATTATCTCTACACACCTCCCCACCCTTGGCAAACTCAAAATTCTCTGGGACAAACAACTGATACTCACAGAGCATTAGTTATTTATACTTGGAAGTGAGTGCCTCAAGAAACTAAAGACTTCTCATTTCTTAGGCACATTGCCAACTTAGGGTTTTACATCACAGGTCAACAAATTCTGGCTCAGGACCAGTCTAATTCATTGCAAACCTCCCCCAACTCCAGATAGTGGAGATGAACCTGAGGGCCTCACAACTGCATGCACCCTCCCTGAGTTACACCCTGAGCCCCATTGCATGGGTTTTGCTAGGATCTATGAGCTAAGAACAGTTTGTGTATTTTCAAATGATCAAATGCAAAAAAAAATCCTAAACACTATTTCATGACACTTGAAAATTACATGGCACACAAATTTGAGTGTCTGTAAATAAAGTTCTGTTGGAGCACAGCCATGCATTAATTTGCATGGTGTCTATGGGTGCTTTTGGGCTATAGCAGTGGAGTTGTCAAATGTGTAAGTATTTCCTTTCTGGCCTGTTATAGAAAATCTGTGCCAACTTCAGCTTTCAGTTGAAGTAGCTTCCTGATCTAAAAGATGGTCATCGCTTTCTCTGGAGCCCAGCTCTTAGTTACAGGGGTATTGAGGCGCACTGACCCAGAGTGTCAGTGTGACTCAGTTCAGTGCTTGCTCTTTTTAACCACCATTCTTTAGAGTTAGAAACACACAATCCTAGCTTACAGTCTAATTATAAATTATATTCTGTAAAGATATGCCAAATGTTTAAGTGTTCTAAAATGTAATATTAACTTTCCTAGTAATTCTCAGTGAGATTAAGGGGAAATTTTGGTATTTGCCCTTGATAACAACCTGCTTTGTATAACTAAAATCAAGCAATTTGAGTCTGAAGGCTTTTGGAGGGTGTATTTTGAGTGAATTAAGTATAGTTAAAGCCTGAATGGTTAAATCAGCAATTAGACTTAAAAATGAGCCATAGATTCTATTTTCTTAATGCCTCTATACCAACAGCTTTGATATTGACTTGGTTGTGGGGTAGACTATTATATGTACCAATTTTGAGCTAATTATTCATTGTGGTGTCTTTCACCATAATACCCCATCAAAGCTGGGTTTCCCAAGGGCATTTTTGAATAATGAAATCGAAGCAGGAATTTACATCCTCATCTAACACTTCTCTCTGGACAGCCTCACTTACTTAGGTTGAAGGAGGGTTGGTCCTCGCTTAGGAAAGACAGCAGGAGATAAATGAAGGGGCTAAGAATCAGCCTTGGAAGGCCGGGAAAGTCATTTTTTGCACATTAGCACGCTGAACCTGTGAATCATTTCTCGTGCAGTCTAAAGACATACTTTGCATTGATTAGCTGTCATTGAAGCCTATGCAGTTCAGGCCATTTTCTCCTTTCTACTTCTTTAACTGAGCACTTGTATCAACTGTAGCTTAGATCTAAAAGATAAGAATGCATCCTATGCCTAGAGGAGACTACCCTGCTAGCTATAAGGGCCAAGAGCCTTTCTGTCTCACATCTCCATCACTGCCTCTGTGAACTAGAGTGCTTTAGTTGATATTAGAGATTGTCATTTCTCCATTAGCGTCTTATATTTTGAATCAATAGTTTCAGACTCCTAACCAGACACTTTCGTTAGGCTGTTTTTCATGGGTTTTTAACAATAGCTCTCTTGCTGTTGGCTTTGTGGATTCTAGAAGGGTCTCCCTAGCCCCAGATCTTCTGGCTTGTCTTTGCTGCTAAAGTAATCAAAACCACGTTAAATTTGAACTTCACAAGGCTCTAAAATCAGAACAGAGCTATCTTCCAACAACTCTGAACCCTGGAATGAAGGTTTATATGAACAGTATTAGAAGTGTCACCTCAGCCGGTCGGTGGAGGTCCACACCTTTAATCCCAGCACTCAGGAGGCTGAGGCAGGCGGATCGCTGTGAGTTTGAGGCTGGGCTGGTCTGACAGCCTTGAAAACAATACAGAGAAACCCTGTCTTGTAAAAAAACAAAAAAAAGTGTCACTTCATGTCTTAACATCCACAGTTTCCAGTCAATGCAGCTTTAATTGTGCTTAGGTGTCTGGCCACTAGTTTAAATTCCAAGTGTTTCACCTGAACACTTTGGAAACTATCGTTTATCCAATAACCTTAAATGATTTCTAGTCAGCCATTCCTTATCCCAAAAGAGTGCCACTTATGATGAAATTCGTTCAGAGAAGTCTTGATCTGCAGGTTATCATACTCTGTTGCCTCTCCCTTCCCTCAAAATCAGAAGAGTGTCCTTCATGTGGCCAGAATAGAATGTTCAAACTGACACTGTCTCTAGGCGCAATTGTTCATTCATCAAGGGTGACCATCATTAATCCAAGCACCTCCTGAAGGTAATGAGGCTGGGGTTTTTGATGGTTGTTGTTTTGTGATACTGGGAATAGGGCCTTATTCATGCCCGGCAAGTATTCTACCACTAAGCAGCATGAGTCTTCCCTTCACGTTTTGTTTTGAGACAAGTTCTCATTAAGTTGCCTATTCTGGACTTGAACTCATGTTTCCCTCCCCCTCCCCCTTGATCTTCCTGTTCCAGCCCCCACTCCCAGATCGATCCATAACTATATATTCTATTTCTGTTTCCTAGTGAGCTCTGTCTGTCTCCCCATTTTCTTGCTCTATACCTAACCTTTATGATCTTAACAGCTAATATCCATATGTACATGCACACTTACTATATCTGTCTTTCTGGGTCTGGGATACCTCACTCAGATGATTTTTTTCAGTTCCACTCATTTACCTGTGGATTTCATTTTTTGACAGCTGAGTAGTACTTCATTGTGTAACTTTGCCACATTTTCTTTATCCGTTCATATGTTGGAGCATCTAGGTTGTTTCCATTCTCTGACTATTATGAATGAAGTTTCAATGAACATGGTTGAACAAGTATCTCTGTTGTAGGATGAAGTACCCTTTGGGTATATGCCTAAGAGTAGATAGTTGAATCTTGAAGTAGACCTATTCCCATCTTCCTGAGTAACACACACTGATTTCTACAGTTGCTGTACAAGTTTGCACTCCCACCAGCAAGGGATGAGTGTTCCCCCTTACTTCACATCCTCACCAGCATGAGCTGTCATTTGAGTTCACTATTTCAAGTCTCTAGTATATTTGACAATGGGTAGTACACAACAGATCTTTGTTATCAGTAGCATTTTATCCCTAGTAGGTGCTAAGGAGATTGTTACTGAAACAATAGTAGATCAGTATTGTGAATTTGTACCATAGTCCTATATGGCTATAATAGGACAAGAGCCATGACAACATTTTAATTACAAACACTCCGTGTTAATCTACTCTGCCACTTACAGTTCATGAGTGTTAGGCCAGCTGTCAGGACTGCATTGTTTTAGTCTACATTTCATTTGTGTGAATTGAAGCATACCACTCACTCAACTGGAGGACTGGTTTGATGGCTTCTAGCAGTAACCCCAATTTCCCAATTCTCAATATGGCCCTCTCAATAATCTGGATTAAATCAGGAACTAATATCATGCATAGGTACTATTTACAGAAGTCTAATTAATATCACTAACTCCTTAATGAGATACCTTTTTTTAACTCCATGGCCAAGCAGGGTCAAGCAAGTGACGTCAGAATGCCAGGGTGAATTATTGGGTTGTGTCAACCTAGGCAGGGATGAAAAATCACCTCTGTGAACTTAATCCAGGAGCAATCAAAGAGCCAAAGTTTTAATTAGTGAGGGTAGTGATTTACATTTGCATCCAGCCTCCAAAGAGTCTGTATTAGTTTTTAAACTTCTGCATTTCCCATTGCTGTCTGACACTGGTTAGAATAGTTAATCTGCTGTTACATAGCACTATACTTAATGGGCCTTTGCAGTTACTGACCTATGAATCCATTTCCTCACCTGTCATCAGAACCATTCCCATTAGAGAAGTCAATGAAAGATCATAGGTAAAGAAGGGGGCCATTTCAACATGGTACTTGGTTCTTTCCTGTGTACATAAGAGAATGCAGAAAATATTAACCTGGGCTTCAGATATTGGGATTAATTTCTAGTCAAAGGTGGAATTGTGCCAAAGCACCATAATAAACAAAAGAATCCAACAGATTTACTTTTGACACAGCACACATGATAGGCGGAAAAGAGTGCTAGTCGAAAAAATGTCTGACTTTTCCATGCTTCTGCATTGATAGGATATTTGACAGTTATAGCATGTTGTCATGACTCTGTGCGATTTTGAGATGCCTTTTGAAGGTATACTGGAGTTTTGCAATCAATCATATTTCATCAGAAGATAAGTATGATGTTGTAATTGAGACCAAATAAAATAAAGTGTACTACATAGTCATGAATGATTCTTCTCATGTGTCTCATAACTGCCCATAAAGACAATTACCATGCCTTGGAAATGGGGATACCATCAGTGTTCCTGGAATCTTCCTATAGCCCTTTAGGTGACACCTTTGATTGGAGCAGCATGCATTGGATATAGCGTAGCTTCTAGTGGATTGCTGAAGATCTGTTCTGAGACTTTATCACATTGCCTACATCAGCTCTTCATTTGCCAAGCAACTCTTAGCATAAATTTCCTTCCAACAATCTGGAATGAAGCTAGTATCATTCACAAGTATAAATTTACCCAAGTCTAATTAATGGCTCTTACTTACTAATGAGTTACTCCTTTTGACTCCATAGACAGGCAGGGCCAAATACATGATGCCAGAATTCCCTAAGTGAATTATTGAACTTGTGACAACCAGGGCAAGAATGAAAAATAGCCCCAGCATATTTAATCCTGGAGCAATTAAAGGGCTGAAGAATTAATTAATGTAGGTTTTAATTTGTTAAAGTCTAGAAGAGGGAGCCTCTGTCTTTGCGCTGGAGCCCTTTTATGAGTCCTCTTTGATTACAGGTGAGTTTGCTTCCAGGGAAAGATAATTTTCTTTATAGTCTTCCTGCATAATCTATGGATAAGAAAGAAAAGTGGGCTCTGAGACTGCAAAGTACATCAAATTGGATTTGCAGGTCAGGTACCAAGCTGCTACCTTGCCCAGAGGGACAGCTGTTTGGGGAATTGATAGGAGGCATAGATGGAGAATTACAGATAATGGAAGCAGATGATGATAAAAGACAACGGGTGCTATCACTGGACAAAAGAGTAACATCCCGGGTGCCCTGAAGAAAGAGTTGGAAAAAGGACTCAAGGAAATCAGGAGTACATTTCTCTGTAGCTTTCAACTGAGTCTCCCTCCGCCCCCACACCAGATGGACACAGCAGATTCAGACACGGATTTGAAGGCAGAATCCAGGCAGTTGAGCCTACCAAGGAATGCCTCAAACTCACCAATGCAAAATAGCCAAATGAACGCAATCTTCCCTGCTGTGCAATAAGCAGATTGTTTGGTCCAACTTAATGCTTCTTCAAAGAGACCAGAAGTTGTCAATGTCTTCCTTTCTATAAGATTGGATGATCAAAAAGGCTTCTACCACATTAGCATAGCTTAGTTGCCACTGTCATCTTTATTGTATATCTGTAATGGCTACCTGAAGTTTTCCAAATGGAAATTAGACCGTAACAACTTCGCTTTTAAAAAAGTCTCCATAAATGATAGATGGAGAGATAGATAGATAGATAGATAGATAGATAGATAGATAGATAGATAGATAGATAGATAGATAGATAGATAGATATGTAGGTAGATAAATAGACAGACAGACAGATAGATAGATGGGATATTATCTTTTAGTATTTTCTAAGAAAACAAGTGCTGATTTGACTCACACAAAAAATAAAGTAAATTCAATACTCCTGACAAAATAGCATTGTCCTTTTTATCACAACTTAACAGTGCCATTAGCCATAATGTTTCTATTATGGCCCTGGTTTCCAGGAAACTCAAAGCTAACTCCAACACTCAATTTCAGTAACCCAAGGTTTTGTGAGGCTTTCTCCCTTTTAAAGTCTTTCTGTTGATTTTGTTTTCCCTATCTTCTAATGGTACTTTAGTGGAAAGTCCCCCAGCTTTGGAGATAAGAGACATGTTAGAAATGACAAATACTGCTCTACTCTACTCTGAAAGGATATCATGCAAGTTTTTGTTTTCTCTGCTCCATGCTACTATCTTGGACCTGTTGTTCTTGTAATAAACTAAGTTTATGTTAGCCACACTTTTGACACTACAGCTAACGCTTATTTTTAATTATTCTTTCTGTCTACACAAATATCAGTAAAAGTGGAGGGATCATGGAGCAGCGGGCGTCACTCTCTATTTCCTTATTTCTGAAGCTGGTTATTTAAAATTGATAAGAAGGATATTTCTACTTAATCCAGAATTTTCCTGCACTGGACTTTCTGACCTGCATAGCTGACTGATTCTAGAATCGTTTGACATGGTATCTCACTTGATTTCCAGTTTGTCATTACTTCAAAGCTAAAAAAGAACTCTGATTCCAGAAGCCATATTGTCTCAAGAAACAAAGCATCTGAGTTTGCTCAGAAACAAAATCCAGATGTGTCTGCAAGCCATATGTATTCTGTAGTGTGTGGTCTTTCATAGACCACTGATAACCCTATTCTGGAATTAAATAGGTACTTCCATAGGTCTGACATGAGTTTTGACATCTTGGCAAGCATGCAGTAACAGAAACTTCCTTGTAACTGAAACAAAATTCTTACCAGGACCAATCAGGGATAAGTAGAGCAACAGCTTCTTGAAGGAAAAGCTTTAGAAAAGATCTAACAACAAAGCTTTCTGAGTATGAGAGGGTCATTCTCTTCCTTTAGGGTTTTATTTCCCCTTAGTGTCTCTAGAATATTAACACTAAATTGTACTTCCATAAGTGCTGAGTGAAGCCTTTTCCTTGCTGGCCACTTTGGCTTTTCCCTACCAGTCGCCTGGGCTCTGCCACATAGTAGTTCCCAAATAACACACAAGACGCTGTATTAATTATAAAGCTGTTGGCCTTGCTTGTTTCTTATTGGCTAGCTCTGACTTAAGTATTTACTCCATAATTATTAATCGAAATATTTCTCTTACCAGAGAAACAGGTCCAGACTTCTTACCCCTATGGCAGCTACATGATGACTCCCTGTGTCTCTCCTCCCCAGAGTCCTCCTCAACTCCTAGTTCCACCTATCTTGCTTCCCTATTGGCCAACAGTGCTTTATTGACATATACACAGGACATCCCCATCACATGAGCCCTAGATAAACAGAGTATGTGAAAGGTTACTTTAATAAAGTTCTCTGGAAAATGGGAAGAAAGCATAATTGACATTAGAAGAGGACACAAAATGCATGATAATAATAATCCCAAGGTAAGTATTGAATAACATGCTTGTGATGTTGGGAAATCTAGGACCTTTTGGGTACTAGAACACTGCTCTGCACTGTCACATCTTTGATCCTTACGCATTTTTTGTCAATTGCATCTATTTACTTTTTATGTGTGTGTACATGTATGTGCACAACACAGCACACATATGGAAGTCAGAGGACATCTTGCAGGAGTCAGTTTAATCTTTTCTACCATGTAGCTCCTGGGGATAGAACTCATGTTGTGTCAACCTTAACTTAACCCACTGAGCTGTCTCCCTATCCATGAAATAGATTTTAAAAGCTCATTTTGTTTATGCCCAAGCCACAAAGAATTGTTTGTGTTCCTTTCAAGTAGTCAACTGGATATCTCTCCTCCCAAGTCTGGGTTTCTCTGAGTTAAATACCATCTTTAAGTGCCAATACTGCTTTCACTAGGTAGAATCCTCTGTTCTGCCACCAGGGCCCTCTTTTGGGGGAGCCATCTGGAGAACTGACTTATCTACCTGATGATTGACTGAGATTCTCGAGCCTCAGTGAAGGTTGCATTCTTCCCAGCTTCGGTTGTCTCCCTATGTCATATGTGGAATTCTTTCAGCATTATCTGAGAGGTCTTCAAGCTCATACCCGTCTGTTGAGTGGGAACCTAGACATCGTTTATGGCATCCCTTCTTGGATGGTCTCAGTAACAGCAAAGACGGCTATTTTCTTAGAAACTTTGAAGAATTTCAGGAAGAGAGCTGGCCCTTTAAGGTTTAGAAGTCAAGATGAGGGCTGTAAGGCTTATTTCTGACTTTGCATATAACAGAGAAACCAAACAAACAATCAAAAGCCTAGTTTTTTTTAGAGATGTTCTAACTATATTTGCATAAGCCTTAGTACATTAAGTTTATTCTATGACAGTTTTTTGTTTTATTGACCTTTGTTGTAATAAATAAGGCCAGATTGAAAAAAGCACGTCTAAAGTGTATAATTATGGATTTGGTTGATGTACAATAGTCTTCCTTCACTGTACTTAATATTGTCCTTGCTAGGAATTGATGAGAACAGGTTGCATGTGATCAAGAATTCTTCACTATCAAATGCTCTTGGTGTGATAAAGGACAGGATGACTAATGAGATACCACAACTAACCAGAAAAGTCCCCTAAGAGAAAGCAGTGTGCAGCACTTGGAATGTTTGGACATAGCACAGTTTCATAATCAGCAACTGAGTCTCTAATGATTGGAATACTGCTCTCAGTTTCTGTCTCCTTGTTGGCTTTCAGAAGCACACAGTCTCATCTCTGGCCTGTCCTTAATCATCTTCCTTGGCTATTCCTTCTTCTATTCCTTCCTCGCTCAGTGCACTCTACATACTCCCTCTGTGTAGTCTCTTACTCTTACTCTTACTCCTGCCAATTCCCAGATTTGTGAGGCCAGCCTTCACTTGAGATCCCTGTCTTGCTAAATTCTGTATCCGTATATCCAATCACCAAATCAGCATTTCACTCCTAAGACTTTTTTATTTGAACAATAAAAGATCACATGACTACAATAACAAACTTCTAATGTAATACGTGTCAGTCTGTTCAGTCCAACAATTGCATGCTATCAGCCATTTCATCAGGTACACTTATCAGTAAGCTAGAAATGATAACTTTCTGGGTACCAAATATTATAAGCTTTTATGAAAACATATGAACACAATTCTTAAAAGTCTTGTAAGAGTATATTATTAGAAAATAAAACAATCCCTGATAACCCAGTAGGGAAATGTTCTTCACCCAAACACAGGCTTTTGGCTTATCTTATTCTGCTATATAAAATCAAATTTTGTGTCAAGTAATTCAGCTGCCTTTTCTTTTTTCTTTGTGTGTTAATTCTTGCTCTCGTGTTTGGCTCCTTCAGCTTTTCCTAAAAAGTTCTCTGAGACTCTAGCTTACTCTGGGAACTCCCTAATATATATCCTTCACCAACAAGACTCTAGTTGTGAATTTTTAATTATGTCAGATCGTTTTCAGTAAATAGAACTGCAGGCTCAATTAATGCTTGTCAGATCCAATTTTTGTTTCACTTGCTATTGAGCTCCACTCTGTGGTGTTTGCAGTAATTGCCACTTTCTCGGGAAAGAGAAATTTCTCCAGAGATGCATGTCGGCAGCTCTTTAGGTCTCCCACCACCTCGCCCTTCACGTAACAGTTCTAACTGTAGTTTTTGGAAATCAGGGACAATGGATGTAGGTGACTGTTCGCTTGATTTCTACTAGTGTAGCTGTCGTGTGCAGTAGTAGCTCTCAAAATGCAGATCACGAGCAGACCACATTAGCATTAGCTGAGAACATGTTAGAATTGTAAATTCTCAGGTCCTGGTTTTACTCCCAGATAGCTTGTCCCCATGTGCAACTGTGGTTTTATTATTGAAGAATGGTATCCTTCTACCACCCAGGATGGTACCTTAGAGTGAAGTTAATAAGCCAAAATATAGAAGCAATGTAGGAAAGGGGAATAGAACTGCAGAGGAAAGTTAGAGTAGATTTTAGTTTAGCCTTTAATATTTGGTTAGTCCTTGGGGAGAGTGGACAAAGAAAAGATATGAACTGTAAATGAAGCTTGGGATTAATGGTTACTTTTGTTTATCAGTCAGTGTCTTCCCTGCACTGAGGTGGCAGCAGCATGGGAGGGACTTTGTTATGGGTTTCTAGTAAATGTTAACAATGTTATTTCTACCCACTTTCTGTACCTACTTTAGTGATCCACCTGAACTAGGGAATGGAGACAGGCTTGCAAGGGAGATGGACAAAGAAAGCCACTGAGGTATACAAGGATCCAGACTTGTACTTTCCTTCATTAACCTTAGTATTGAGCTTTATACAACTAAATCTACTGGCTTGGCCTCTTACATGGATTCCTGATCTAAGGATCTTTGCAGAGCCCTTGGAATTCCCATCAACCAAGGTGGAACTAAACATTCTGGCAAAGGATGTCACCGGATATACCTGCTTCTTAATAACAAGGACAACTGTCCCATCAAGTCTCACTACTTATCTCACAGCTCAGGACACCCCTTTGAAGCAGAGATTATTTTCTTCTGGAATTCCAGTGCCATTTCTCTAAATGTCTGTCCATTAACCCAGCTTAATATGTGCCAAGGCAAATCCCCCAGCATCCTCTATAACCTGTATCCTCCTCCTAACTAATCTCTTTCTCTGGTAGAGTAGATTTGTTTCCCAGTCATCTGGTTTCTGAACTTTCTCCACAGCTGTTAGAGTTTATTCTCATTCCTCCAATATAGTCAATCTCCAAGTTCTGTTACATTTTCTTTTTATTCTGGGCATGATTTCTTTCTTTCCACCTCTCTAATGACCATGCCAGACCAAGCACCTTTCATATTTCAGGTCTAAATTACCCAAAGCCATCCAATCCCAGAGCTATGATTTTTGTTCCTCAACCTCCCTTCTGATGGAGGAACACCAGAGGTATGAATATAGTAATAGTACAATAGCACTCATAATTGTTAGGTGAATTTACACTGGCCCCAGATACTCTGAAGCAAGGTCCATAGTCTTTTAAAATACAAAGTGATTGACCAGCTTAAATGAGACAAATATAATTTAAAATCTGACCCAAGTGAGACATTAAGGGATATGACTATCACTCCCTTGGCAAAAAAAGCAAAACAGCATGTGCCATAGGTGAAGAGAGCTCATTGGTGCAGGTCCTGGTGTCCTGTGGTGAGTTGTTAGACTGAGAACTTAATGGAAGGAGAGAGGGCACAATAATGTATGTGCTCAGGCAGCCTGTTCTCAAAGCTTTGCAATTACAGAGCAGCTGTGAGCTTCTCTATGAATGGATTACCTGATTGGTTTAATCCCCTCTGTTTTACATATGACAATCCTAAAACAGCAAGAAGTAAGACATCTCACCAGCAGCCAAGATTAGAACTCAAGATTCCTAAGCAAGAGTTTTGAGCTTAGGAGTTGTCCCTGGGAGACTATAGTTATTCTTGGCTACACAGCAAGAAAGATGAGCCTTTGTCTTCTCTGAAAAGCCTCTGTTGCTATCCACAGTTAAGCCAAGGAAAGCCAGGGGGAGGAGAAAAACAAAAGTGCATCTTAGAAAACTGAACCTTCTCTGCTTGATCAGTGACAGAAATAGAGATAATGAATATAAGAGACTAAAAGGACCATGGACTCTAATTCAAACACTTCAGGTAGAAGGAAAGAAAATGAAAAAGTTGGGGGGGGCAAAGAAAGAAAACCACTCAGGACACAATAAGGAAAGAAAATGAAATCCAGATGCTTCATCAGCTTTAATTAAAGGAATCAATATTTGAAGAGCTTTCTTACTAGAACAAGGGCAAACTACTTCAAAAAATGCAGGCCTCTTTGAGAAGAGCAAGGCAGGCGCTCACCAGGAGGCAGTCGTGATTTAAAAGCCTCTCCGAAGATTCCCTCTTGGTGGATGGGTTGTTGAGTGAACTAAACATCTGTTTGGGAAGCACACTGGATCAGTTTGTATCCTTGCTAGTGTCCCACTTTTAAGTGCATTTCCAAATGCAAGGAACTCTCTGAAACCTAGACTCTGCTAGAAACACAGAATAACTACTATTTCCCCCAAGATAAACTTGGAACAAACCCTTCACATCTCTATCTCTACTTATCAGAACATGCATTGGAAATCATTAAAAGCTATATGGTTGCAACAGGCTTAGGACTATTATTAAGAAACACTATCCTATCATCCAAACATGCTTTCGTGAAAATGAAATTGTTTTCAAAACTCACATGTCTTTGCAACAAACATAATGATCAACCATTAGTAACTGGATTCCAATTCTCCTGGACCGTTCGTCAGTCATGGAAAATGTGTGATATACATGTCCCTGCTTCTTTTTCTCATACTGATGCCAGACCTTTTGATCTTTGATAATAATACTTCCCTCCAAGCCCAAATGCAGGGTGTTTTTTTATTGATTTGTTCAAGAAATTTTCTATGTGTTCGCTTTGCCTGTATTCTGTTGCATTAACCAAATTCACGAGCATGGATTAGTTATACAGAAGCTGGGGGTTTTTTCCATGTTTGTAAAGGCACTGAAGATCAAGAAGGGACAGTTTGATATCCATTGTCTCAAACCAAAACGCCAACCAGATTCACTCCTGCTGGAGTTTTCTCAAAGAGGTAATTATGGAATCCTCATGTTATACAGAACATGGCAGATGATGGCAGGACATGTGATGGCAGGACATGTGAGACATGGGTTGAAGAGAGTAGATGTATTGTGGAGTGCTAGACTCCCTTGAGAGCAACCTGCTCTTACAGTAACTAACCCATTCATGAAGGCTTTGACTCTATGAGCCTGATTAAATGCAGATCCCCGCTAAATCTCCCTGTTAAATGCCTCATCTCCTACCAATATCATTAAATTTGGAGATCAACCCTCAGCATAGCTTTTCCATAGGACAAATGATACTTATACCACAACAAGCACTGACTTAAAAGTTGTAGAAGAGATAATCAACAAAATATAAGCAATACATGGGACTATATCTGCTCAGTGCCAAAGAATGATGCAGCCACAGGAAGTATACAATAACCCATGCCTGCTTAGGACTCTGGGAATTAATTTTTACAATTTCAGTAACTGCAGAAGCAAACTGTTTTTCTTGGACATGAGGTTTACTCTTAGCACAAAGATCTTATGAGCAAAGATCACTATGAGCAATACAGGTTTCTGCATGCCACCCATCAGGAAAGTAGATTAAACCACTGAGGGATGTAGATTGGTAGAGGGTATGACCTGCATGAATGAGGTTCTAGCTTCATTCCCCAATAGCAGTAAAAAAAAAGTGGATGTGTTTTCAACCAATAAGTTCTTTGTTCATAATTACTTCTCAGGCAAGACCGAAAAAACTTCAGCAGAAGTGGGTCTGGTTGCCATTTCAGTTTCTCCCAATGGATATCAAATTGTCTCACCAGAAGTCCTTTGAGAAAGCTGTAGACTTGGGTCCATCACAGTTTTCCTACTTAGATGGAATAATGTACACAACACTGTGGGATTTTCTTTCTCACCCTTCTAGCCTGTGGAGCATGTATAGAGTCTGGAGGAGGAAAATCCTCCTTGCTATTAATAGTTAGTGAGGACAGCTCACCAGACTGTC
This sequence comes from Mesocricetus auratus, assembly GCF_017639785.1. NCBI lineage: Eukaryota > Metazoa > Chordata > Mammalia > Rodentia > Cricetidae > Mesocricetus > Mesocricetus auratus. Next base: position 100,146,500 of record NW_024429188.1, on the reverse strand, counting down.
AGAGGAGGGCTGGGACACATTAGCTTTTCTTATCAGAAACTCACCTGGAATTGGTTTCACAGGCCTTTGATGAGGCCCTAGGAGAGTCAGAATCTTATCTCAGAAGAGGATACAACTCAGGTGGGGCTCAAGAGGGCTGGACCCCTACCTTCTGGGATTTCAGACACAGCTCTTGAGATTACAACTTAAAGGAGAGATGAAAGGGAAGAGGGCTGACAAGTGGTGTAGGAGCAGATGGATCAAAGGAGTGACAAGTGAGCCTGTCTGTTTCAGATGCAAAGCGTAGGAACTAGTTCAAAATCAACGCAGTCCCCTCCCCATTCTCCTAGGCCACAAATTATCATCCATATAGCTTAGAAGCAAGCAGACATTCCTGTAAGTCCCTGGGATTGCTAGTTGTTTCAGTAACTAGGATTCTTGGCAGCATCTTAATCTTTGGGCCTTTGACCTGTGTCTTTCCAGATCTTGGAGGCTCCCAGTAGTCTGCTGCAGTATTTTCTCTTTATCTCTTACGAGGCACTTTGGGAAAACTCGAGGCCCTCAGAATTACTGCTTTCATTGTCTTTGTGTCTTAAAGTTTGAGATTTATGGCATCTTGTCCAGGTTTATCTACCGAGCCTAGATCTCTATGATAGGAAAAGACAGCTTTTTTTTCTGCCAATATTTGGCACATCTCTCTGCACAACTCTTAGTATAGCTACAAAATTGCCCTCCTAGGATCCAAGCCTGCCAGAAGATGCTCTCGCCCACTCCCCTTTCTGATACATTTCCCACTGGGAACCCATCTGTTATTTGCACAGAACACACATTTGGAGACATTTGAGTACTTTCACCTCTAGCCTTGGTGCCATACCTTCCCCCATGTGATTTATTCTTGAGAATGTTTTTGTTTTCATTCCCCTCAGATCTGCACTTCAGGGATTTGGCAGTAAGCCTGGGGGTGGGGTGGGGTGGGATCATTTCTATCTTTTAAAGGCTACTGCCCCAGGACAACCCACCTCCAGAGAAGCAGTTAACAATAATAAGGCTGTCATTGCAGGCTGAAATTTTTCCCTGATGTCCTGCCTTGCTCTCCCTAGAGAATCACTTGTAATGCAAATTTTAGAAGACCTTCTTCCCCAAGGCACAGAGGTGGGAATTTAGCAGTGAGAATGCTTGTTGTTTTATTCAAAAGTACAGGACATCTAAAATTAGATGGGCACTATAATCTGAGCTTGTGGCCTGATGAGGATGATTTAGAGAGTCTCTGGTTTAAGAGTGCTTCCAGGCAAATTTCCCACTGCCTACTGTGTTAGGGAAGTATTGGAAGAGGCCCAGTGTCCAGGAATGTAGAAGGGAGGTGGCTAAGACCTACTTGTGTTTATTTTCCCCGCTTTGAGTCTGGGCCTCTGGTACCCCACCCTGACCTCAAACTTGATTTGCAGCTGAGGATGAGCCTGAACTTTCAATCCTCCAGCTCCCGCCTCCTCAGTGCTGGAATTGCAGATACATACCACTGTACAGGGTTTCTGCTGTGGCCTTAGGGATCCAACCCAGGGAGTCATTCATACACACTAGGCAAGCATCCTACCGACTGAGCTTATAGCCCCAGCTGCCACTTGTATGTAACAGGAAGTTTATTGCAGCCTCTGCGTCCAACTGTACTTTTTGAAAGTAATAATTTTGAATGCTTTTGAATGAGATCTCTTTCTCCCTCTCTCTTTTTCCTTCCCTCCCTCCTTCCCTCCCTCTCTCCCTCCCTCCTTCCTTCTTCCTCCCTCCCCCATATCCATCTTTCCTTTCTCCTTCCTTCTGCTGTTTCTTACCATACAAAGTTTCATCATGACGCTTCCATACATACCTCTGATTGATCTTTCTGACCCAGAATATTTTGTCTGGATTTGAATTGTGGTGGTCAATTTCTGACCTTGGTTCTGGATAGGGAGGGTGACTGGTATTCATCCCCAAACTGCCTAAGGAGTTCTTTGCCAAAAAGCCATAGTGGATACATAGGAGTAGCAGTCTCCATTGAGTTCGTCAGTCTCCGGTGAGCATGTCACCCAAGCTCACGGTGAGTTAGAGAGCTGCACAGTCAAGGGTTGTCCCAACTGGTTCACTATTTAAAATTTCAGCATTTAGCTGCAGAGCTACACACCATGCAGCAGCATCAGAGCCACCTGCATGGCCCCTACTTTACATGACTGCTCTGAGCCCTTGTGGGCACTACATCCAAACTACTAGAGCTTTTGCTAATGTCGACTCCTCCTGGTTTGTGTTTGTCTATGCCTATACATCTTTATTACCTTTGATATCACAAGGAACCCCTCATTATTTCTTGTTCCAATCACATCCTGGTGCCCATTTGAAACTAGTGACTATAGGATAGAATGTCATTTATGATCCCTTCCCAGCCTTCACATAAATGCTGCTACACAGAGACACTTATTTGCAAAGGACTTGAAAGATTCATAAGAATCTAGTAGGCTCTTTGACATTGTCTTAAACACTACCTCTACCCATAAAAGGTTCTAGGCCCATGAGATGGCTCAGCAGATAAAAGAACTTCCTGAGTAAACTCAACAACCTCAGTTTGATCCTGGAGCCTTTGGCTGAATGATGAACAATTTAAAGTTGCCCCCTGACTTCCATATTTACACCATCACACACACACACACACACACACACACACTAAAAATAATAAATTTTAAATAAAAAGAAGGTCCTGGACTGATGAGGTCGCTCTGAACACTTGCTGCCATGCCTAATGACATGAGTGCATCCGTTGGGTCCCATATAGTGGAAGGAGAGAAATGACTCCTCCAAGTTGACCCGTGACCTCTATGTACGGGCTGTGGCACATGTGCATATACACTTGAGTGTACACATACAATAAGTAAATAAATATAAAAAAGAGAAGGTCCTATTATATACACTGAACAACAAGATAGGCATGTTCTACCTTCACTGTTTATGAGGTTATGCTGATGAAGATTTTAGTAACAAAAATTTCTAATGAAATTGGGATAAATAATTCTGCACATCAAGTGAAGAGAAAGGCTTTGAATTGGTTTCCATGGAAATCTGAAGATGAAGTACAGTATTAATTTCAAGGCAAAGCAGCTGAATTGAAGATAATGGTAAAATAGTTTGATAAAGGAAATAGAATAAAGTAATCAAGGAGACTCCAATCAATTATTCCTCTTTGTTTACCTTGAGGTGATTAATTTCCCTTCGTTTATTAACCTGATGAGATTAAGCAGACCTTCCTTGTGATTTATTTAGTAATTGTTTCCAAGGTTTGACATAAGCTGTGGAGTTATTGAAGGTGGAAATTTAAATTCAATTACTCATGAAGCAAAGGGTGCTTCTCTTGAAAGGACCTCTGAATGCATGAATGCATGGCCTTCCCTCACCACATTATGAGAGAAAATTATTAATTCATCTGATAGTATCTGCCACAGCCATTTTGAAGTCACTTGGTTCCATATCCCCTCACTGAAAGTCAGCAGCTTCAGAACTGAACTTGTGGTACAGACACTCCAGTGGCTGGAAAAGTAATGGGTTTCATTTCTGTTTGTTTAGAGGAGAGAAACTACTGTGCCCTTTTATACATTTTTCCCCAATAAAGCCTTCCTGGAAGCTTGGGCTATGGTGCTACTATTAATGGAACATAACAGGTCAAACTTTGCTCTGAAGGACAGTTTTATTTGACCTTGAATAATGGTTCCCACTGTCTCTGACATTGAAGGAAATCACTGATTAAAAATTTGCTGGGGAAGGGAAGGAGAGAGAAAGTTGTTGAATTAAATGACTAATTACTTTTTGTCTCTGTGTTCTTTGTATATATTTTTGTTCGGTGGGTATAGTAAGGATAGATGGGGTTCTTCAAACTTCAACTCGGGTGCCAACTCTCCATCATCTACAAAGACCCGGAGCGCATCTAAGAGTGGGAAGTAAGTGCTGCTGTGCATCTCACACAGTTACCACACAGCCATGTGTCCTCATTTTGTCATTCATTCATAGCCATTCAACAAACATGTATGGGATGCTTTTTGTGTGTCTGAAAGTGGGAATTAAAAGAACACTATCTATGGAGGTGATACTCGTATAAGGAGAAGGGAAGGAGAAGAAAAGTCCAGAGATGATTTTGCAAGGGTGAAGGTTAAGGCCATTTGTCTGGAAAGGCAATGCAAGCTTTAGTCTAAGATGCTAAAAAATTAAATAAACAACACTGGTTAATCACTTTATTGTTTGTGCAATGCATGAAAATCTCTGTCTTGAGATTTAAATTAGAAGGTTCTGGAAAGCCATTTCATAAATTTCCTCATTCAAATACATTTACATTTGAGTTGTATTACTGTTACATGATATGTTTATTCTTTGCACAATAACTAGTATGTAAATGTTCTACATCTTTTTTATATTGAAAGAACATGGATTGGTTGGGTTTTTTTTTGTTAGATTTATGTCTTTAAGGTGGTTCCAGAAGACAGTTTTGGCTAATCTCTCCTCTTGGATTTAGCAGAGCATGGCATTCTGAAGTGGTGTGTCCCCATGGAGATGACATACCTTCAGCTACGCTGTTCCCTCTCCAATAGGTGCAGCCCTTTTATGAACACCTCAGCCTTTCTTTTTATTTATTTAATTGATTTTTATGTGCATTGGTGCTTTGATGGCATGGTCTGTATGAGGGTAGCAGGTCTCCTGGAACTGGAGTTACAGACAGTTGTGAGCTGCCATGAGGGTGCTGGGAATTGAACTCCGGTCCTCTGGAAGAGCAGTCAGTATTCCTAACCACTGAGACATCTCTCCAGTCCTGCAGCTTTTCTTATAGGCTCTCTTTCCCAAGGATATGGGCCTTTAGACTGGCCTGCATCTAGAAAATGAAAGATGCCATCATCACACTAGAAGCTCCAATTTGACAGTAAGATATGTCACTATAAGAGCAAGGCTTTGCAACGGAAGGTGGATTTGTAATGGTCATATATTTTATGTATTCAGCACTGGACACTAAGTGCTGTACTTTGAATATAATCTGCTATTCGATTCCCAATGTGAAAGATCTATTGGCTGCCGCTTTCCCCTTCTTTTTCACCTCCTGAATACCATTTCAGTTTTGCATATAAAATTGATCGTGGTCTATCTGTAAAAATATGAAAGTGATGGTAAAGATATGAGACTAACTCTCTGAACAGGTAGAATTCATTTCAGTTATTTATTGCCAAGCACCACAGTCAAAATGCTGTATCAATTATGAAGGAATGGAATTGATGGACAAATTTCCAAACAGTTGAAGGTTTCCAAATTAGTCCCACTCCATTGTTACTGCACATTGTCAGTTCCCAATGATGCACTGGAGAGACACTTTAACTCCATACTTGAAGAAATGACAGACCCCTATCTGGGCGCAAACTCAATCTGGGTACCCTTATTCATACTGGTCGCACTGATGATTGCAGAGTACAATTTCCATTCATTAGACCCTGATGTATAATGTTGATATTTGTGATTTATTGATGTACTTCAAAAGGAGCATTGCATTGTAACTTTGGACTTTGCAGGCACCTGATCTTTCACTTATTAAGTGAGGACTGTCTGTATATCACCCAAGGAGAGGTTGGTATAATGGAAGTTAGGTTGATGTAGAGAATGCATGCAGAATACCATATTCAGGTTTTTCACAATAGGAGGGCTGAATAAATGCATTCCCAAGTAGATAGCCGGGATCTTCTATCACAGCTACTGTGTTTGCAACCATCCTAAGCTTTTGCCATTTCTGAATTTTGAGCTAGATGTCTTTTGTTTGCCACACACACTGACTACAAATTAAAATAGTTCTTTTCAATTTCTCATTATGTTGGTTAGTTATTACTATTAGAAAGTTTTCAGATTCATTTTTTACAGTTGTATGGACCAGATTGCTTTGTATCATAGCCCTTCTTCCATTGGTTTTGAGGGATAGAATTTTTCTTAATCTGTCATTGCCTATTTTGTCTGCCTTGGACTATCTTTGTCTTTAGGAACAGTGCCGGTGTTCCATGGTTAAGATAAGACTTGGGGGCCTTCTCCACACCTTGCAGAATACTTTCTAGAAATGTTTCGGCGTTGTGCTCAGTAGTTCAGAGGAAGGTGTTCTATACATTTACTGCTAAGTTGTCCTTGCACTCCCTTGGTTTCAGGGTGTAGGGTGGTAGCAATGGCCAGCAATGGAAAGTGCCTTTCTGTTGAGTTTCCTGGGCATTGTTTTATCTAATGACAGTAAGATATGCAGCTACAGAATAGCTCTAGTTTCTCTATGCTGTTTTTGAGGCCAGACATGGGTTGGAAGAGTAAAAGAGTGTTCTTCTCTGAAAAGAAATCAGCTCTTCCATTTTCTGAAGAAGTATAAAATGCAAAAGTCAAGCTGTGCCAAGTTTGCCTCATGGCAGAAATTATTAGTAACTAGTATGTATTGCTTATGTGCTCATGTGCCAGCATGTCTATGGTCCATATAGTACATTTTTTCTCATGAATCCTCGCCTACATAAAGCTCACAAAGTAGACGCTATTATTAGTATTTCTACTTTATTTGTGAAGAAATTGCGAATCGGGAGATAATAATACGTCCTAATGAGATCTACAAATGAATGGTTTTTGCAAATACCATCTTTGACTCAAGTTTTAGAAGTTATTATAATATGTATAATATATATAAATATATATATAATGTATGGTCTGCATATTCTTATAACTCCAGTATTAGGGGACAGAATCAAGTGGGTGCCAGGAGCTCGCTACCCTGCCAAGCTAGGTAAAATGGATATGGTGAGACTCATGTTTTGTTTTAAGCAGAGAGCAATAAAGGCATGATATTCTCCACTGACCGTCGTATGTGTTTGCATGGGCATGTTTTCTGTGCACACACATGCATACACCTCTCGCTCACTTGCCAACCCTCCCCTCCCCCACAAAGGAAATGCATGCTGGAAAGGTGGGTCAGAGAAGCTGGAGTTATGGAGTTGGTCAAAGCTAAAACTGCACGAGCAATTACTCCTTCTGACTTTCCACCTATTTAGAGCCGGCTGAGGTCCAATGAAGCATGGTCAGCGAGGAGCTCAGGAAACCTCCAGCTTGGCTGTTGTGTCAGTTCTGCTTGCTCTGTTGCATTGCCTGGCTCTGAAGCTGGGCAGCCAACCTTCTGTTTCAGGGAGGAACAGATGGGGTGGGATATATCTGAGCAGCAGAGCCAGACCACCCTGGCAACGACTTCCAGCGAGGAGCAAGCAATTTCTTCAGTGTTGACAGTGAGTCAGATTGACAAGACAGAGACAGAAATCAGTACAGAGCCATAGGATCTAGACCAAACAGTGTAAGTTTTACAGATGCTGCTGACCCATGACCAGCCGGGCCAGGCCACAGCACTGGGCCTCACACAGGGCTCCTTTCTGGAATATAAACATGTTACTCTGGCAGACACAGCAGTTCACAGACAATCAGTTTACCTCCCTCTGGATCACACTGAAACTGTCAAGGCTGAGAATGCTTAGCTGCCCCTGGGAGCTTTCAGGGGTCAATTTTGCTAATTCGTTCTGGTTTCTTGAGGTACGAGTCTTAGTATGTGACCCACTCTGGCCTTCAACACAGGAGTTTCTTACTCTCTGGGACTAGTGGCATCTATCACCATGTCCAGTTTTAAAGTGCTCATTTTTTTGTAGCAGAATATTTCTGTTCTTTCCAGGAGACCAGCTCTTTTGCTGGACAGACCGTAGATAAGGACACCACCATTTCTGAGTCACATCTAGTTACTAGCAGATGAAAGCCTAGATTTCTGGTCTTCTAGTGCTGTCCCCATATCCAATGCTCAACACTGAATGGTGTCATTCTTTCAGAGACCATCGCATCAGTTCCTGACCTCTTTTGCTCTAGATGTCCACCAATGTGCTTTACTCCCCATATTCCATGATGAACAGATTGGGGGTGCAAAGAAAATGGAGACTTTGGAAAAGTTAGAGTTATTCCACTTTATAAAAAAATCTGGCAGTGGTGGTGATGAAAGAAAAAAGTATGCACTTCTCCAGTTCTTCCTTATTCTCTGAAATACAATTCTGCTGTTATTGTGGCACTGTCAATGATGCGATCATTAGAATGTACAGATCAAAGATTTTTTTCTCTCAAATCGAACAAGCAATGCTGGTGGCCATTTTTGTGTAGAGATACAGATGTTCCTCGACTTGAAATAGGATTATGTTTTGATAAAAAACCATCATAAACTGAAAATATCATGTTCAAATACATGTGAATGAGCCGGGCATTGGTGGCGCACACCTTTAATCCCAGAACTCAGGAGTCAGAAGCAGGCGGATATCTGTGAGTTTGAGGCCAGCCTGGTCTACAAAGCGAGTTCCAGGACAGCCTCCAAAACAATACAGAGAAACCCTGTCTCGAAAAACCAAAAAAAAAAAAAACATGTGAATGCTGATGAGATAATTCAGTAAAGTGCTTGCCATGTAAGAATGCACATACGTGTAATCCCAACACTCGGAAGGCTTGCCCTGCTTGGTGAGATCCAGACCAGTAAGAGACCACTGAACTCCAAAATGCCCATACTCATACAGGTGTGCATGCACATTCTTAGGAGGCTGAGAGAGACAGGTTGTGAATTTGAGGTCAGCCTGGGCTACAAAGCAGAACCCTGTCTCAAAAAATGTACTTTATATACTGCTGTGTATTGAATGTCAAATATGCCCTCTCATACTTGTAAGATTTTTTTTCTATTTTGGGCTCTTTTGGCTTTTTGGTCTTTTTGAGGGACCCACCACCCAGCTCCCAAATAACTCACACACAGAGGCTTACTCTTAGTTATGAACACTCGGCCTTAGTTTGGCTTGTTTCTTGCCAGCTTCTTTTAACTTAAGCTATTCTTTCAACCTTTTTGCCTCTGAGCTTTTCTCTTTCTCTATTTCTGTATACCTTACTTTCACTCTTACTCCGTGGCTGGCTTGGTGGCTTGCCTCTCCTTGTTCTCTTGTTGCTCCTTGCTCCTCATTTCTCCTCCTACTATGCTCTCTGCCTGTCAGCCCTGCTTATTCTTGCTCCTGCCTTGCTATTGGCTGTTCAGCTCTATATTAGTACCACCAAGTATTTTAGACAGATAAAGCAACACAGCTTCATAGAGTTTAACAAATACAGCATAAACAGAAGTCACATACATGAAAATAATATTCCCCGACACATACTACTCTATTTTAACACTTGAACCGTAGCTATTAATGCTGTTCTGAGAGGCTATGGAATTTTTTACATGTTATGCCTGGTGCAGGCCTAGGACCATAAGAATGGGGCTCAAGCTTTTGGATCATCTCTGCTTCCAAACCAAACTCTCTGCTTCCTGATGTTAGAACAATTCCACAAGCCCCTGACACTACTGACCAAAGTTCCCAGCCACTATACTTTCTTTGTCTTTCTAGACTGTATGCCTTGATCTGTGAGCCAAAATAAAGCTCTCCTCCCTTAAGTTGTATCTGTCAGATATTTTGGTATAACAATAAGAGTGACTGATTATGGTGTGCCTGTTTAAATTAGATTGTATGCAGATGAGATGATGCTAAAAATCAGTTAGTCTCAGCATGAGATTTAACCTATGCTGAGACTATGGAAAGTCATGGACCAATTCCCATTTTAAATACTTTTTTTGCTTGGTCTACGGTCTTATTTTGTAGCCCAGGCTGGCCTGGAGCTGACTATGTAGACCAGGCTAGCCTTGATCTCATAGAAATCTTCCTTCTTCTACATCCATAGTGCTGGGATTAAAGGCATCCATCACCATACCTGGCTCAATTTTTCTTGCCATGAATATTAAAAGCCAATGTTGATCAATCAAGCATGAACCTGGTAACTGATACCATGGCGAGTTAAGTACTTTAAATAATGGCTTAAAGGAATTGAGTTAAGGGAAGGAAAAAAGTTACACAATAAGATGACAAAATCCTGTTATGGAATATTCCTTTACATTGTATGAAAAATGTCACTGTTGTTGGTTTAATAGGAAGCTAAATGGGCAATAGTTAGGCAGGAGGTGTACTGCGAAGTTCTGGGAACAGAGAGCTCTAGGAAGAAGAAAGGTGGAGGTGCCAGCCAGAGGAAGCAGGATGCACATTATAGAGCAAAGGCAACCGAGCCACATAAAAAACATAGATTTAAAAAATGGGTCAATTTAAGCTATAAGAACTAGTTAGAAACAAGTATAAGCTAAAGCCATGCTTTCATAATTAATAAGTCTCAGTGTCATTCTCTGTGAGCTGGCAGCCCAAAGAAAAATCCCTCAACAAAGTCCACCTTTGTTCATGTCACCAAGCTGCATGGGACTGACCCTATTAGTGGATGCTACAGGATGACTGATTACAACCTGGATTTACTGGAAGTTTTGTAGCAAGCAGAGTTCTATCTATTCAGTGATACCTGATGGGAGCAGGGTAGAGCATGGTTTTGGTTGGCAGGAGCCAAATAACAAAGCTTTCCTGCCTAAGGAAGAAGTGGGAGCTTGCTTGCTCTGCAGGTCCTCCCTCGGGTGTGCTTTCTGATTGGTCTAGCTAGCTGTGTACGTACATGTTCATCACAGAACGTACGACACACCTTTCCTCTCATTGAGACACACGTGTTTGTTCTGAGTCCATAAGCTGTGACTGCTTCTAAACTCTGAGATTTTTCTGTGTGTGTATATTCTCTCACTTCAAATTGTGGTATATTGTGTTAACATAATCAAGTGTTCAAGTGTTTTGTTTTTCCTATAATTTTGTAGTTTTAGGTGGCAGTAATACCAATAGTGTCCTTCACTTGGCTGTTAAACCAGTACCACAAAGATGCAAAACCAAAGTATTAAGCTGATTGATTAATTTACTCCTCCCCCCTTATTACATTTTATAGGAAAGGGGAAAAACAGTTCCTAAGTAGACATGGCCAGGACAAGCTCCTTTGCAGCCTGACTTTCTTCTCCTTCAGTATTCCCCAGCCAGAATACTATGAAACTCTTGGTTAAAACAAAAATTTCAGATATACCCCAGAAAACACATTCATTAATAAGTCAGGAATCTGGAATAAACCATTTGAGAAAAGATTTACAGTAGCCAGGGACAAATAACTTAGGCTTACCATACTTTGGTACTTTGATGTTTAACCTCAGGCTAAGCAGCTGCAGCACACGCCTGTTCAAATACTTCTTCAAATAAATTAATCGGGCAGCCTTGTGTATTCATGAAAAGATATCATCCCTGGAGTCAGACAGACCTGGATTTGGATGCTGGCTCTCATGCCCCATAACTTTATATGTACCTCATTGGGCCATTGTGAGGATTAAACATCCTAATCCGAGTGGAGCTCTCAGAGTGCCTGGCGAGTGTTCACTAAATGTCAAGTAGTGATTATGTTTATTTTGTTTGCCAGTGTATTGCAGCTGGGGACAATGTGACCTGCCCAATAGGATTCTGGCCAGTAGGATTTTGATGAGCTCTGGTTGGCTCATCTTGTTTATTTTTCTACTTTGCCAGCTCTTGAAATGGGGCAATAGTAACCTAACCACTTGCATATACAAATACTACAGATTATACAAATACATATACATATACAAATAATGAGCAGCACATCCAGGAAGAAGAACTTTGCTAGCAGATTCCCACACCCCTCCGTGAGACACAATATACACACTAGATAGGAAGTGCCCCTTTCAGCAAGTGCCTGTCAGTACTGGTCTTGATGGTGCCTCTTGGTGGGAAAGTGTGTTCTGCTCTTTGGGTCCTGGAAAGAAGAACCTACGTTTTTGTCTGCCAGCCAACACAAACACTTACCACATAAACTCAAGGAGGCAAGATGCTTCTGCTCCCTGTATATTGGATTAAAATGGCAAATACTAAAACTTGATGGCTACTTCAAAGGTTGGAGCACTACCCCGTGAAGAGTACTTCTATGTATTACATTCTTCACGTGTAAAAATGAAAACACTTCACAAATCACTTTTCTTATTGCTGTGACCAAACACCAGACAGGAAGCAGCTCAGGGAGAAAAGAGTCCATTTTAGCTTACAGTTCAAAGGATACAGTTCATCATGTTAAGGAATGCATGGTTTGAGCATGAGGTGACTGGATACATTCAGTCACCAGTTAGGAAGCAGAGAGTGGATAAGAAGTAGGACTGGCCTCTAAAATCTTAAGGCTTGCTCCCAGTGACCTACTTTCCCCAAAGACATTGACATTAGCCAGAGACTAAGTATTCAAACACATGAACCTATGGGAACTATTTTATATTTTAATGATATCAGATACTAGTAGCACCTTCTTACTGTATAAGGTTTTCAAAGTTTTTACTGAGTGCATACTCGCAGGTGTTGAGTACCATTCTGCAGATTCAGAAAAGAATGCACTCAACAATATTCTTTCTTTGTCATTTTGCCCATTATAGAAGAATTATGTGGTCATTAAACAAATAATTGTACATAGACATGATTGCACATGCCTGTAATCCCAGCTTTTAGGAAACTGAGATAGGGGAAGTCCAAGTCCAAAGCTGGTTTGTGCTACATAGTAAGACCCTGTATCACAAAAGAAGGAAGGAAGGAAGGAAGGAAGCAAAGGAAAGTCAAAAGTAAAGACAAAAATGAATATGTAATATTTCAAAAAGGAGTAAAAAAGTAAATGATAGACATAAGGAATGGGCAGGGCAAAAATTTGTAGATTTAGATGAAGTGATTGTGGGAAACCTCACCAAAAAATGGAAAGGTATGAATTATTTAATGAATTAGTACATTGTTCTAGTTTCATTTCTGTTCCTGTGACAAAATACCTGGACACAAAGCAACTTAGAAGAGAAAGGGGTTTCTTTCTGTTTACAATTTCAGATTACAGTCCATAATGATCTCGAAGTTAAGGCAGGAACTTCATGAAACTGGACACATCGAATACACAGTGAAGAGCACAGAGAAATGAATATGTATGCCCGCTTGCTTGCACACAGCTAGATTTCTTCACCCATGCAGTTCAGTACTGTTGAAGCTGGGCTGAGTCTTCCCACATCAGTTAACTTAGTAATTCAATTCCCCCACAGACATGTCTACAGGGCAACCAAATGTAGACAGTCCCTCACTGAGATTTTCTTCCTAGATGACTCTAGGTTGTGCCAAGTTAACAATTAAAGCTAACTACCATATACACATAAAAGGATTTGCAAGGTAATCTCACATATCATAAAGTACATCAGTGCTTTGTTATGTATCACTTATTGAGTGTTTTCTGAGTCAGGCAGTATGCAAAATTCTTCACATTCTCCCTTGTTTGACCATTAGAATAAGAACTATTAGCACATTGCCGTGGACTGAAAGCCCAGACTGAATAAAAAGGGAAAGACAGAGAAAGTGAGCTGAGCACCAGCATCCATCTCTCTACAGCTCAACTGCAGACAACCCTCATGCTCATGCCACCATGTCTTTCCTTACACCATCACTGCCTTCAAAGCTCCGAGGCCTGGGCAACCTATGGGGCCCTGGACAATGGATCAGTGTTTATCCCTGGAATACAAACAGACTTCATGTCCATAACACAAAGAGGGTTGCTCTCTCAGCCTGAACTCTTAGGGGAGTGCCTGGGCCCTGCCCTGAGTGAAATGACAGACTCTAGATATCCCCTATGTGAAAGGAAGTGGCCATAGTGTGGGAGGCTGGGGGGGGGATAATGAGGGGGTGCGGGAGGAGGGGAGGGAGAGGGAACTGGGATTGACATGTGAAGCAAGCTATTTAAAATTAAAGTAAAAAACAAAAACAAAAACAAAAAACTCCCAGTATAAGGGACATGAGGAGGCAAAGAGCTGAATTTGCGTAAGCCCGAAATTACTAAAAACTACAAACACACCTAGTTTTTCACAAAATTTTATAGAGACTTTGAATCTTTTACCTTAATTATACCAGCAATTCCATGAGGAAGATGATGAGAAAACTAAACTGACAGAAACAATGCATTTTGCCCAAAGCCACACAACACTTTATCCACTTACACTCGGGTAGAAAATGTACAGAATTCATTTCCAACACAGGTAGTAAAGACTGATAGATATATATAAGGCGTAGGAGCTTTTTCAGAAATAAGTGGTGACATTTACTGGGTACTTTCTTTGTACTACCCTTGTTCTAGATTCTTTAAATACATGAATATTCTTACTTAATCCTGGAGAGTACCACATGACATTAATGCAAGGAAAACTCCTCGAATGTTTCTATGTCATTGGACCATACAAATTTCTGAAGGGACTTGGGAGTGAGCAGCTAGGTATCTTCTACACACCAGTCTCTTTGAAGATTCATTTATTTTATTTTATGTGTATCACTGTTTTGCCTGCATGTATGTCTGTACACCATGTATTTGCCTGTGCCTGCAGAAGTCAGACGGTCACATCTGACCCCTTGGGGGACTGGAGTTATAGATGCTTGTCAGATGATATGGTGATGCTGAGAGCTGAACCTGGGTTCTCTGGAAGAGCACCAAATGCTTGTAACTACTGAGCCATCTCTCAAGTCCCTAGACATGGCTTTTAATGTGGCTGGATTGTTGAGTTTAGTCAGATCAGTGATTCTCCCAGTCTTTTAGTCTGTTTTTTTCAGGCATCATAACTTCAACTGAAGAACTGGGAATGGTGGGCTTGCTTCCACACGCCTCTTTCTCATCATGGCTAGCCTTCATGCAGCAACAGCCTCAATGCATGTTTTCTATAAGCATTGGCATATGCACCCAATTGTTCCTGTTCTTGCATGTTTCAGGGATGACCACAGTCTTTTGTGCCCTCACAGTAGGGAGTAGGGCAACTGGTTAGGCTGTGAACTTTGTCAGAAAGCTAGTCTGCTGCCACTGCATCCCCACATCACTCTCCCAGGATCACTGTCATTCCTTCTGCAAAACATGGAGAATTGTTCTTGGTGTCCTGGCATCATCAAGAGGATGGAAAAGCCAACAGTGAAATGTCTCCAAGACCAACCAACAGCTACTAGTTACATGTCCATTGTGTTAAGTGATTGTCAGGAACTGTGGTGGGGGGGAAGCGCATTTTCACATAAACTGGCAAACGTAGACCCTTTCCCTTCACACTGTCTTGCTCTTACTGGACCTGGTTTGTATGGTTCTTCCCCGCACCCAGATTGTCATATCCTTTGCTAGTCATCATATGCCTAGTGCTTCACCAAACTCTCACTCTTCAAGTGTTTTCCTTAAGCAGACATGATCTGAAGAATAATTAGCAGTAGTTGACTTTACCCTTGAAAACACATTTGAAGGTTGTGAATTTCGTTTTCTGATTATTTGGCTAGCTAACCCCATTTGATGGCGGAGAAGAAACGGACTGTTTTGAAGGGATGTTTGTTTTCTTTATTGTGTTTTGGGTATGAACTTTACTGAAAAAGGATAATATGTTGCAGGCTTAGTTCCCAGATACAGAATACATTTATTATGTATTCTCATGGTGAGTATATAACAGATGTGCTTTTAGGAGCTGGGGCAACAGGGGCATGGCTTTTGAAGATATATTGTATTTTCTCTCCCTCTTCCTCCATTCCTTCCCCCGTTCCTTCACCATGCTCTTCCTGGCTGAGGTGAGCAGACTCCTCCACCCCCATGCCATTCTCCCTTAGAGTCTATGTCTTGCCAATCCACAGAAACGAAGCTATTCAAACATGACCTGAAACCTCTTAAACTGTGTCCACGTGAAGACCTCCTTCCTTTAAGTTGTTTATATCAGGTATGCTATCGTGGGGGGAAAAGCAGCTAAGGAACACATCTGGTATAGTATGTGAGGCAGTGTTAGCCATTCATACATTTTTGGGCACTGCATTTTATACTAACTATGAGCAAGAGCAAGGAAAGAGTGGACTTCTTCTCACCCTCTGCTTGCTCCCCACATATCTCTTACTGTGTCTGCTAATCACCATCATCCTTCTCAGTTCCAGGTTTAGCTTCTAACCACTGAAAATACGAAAAGAAATACAAAACCCTAGATCTGATGATTCACGGCACTGTATTTATTGCATTCTTCCTTTGTATGTACCAGTGTTTCCAATATGTGTTCTCTCTGGTCATTTGGTTCTGAGTCAGGAATGGAGAGGCTGCCAAAGGTAAGAGTGATGGACAAGCTGAATTAGTAAGTACCTGAAGCCCCAGGCTCCCACTCTGCCTCTTCCTCATCTGTTTTGTGTATCAGGGTCAAACTGGATTTCCTTTGAAAAATCCAACTGCTGAGAGCTAGTTTCTAAGTACTGGTGCAGACCTAATCAGATAATAGCCAAGGTGAAGAGTGTGAAGATTACAGCCTGGGCTGTCCTTGCCCCAGCTGTCCAGAGACAGTGGAAGCATCCCCCTTCCTATCTTCTGCATGCTCTTTTTAAAAAGACAAAAAAGAAAGAGCCCCCATCACGTGGTCAGATTGTTCTGCCTGAATGAAAGGTACCTGATGGATAGGTGATGATACTTAAGATTACAGCTGACATGCAAACTGAATCTGAAATACTTAGAAGGAACAAAATGCCTTTGGTTTTGAGTAATGCTCCCCAACTGGCTGCTGTTCTCCAGACTAAAGAAGCATACACTGTTTCCACTCCATTTCCTTCCACTGGCCTCAGTGTGAGGGTGTAATGAAACCTGTAGGGGAAGAAAAGAACATTGGCTTAGAGACAGGGCTCTTTCAGTTGCTAAAGCCATCCTGTCCCAGAAAATGGCCCAGCAGATGTTTACAGGTCAAGGTCCAACCTGAATGCCATTAGAAGTACTGTGGTTTTTCTAACATTTATCCTTGCAGGAATTTTGTATAATTTTTGCTTCCAATTTTTAAAAACTCTCTTTAGTGTTTTCACTGTATACATGTCCATTAGCTAATTCAGTAGTATCCTTAACCACATGCTCACATCAGAGAGGGATGCTCAGGTCCAATTGGCCCCTCTATCTGAACCTCCTCTTTTGTCTGTCTTTTAAGAACTATAACCTGGGAAACTGTTGCTAAGAGTGCTCTAAAAAATACTTTCTTGATATATAGTTAGGGGCTTGAAGAGAGCAGGAAAGAGGCAGAGGCAGACAGAGAGGTTAAAGGCAGAGTCCAAGAACTTGGCATACGTCTTAAAAGTAGGCTAGATGTAGTTTGGGACAGAAAAAAGAAAAGATAAAGACTGAACTTCTGTCCTTAAGTCTGACCCCGACTAGCTCTACCACCTTGAAAACATCACTTAGCCTTTCTAGGTCTGTGATTTCTATGCTATTAAATGAGTGGGTGCCTTTGCTGACTCAGGTACAAATAGCTAGATAGCCCCTCGTCACCAGTATCTGAAGAAATAATGAATCAGAGACACCAATTCCTCCCAGGTACTTTGGTGATGCTGCAGTTTAAGGCTGGTGAGCTTGGGGAGATGTGTTTCAAAAGAAGGAAAAATCTTTCATGTCTCCCCCACGTAGTGTCCATGGTGGTCTATTAGGAGCACATTTAAAAGAAGTGGTCTCATTCTATATTCTTCTACTCAGGACAGAAAACCAGTTTGTTTGTTAATGGGACCTTAAGCAAATTCTTTCTAGTGAAACCCAGAGCCGCTTTACAAAAGGCAGAGAAGTGCACTTCCCGCCCCTGCCCCCACCCCTGCCCCAAATCTATTTAAAAATGTTCACTTTACCATTGCTAAACTTCATTACCACTCATCAGAGCTGCATCTGTAAGATTAACGATCATCCCACGGGGAAGGTAGTGACAGTCAGGAGAAAACAATCCCCAGCACATGCTACTTACTATTCTGTACTCTGAGAATTAACATCAATAATGGCACTGCAACATTGTTCAAAATAAAGAAGGGAGATTTCTAATTGTCTGGTAAAAAAAAATCCTGGTTTGGCTCCCTTGAGAAGAGACCTGAGTTTAAATCATGAATACCACACATCTCTGAACAGTGTGGGGTGTTTGCAAGTGCTTTAATCAGGATGACGTGGCAGTGGCCTGCTTTAATTTGATCACATTGATTAAGTTTTTATAAGCTAATGTATGTTGCAATTTCAATTTCAGTTAAATGAGAATATCCTACCATTATTAGATATTACCAAAATGCCCCAGTGAGTGAAGGCTAGACTTGCTGTTTTCAATTGCTACCGACTTCCTGATTATATCATCTGTATTAAGTGCAATCAATGAGTGCTCAAATTAAATTTGCCAAAATTTAAGTGCAAAATATATTTCCCTATACCTTTGTATATTTTTCCTCGAGGTATAGAGTCTATTAGTTGTGACTCATTGATTACTTCTAGTGATAAATTTTACAGGACTCTCTCCCCTCATATACCAGTTCCTGGAATAGTCTATCTTGTTCGAGACACTGTACATGTGGGTGATGAATAGGTACCTCCCTAGTATATGTCTGCTATAGTTGTGCCTCCTTTAGCTTTAGATAAGCACTGCCTTATGTAAATGCAATTGCTTTGTAAATGTAAATGCATATTGGGTCATCGATCACCCCATGATAGAAGAAACAGAACAATATGGGAGGTGAGAGAAAACCTGTCTGGGGACAGAAATGAAGAAAATTGCTAAGTGGGTAAGGGATTGAATCGATAGAGCTGAAGAGCTTTCTAAAGGGGGGCTGGGCTGGAAAGAACAGTGCAGGTTCTTCTGGGGCAGCCTGCTGACTGGTATTTGCAGAGGCTGCCAAGGGCCTTGCTTTCCTGGAGTCCTGGAGACGGAAGACAAGGTAGCCCAGTTGGGAGCAGTTTGCAGCAAACCATTTGGTCCTTTTTATGGAGTCTAAATTTCAAAATGTGCTGTTCACTAAATGTGTGACTCACCGGGTAATAAAGCCCTCTAAATCAATGTGTAAGACATCGTCAAGATAGCGTCTTTCTATTTTTGCCTGTACATTTACTTTTGTTATTCCCGCCTACTTCTAAGAAAGATTTGGGGTGACTACCAAAGACATTCTTACTCATGCCTTGGAGTATTTAAGAGCCAACTCTGAAAGTTGCCTCCATGTATATCATATAAACAAAGAAGAATGATTTGTGAAAGTCAGTATTACTGGGGCCCTCTCCTTTTAGCTCTGGGGGATGGTTAAGTGAGGGATTTACTTAGGGTACTTGTTCAATTCTTGCTTCAGTGTTCCTGTAAAACCGTCTTCCCCAGCATCTATGCCCTCCACACAGTGTCCTTGCTCCCTATCCTGTTGTTTTATCTGCTTTCTAATGAAGTCTACTAACTAGCAGAGGCTTTGGGTGTCAGTTGCCTATGGGCTCTAAGGAGTCCCTGTAATGGGAAGGGAGGGATTTGAGGGCTGGAATAATCCTGCTTAAGGGTTGGCTCCTGATCTGTAAAGAGTATGTAGCTTAGTTCTAGATAAAACAAAATAAGGCGTGTCAAAACTGGGGAAATAGGTTCTGAATTGTCTCCCAGACTGCAGTGTTGGGTCACCCAGTTAGAGCCCTGTGTGAGCTCAGAACCATGCAGTGTTACTCAGCATGTTCTAGGAAGAGCAGAGCCAAACCAACTTGGACTGTCGTTTCTTCTCGGCCTCCTTCTTCTCTCGTCTTTCTCAGTCTCTGTGCCCTCTCCTCTGATCAGTCATCTTTGCTCCTGTAAGAGGCTTGGAGAAGGCACCTTCTGCAGGACAGCAAAGCCTAGCAGAGTGTGTGTGTGTGTGTATGTGTGTGTGTGTGTGTGTGTGTGCATGCGTGCACCCACGTTTGTATGTATGCAGATGCATGCACATGTTAATGCCAGAGGTCAACCTTGGGTATAATTCCTCTGGAGTCATGAACCTTGTTTTTAGACACAGTCTTTCACTAAAGTCTGGAA
Source organism: Mesocricetus auratus (assembly GCF_017639785.1). NCBI lineage: Eukaryota > Metazoa > Chordata > Mammalia > Rodentia > Cricetidae > Mesocricetus > Mesocricetus auratus. Next base: position 100,126,705 of record NW_024429188.1, on the reverse strand, counting down.
CTCACTGATTAGGCTAGTCTGACTGACCAGCAAGCACACAGATCTGCCTGTTTCTCCCTCTCCAACACTGGGATTACCCTATGCCTAGCATTGTATGTGGGTGATGAGGATTTAACTTGAATCCTAGTGATTTTGCACAGTAAGTAATTTACTAATGAAATCATCTTCCTGTCCCCTAGTAGAGGCTTCAAATGTTTTCCTTATGACAGGCAATATAGATCATGAACTTAAAGTGTGTCACCACCCTTGCTCTACCTCTTACTAGCAAGTTGTGTGACTTGGAAGTTGTACACCCCTCTGTGCCTCAGTTTCTTTGTTGTTAAAAGGGTGACAATACTAGTCCCTACCATGTAAGCTTGTCATCATAATTGAATGAACACATTCTAATTCCCTAGAATTGTCTAAGACACCAGCAAAGGTGAGTGAGCATTTGTGGCAATTGAGTATAGATGCATGTAAGACTTCTTTGAGGCTTTTAAGAACTCCTTGATTGATGAGGAGTCACACCTATTCATATAACTTGTGGACAATGCATATCCCAGTACTGGAAAAGGCTATATTGGGATCAATTTTAAACAATTTGCATATGTATTTCCAATGAGACCCAGTGCATAAGGACCAAAAAAAAACCCACCCGAACTGCTCATAACCTCACCCAACCTGGCCCCAAAGGCCAAAGTATCACATCCAAATCCCTCTACCATGTCCACAACATTTATCCCTCTAAACCAAATGTTAAACAAATAGCTCCAGAGCAGCAGGCTTTTGGTACCATTTAGGAAATTGCACCTGTAATGAGGTAAAGAAAAGGACTGGACATGATGGTAAACAATCTGTAGTCTCAGCTTCCAGGAGGCTGAGGCAGGAGGATCACCATAAGTTCAAGGCAAACCTAACATGTTAAAGTATGCGCACACAAGTTGGGGTCTTAGACAGATACACTCTTGTAAGCCTTAGACTTCCAGTTCTGCCTAACCTAGACCTGTACTTTTTGCAACTGGTTGGCAATTCCAAAATAGGGGTGTGTAGAATCCTCACATTTAATTCCCTTTCATGGCTTTACCTTGGCAGCATGGGAACGGACAGTTCCAGTGCTCAGTCTAGGGCCAAGATGGAACATGGGTCAAGTCATTGCTTTGTTGTAGCACCTGAGTCTTGCTTTGGACATGGAGATGCGCTGGTGGGAAGGGAACAGCTGAATGGCATTGCCATTGTAATCCTGGAGCCCAGGGAGGCACGTTCCCAGTGCTAACTAATGTTTCCTTAAAAGATCCTGAAATGTGTGTGGCGTAACACATAGTTTATCATAGTTATTCTGGCTCCAAGAGTGCAATGAAAATGTTAGCCTTGGCATATCAATCGTGTTTTACAGATGACTGTAATTTCCTGAATGTCAAAACTCCAAATTTTTCTACTAAGCAAACTTTTCAGTGGCAAAACAGATTGCCTCCATAATGTATCACTGTGGGCAGGAAAAATGAAATCTTTATGCACTGTATTATGAATCAATGAGGCATTGAGATTCTTGGAAGGGTGAGTGGACTCTGGAAAATGAAAAACTGCCGCTATTCCATCTTCACAAACCGCTGTTCGGGGAGCAGAGGCTTTGGTAGCATTCAGTGTGCGGGCCACGAAAATATGAAATTCAAGTGGAAACCAGTTCCTGTCTTTCCTTGAATTTTGAAGAGCAAATGCCACTGTAAATACAGTGGGAGTCAGGTCATTTAACAAAGTCTTGCCCCAAGACCTCCTAATGTGATTCCTTTTGCTTCTAGAATAACAGCTCTGTTGGATTATGGCTAAAGGGAGCCGGGTAGGACTGCACATTTCATTAAGAGTGAAGTGATACACTAGTGAGAGGCTGGGGAATCTGTACCAGGCATCTTGCACTTTGCTAAGCAATTTACATAGGCTTACTAAGAATCACAGTTCTGGGGCTGGAGAAATGGCTCATTGGTGAAGAGCATTGACTGCTCTTCCAGAGCACCCGGGTCCAATTCCCAGCAACCACATGGCAGCTCACAACTGTCTGCAACTCCTGTTCCAGTGGATCTGACTCTGTCACAAAGATATGCAGGTCAAACACCAATGCATATGTAAATGAAAATCAAATTTAAAAGAGAATCACAGTTTTGTGCAGTAGATGCTTTCAGAAGAGGAGAGGTATACTTTCAAGTCATTAATACAATGAACTCTAGAACTTGCCTCCAGAGTATCTGTATGACTGTGGGCCCACAAATTACTGAGGAGGAGAGCAGAATAGACAGAAAGAGAACCTGCTCTCTTCATAAAATGCCTATGATCTTGGAGGGAAGAAAAAGACTCAGACATGAATTCTAAGGTGAGATGAGCAACATCCTCTAGAACAGGGTTCTCACCCTTCCTAATGCTGTGACCCTTTAACACACTTCCTCATGTTGATGGTCTAGACAGTGGTTCTCACCCTTCCTAATGCTGCGACCCATTAATACAGTTCCTCATGTTGATGGTCTACACAGTGGTTCTCACCCTTCCTAATGCTGTGACCCTCTAATACTGTTCCTCATGTTGATGGTCTAGACAGTGGTTCTCACCCTTCCTAATGCTGTGACCCTTTAATATACTTCCTCAGGTTGTGCCGACCCCCAACTACAAAATTATTTTTAATACTTCATAACCATACTCTCGTTGTTATGAATTGTATTATAAATATCTGATATATGACCTCCAAAAGGGTTATGATCCATAGGTTGTGAACCACTTCTCTTAAAGATGTCCAAAGAGCCACTTCTGGAGGTTCATACGAATGCATGATGGTGTCAACTATGAATATGAGGAGGAAAGGAACCTTATGAAGACAGTACAGTTGGTGCTCTGTGTTCATGGGGTCCACTTCTGTGGGTTCACCTAACTCTAAAGGAAAAATATTTGGGAAAATATTGTGACTGTCTTGAACACCTACAAGTATTTTTGCATGTAACTACTCCCTAAGCGGTAGAATGTAAGAATTATTAGCACAGCGTTTGCATAGTGTTTGCATTGCATTTGGACATTATAAGTAATCTAGAGATGATTCATCTGTATGGGAGGATGTGCATAGTGTGGATGTACCTCACACATCAGTTTATATAAGGGACTTGACCATGTGTGGATTTGGGCATCCATAGACACTTCTCAAACTCATCCCCTGTGGATTTCCTATAAGCTATTTGGAAAGAGAGAGAAGACAGACCATGTTGTGCCTGGGGAAAACAGCATGGGAGCAAAGCCATTGGTGGCCATCTGCTATGAGGCAGTAGGAGGTCAGTTTGCTTAGTTAGTGTGTGTGGTTTTATAACCAGAGGAGTAGTGCTGAGACAGAAGACAAGACTGAACCAGTAACTTAGTGAAAAAAGTGATTGACATTATTCTGCCAATATCTAGCCTGCTATTTCCTCTGTAAAGCCCTGGGCTTTACCCTTTGTGGCTCTAATTTCATATGAATGTGATTTATTGCTTTTTAGTTAGTACACAAAATTTATCACTGTACCTTGCTTGTATTTATCCCTATTTCTTCTTTCCCATTCTTTCTGGTCCCCATATCTCCTTTCTGCATTGTAAACCAGAAATTCTGGCAGGATCTCAGCCCCAGTACAATTCCTGTGGGGTCCTTCTTAGCTGCCTTTTCTTTCCTCTAAACTTGATGCTCGGTATTATGCATGCCTTATGTACCCCGTTCTCCACCCCAAACCCTCTCCTCTCAATGTGGGATCTGATTGTAAGTTCACAGATGGCTGGTTGTCTTAGAGGTCCTGCAGTCTCCTCTATGTAATGATAAATCTTAATGGCTTATGACTGCCAGGTGGTGGTGACTCATGCTGTTAATCCCAGCTCTAGGGAGAGAGAGGCAGGAATATCTCTGTGAGTTCCAAGCCAATCTGATCTACAGAGCTAGTCCAGCACAGCCAGGGCTGTTACACAGAAAACACTGCCATGAAAACAAACAAACAAACAGATGAATGAACGAACGAACGAACGAATGAACGAACGGTTTATAGTCCTCCACATCTTATTCCCTACCATCCCCCTACACACACAGGCATATATCTTCTATTCTGGCTACTATGAGACGGAGGGACACTGTTCCCCAGCACTCTTCAAATCATACCAACCCAAAAGACTGGCTTTGGTTTCTTGTGTTGTTAAGAGTTGCAGAAAGCCCATAGTATGTCACACCAAATTCCTTTCATTCTAAAAACAAGCAAAGTGGCACCGGATAGCAAAATGAGTCTGGACGTCTAGACATGGGTTTAAGACATATGAAACGTGATCACATACTAGGTATGTGACCTTTCACCTTTCTGTGCACTAATTTCTGTGTTTGGAGGAGTGGGCTAGACCTGTGTATTTTACAGGCGTGCCATGAGGATCTAAAGAGAGTGAAAGCAAATGTGCTGTGTTTAAAGATCTCTTTGGGGACAAAAGAAGAAAGAGGGTACGATGTCTTTAGAAAGGTATGGAGCCATAGCGCCTTAATCCTTGAAACTGCACCAAGAAATAGCAAGGTTTCTAGTGAAACACCTCAGCGGTAAGCCCCATCACCCAAACGGGGCTTGGTATGCTGAACTGCAGCAACAGCAGCCTTTCCAAAGCTTACCTGCCCATATATCAACTGTCAGTACATTCTTTCCAGGTGAAGGTCGGTGTGTTCTCCCCACACCTTGACTCATGAATGTTAAATGGAAGGAGGTGGGAAAGGGGAACAACAGAACTTCAAAAATAGCCCTAGGGAAATCAACTCTTGCTTTAACTTACCGTGTTCATGACTGATTCATGATTCTGAAAGGGTGGGGGGGTGAGTTTGATCAAACTGTCACCAAATGGCCTCATTTCAAATTCCTTTGCTTTCTTAGAGCAGAGAGAAAAAAATCCTCTTGGTGATGATTATGGAAACAGCCTTTTTCCTGTGTACAGTAGCCAGCTACCTGCAGGCTGTGGCTCCATGAAGGCCTCTGTCATGCTCCTCTCCCTAATGCTGCCTGAACTTTCCTCACTAAGTCAAGGGGGCAGGGCATTGCCCCATAGGGATGAGACCTTCTCACAAAAATTTTCTTGTGCTGCTAAATAGGTGATAACCTGGTCAAATGTATCGTTAACGCCTTTCCTCCCAGACCTGAGGTTTTCAGAAATTTAAGCCAAAGAAAACCAGGGGTTGGGGGCAGAGAGGCAGAAAGGAGACCAGGCAGGAAGGCTCACTAATGGGAAGCTACGAGACAAGGGATGGAGATGTCAACTGTGTGCACAGTTCTGACAGCACAGGACACGAATAACCAGCAGCTAAGAGTAGAGTATTTCAGTCTTCAGTGGGAAGAACCAGGAAAGAAACAAACTTTGCCACCCTTTCAGGTAGGAAGATGATTGTCACATTTTCTGCTGCTGGGGAAGGCCAGCATTGGGACCAGAAGAGTCCATTAGTTCTGATGGGTGGAACAAGGAACTGATGTAGAGCAGATTGGAGATGGTAACAGGAATATACTGGGCAATCAAAAGTTTCATGGTGGATAGTTCGTCAACTGTCCATCAAGTGTGACATCTTTTAACATATCTGATCCTTTTCTTTGAGATGGGAGAGGTGCCAAATCGTTTGGCTCTTGAGGATCTTAAAGAACAGGTCTGTGGCTGGTAAGACAAAATGTGAGAAAGGAATTATTCCAAAATTAGTGTTTACTATGGAAAAGGACAGTGAAAAACACTGCAGTGGTAGTTTTAGAAGAGCTGCCTTCTACTTCTGGACCCAGTGGTGACTAGTTGTATCTCCTTGAGCAAATTGGCTATTTATTTGGAAACTTAGTTACCTCATCTTCTGTTAATACTCCTCTTGTATTTATGAATAATGAGAATGATCAAAGAAATACCCAATTTTTATTAACCAGACTACTGGGCCTTACTGTTCCCCCTCTATCCCTCCACCACTCCCTTTCTCCCTCTTTCTTCCTCCCTCTCTCCTCTTAGGGATGAGTATCAGTAGAGTTTTTTCAGTCAACCTTTGTGAACCACCAATACAGTCAGGAGGATATCAGCTAGAATATGTGGCCTTCCCTCCAACTTTAGTCATCATCTCTGAGAATGAACCTCACATCTAGTAAGAAAGACCAAGAGAGGAAGGGAAGCCCTGCCCTCTGAGTGGAACATATATGAATGGATGAATGCAGCTTCCCATTGGCACATGTTCAGTGTCAGTATTGAATGAAAAAGCCAAGGACAATGTTCCCTTCTATTATTTGCCTAAAGTTCAGAACACAGGATCAGACATCTCTTTCCAAGTAAGTACTGAGATCATGAATGGTACAGCTTTAAAATCATGCAGTAAAAAGAAGTGAACTTGCACCCATCAGAGGTGCCTTTTGCCTGATTATTATATCCAAATTGCTATTAATTTTAATTTCTAAAATGTTTAAATGATGAGCAAGGATTTGGAGACTTGCCTTTGGATTGTGGGTCTGCCACAAACAAAATGTGTAACCTTGGCATAGTCCTTACCCTTCATCTCTAAGAATTGGTGTTTCATTGCTCAAATGCTTGGACCAGGTGACCTTTAAGAGGCCTGTCAAGGCTCTGAGAAAAATACAGATTTGTCATGTACACCTGTGATGGCCTATGCCTTTAATCAGGTGGTCAGTTCCATATACAATACATAGCTTTCTCTACCCACAAAGCAACCATAGCTAAGTGCACTTAGACTAGCATCTGGAACATTCCGTCCAATCCCCTCTGAGAACTGCTCCCAGCATGACAAATAGCACAGCCCCACTTCTTTTCCACAAAGTAAGACTCAATTTTGCACAAGATGGTGTTTATAGCATGCCCTTTTACTTTCAACTCTGTCAAAAAACTGTGGCATGTTTATATATTCACAAAACAAAATAAAACCATGACATACATTTTACAGTATACATCGGCATTGGATTTCATGCACTATAAATCTACTCATTCTGAAACGTTTTGGACCTGAAGAAAAATGTTCTTCTCTAGGATTCCAGACATTCCAGTGTGATTTTGAATCGCTACCTACAGGAACATGTTGTGTGTGTGTGTATGGGGGGAGATGGTGAGGGCACTCATCCCTTGGTTTCCCAATACTGCACTGCTGGTTATGGAAGAGGATCCTTTTTTTTTACCTTAAAAGGGAAATAGGGCTGTCCAAGCTCCTTTATCTACACGAAAGATAGATCTCTGATATACAGAACATATAGCCCTATTCCAGGCTTCCAGCACTAAATTTAAAGATTACAACTTGCTGTTGGATTCTTAGGTAGATTAATGAGTTTTTATTTTTTATTTTTTGGTATTATCACTATGAAGGCACAAGGAAGTACCTGCTACTATACAAATGCTGATTTCCACACACTTGTGGTGCTGCCATGTTCTTCAGAATGTATTCCTTTTGGCAGCTGGAATAACTCAAGAAAACTATCTCCAGGGAGATAAGCCTACGAAATTCATGACCTCTCCATCCTATGAGAGTCTGAATGGTTCCAATTCTTTCCAGTTGAAATAGTTAAGAAGGTCCACGACTCCCCCACCAAAGCCAAAGTTTGCACTTCATTTTTCTCAGCACCTTAAAACAATATTGGAGCTCATTAAAATCAACCCAGGGCACAATAAGGACAGCCTTCATTTAGGAGAAACTTTCCCCCTGTGCTGTTCTGGAAAATAGCACAATGCTGAGGACAGGCATTTTTCTGACTAGGTTTCTCCTCTAATGATTTCTGTAAAAGAACACTTGAGGAGGTGCCTGCCTGGCTGACAGTGTGTGTACAGTGGACCCTGGGTGAATGAATGGGAGCAACCAGCTTAAAATCTCCATAAATAGTATTTATTAATCACTTACCATGTGAAAGGACTGTGACTTCTGTGTCATTGTGCCAGTCCATAAAGGAGTCCACCATGCCTCTGTATTTCTCACAATCTGGAGACAGTAAGAGAATAGACTTATCAGTTTCTGCAGCTGTGGAATGGAAAGCTTGAGCTAGAATACTTATCAGCTATACTTCAACCCCAAGGCCCCAAGTCTCTGAAAGGCTTGGATCCATTCCTAAGGCTTTATAGGTAGACCACAAAACTGCAGGGTTAGCCCCAGTCATTTAGTACCCTGTCAAAGCCAACTGCTTCATGTTTCAGGTATTGTTTCCCCCCACCAGGTTGCTTTTGTTCCTGGCCTAGGGAATCTGAGGCTGTGTACAAGGGGCTCAGGGCTTATACAGAACTTCTAGATAATAGTATCTCACTGTGTGATTTTGAAGGATCATTGACTTAAACCTCTTTGTTGAATAACATTATCCGTACACCACCAACAGCAATAGTAGTAACTAACACTTTTTGAGTGTTATCTTTTATGTCCCATAGCTTCACAAGTCAAAGGACATCCTATTCCATCCTTGGATCTGTAGGTGACTGAATTAGATGCCACTTAGGTCTTAGTTTATTACTTTCCGGTTGAAACCTGAAGCATGTTGTGTTTTATAGTGGTTGTGCTGGCCAATCAAAAGGCAGGGCAGAGCCATTGGATTTCCAGCTCAGGAGGTTATAGCAAGTACCATCTGAAGAGTGAGACATATCCTAGAGTAATCACAGAGAGGTTCTTTAAAAGCTTCCTTGCCTGCTTCTGATGCCGTGGGGTGTGACATTTCCACTCCTTACCCCCACCTACTTATGTTGGGGTTGGAGGAAGGAAGAGATTCAACCCCTATTGCTGGCCTCAGATGCCCACCGTCAAGGTGCAGCAGGTTTGTATAGAATGTCACATAGAAAAAGTAGAAAGACTCAGAACCCCAAGAAATATGGTGTGGGCAGGAAGGAGGCCCTGGAAGGGAAATTAAGTAACCAGAGTTTGTTAATCAATGGCAAACTAGTGTGCATGTGACCTAGAGAAATTATATCCCTTCACGCCTCCTTGCAACAACCCCCCCCGTCTACCTCATACACACACTAAAGAGGGTTTTCTCTAAAATTTCCCTCCTCCTCAAAAACACTTGGGGTATTAATGGACCGAAACTCACAACATAATTTTAGAATACAAAAATAAAGGTGGTGGGGAAGTGGTGTAAGCTGCAAAGCTTTTCATGATGCCAAGCAACGGAGTGGATTCTGGGTAAAGACCACGGGTCATAAAGCTTGGAATTTCACATCTTGTTAAAAAAAACTCGGTTTTCCAACTGTTTGCAAAACCCTTTATATTTATGTACTTTGAGACCTATGGGACGTTGGGAAAGAGGGGAATGACTTTTTTTTAAAAGTTAATACCCCATGACTTAAATTTGAATTCAGATATTTTAGAAATCTTTTCTATAGAGGGAAAACACTGAATCATTTGTCTGCCCCATGAAAGATATCACCAAAACCAGGATTTTGTTTTAGTGAAGGCCATTTGTACTCAGAGGAGGTCCCCATGTCACACATAGATAGGCTCACCGCTAGTTAACCAGAGTGGGGAGATAAATTCTACCCAGAGAACTAGTCTCTTTGTTGAGGTGTGAAGAACAGCTAAAAGCTCTCAAGGAAGAGCTGAATACAGTCACTTGGTACTTAAAGACTGGGGCATGTCTTGAGAGAGATGTCATTAAAAATATTTGTTGTTCTCTAATTGTCATAGAGTATGCTACACCAACCTAGATAGTATAATTTAGGGCATGCTAGACTGCATTTTAATCATCTTGGTCCACCACAATATACGAGTTTTATCTTTTTTGGTTTTTGAGACAGGGTTCCTATGTGTAGTCCTTGCTAACCTGGAACTCACTCAAGGCTGGCCTTGAACTCACAGAGATCCACTTGCGTCTGCCTCCCAAGTACTGGGATTAAAGATTTGTGCCACTACTGCCCAGCTATGAGTTCTATCTTTGACAAAATCATTGTATCTTGTTTGATGGGAATGAGACCTTCAGCCTGTTTCAGGTTGGTTTTCTGTTCAATAGATGCTCTGCTTGGAATTGATAACCCCTGCTAACGAAAGAAGTCCAACCCTTGAGGGACCATAGTGAGTTTTGGTCATCCTATAGCTCTGTGCGCCCCTAAGAATTGGTCCTGTACCACTTGGCTCCCTGGCTGAACCAAGCCAAATGATAGCCCAGAGTAATCACTTGAAAGTGGAAAAGTAGAGAGGTTCAGGATCCACATTGTTTGGGACTTCCAGTGTTGGGAAAACAATGAAATGACTTTATAGGTATTAATGCTCTGTGTAGTCACTGTCTACAAATGTGATGGCTCACTATTTTTACTAGATAAAGCTTGACTACTAAGCCACAAGACCATTGTGACAAATGTACCAAAACCAGAACATCTGAATGAGCATCCACCCGCTTCAAAATAGTCCCCTTGTGAAGCCCTTGTCTTCTTTAATGAAGCTGTTGCCACTGCTGATCACAGCCTTTATGGAATTTCTCTTTGGGGACTGCCAATATATGAACCACACAAGAAAATCAATTCAAACAGCAACTGCAGGGCTGAAGGGTTCTGGTCCCATCAGAGGCCTGTTTTCTTTTAATTCAATTTACTGTACTTTTATTTAGTCGAGGCTCACATGTGTAATCCTCCTTGCTTGGACTGTGTTATTTGCCTGAGTGAGAGGATCACAGCATTTACTTCAGACCTTTTTAGCTAAGGGTGGAAATCACTTAGCATTAATGATTCAATTCCATGTATATCCCCTACTGTCTGCTAAATTCACTGAGGGCCAATCACAATTCTTGCTTTTCTATCACTCTTCATTATTCCAAAGCCAAGGTAAGGTGTGCAAAGACTTCTGAAAAAAATTCAGAAGTAAACTATAGGTATAATATAAATATAATGAAAGTTTGATCCTATTGATTTGGGTTAAGAAACTGTTTCCTTTCTTAAATTAACTTTTTATTGATAGCTCCTATGACCTTAAGTGGTATGAGTTTTCTGGCCTTCCTCCACTTTAAAAAAATGGCTTTGATATTTATTTCCTCTATGAATGGTGTAGAAAACTCTTAGGATGGCCTTTTCTAAACCAGTGACGTCAAGGAAAGTCAACATTTACACCTTGATCCTCCCTCAGAACTTCATCCAGGAAATGGGTCCCTGGATGGTCCCTGACAGAAATGAGCGTCCCCAGAGGTGGTCTCATTAGCACCAGCAGAATCTTGGGCTTTCTTTCCATTAGGACTTTACTTGGTTGGAAAAACTTCTGATCGCTGACACCACATCTTTGGCCAGAGCTTCTACAGCTCCAATGTTTTAGGTTGTAGCAGAATCCAAAGAAAGCTCACTGAAGCACAGGTTCCGGAGCCCTAAAACCCAAGTCTTGGGATAGTGGATGGCTAAAGAAGCCTCTAGAAGATGAAGGTGCTGGTGCTAGGTCCTCACATCTGGAACCACTTCTTCTCAAAGCTGAAGACCCGGGGTTTTGCCCCAGAACTGGAATGAGAAAACAAACAAAACTTTTCCAGAATCCGAAGATACAAGTATGAATGCCCTTGTTTTAGTTTGAGACATGACCTTGGGCCATGCTGTCCCTCTCAGCGTTTCCACTACTTAATGCATAAGTGACAGGCACAAATCCCTCCTAGCTATGGGCTTGAGGTGAGGAAGTGCCTGTTCTCAACAGCCAGACCTTTCTATGTGACTGGGATTAGTGAGTTCTTTAAAGGTTGGCTGACTGTGCTGTCCTGTGTTTTTCTGGTTAGACTGCTTCTCAGAAGCCCTCAGCAACTGTGAAGTCTGGGTAAGGTCTTTCATCTCTCAGAGCCTGCTTCTAAACCTTGAATCAGAAGGTTCGCTGCTGCAGCCATTTCTTCTTGCTGTGACAAATCTGAGCTTCTGTGACTTGCAGCTCAGGTACTTATTGCTGAATAAGTCAATAGTAAAACAAGGAGAAAGCATGCTTCTTGCTCTTTTCCATACTTACTTTTTAATGCCCTTGATCTTCCTAGCCTCCTTTTAAAGTGGCCTATTGCGTGAGATGTCAGGTACAGCAGCTGAATAGAACCAGATCGCCTTCAAATGCTCCATCACCAGTACAAAATGGTGTATCTCTTACTAAATACTGACATCTAGTGGCTTTTCATTATCAAAGAATAAGATGCACATTTTACTTGTTAGCTGCTTTGGCTGCTTTATTCAATACCCTTTCATTAATCACATTGTGCTAGGCCCAGAGGAGCTTATATTGATAAACAATACATATTCTCTCCTCTGTTAGTGCTCATAGTTCAAAGGGAGATGCAGAAAAATCACTAGACAATCACAGCATATTGTAGTGATTGTCTCAATAGGAACGTCCCAGGGCAACCAGCGTAAAAGCTGGAAGCTTATTTTGTCCAGAAAGTTTGCATGGAGGAGAAAACCTTTGAGGAGAGTGTTGTTTTCTGGGTGATTTATGAAGGACAAGTAGATGCCATTTGAAAGAGTGGGTCACTCTATACAAAGGCAAGGGTCTTATAGAATTATTGACTGGGATAAACTTGAACAATAGAAAGTATTTTTATATCCTTGAAGCATAACAGACAGAACAACATTTCTCAACTGTTGCCATTTGCTGGATGAATGATTCTTTGTTATGGGGTGCTTGGCCTTGTAGAATGTTTAGTGATATTCTGGATTCAAACCATTGAAAACCAATACTAACTGCTCCTTCCGGTTGTACCAATCAAAACATCAATTTTGTCAATTGTCAATATCCCCAAGTCAGCACAGGAAAGGGTATGCTCATTAAAGATTAGGCTGGACAAAAACAAAGCTGGGCTCCTGCTATGTCTAATGCAGAAGACCTGGATTTCTAATAACATCTTTGAGAAAGCATTATCGAGAGGGTTTGCTGGGGAATGACAGGTCAGATGGATTTCTTGTAGGACTGTGGAAGTAGCATGGGACTGGATACACAGAAGTGGTCTGAGACACTGTATAGCAGTGATCTAGTAGAGAAGTGACAAAGGCCTGCCACCTGGCTGGCGACACAAAGCTTGGATTGGAGAGACCTACTAAGATTCAGGATCAGCAGGATGGGGAATTGTTTAGATATAAAAAATTCCTAAGACAGAAAAGTCAAGAGATTACCCCTGGGTTTCTTGCTTACACAGCTTTTTCTTTGGATCTTAACATCTCCATGATTTCCTACCAAGACAGGACGCTGTACATGGAAGGCAGGCAAGGCAGAACATATACACAAGTTAAGTGAAGTGAATTTGTTCATTGCAGACTGGCAGCAAAGAACAAAAGCAGCCAGGATTCATTGTGAGCTAGTCTTTCAAGGCCTAAGAAAGCTACTCGGGGTGCATGGAGTTCTAGTCTTTCAAGGCCTAAGAAAGCTACTCAGGGTGCATGGAGTTCACACGCTTGTAATCCAGCTACTGAGGAGACTAAGGACGATCATGAGTTTCAGGCCAGTCTGGACTATATAGCAAGCTCCAAACTAGCTTGAACATCTAGTGAGACTCTGTCTCAAAAAAATTAAGTATTCATATTACACTTGGACCACAATAAAAGACCCCCAATTTTTTTATCTTAAAAACAATGTGTGTCACTTACAAATGTTCGAAGTACATTGTGCTTCCAGGGCAAAGGAACAAAGTCTGGGCAGTTCCTCCCTAGCTTCAGATGTGTTCCTTAAGAAGGACAGGAACAAGGCTGGGGCTGGGGCTTTTTCAGGCTATTCTTTCTTATCTCAGCATATTGCATTCCAAGCATATTCTGCAGCAATCTCAAAAGCAAGAAACAAGAAAAGGTTGAGTTACTCCAAGGCCACCTGGAGAGCAGCTGTCCTGCAATAGAAGGTGGCTAGCCTTGGGGTGCCGTGTGCCACTGCAGGCACCATGGGCACACAGGGGCTCTGAATGATCAGGCATTCCATTAACACAGGAAACTGATGGGGACTCATAATTCCAATTTCACAATGTGAAACCTGTTCATTTTAATTAAGTGACACATTTGGTCACAAGACAATACTGTCCAATTATTGCTGAGTGAAACCAACTGTGTATGATTTTCCTGGGGATGAGTTTGTCTTGCTCTTCGAAAATTAAACCAATCTGTTCAACAGTACCAGTTGGGTTTATGTAAATCTGAAGGGAGGTTTCTAGCAAATGCCACAGATCTGCAACATCTTGTTCTATTTTAATCATTGCCTGAATACATGCATGACCAACAAGAAGGTGAGCTGAAGGTACGGGGGATATAATCAGAATCCAGATGCATTTTTGACAGGCTTAGGCTTCCTTAAAAAGGAAGAAATGGAGCAAAGTCACAAGCAACCTACATCCATCCAGGATGAGTAGACTAGGGTTCAAAACTGCTCATCAGGTTCCTGGGTTAATAGAATGCCTGCTCATTCTTGATTATCCACCTCACTTTTGAGGCAAGGTCTCTCACTAAACCCAGAGTTCATTGACTGAGCTAATCTGGCTGACCAGTGAATTCCATGTTTCCACCTCCACAATTACAGACACACACTATACACCAGACCTTTTACATGGATTCTGAGTACCTGAATTCAGGTCCTCGTGTTTGCAATGCAAGTACTTTCCCAAGTGAGTCCTCTTCCAAGACCCAAGTATATTATGTTTATATGTTTTCCCACCTCCAGCATACAAGGTAACTCCAGAGGTCAAAGAACACTGAAGACCAGACCATCAGCACATCTTCCTTTTCACCATTGAGTCGTATTTCCAGCACTATCAGATGCTCCCAATGGAGCCCATCTAGGTCCCTGAGACTATTTTCCCTGGAGCGATGGAGCTATTAACATAATCTCCAGTTTTTTGCTACCTGAATCCATGTAGTCATGTGTGGGCTCTCTTTCTCTCTCTCTCTCTCTTTCTTTCTTTCTTTCTCTCTCTCTCTCTCTCTCTCTCTCTCTCTCTCTCTCTCTTTGTGAGTGTGTGTGTGTGTGTGTGATAATACTACAGTACTACAGTATGGAAATTGAGACTGCTCCCACCATACTGGATTAAATAAATTTCTTTATTTCTAATAATCAGGCTAATTGTCACTAAAATCTTGCCTTGTGGTTTGCATAAAGGCTCCAAAAATATGTTGTGAATGAACAAAGAAATGGTTGAAAGGCAAATCTAGCAGTGGGAGGAGAGAGTCCATGGATATAGTGGTTATCTGAATTCCTAAAGGATGCTGAGAAACAGAAACTGATACTCTTCCGTAATGGGTCTTTTCAGAGATACATTTTAGTGGTATCAGCCCAGTTTTGTCCTAGAAAAGGTTCAGAGAGATGAATGAAGATGCTCAGCCCACTCTTCATTCTGACTCCCAGGTTCTGTGCACGATGATTGTTTAATCCCATGAAAATTTATAAGGTGGTTTTAAAAAGGAACACCCTCCTGTGATATGATCAAGAGTTTTTCTCTGATGAGGCATGTCCCTAGCCCTGTCCTTCCTCTCACTTGGATTGGTTCCTTCAATGAGCAGTTGAAGGACTGCTAAGATTATGCTTTGGACAGGCACAAACACTAACAAAGCTGGAATGGGTGGGACAAGAGTTACAGAAACAGGACAGTCTGTGTTCTAGAGAACAGTTGAGAAGGAATACAAATGAGTAAGTATAATTTAGAATGAAAAGTGTTTTAGACTAAGTATGGAAGTGCTATGGTAACACAGGGCAAGAAGGAATGCCAACAGTAGGCAGTAGGCTTGGTTTTCTAAGGACAGATGGTACTTGAACTGGACTTGAAGGTGAATATAATCTTCTAGACAAAGAAGAAAGATTGTGCCAGGAAGATGAAGAACCACATATGCCACGTGACAGGAGGCCCTAAGTCTGAGTTGGGGGAAACCTTTCCTTGTTGAACACTTAATAGGGCAGGTAGTTGAGAATGTCCTCTCAGGTTTCCTCTTAGAGAACATCCACAATTCCTCCAGATGGAAACGACAAAATCAGAAAAGTTGCAAGCCATCACCCCAGTTTCCTTTAAGAAATCGGAATACTCAGTATTTGCTGCTGATTTCCTACCACAACTATAGCTTTCCAACAACCTCATCCCCCGTCTACTGTATGTGAATGACAATGTCTCACAAAAAGCACAATTGTGGGGGGATTTCTCTCTTTGATTATGCCTACCCACCTAGACCTCAGTGTATCTGGGCTGTTGGCCACAAATGTATATGTAATGTATGTGGTTGAGTGTGTCAGCCAGTAATTTTAGAGTCTACTAGTCTGCTGTTTGTGCAGAGAACTTTAGATGGCCATCCAGCAAACCTTCCATGGTGGTTATATTTGTTCGTCTGTTCAGTGAATAAAGAAAAAGGACATTTTTGGAACTGACAGAGTTAATTTTCCTATCCTGAGAATGGTACTGTGAAAGCAAAGTAGATGCTTGCTTGTATGCCATTGGCAGATACATGCCTACTTTAGCCTGTGACTAACGACTGTGTTTATTTCTGGAGCCACTGGGATGTTCTGCCTGTCTGTATATTCCATTTCTCTAAGTATGAACTGTACTACTCTGGCAATAGCCGAAACAGAGAGTATCATGTCAAAGAGTTTTGATGTGATTTTCTTTTTTCATAATATTTCCAGATTAGATCAAGTTATTGGGAAAAATGCTTGTGCATCATTCATAAGAATCATTATAATTCTAGCTTCCTTATCAACTCCGTTTCACTTCCATAACTCATTCGCTTCAATTGAGTTTCCATTTTGTGATTGCTTTAATAAGGGTTTAGGAGTTTGGAGTATAAAATAAATTGGTTGCACACTAGAACAACAGCATCATTGGGAAGAGAACAAAGGAGGGAGGGCAAAAGACAACAAGGTTGTTATCCAGAGTCTAACTTTTTTATGCCTGTTGTGGATACAGTGTCAGGAAATTGAATAAATTTATTAGCTCTCTGGTCAGGCTAGCTGGATATAAAGCGGGGACCACAACATAGTTCACAGAACAAATGCCACTAGATCTCTCATTCCTCTGTTGCATTGCTTAGTGACCATGAGCAACACATCCGCCACACACCTTCCTGACTGCACTTGTGTCAGCTGCACTTGTGACTGTTGGTCTTTTGCTTTGTCCATAGGAACTTCCACTATATCACCATCCTCCGAGACCCGGTGTCCCGGTACTTGAGCGAATGGAGGCATGTCCAGAGAGGGGCGACGTGGAAAGCATCTCTGCACGTCTGTGATGGAAGGCCCCCAACCTCTGAAGAACTGCCCAGCTGCTACACGGGTGACGACTGGTCTGGCTGCCCTCTCAAAGAGTTCATGGACTGCCCCTATAATCTGGCCAACAACCGCCAAGTGCGCATGCTGTCCGACCTGACTCTAGTGGGCTGCTATAACCTCTCTGTCATGCCAGAAAAGCAAAGAAACAAGGTCCTTCTGGAAAGTGCCAAGTCCAACCTGAAGCACATGGCATTCTTTGGCCTCACCGAGTTTCAGCGCAAGACCCAGTACCTGTTTGAGAAAACCTTCAACATGAACTTTATTTCGCCGTTTACCCAATACAACACTACTAGGGCCTCTAGTGTAGAGATCAATGAGGAAATCCAAAAGCGTATTGAGGGACTGAATTTTCTGGATATGGAGTTGTACAGCTATGCTAAAGACCTCTTTCTGCAAAGGTATCAGTTCATGAGGCAGAAAGAGCATCAGGATGCCAGGCGGAAGCGTCAGGAGCAACGCAAGTTTCTGAAGGGAAGGTTCCTTCAGACCCATTTCCTGAGTCAGAGTCAGGGCCAGAACCAGAGTCCAGGGCAGAATCTGAGTCAGAGTCCAAATCCCAACCCAAATCAGAACCTGACTCAGAATGTGAGTCAGAACCTGACTCAGAGTGCCAAACCCAATTTGATCCAGAAGGCGAACCGGGGAAAGCAGAAGCAGGGCTCAGGCCAGGAGCAGAGTGATAGCACCAGCAATGGCACCAAGGACTACATAGGCAGCGTAGAGACATGGCGCTAACGGCTCTGAAAGGTTTGTGCACACTGCTTCCCAAAGCACCACCAAAAAGATGGCATGTATCTTACAAGATGAAAATGTCCAAACACATCCTGCTTCCTTCATTTTGGAAGTTCAAAAAAAAAAAGTGTAGATGTTGCATTTACAGTTGCCTTTTGATTCAGTGTTACACTGTGTGTGGCTAAAACAAATCTCAGTGTGTAATTAAATTGTCTTTTTGGGATGAACTATTTCTGCAATCCAAGAGCCAAACCAGACTCACCAGAAATTGCAGTTTAGATATTTTAGGAAGTTCTTAAATTAGCTATGGAGACGCAAAGACAACACGAAATGTGGCTATTTAAACTTAGGGCTAAGAGATTTTAAATGATTCTGGAGACTCTGTTAAAACCCAATCTTGTGAGCACCCCCCACTCCGCCTGCCAGAGGGAAGCATGACTAAAACATGAGCAGACTAAAAGACACTCAAACCTTTCATTCCCTTCTTGTTTTAACAAGGAGTCTATTTAAACACAAAAACAACGGATGATAAATTTTGCCAAACTGTAGAAAGGAAACAATTTCTCACTTAAATGTAGGTGGGTTTATGTAAAAATATGGCTTTTCAAATAGATTGGGATTCATGTCTTGTAATTTAACAGATGTTTAAAATTTAAAATTTTTCTACCTTCTGCTGATTAAAAGGTTTTAAACAGGGTATATCTCATATTAACAAAGCATTTTTTTCCAAATGGAATAGCAATGGAAAGATCCAGTTTCCAGATGGTTTCAGGGCACTGTAATTTCAGCAATTTCAATCTTTTTGGCGCTGCTTCTCATCCACTTTAAGGCTTCTCCGAGTTGTGCTCATTCCAAATGAATCCATGTATAGAATTTTTCTTCATCATCGAAATGGTGTGTTGCTGAATCTCTTGTGGTATTTAATCCTGGATTAAAGTCAGGACTTTCTATAGAATTGTCTTATCAATGTCTGTGTAGTAAGGTCCTTAACAAGAAACTCTCAAACAGGATAATGTGTCTCTAAATATTGCTGAACTTATTATTCTTGACCAGACTGAATTGAACCTGAATGTGAACTGTTTATTATGTCATTTATTGTGATATTTGCAGTTTGGCTGGCCATTTCTGGCCCATGATTCTTTTCGTGTGTGTGTGTGTGTGTGTGTGTGTGTGTATGTGTGTGTGAAAAGATGTGTACACAATAACAAGAACAAAGTTTTTGCTCAAAGACAATGGTACTAAGCATTAAGATAGTCAGAGTTACTCAGTAACACCAAAAGCTGCCGCTTGATACTTGGGGTTAACACTTTTACCAGATTTCATGAAAGATCAAAAGGGAAGAATGCTCCTCAGTGAGCCTAGGTTTCGGGGACTTGCAAGTTGAGAATGGTTTGGCAGTGTAAGTCTGTAATTACACATTGACGGCATCAATTGCAAATTGAACAAAGGAGCAATTATGTACCCACTGTGTGGTTAAGCATCACACTGCTTGACAGTTTCCACTTCATGGTTGTTGCTACACTTCTATAAGAATTTACATTAATCCCTTGGCTTTCTATCAAACAAGGTGACTAGAAGTGGCATTTGTTTTAAAGAGGAACATGCTTAGAAGTATGACCATAAAGTCCTATCTAGCACAGTCTGCCCAAGTGCACGACCTGTTGTCATATGTAATGATATGGCCACAAGTTAGACAAGAAGTTGAGTATCTGGGTTTAAAGTGATTTTTTGACTCTGCGCTCTAAAATAATATTGACAGCTTTTGTTTTGTGGTATTGCAGTGTTGAGAATTATGATACCTTTAAAAACTGGAAGGACTTTCTGAAAGCACATCTTTAAGTCAAAGTGTTTTAGAATAAACCTATTTGGTGTACATTGTGTTCTTAAAATATTCTGTAGATCACTATGATATTTCAGTTTCTTTAGCTTTAATTGAAAATGTTTGCTCTTAAAACTGACAGTGTTGGAAAGCAGGACAAAGTCTGAGCCAGTGGAAAAGCTCATTACAGAAAAAAAAGTGTGTTATTGCTGTGGTGTGCATGGTTTGCAGAGATTAAGTACATTTTCTCTGTCTCTACTGATTACTGTATATAGAGAATGGTATAAATATACATTTTTGTCATCATCATGTAAATCCCACGATTTCAAACTGTTAACATCTGTTCAGTGGTGTAACTTTACAAACCGTTCACTGATTTTGTGTAATTTAAGAATAGATGTGAAATAAAGTTTCAATTGCAAGCTTTGAGCAATTTCGTGATTTCGAGGTTCACAGGCACTAGACACTAAACACTGTGACATCATAAACAAACCAGAACTGGAATCTCTTCTAAGACAGTGTTTTTCTTTACACTTGACAGCAAAGTTTGAAAATGAGATGGTTCATTCTAACCCTTCATGCTGAAATGCCCTTAATTCAGGATGCTTCCTCCTTGGAGGCCATGATTTGAGTAGAACAAAATTGTCCATGAAATACAAGGTTTGCCATGCAAATGAAATATACCCATGTTTTAATTTAAAGGTTATTATAGTAGGTTCTTTCATATGTGGTAGGATGCAAAAAGGAGAAATACTCTTAATCGCCTACCTCCTCCTTTTGTCCACAAGAAAAAGATTAAAGGTATGTATTAACATTTTGGCTTTGACCACAGTTTGCTCTACTTATATTCAGCATGCACATTTCCCCCAAATCCTTGGGGTTGGAACTATAAGTAGGGATGATTTATGCTAGCTCTTTCTCAAAGAGAATTTACATATTCATTCCAAGGGATTAGAGGGAAGAAACCTGCAGGTTTGGGTGGCTGTTAGTATCCTCTGCTTATAATCTGTTCTTGGGAGGTTTTTCATACCAACTGTTGAGCAGTAACTCAGAGACCAGACCTGGGACATAACTCAGTTGCAAAATGCTTAACATGCATAAGTCCCTGAATTCCAGCCCTAGCACCACAGAAAATGGTCAACTAAAGGTCTCCAGTATACGAAGACCCCATGCTTCCTGGGAATGGAGGATCTGAAGACCTAAAATATAAACTACTTAGTACATTGGTTATTTTTTTATTGCTATGATTAAAAGAATAAAACCAAAGCTTTAAGAAGGAAGCGTTGACTCTGACAGTTCTGAGGATAAGAGACCATCATGGCGGACAGGCATGATAGCACACGAGAGGCACAAGAGCCAAAACAGGAAGCCGAGAGCACATCTTCAATGCAAGCAAGAAGCGGAGAGAGCAAACTAGAAATGGTGAGATGCTTTTCATCTTAAAGCTTTCCTCCTATGACATACTTCCTCCAGCAAGGTCACACCACCCATACCTACCCAAAATAATGCTACCAACTTGGGACCAAGAGTTCAAAGACGTGAAACACAGCACTTAGTGAACAAAGGTTAGCTCCATTTTTCACTTGTGGGATATGGGTACCACTGAAGAGCAGGGGATACTCACTGAAGTAGTAAACAGGCAGGTCTCTGCATTATATGTAGCTTCAAGGCACCAAGGAAATGGTTTCCTGAGAAAATGGGCTATTTGAGCCTGGAGGAGAGCTGAAATGAAGAAATGACTGAGTGACCTACTTCCTGAGGCTTGAGATGCTCCTGTGTGTTAGTTACATTTCCCATGAATGTGACCTTAAAGGTGCAATGCGAAGGAGGGCAGACATTCTTTTCATTCCTGGTTTGAGGGTACAGTCCTTCATGGTGGCAGAACTGGGAGGGAACTTGCTCCACAACTAGGAAAGGAGATGGGACACAGCAGGGGCCAGGCTATAAACCTCAAGGTCCACCCTAACAGCTACTCATTTCCTCCTCAGTTGGGCCGCTCCTCTCAAATATCTCACAGTATCTGAAAACAACACCAGGACCCAGGGACCAAGTGGCCTAGCATCTGAGTCTGGGGGACATTTCACATTCAAACTGTCACACTTTCAGAGTTATAGCAAAATAGGATCGGGGTGGAGTTGAAGGGGAGAATGATTTCCTTTTATAGGGGCAAAAATAAGGCAAAAGCATGGCACCGCAGGATTGGAACAAGAGAACTACTGGATACTCCCAGCTGCCAATGTGCATACAACCTGTTGCTTTCTGGCACTGTCCTAATGACATGGCTCCTGACACTAATATGTTGGGAAGGGAGAGTATAGTGTAGCAGTGAGCCAGGATTTTCTTCTTTCTTTCCTCACTGGGGATTGAACTAAACAAAGACTGGGCGCTTTTAGAGAATACTAACAAAAATCAAGGATGTGCTGACTCCCCAGACTACCACCAAGAACTCTGATTTCCAGCCATTTGCAGGGGAAGGAGGAAATATCTTGACACTTCTCTCAAGGAATTTGACTTTAGACATAAACATGGCAGCATGCAGCTCTCAGATTCTCACAGATGCTTAAACCCAAAAGCTTGAGGAGAAATTACAGTGTTATTGGAATGTAGCACAGCCACATCTTTATTTTCTATGGCTGCTTCTAATCTACAAGCAGCAGGAGTCATTAAAGTGGAGCTCTGGGGCCTGAAATGTTTATTTCCTTGCCCTTTGGACAAGAAGTTGATTGACCTTGGAGCTATGGAGCAAGTCCAAATTCCTTGTGTATTGAAAGCCTAGCAGAGTTTGCCAGAGTCAGAGGGAATAGGGGTGTGAGTCAAATGCCATACTTCCCAAGTGCACCACTCCACAAGCTGCAGTGGCTTACAAGAGTGGGAAGAAGCTGATCTTTACTGTCACAAGTGAAGACATTGAAAACAAGTGCTGTGTCAAGGAGTCTGAACAAAAACTTCAATCATGTCAGATGCTTGCAACATGTTCACCAGTTTTGAGAGGGGGGAAGGGGCTAGTTTGAATGTGAGCTTGTAAGAATTAAACTATGTGTAAGTGTGCAAAGTAAGCATAAACAGTGAAGTCACCACTCAGCCAAAGGAACTGCAGTTCTCTTGGTCCTAATCACAATGAAATCTTTCTCACCCACTTCTTCTACTCTTCTCATCTCCCCTCCCCTTCATCGTCTTCTCTTCTACCTTCCCCTGCTCTCCTCTTTCTTTTCCCTCTCTTCTTTCCTTCTCTTGCTAGCACAACTATAAACAATATTTATGAAATGATGGAAATCAGTTTGTCCTCACTCTTTCTCAATCCCCCTTTCTTGAAGCTCACCCATGTCTCATGGCTTTGTTTGCCAACTGGAACCATAGTGAATGATTTCCTCTCACCCTGAACACTGACTGCTGCAGATGTTATAGACTGAGAACAAAGATTTCAGCCACATACTGTCTGGGTTTGGTCTCAAGCTCTCCCCCAAATACCAACTCTAATGGAGAAAGCAATTCCTTGTATAAATTGGAGTACCTGTCTACAACACATTTATGATAGTGACAGAGGTGCAGCAAACCTTGTGTATACTTGCCAATAGAGTTATTATTACTGCCTGTTGCATGACGGTTAAGGGTCTTCCAAATGCCACTGTCTTCTGAGATCAATATTTGAAAACACTGGGCTGTACGGTAGCCTGGCAGTATTGCTCTTACCTATAATGCCCAACCGAGATGGGTATTGCGGGGGAAAGCTGAAAGATCAGAGAATCAAGGCAACCAAGCCACTAGAGAGTGCTTACCTCTACCAAGGCTCAGACCAAAAGGGGTGATTCTATCTTCAGCATGACTGCAGACTGAAAAAACGGCGCTGTCTCCACCTGACTTATATTCCTCTCTCGTGCTGGGATTAAAGGCATGCACTACCACTGCCCAGCTTCTATGACCAATTAGTGTGGCTGTTGGGATTAAAGGTGTGTGCCACCTCTGCCTGGCCTCTGTGGCTGACTAATGTGACTAGCTTTGTACTCTGATCTTCAGGCAAGCTTTATTTATTAAATCATAAACAAAATATCACCACACCCAAGGATCTAAAGTCTGTCCTTAGCTCTGGGATGAATGAATAAATGAAATTAGAATAAAAAGTGAAAATGTTGGCAAGAAAATAAGCAAAATCCTATTTTAAGGCACTGTCTTCCTAGACATGGTGGGTTATGCCTGTTATCTCAGCTCTTGGGAGACAGAGACATAAGGATTGCTGAAAGTTCAAGGTCAACCTGTGCAATATAGTGAGTTATAGGTCATCCCATGCTTGCGAATGAGAAATGGTCTCAAAAACAGTAAACATATACACATCTTATATAATAATACAATCTATATGCTCAACTTGTATAATCAATCACGTGCCCCGAAACCTTTTTGAAAAATGACATGTAAGCTTTGAAATAGTCAATGACACAAAACGTTCTGAAAGACCTTACCCACTTAAATGCCACTGTCTCTCCAACAGTAAAGATGAATTTTCTGATAACCCTAGTCGATTTAGAACCTACTTTGAAACACTTTGGCAAGGTAAACTTATGACTTCATTCCTTTCCACCCATATCTCCACCTAGCATCTCCAGAGGTCAGGCTTACCTGACTGATGAGATGTTCAAGGGCTCCTTGGGTGTAGATGCCTCTGTAATAGATCTGGCCTGGTTCCTAAGTTTCCATACTACAAGTTTTTATTCTGGGTAAAATGTATAAAATCAGCACAATCCCAGCACTCAGAAAGTAGAGGCAGGAGAATTAGAAGTTCAAGACTATCCTCTGCTACATAATTTATTTTGAGGCCAAACTGGGCTATTTGTGAAACTCTGTCTCAAAAAAAAACAATGCTTATGTACTACCTAGGAGGGAGGAGACAGAATAACCGATTAATGTATACGTTAGTTAATCGGGTTGGTAGTTACAACAGACTCTCAGGAAATGTGACACAAGCCTTTAAATTAAAGTACCTCACCTCATTTACAAAAAAGAAAACAGTCAGGCAGTGGTGGGACATGCTATTAATCCCAGAACTGGGGAGGCAGATTAATCTCAGAGTTTAAGGTCAGCATGGTTTGCAGAGCCAAGTTCCAGACAACAGAGGCTACGCAGAGAAACAAAACTTGTTTCAAAAAGTCAAACCAAAACAAAACAAGACAAAAAACAAAATCCACAAATGACATTTGCTTCTATCTCATTTGCATTTTTATGTTCCAACCTTGTTACTTAAAAGATAGCATAAGGTTTAATAACCTTCAAATGTCCTTGTCTAACCAAGATCAACAATTAACAAATGGGACCTCCTGAAACTAAGAAGCTTCTGTAAGGCAAAGGACACAGTCAACAAGACAAAACTGCAGCCCACAAAATGGGGAAAGATATTCACTAACCCCAGATCTGACAGAGGGCTGATCTCCAAAATACACAAAGAACTCAAGAAGCAAGTTTCCAAAACACAAATAATCCAATTCAAAAATGGGGTACAGATCAAATAGAGAATTCTCAATAGAGGAATCTCAAATGGCTGAAAGACATTTAAGAAAGTGCTCAGCATCCTTAGCCATCAGAGAAATGCAAATCAAAACAACTCTGAGATACTACCTTACACCTGTCAGAATGGCTAAAATCAACAACACCAACGACAGTTATGCTGGAGAGGATATGGAGAAAGGGGAACACTCCTCTACTGCTGGTGGGAGTGCCAACTCGTACAGCCACTTTGGAATCAGTATGGTGGTTTCTCAGAGAAATGGGAATAAATCTACCTCAAGACCCAGCAATTCCTCTGTTTGTCATATACCCAAAGGATGCACATTCATGCCACAAGGATTATGAAGTCAAGTATGTTCATAGCGACATTATTTGTAGTATCCAGAACCTGGAAGCAACCTGGATGCCCCTCAACCAAAGAGTGGAAAAAATGAAAATTACACAGCAGTAAAAAGCAATGGCATCTTGAAATTCACAGGAGAATAAATAGAACTAGAAGAAACTACCCTCAGTGAGGTAACGCAGACACAAAAAGACAAACATGGTATGTACTCACTCATATATGGATATTAGATATAGAGCAATGGATAACCAGCCTATAACCCCAAAGAAGCTAGGAAACAAGTAGGACCCTAAGAGAGACATACATAGACCCCCAAGAAGGGGAAAATGACAAGATCTCCATAGTAAATTGGGAGCATTGGGGAGAGGGAAGGGAGGCAGGAGCAAAAAGAGGGGAGAAGGGGAGGGGGAGGAGAACATGAGGGATCAGAAAGGTCGAGTTAGAGGAAGAACAGAGGAGAGCAAGGAAAGAGATGCCCTGGTAGAGGAAGACATTATGGTCTTCACAAGAAACCTGGCCCTAGGAAAATTCCCAGGAATCTACAAGGACTACCCCAACTAGCAATCTAAGCAATAGTGGAGAGACTATCTGAAATGCTCTTCCCCTATATGAGATTGATGACTACCTTAAATGCCATCATAGAAGCTTCATCCAGTAGCTGAGGGAAGCAAAAGCAGAGATACATAGCTAAGCACTGAGCTGAACTCCTGGAATTCAGTTACAGAGAAGGAGGAGTGATGAGCAAAGGAGTCAAGACCATGCTGGGGAAACCCACAGAAACATCTGACCTGAGCAAGTGGTAGCTTACAGACTCCAGACTGACAGCTGAGGAACTTGCATAAGACTGAACCAGGCCCCCTGAATGTGGGTGTCAATTGAGGGCCTTGGGAAGTCTATGGTAACTCTGGTAGTGGAACCAGTAGTTATCCCTAGTGCATGAACGGGCTTTTCGACCCCATTCCCTATGGAGGGATACCCTGTCAGTCTAGATACAAAAGGGATGGGCTCAGTCTTGCCCCAAATGATATGATAGATTTTGATGCTCCCCCATGGGAGGCCTCACCCTCTCTGAGGAGTGGATGGGGCGTGGGATGGAGGAATGGCGGGGGGGGGGGGGGGGGAATGGGAAGAGGGGAGGGAGGGGAACTGGGATTGGTATGTAAAATAAGATTTTTTAATTTAAATAAAATTTTAAAAGGTTTCCTTTTTTTATTCTTATTATGTTTTATACTTATTACTTATTAAGATTTATACTTATTATAATCTTACTACTTCACTAATCTTGGTAACCTTTAATGATGCCTACCTGGATATAGGAAGAGTTTATTGTACCATAACCATGCTCTAAAGCAATGGTTTTCCAACCTTCCTAATGCTGTGACTCTTTAATACAGTTCCTCATGTTGATGGTCTAGACAGTAGTTCTCAGTCTTCCCAATGCTGTGGGATGGATTGACACAAGTCAAATTTCTAAGCCCTTTATAGAGCCCATTTCAGCTGATAATATGCTCCCCCAATCTTGTAAGAATTTAGAAAGTGGCCTTTTTGATTCACCCTCCAGGTCAGTTGTATGTTGCCCATGTGAATGGTCACAATGTCTTTGTCACTGTCCTTTTATTTTTAGCCCCTTTTCATCACCAGACTCCTCTTTCTAAAATTGTTTCTCAAGGTCAGATCCATATACACATGGCCTCAAAACCCTCCTCATTCTCAGACTCCACTGCTCATATTCTGAAGTGCAATAAGAGACTGTCTTTCTGTGAGAAACCCCAGGTGAGTCTACATGCTCTGGTAAAAAGGAACCACTGTCCTGAGCTTTGCTGCTCTCCTGTTCACAGACAAAATGCAGTCCCCTAGGCTGCATGCCCAAAGCACTCTACAATCTGGCACCTTCTCTTCCAAGGTGCTCTGTTCATTTGCATCTTTGCTCCTATCCAAATGGTCTTACTCCTTGGACAGGAGTTTACCAGGTATTGCTGCCTCTAAGACTCTGGAAGCAATCTTCAATAGGTGGATTGTCATCTTAATAGAGCTTTAGGAAACACTCACACTTTGGTCAGTAAGAAACAAGTGTCAATCATTTGGGGCAACAAGTGGAGTAGATAAGAATGTTCTACTCAGATTGAGTCAGTACAAAGCAGAGGATGCATACCTAGAATACTACAGTTTGAGGGGCTGGAATGGCCAGCGGGTATGGAAAAAAACTGGAAGTTTGATCACCATTTCAACTTAGAGCCACATAGTTTGGGCTCCATGTCACAGTTGTGCAGGCCAGCCACAGAATCTAGGAGCACAGTCATCCAGATCACAAGATTTTTTTTAAAAAACTCATCTCTGTACTATGTACCAACGTTGTAACTTAAAAGGGCTCCAGAGATAAAGATGTCGTTGGACAGAGCTCATGTGGAGGGTTTTTTTTAATTGGGGGAAAGGGAATGGGAAAGGAGGAAGAGAACAAGGGAAACCAGCTTCTGGGGACAGGTGCAGCAGAAAAGAAAAGAAAGGTGGGGGGCTGGGGAGTCAGAGAGGCAGGCAGAGAAGCAGAGAAAGGAACAGACACAGAGAGAAAGAAAGATGGGAGGTAGGCAGGTCCCTTTTAAAAGGAAACAGCGAATGTGAGCAGGTGCTGCTCTTAGTGACTGAAGTTGAGGATGTATCCTGTGAGAATCCCAAGGGCAGGCCATTACAGATGCCCGGATACTAACAATGTTTATCATCTGTTAACCTTGTTTTGGTTTTGTAGACCATTCAGTGGCCATATGATAACGAATAATTTCCCGTATGGTTAGCCCAGTCCTAAGAAGCTGAGAGGAAAGCTCAAAAAATGTTTACCAAGCAGTGTTTCCAAAGCTAAGTGTCATGGCTCACACTGATGGTCCCAACCCTTAAGAAGCTGAGGTAGGAGGATTTCTACAAGGCCAGGCTGGGTCACATAGGAAATCCAAGAACACATTGGCTTGTTCAACATAGGTAGACTTTTATCTCAAGACCAGCCAAACAAACAAACGGATTCCCAGCTGTGTGCCTTTTCCCAAAGTAAAAGCCTTTCTGAACACAGCAGCCTCCTGATCACAGTTCTGTGCAAGAAGGCTTTCAGTTCTGTTGGAGGATGCTTAGTGGATGATGTTTAGTAAAGATTCTTATAGGAGGGTTATTATGGGAGGGTTCTTAGAGGAGGGTGCTTAGTGGAGGGTTCTTAGTGGAGGGTTCTTAGTGGATAGTGCTTAGTGGATGGTTCTTAGTGGAGTGTGCTTAGTGGATCCTACCCTAGAGTGTAAGTTTCTGAATACATGGGACAGGAGACAACTGCTACAGCCCCACTCCTCCATAGAAAAACAATTATTCAGTGCAGACACCCCAGTGCCCTTATCAGGAGATTAGGAGCTCAGTTTTTAATTAATTTTTATTTAAATTAAAAAACAAACTTGTTTTACATGTCAAACCCAGTTCCCTCTCCCTCTCATCTTCCCACTCCCCTCACCATCTCCCTATCCCACCCTCCATTCACTCCCCAGGGAGGGTGAGGCCTCCCATGGGGGATCATCAACGTCTGTCACATCATTTGGGGCAGAACCAAGACCCTCCCCCATGTATCTAGACTGAGAGAATATCGCTGCATAGGGAATAGGCTCCCAAAGTCCATTTGTGCACTAGGGATAAATACAGGTTCCACTCCCCATAGACTGCCCAGGCCCCCCAACTGGCACCCACATTCAGGGGGACTTGGTTGGGTTTCATGCAGGTTCCCCAGTTGTGAGTCTGGAGTCGGTGATGGAGCTCAGATTTGACTGTTTATTCCTGCCAGACACGAAGAGCCCACCTCCCAACGAGACTTATAAGCATAATGAGGATGCATACTATCTATCAAATATCTACTGCATGTCACATACTCTACTTGCCTCTTCATATGATGCTGGTACCTACTTACTGAAAGTTTATTATAGCTCAGACACTCTAGGAAGTTCTTTATATACATAACCTCACTTAGTAATCTTAATTACCTTGTGAAACAGGAACAAATTATTTCCTGTATCTTATACAAGAATGTGGGTAGGCTCAGGAAACCTTAATCCTTTCACTGACAACTTCAAACCTAATTCTAAATCCAACACTCCATCTCTTTAGGTTATGTGTTATTTAAAGCATTTTCTTATGGGACTTTTCAAATTTCATCAGAAGCAAAGAAGCACCAGGAATGCCCATTTCCCCATCACTCAGCATCAGTTGTTATCAACATTTGCTCAACTTTAATTTTCTTGATGTTATACATATTTCAAACAAATGCACCTCTAAAAGAAAAACATACTAACAAATAAGATGTATGATAGTTCCACAATATAGGAAAGTAAGGTGAAGTTCTAGGAGGTTTATTTGGGGACCAAAGAAGCAAGATTTTTTCTTCTTTGTTAAAAAAAATCACTGGCCTTGAAAGCTTGAGTCACCTGCCTCTGCCTCAAAAGTTCAGGGATTAAGAGTGTACAAGACTATACAACCACAGGTACCAGATCTGGCAGCCACATAATTAGTGAATAAGAACCCTGGCTTTCAGAGCCAGGCCTGTCAACTCCAAGGCTTTATCTGTGACCTACCTGGATTTCTCTTCTGTAATTGAAGCTTCCTAAAGCACGGCAGTTGGAAGTTGGAGACCATGGAGTTCCTAAGATAATCAGTATGGGAAGCCGTTGCTGAATGCTCCAATAATTAACATTGGCCTCTTTTCCAATTACGTGTAGTCATAAAATAACTAGTTTTCCTGAGGTTCTTTGACTCCACACTGCTCATCATTTGTCTCTGGTCCCAAACATATCCAGTCCACACTGGAGGAAGGGAACAGCCTTGAATTCAATGTGATTGGTCCCTAAATGTACTTTAAGGTCTTGCACATGGAAATAAAAAAAAACCTTGGTCCTTGGGGCTGGGGAAATGGTTCAGTGGTTTAAGTACTGCTCTTGCAGAGGACCTGTGTTTGGTTCCCATGACCCACATCAGGCATCTTGTAAATAACTACCTATAACTCCAGTTTCAGGGGACCCAATGCTCTCTTCTGGTCTGCATGAGTGCCAGGAAGGCATGAGACACAGATATGTCCATGCAGATACTTACATGTACACAATAACAACAGCAAAATCTTGGACTCCTGAGTCAGGATTTTTTTTCCAGTTTCTAGTTAATATTTTTTTTATTTTATTTTCCAGTATAAATTTAGATAAGAAACAAGGTTGCTTCACAAGTCAGTTCCAGGTCCCTCTCCCATTCCCTCCCCTCTTCCCGTGCCCTCCCCCAATCCCCCCCCCCGTTATCCCCTCATTCCCCCAGGGAGGGTGAGGCCCTCCATGGAGGTGTCCATAGTCTGTCATTTCATATAGGGCAGGGCCTAGACCCTTCCCCAAGAGTTCAGGGGGTGAGAGTGCACCTCACATTGTTCTATGGGAGTCCAAAGTCCGTGTGTATACTTGGGATGGGTACTGATCTGCTGCCCAAGGCTCAATAGATTCCCTAGGCCTCCTCATTGACACCCAGATTCAGGGGGTCTTGATCAGTCCCATGCTGGATTCCCAGGCTAATGCCTGGGATTCAAGAGTAACCTTTGTCTGGTCAGCTGTTTCTGGGGGTTAAACCAGCCCAGTCTTAATCCCTTTGATCATCAGTCCTCCCTCTCTGTTACTGGCTTTCTTGAGTTCAGCTCAGTACTTAACCAAGGGAGTCTGCCTCTTCTTCGATCAATCACTAAATGAAGTTTCTGTTTCCCAGACTCTCTAGCCATAGGATTGTAGGCTGGCACTCCCCAGATCTATGTCTAAAATCCATATATGAGAGAGTACATGCCATGTTTCTCTTTTTGTGACTGGGTTACCTCACTCAGGATGGTTTCTTCTAGTGTCATCCATTTGCCTGCAAATCTCATGATTCCATTATTTTTTTCTGCTGAATAGTACTCCATTGTGTAGATGTACCACATTTTCTCTATCCACTCTTCGGGTGAGGGACATCTAGGTTGCTTCCAAGTTCTGGCTATTACAAATAAAGCTGCTATGAACATAGCGGAACAGACATCCTTGTTGTATGAATGGGCGTCTTTTGGATATATGCCTAAGAGTGGAGTTGCTGGGTCTTGTGGTAGGTTTATTCCCATTTTTCTGAGGAATCTCCATACTGATTTCCACAGTGGCTGAACCAGTTGGCACTCCCACCAGCAATGGAGGAGTGTCCCCCTTTCACCACATCCTCTCCAGCATAAATTGTCATTGGTGTTTTTGATTTTAGCCATTCTGACAGGAGTGAGATGGTATCTCAGAGTTGTTTTGATTTGCATTTCCCGGATGGCTAAGGATGTTGAGCACTTTCTCAAGTGCCTCTCAGCTATTTTAGACTCCTCTATTGAAAACTCTCTATTTAGTTCTGCAGCCCACTTTTTAATTGGGTCCTTTGGTGTTTTGGAGATTTGCTTCTTGAGTTCTCTGTAAATTTTGGAGATCAGCCCTCTGTCAGATGTGGGATTAGTGAATATTTTCCCATTCTGTGGGCTGCCTTTTTGCCTTGCTGACTGTGTCCTTTGCCTTACAGAAGCTTCTCAGTTTCAGTAGGTCCCATTTATTAATTGTTGATCTCACTGTCTGTGCTACTGGTGTTATGTTCAGGAAGCTGTTTCCTGTACCAATTTGTTCAAGGGTACCACCCACTTTCTCTTCTAAGAGGTTCAGTGTGGGTGGATTTATGTTGAGGTCTTTGATCCATTTGGACTTAAGTTGTGTGCATGGCGATTAACATGGATCGATCCGCATTCTTCTACATGCCAGTCTCCAATTATGCCAGCACCATTTGTTGAAGATGCTTTCTTTATTCCATTGTATATTTTTAGCTTCTTTGTCAAAGATCAGATGTTCGTACATGTGTGGGTTAATACCCGGGTTTTCAATTCGATTCCATTCGTCTACCTGTCTATTTTTGTGCCAATACCAAGCTGTTTTCAGGACTATAGCTCTGTAATAGAGCTTGAGGTCAGGGATGGTGATGCCTCCGGACGTTGCCTTGTTGAACAGGGTTGTTTTGGCTATCCTGAGTCTTTTGTTTTTCCATACAAAATTGATTATTGTTCTTTCAAGGTCTGTGAAGAATTGTGCTGGGATTTTAATGGGGATTGCATTGAATCTGTAGATTGCTTTTGGCAGGATTGTCATTTTTACTACATTGATCCTACCTATCCAAGAGCATGGGAGATCTTTCCATTTTCTGAGGGCTTCTTTAATTTCTTTCTTTAATGATTCAAAGTTCTTACGATACAGGTCTTTCACTTGTTTGGTTAGCGTTACCCCAAGGTATTTTATGTTGTTCGTGGCAATTGTAAAGGGTGATGTTTCTCTGATTTGTCTTTCAGCCCTTTTATCATCTGTATATAGTAGGGCTACTGATTTTCTTGAGTTGATCTTGTAGCCTGCCACTTTGCTGAAGGTGTTAATCAGCTGTAAGAGTTCCCTGGTAGAGTTCTTTGGGTCATTGATGTAAACTATCATATCGTCTGCAAACAGTGAAAGTTTAACCTCTTCCTTCCCAATTTGTATCCCCTTGATCCCCCTTTGTTGTCGTATGGCAATAGCTAGAACTTCAAGTACCATGTTGAAAAGGTATGGAGAGAGTGGACAGCCTTGTTTTGTTCCTGATTTTAGAGGAATTGCGTTGAGTTTCTGTCCATTTAGTTTGATGTTGGCTGTTGGTTTACTGTATATAGCTTTTATTATGTTTAAGTATGTCCCTGTTATCCCAGATCTCTCCAAGACCTTTATCATGAAGGGGTGTTGGATTTTGTCAAAGGCTTTTTCAGCATCTAGTGAGATGATCATGTGATTTTTGTTTTTCAGCTTGTTTATATGGTGGATTGCATTGATGGATTTTCGTATGTTGAACCATCCCTGCATCCCTGGGATGAAACCTACTTGATCATGGTGAATGATTGTTTTGATGTGTTCTTGGATCCGATTTGCCAGTATTTTATTGAGTATTTTTGCATCAATATTCATGAGGGATATTGGTCTGAAGTTCTCTTTCTTAGTTGTATCTTTGTGTGGCTTGGGGATCAAGGTTATTGAAGCCTCATAGAAAGAGTTTGGCAAAGACCCTTCTGCTTCTATTGTGTGGAACACTTTGAGAAGAATTGGTATAAGCTGTTCTTTGAATTTCTGGTAGAATTCTGCACTGAGGCCATCTGGACCTGGACTTTTTTTGGTTGGGAGACTTTTGATGACAGCTTCTATTTCCATAGGGGTTATAGGTCTATTTAAATTGCTTATCTGTTCTTGATTTAGTTTTGGCAAATGATAGCTGTCCAGGAAGTCATCCATTTCCTTTAAATTTTCGAATTTTGTGGAGTACAGATTTTCAAAGTATGACCTAATGATTCTCTGGATTTCCTCAGAGTCTGTTGTTATGTCCCCCTTTTCATTTCTGATTTTGTTAATTTGCATGTTCACTCTCTGCTGTTCGGTAAGTTTGGACAAAGGTTTGTCTATCTTGTTGATTTTCTCAAAGAACCAACTCTTCATTGCATTGATTCTTTGTATTGTTTTCCTGGTTTCTACTTTATTGATTTCAGCCCTCAATTTGATTATTTTCTGGCGTCTACTCCTCCTGGCGGAGTTTGCTTCTTTGTGTTCTAGAGCTTTCAGCTGTCATGTTAATTCTCTGGTATAACTGTTCTCCTGTTTCTTCATGTGAGCACTTAGTGCTATGAACTTCCCCCCGTAGCACTGCTTTCAAAGTGTCCCATAGGTTTGGGTATGCTGTGTCTTCATTCTCATTGAATTCGAGGAAGTCTTTAATTTCTTTTTTTATTTCCTCTTTGATCCAGGGATGATGCAGTTGAGCATTATTCAATTTCCATGAGTTTGTAGGTATTCTGCAATTTGTGTTGTTGTTGAATTCTAATTTTAAAGCATGGTGGTCTGATAAGATGCATGGAGTTATTCCAATTTTTTTGTAGCTGCTGAGGTTTGATATGTTGCCAAGTATGTGGTCGATTTTTGAGAAGGTTCCATGTGGTGGTGAGAAGAAGGTATATTCTTTTTTATGTGGATGAAATGTTCTATAGATATCTGTTAATCCCAGTTGGGTCATTACTTCTATTAGACCTTTTGCTTCTTTGTTGAGTTTCTGTTTGGTATTCCTGTCTAGTGGTGAGAATGGTGTGTTGAAATCTCCCACTATAACTGTGTGGGGCTTTAGACGAGATTTAAGTTCTAATAATGTTTCTTTAACGAATGTGGATGCCTTTGTATTTGGGGCATAGATGTTCAGGATAGACACTCACCTGTGATGAGTATGTAATGACCTCCTTCATCTCTTTTGATTGATTTTATTTTAAAGTCTAGTTTGTTAGATATTAGGATTGCTACCCCTGCTTGCTTCTTGGGTCCATTTGATTGAAAAATTTTTCCCAACCTTTAACTCTCAGGTAATGTCTGTCTTTGAGGGTGAGGTGTGTTTCTTGTATGCAGCAGAAGGAAGGGTTCTGTCTTCGAATCCATTCTGCTAGTCTGTGTCTTTTTATGGGTGAGTTAAGGCCATTGATATTGAGGGATATTAATGACCATTGATTGCTCATCCTTCTTCGATTTGCGATGGTTGTTGTTGGTGGAATTATGTGTGGAATTTCACCCCTTTGTTCTTTTGGCTGTTGGTAGAGAGGGATTCTCTAATGCTTATGTTTTTCTGGTTGTAGTTAGCTTCCTTGGGTTGGAGTTTTCCTTCCAAAATTTTCTGTAGGGCTGGGTTAGTGGACACATATTGCTTGAATCTAGTTTTGTTATGGAATATCTTGTTTTCTCCGTCTATAGTGATTGAGAGCTTTGCCGGGTATAGTAGTCTGGGCTGGCATCCATGGTCTCTTAGTGTAGGTAGAATATCTATCCAGGACCTTCTGGATTTCAGAGTTTCCATGGAGAAATCAGGTGTAATTCTGATAGGTCTGCCTTTATATGTTACTTGACATTTTTAAAAATTAATTTTTATTTAAATTAAAAACTATCTTATTTTACATGCCAATCCCAGTTCCCTCTCCCTCCCAACCTCCCATACACCCCACTAACTCCCCAACCACTCCTCAGAAAGAGTGAGGCCTCCCATGGGGGATCATCAAATTCTGTCACATCATTTGGGGCAGAAACTAGGCCCTCCCCTGTGTATCTAGGGTGAAAGAATATTCCTCCATAGGGTATGGGCTCCCAAAGCCCATTCATGCACTAGGAATAAATACTGGTTCCAGTACCAG
The DNA here is from genome assembly GCF_017639785.1 of Mesocricetus auratus. NCBI lineage: Eukaryota > Metazoa > Chordata > Mammalia > Rodentia > Cricetidae > Mesocricetus > Mesocricetus auratus. The sequence goes on along the minus strand of NW_024429188.1, from coordinate 100,090,911 downwards.
AGGCCCCATAGGATGCCCAGGTCCCCCAAATGACACCTGTGTTTAAGGGGCCTTTACATTATCTACTTCCCAGATTCTTGGTTCAATTCTGGACCATTAGGAAATTATTTTCATGTGAAACAAAATGGTTTTGGTCTCCAATCCTTTGTGGGCCCCCGGTATTTTATATATTGTGATTTGTAATTAATTAGTGTCTTAGGGTTTTTTTTTGTTGTTGTTGTTGTTGTTGTTGTGAAGAGACACCATGGCTACAGAAACTCTTATAGAAAACTTTTGACTGGGGTGGCTCACTTACACTTTCAGAGGTTCAGTCCAATATCAATATGGCAGGGAGCATGGTGGCATGCAGGCAGGCATGTTACTGGAGGGATGCTGAGAGTTTTACCTCTTGCAGGCAACAAGAAGTGGACTCACTGTCACACTGAGCGAAGCTTGAGAAAAGAGACCTCAAAGCCCTCCCCAACAGTGGCACATTTCCTCCAACAAGACCACATCTCCTAATATTGCCACTCCCTTTGGGGAGTTAGTATATAAAGTAATGGCATATAAAGAAAATAGCATATAAAGAAAAACAAAACAAAAAGAAACACAAAAAGGGAAGGCCATTTGCTTGTATCTCACTTGCATTTCTAGATTGCAGGCTTGTTGCTTTAGGGAGACATTGTAGAATTTTCACACATATTTATCATTATATCTTGTTCTCATTTTTCATCCCCCATTGGCCCTCCCATGTGCCCCATGTCCCCTCCTACCATTTACCTTCCTTACATACCCGCTCCCGTTTCATATATACTGTATTTCTTTTTAGAGACTATCAGTAATCATAATGTAAACGCTGCCTTTCAGGGCACTGAAGAAGGTATGTGCTCTGCCTACATGGCAGATGAGCTATATCAGGAGCAACAGCATTCTTTTGAAAGCTACTCTAAAACTTCTTTCACCTCTAACACCATCATCACGCTCACAGCCCATTTTCACTTGCCTTCATCATTTTACAAGTTTACTTTGAGAACCTCAGAGGACAAATGACAGAGATGGGACTCAGCCCAGCAGCTCTCTGGGTCTGGTGAGTGTACACAGCATTCAACTAACAGTTAATAAGCAGATTGTTAGCATGTCTACTTTTCTTTTTTACCCTCTGTTCCATTGCCTTTGTCTTCAGCCAAAAGCAAATTCTTTTCTCAGCCTCCTACTACAGGACTGTAATGGTCAAAGGCACAGTGCCAGGAGCCATTATCCTGGTCCTACCCACGTATCTTCCGTGTGACCTGGGCTAAGTGACTGATCCTTAATGTCCTCACTTCCAATTTGAAGTTATAATATCACTTATTTCATAGATTTTCCATAATTAAAGGAGTGAAAGAATGCAGAGTACCTTTTCCATTTGTAAAAATAGTTTATTAAGTGTATGCTTTATACTATTTGCAAAAACTACATGAAAGGCTTTTATGTCATCCGATAAAAGTGTTTTCTTGCTTGCTATCCCACAAGCAAATCATCCCTGTGGATTGCAGCTAAATGATAGTCTCTCATTCTACTTCTCAGCTACCAATCAGATAAAATAAGTATTACCTCTTACCTGGACTAACTTTCTAAGGATTCGTTCGCGCAACCTACTTTTAAAGCAGAACTCTGGAGTGTGACAGTTTGATTGAATTAATGGAGGAAAACATTTCTAGCATGCAAGCAATCGATCATTGTTTCTACCTGATATGTTTTATTCATCTGGTACATTTTTATGGAACGCCTACACTGTTTTCCTTGGCAACGTTTTACATTCGTTGTATTCAGATAAATTACCCAGTGGTTGAGCTCATGGTACTGGAAAGAAATGTTTCTACATAGTGTCTCTAAAGAAAACAGATTTCTACCTTGTATTTGTAGTTCCAAGTTTTTTATTGCTTTTATTTCTTGGGGGTGAACATGACTGCTACAACGTACTTGGAAGTCAAGGGACAACTTGCTGGAGCTGATTCTCTCCCTTCACCGTGCCGGTCCCTGAGACTAAATGTAAGTTGTGAAACTTTGTGACAGGCACCTTGACTTGCTGAGACATTTCACCAGCCCCTCTACCTTTCTTTTTCTTTCATCCTAACAACATGACAGTGCTTATTTCCAACAACATAAGGAATTACTATTTAACAGATGCACACAGTAGTCAGTGCTCAAGCTCCCAAATTCCTTGTGTGTGGAAAGTTGCCTAGGCCATCCATATGTACAAGCCATGTTCTCTGCATTCTGTGTAACAACCATCGTTTTCATTATTTCATCCCTCTGTCAGCTCATGTTCCAGGCTTTGAACATAAAGCTAATGTCATCTGTAGTTAGTGTACTAAATGATGGCAATATGTCACGTATTCTACTTTAGTCCCCATCTCATACCATTACAAACAAAGGCCACCGAAAGTATATTTGAACATTAGCCTAATTCTTTGGATTACCATAGAAATGCCCTCAGGATCTGACTCCGAGGAAAGCCCATGTCAACACTTCCACTGCAGGCATCACCCCAAGGGTACTGTCTGAGACTCCCCCTCACGTTCCTGGGTGTCATTTCACCTCTAAAGATTGAGCACAAGCTGCCCCTTGCCTTATACGGTCTTCCTTCTCCCTCACACACGACCCTTCTCTTCTGTTCTTGTATGCCTCCCTGCCCAATCACATACAACCTACACACCATACACACACTGCCGTGCAGCTCTTTCAAAGGAAGTTCGTGAAGACATGATGTTAACAGCAGCTAAAACAACAGGCTGTTCTGAGAGGAGGTGAAACATTCCATCCCAAAAAGAAGCTCCCTAAGCATAGAAATTAAATTGCTTCAGGAAGCCCAGGAACTGACCTCCCCTCTTCTCAAGGGCAAGTAAGCTGTAATGACTGCTGAGAGACAGTCATGGACAATCTGAACCTCCCGGAAGACCCTTAAAGCGACAGGGCTGCCTGGAAGAGGGAGATCAGCCCGCTGCCCAAAAGAAATACACCAGCTAGGGCTCTTGAAAGAAGGTGGGAAGAGCTGAGCTGTCTGGAAGAGGCGCAGAGCACTCGGGCTTTCTGAAAGAGACACTCTGCAACCTGTTGAGCCGTCTGCAGCCCGTGCAGTGTGGTCCACGTTTGCAGCTTTCAAGAGCTGTCACTGGTGCGGGGGTGGGCTGTGATGACGCACAGGAAGGTGTTACAGGCTAATAGAAAGAACATATTTAGAGTGGCAAAGGGTAGCAGCCCCAGGAAGTGATGTTTAAACCGAGACATAAGAGGATGAAAAAGGGGGTGAACATGCAAAAAGGCATCCTGTCTAGGGAGAGGGGAAACACATTTTGTGTACAAAGCAAATGCTTGTTGGAAGAATTAGAGAACGGGTGTTAGGATCCTAAAAGAATTATTCTGCCAAAAGGCTTTCATTGTGAAGGGTCACCTGTAATGGAGTGAGTCATCTCTGATGTCTGTTTTCCAGTGTGGGTTTTCCTCCCTCACAAGTCAGACTCCAATCTCAGTCATTTAGGCAGTAGGCTTTGAGGTTATAACAAGCGCTTTCAGCAGAGGGCGCTCCAAGTCAGTCATCCTATTTCCTGATAAACCCATAATTACAGGCCAGTTCGGCTGCTTCTCAATCCTGCAGCTCCTCCCTAGGAACTTTCTACCAGCTACAGCTTGTCACTAAGACTGGCTAAGAACAAGATGTAGCTCTAGATATAAAGACAGTGGAGGGAAGAGTATCTGTGTCTGGGATTTGACAGCACGTATCATAGGAGCTGGTGAACAGTCTAATTAGTTGCTTGGCATGTCATGCTGAAGTTTGAAATTTATGATTGAGAAGAGAAGATGGACATTGATTTTTAGCACTTAAGTACACCATAGAACCCAGAAGGACAGACCCAAGCACAGAAATCGAAAGCTCTGGAGGATACGTGGAAAACTCCATCCGTCGCAGCTCAGACCAGCAAGGTGAGCCAGCAGGCAAGTGCCAAAGGGTGTTCACTGCAAACTTTCACATCTCCCATATCAGTGACTTCTTTGATGAAGCACTCTAATCAGGGCTAGGGATATAGTTCAGTGGTAGAGTCCTTGCCTATCATGTAAAGTCTGGAGTTCCATCCGCAGTATTTCAAAATTAACAACAGACAAACCATTTTAATCAAAACATACAGGAAATATATGCAGCTTAGCCCAGCTATTAGAAATCATTACAAAGCCAGCACAAGGGCCATGACTTAGGCCTTACTCTTGGGAGCCACTCTGCTCGTAAACTTTCTTTACAATGAGCACTTTTTATCAGCTTCCCCTATGTGTGAGTTTCGCTCAGTGTACTTGAGTGAAACTATTTACAATATGTCACACTGTTATTTCCTCGGAGATATGCGTGCCTCACTTAATAAGGTTGTTTTAATTTGAGGCATTTAAGCTAAATTTTGTTTAACATTGTGTGTGTGTGTGTGTGTGTGTGTGTGTGTGTGTGTGTGTGTGTGTATTGCTGGGGATAAACCCTGAAGCCTCACAGCATGGCAGACAATACTCAACCTCGGACTCTATCCCAGGCTCTGCTGATGTTAGTTTAGTGAGCACCTTTGCTTGGGTGATTCTAAATGGTGAGACTTCAGGTGTTTCAGCTCATTGGAGACCAGAGCAGCTGCTCAAAGAAAGTAAGTAGACAGCTGCTATTTGGTGCATGTGATATGTCTAGGGTAGTGACTCTGAACACATGGGTCGCCACCGCCGCATGGAGTCCCATGTTAGGTATTTACATTACAATTCATAACCATACCAAAGTTACAGTTCTGAAGTAACAATGAAAATAATTTTATGGTGGTAGAGTCACTACAACATGAGGAACTGTATTAATGGGTCACAGCATTAGGAAGGTTGAGAACCACTGTGTAGACCATCAACATGAGGAACTGTATTAAAGGGTCACAGCATTAGGAAGGGTGAGAACCACTGTGTAGACCATCCACATGAGGAACTGTATTAAAGGGTCACAGCATTAGGAAGGGTGAGAACCACTGTGTAGACCATCAACATGAGGAACTGTATTAAAGGGTCACAGCATTAGGAAGGGTGAGAACCACTGTGTAGACCATCAACATGAGGAACTGTATTAAAGGGTCACAGCATTAGGAAGGTTGAGAACCACTGTGTAGACCATCAACATGTGGAACTGTATTAAAGGGTCACAGCATTAGGAAGGGCAAGAACCACTGATCTGGGGGAATAAAACTTTTGTGAAACAGCCCCTTTAACTGGCTTTCAGGATATCTCACTAAGTCTAAGTCTTGAATACACCTAAGTAGTTGAGGCACTGGAGCAGTTGTGACTAAGTGGACTAAGTGTACACATGCGGGTACTGGAGAGAGAGAGAGAGAGAGAGAGAGAGAGAGAGAGAGAGAGAGAGAGATTGAAATTGATCGAAAGAGAAGGAAATACGGTATGGAAACATGCCCTTTAATTTCTGATTTAGCAACTGATAAGAGAGAAAAATACAAGTTAGTGGACAGCCTTTGTAAAGTTTCAGCAGAGACAATCTTGGCTGCTTGTCCCATAGCAGAGAATTTGGCAGTTCATAGATATGGCCACACGGTGGTGTAGTAACTGTGCATATGGTGTGCACTCCAGGGAAGTAATCAAAACCCTGTTAATATTTAGCATTCTTGCTTTTCCATATGGGACCTATGCATTGAGAAGACAGAACATGTGGAAGAAAGCCAGGAAATTTGAGTATTGTGCCAAATATTATCTACAGTGTTTGAGAATGAAGAAAATCTATTTACACTCAGACTTGGCTCTGGAATCCTAGTGAAGACTACTGGGTATAAAGTCTGTAAATGTCAGTTAATTGTGGGCTTTTTACTTCCTCACTTGTACTGCAAGCTAGTAAATTTTGGGCTGTATTGGTGTTTTTTATACAACAGGTTCTATTCCAGTTGGATGTGCTCAGTGTGCTGTGGGGTGGAATGGGACATAGATTTTTCCCTTTTCTAACCATGAACATTTCTCTTGAAGCCTGGATTATGAGGCTTATTTATTCTAGACCACTTAAATCCTATGAAAATTGGCATATATATATATATATGTGTGTGTGTGTGTGTTAAGTGTTTATTTTTAAATAATTTTGGATGATTTGTCCTTTTGGACATAGATAGTTTTGACATACTGCTTATCAACATGATTATTGAAGGTAGGCATATGACCTGTAGGGCCTGACTAAAATGTTAGAAAGAATAGAATTTCAAGGTTATTGCAAGCTAACTTTAAGTAATTGAGGGCAAAAAGGTAAATTCTGACTTAACTTCAACTTACTCACTGGTTAGGACAATTAGGTACTTTAACAGAGTGATCAGAACTTAGAGATCCATCTTTTTCTGTTGTTGCTTGCTTTGCTTCTTGGAATGCCTTTGATAAGGACAGTTTTATTGTTATAATACAGAAAAGGGCAAAAAGAAAAAGACGGTAGCTAGCATACAACAAAGGGTTAATATCCATAAATGCAAATAACTCATATGTACAGATAAGAAAAGAAAAACAACCTAACAGACAAATAAAAGTAATTAAGAAGCAATTCAGAGGAAAATATAAATAGCCAATTAACATTTGAAAATATGCTCAGTCACCCTAGCTATTGATAATAGGGAAGGGCAGAGTCAAATAAAAGCAGCCTTTCCCCCCTCTTAGATCAGAAAAAAAGGAACAAAGCAAAGAAAATTAAAGCATAATATGAAGGTTCTTGATGGTGTAAAACCTTTGATTCTAAATTAGAATAACAATTCTGGATAGAAATTTGGCAGCTTCTAACAAAAATTCCAATGTGTGTGCCAAGAATTCAACTTTTAGGAAAGTATCCACTCCTTTATAAATACTTGATACATGCTCACATTTGTGTAGACAAATATATTCATCATGATATTGCTTATATGAGTAAAAGAGCCAATATAATTAGCTATGAGCTAAATTACTCATAAATAAGCATGGGTTGTTAATAGCATTCAGCATGCCACTGTTAAAAGAAAGAAAGCTGAAGTGTGTGAGCTGGCATAAACTGATGTTGAGTATATGTAGTTTTAAAAAGTGTGTGTGTGTGTGTGTGTGTGTGTGTGTAAATATTCAGAAACACATGTAAAAGAAAAAATCAGCTGTAAACTGACAATACGATTCTATCTAAATCTGTGGTGGGTGTATGGATTGTCAATGTGAAGGACCATAGCTGCATTTCTTTTAATATTCTTCTTTTAGCGTTCATTCTTTCATTTTTACTTTTAATTTTCATTGTGCATATTCATTGAATGAGGTTTCGTTATATAAAGTCATCTTTGTAAAAGGATAAATGTATGTTGAGCACCTTCCCCCCATACCTCCTTCCCCTCCTCTCTCCCTACCTCTCCTGTTAGCGTCCTTTGTTTCCCTAGACAGTACTGTTTCCCTTTACATTCTTTTTTCAATATTTTAATAATGACCAGGTGTTAATGCATTACAAAACTTAAAAACCAAATTCACTTGAAAGATATTATTAGATTTATAGAAGTTATAATTTCTCTTCTCAAAGCTCCAAATGTGCCAAAATAATCCTTAATCACAAATGCACAAAGCTGGGATCTACATGAGGTAGAAATTTACAGCTATGTGCTCCTGATGTCCCTTAAGTTTGTTCTTTTCGGGCAAATGGAAGTGAATTTGCTTTCATTAGAAAATTTTCTTGGCTGGTAGCTAGCAGCTGGCAGCTGGAAGTCACTCTCCAAGGAATCATGTCATAGGCTGGGTGAGCAGCAAGAGAAGTAACTAGAATTTTTTCCCATCAGCCTCCTTTGTCACCTTCACAGATTGAAGACTGTTTTGCATTTGGCTTTTCAGGTCCTTTCTCATTTTAGGGCTTTCCAAATCTCGCATATTTACCATTATGTACTTTTTTAGTGCTTGTCGTTAGAGCTCCATGCTCTGACTAGATCTGGATATTTGGAAAGTTGTTTTCCAGGACTCTAGGGAAATCCCAGCAGAGCCAGCTCCATCTTTTGCTACCTTCTCCTCTTTTTTCTTCTTAAGAACCACTAATGACAGGATCTATTTCTGAACCCATAAAATTGTTCCATGCTCCCCTATTGACCACCTGGGGGCTTTCTCTCCTGGGTTTTGACTTGCTCAAAAGGTTTTCATTCCCAAGCGACTCGTTCTTAATGCTCATAATTTCAGTGTCTCTTGTAAGTTCCGGTACCATTCCATCAAGGTCCCATCCACCTTCAACCTTTAATTGTTGACCCTCACAGGAAAAGAATAATCAAATAAAAACATGCCATGATAAATGTTATTCATTTCAGGTGATGATTCACCTTTTTTACTGAACAGTTTTCTTAAACATATTCCTAAGACATATTGGGCCATTTGTAGCCCTGTACTGTTTTACAAGCCTCGAGATTGGTACTCACACATCGCCAGCAGATTCTGACCAGCGGTGGTATTTGTAAATGGCATTGCAGCCTTCTCTAATAGCTTCCTGATCTGTTCATCTATAAAGAATCCCTTGCCAAAGCTCCCTGTCTTCTGCATCACCCACTGGCTTTCTGTCTTTAACTCCCCTTCATCACATTTTGTCTGTCTGTGGGAGGTGATGTATACTCAAGATTAGTCTTCTTCCCTATACATTTCTAAATCCATTTCCTTTTGCTTTGGGGTTTGAAGGATAAAATGGCTGTCATCTATAGTGCAATCTTGTATCCTTGTATTAAAACTCCTTTCCTTTATTTTCCTGTAATTAACAGGCATTTTTTATCTTTTACCTGCTGAAGCATTGATGGAAAATATTAAATGGTGTCAGCCTTAGGTCACAGGACCCAATGTGCATCTCTGCCTCTGGTTCTTATTGAACTAGCAAAAACCACTTTGTCAATATCATCCTCTAGCACCAATTGTGTCGGGTCTGAGCCATATTTTTCAAGCTAGTTAATGAGCAGGTCATGGCCAAGAGCAGAATCAAAAGCCTTTCTAAAGTCAATGCACATTTATGTCATACGGATCCCAAATCCATTAAGTTCGTCATCTTTTACCAGCAGAAATTAGATTGGGTCAGCATGTGTCGTCCTTACATTTCCCCACAACTTTGGTTGGGAGTTTAGGGGGGGAAAAGTCATCTTGTGAGTGAATTGTCTTAACCTTTTTATCTCTTTGCACTCTTTGAAAAGGGTTCATAGGTTCATGTCCCTTCACAGAATCTAGAGATGATTCTCTGTACATTTAGGGATGAAAGTTGCATGACATAATTCAGATGCTCAAGTATAAACTGTATGACTTTTATGAAAGTTGAGAGTTTGGTGGACCAGGTTGTCTGAGGCTGGAATGGATTTTTGAAACCTCAAAGCCAAGTCCAGTGATACACTTCCTCCAACAAGATTGCACCTCTTAATCCTTCTAATCTTTTTAAAGAGTTCCAGTCTCTGGTCAAATATATGAGCCTATGGTGGTTATTCTTGTTCAAAAACCACAGTCATATTCTCCACTCAATGCCCTTTCTCCTCGCAAGTAGTATCTCTTCTGCTTTCATGACACATATATGATGGAAAGAGAGAAAAGTCTAAATATGCATATGTGGGTCTTTGGTATATTTGGTATATGTGATATTTTGTTTTCTATTGTTTCTATGAAGAGGTATATTTCAAAAGATTGGAGAAACATTCATTGCCATCACTTTTTATACTTCCTGATAATCTCTTATATATTTTTATTATGATTTGCTTGATTTATGGTATTTTGAGTGCACACATACTTCTGTACACATTTAAATTTCATTTTTATAACATTAATGTTTTCTCTGCTGTGATCTATTTTAAGGACTGCACAGTAATAAATTGTAGCCTTTCCCTTATTTAGAACTTAGTATGTTTTGTTTCCAGTAATATAAATATCACTTTATTTATAGTCTTTAATGCATTAAACATTGCTAAGGTTTGAATGATTTGATCAAATTGAAAATACTGGAGCCAAGAATGTGAATGCCTTTAAAGTTCACACTATGTTTTCAAGGTTAATTTCTGAGTTAGATATGCTGAGCAATATCTCAGGGTATGCTGGAGATATAGTCAACAAGACATATATCTACAGATGCCTAAAAGTGTACCTGAATTTTCACTCATCAATTCACTCTTAGAATCATAAGGTGTTAAAGATGGGAGGGATGCTGGAAATTAGACAATAAAATCTTTTCTTATATAGTCAGAAACCCAAGAAAGTTATGATTTACAAAAATTCTTGGGAGTTAGATAAAGAGTATAGAAGTTTGCACATTTAGAAGAAATATGGATGTGAATAACTGGTTACAGATCAACTTTCCTTAGTAATATGCATTTATTACAGAATTAGAGATGTTAGCAAAAATAACTCAAGCTATAAGTATATTTTAAGATGATGGGGTACATGAAGAAGACTGTGCACAAGAGTTGAGGAGATAGGCAGGGTGTAGATGGACTGAGGGCCAAAGGCTATGGTTAAGAGGTAGCATCAATGGCAATAAAGAAGATCCTGTCATGAACAGAAAGAAGCTTATATTAGCAAGTAGGGAATGTCTTGGAACATTTGGTCCATGTTCTCTTGACTGGTACTAACAATCTTAGCAATGTTTAGACAATACTTACTAAGGAATTACATAACTGAAATAATTTAATCTTCATACATACTCAATAATATAATTCTGACTTGACAAATGGAGAAACTCAGACCCAGTGAGATCAAGTAATTTCTCCAGGTTTACATAGTTAGTCAACATTGGTGTGGTATTTGAACACTAGTATTCTGGCAATGGGCCTATATTCTTAATACCAATGCTTTGGCATGTCCTCAGTGGGCAAAACATCCAAGCCCAGAGAAAAGAAATAAGGACTCTCCTTAAGATCACCTAGCAAGTTAGTATTACAGTTGCTACCGATGCTCTGCCTAGTGAGCTTTCTACCCTTCTCATTGTAGCTTGTGCATTTTGAGTATTAAATAACTAGTGTAGAATCAAGGTGCTGATGGGTAACTAAGCAGTACAGATAGCTCCCCTATGAAAGCTCTTATCTCTGTCATTAAAGGCAAGAATTTTAGTAATTTACATGAAGTAGAAAGGTATTCTCCGGTCCCTGGCTAGACTAGTAATTTTGTTGCTCATTGACACCACTCCACTCTTTTCTCTTTGCTCTAAAATAAATACAGACTTTCTCCCTTATTGCTACAGCATTGTCTCCAAAAGTGAATGATATCTTTTCATCACTGGACACTTTCCTTCCTATGTCATCATTTTACAGATAAGAAAAAAAGTGATGAAAAAGTTCATTAGAGACATAACAATGACGACCATGTATGATGATCTCAAAATATAAATGCATTGTGCTATTTTCAAGCCCTCCCTGATAATGCAAAAAGAAAGTCACAATGAGTTTGGAGAACTGAAGGCTATCTTGAGTAGCTGGTGGACATTTGGGATTGGGAGGGTAAATAGGCTAGAGGAATGAGCAAGGTTCAAGTCCTACAAGCAGACTCTCTGTGTTGGGAATTTATAATTATCCTGAGGAAAGGGAAGAATAAGTAGAAGAAAGAAGAGAGACAGCAGTGGAGTTGTGAAGTTTCTGGAAAGAAGTAATTCAGATTTCATGCAGCTCACTCATTCATTGTTGGGGATGCCCTTCTGTATGTATGTTTCCCTTATTGGTTGATGAATAAAAAAGCCAGTAGTCAGTTGGGAAGATAGATGGGATCACCAGACCAGGAGAAGGCTGGGGAAAAGAGTGCAGGGAGAAGCTGCAAAGAGATGCCATGCTGCCGAAGGAGTAACATGCCAGATTACGGGTAAGCCACAGCCTCATGGCAATACAATAACTAAGACAGAACTAGCCAATAAGAAGCTTGAGACATCGGTCAAACATTTTATACTTAGTATAAGTCTTTGTGTGTTTATTTGGGGCAAAATGGCTGTTGACCAGGTGATGGTGGCACACACCTTTAATCCCAGCAGTGCTGGGATGTAACCAAGGACACTGCACATGTGTGGCAAGTGCTCTACTTCCAAGTTCCAAGTCTTAAAAGTTAACCAATCTTGTCAGAGGGGCCAAGCCACTGATAGTCATACTTCATAAAAAATACCTTCAAAGTATTGGGAATATTATCTCAAAAACAATACATTTGAAAAATAGAAAAGCATAGAAAGTTTAAAACAGTAACTATCCATTGTTAATATTTCTGCATTTATCTTTGTACATTTTCCCTATATACATGTATTTTTTTACAAAATGGAAATTATACTATAAATACATGGCTTAAAATGTGGTTTTCTTCATTTAAAAGCACACCTTGAATACTTTTCCATGCCATTAAGTTGTAATATAACCTCATTTTCATAGTTGTCAAAATCTTCTGATTGTATAACCATGGATCTCAATAAGAAGGAATGAGGTGAAGTGCCCCCAGGAAACTGGTGGGTTTGTGCTAAATCCTTGTAGATACTACATATAGCAATCCCAGCTATGAGAGAGTCTAAGATGGGAGAAGGACAGTTTCAAGCCCTGCCTGTACTAAAGAGTCAGTTTAAGGTCAGCCTCTGCAAATTCGTGAGACCCTATCTCAAAAGGAAATGTATGAAGAAGGCTGTGACTATAGCTCATTGGTAGAGCATTTGCCTAGTATATGTGAGATCCTAGGTTTAATCCCCAGTACCACAAAACAAAAGTAAACATCTAGCAGAATAGAACACTGAAAATTGTACAATGTTGCAGTGGTTTAAAGGAGAAACATCCCCCATGGGTTCATGTATTTCAGTGCTTGGTCCCAGTTGGTGGTGTTGTTTGGAGGCAGCCTTTAGGAGGGGCAGCCTTCCTGGAGGAAGGGACCGGCTGTGAGAATGTGTAGCCCCACTCTGGTTTTGTTCTCTCAGCTTCCTGCTCCCACATCCTGCTGTCCTGCCTCCCTCTGCGATTCCCTCCTATTCCGCTGGAAGCATAAGTGAAACAAGCTTTCTTCCGTAAGTTGCTTGTGGGCATAGCGTATTTATCACAGCGACCGAAAAGCAACTAATGCAAATGTTATTTCCAACTGTCACTGTTTTCCACTTTTTCACATCTTGCTGTTGCCAATATATATGGTGACCATGGTAGTGTACGTAGCAGATCTCCGACTGTGAAGCACAGAAAGGACCACAGGCCCCAGCTTCCTTGTTCTGAGATCCTCTGCCAAGTTTGAATTCCCTCCTAGACTAATTTGGTCGGGCTTCCATGGCAGCCTGAGACCATTCCAACATCTGGTTCTAGTCCTATTTTCTCTCACATTTGCTGCCTTCAGTGAAGTCTTTCCACGTGTAGTCCTATCTTTGGATTGTTGCAGGATCAACACTAACAGCAGGAACACAGAAAGGACCCAGGCCAGAGCCTGCTGTGTCTTTCTGTCTGCCAGCTACACAGAACCACAGTAGCAGGGTATCACCCTATAACAATCCTGGAACACTCTGGATGCTGGTTCTCCTATACTTGGCAGGAGCTATCAGGCCTAGCTAAAGTAAACCCACCTCTTGGAAACTGATGATTAAAGCTACGTAGAAAAGAACAACATTTAAATTTGTAAATGTTCTCTAACTCCTACAGTCTATAAAATTCCATGGACAACTTTACTGTGTAGCTACATGGTGACCCTGATGACATGTTGCATGAGTCAGCCTGCTTTTGGCCAAAGCTACTGCCATAAATAGCAGCAATGGCCCTATTGATAATAATTCTATGAGCTAATATTTATCAAACAATTGTTTTAGGTACTATGCTAAGCCCCATACACAGATTATGATATCCTTTGTAGAGTTCATGTGTTTCTCTTCTCCAGGGCAGTTGTGTTTGTGGAAGGTCAAATAACTAGTTAGGGATAGCATTCAAAGTCAAATTTATCTAATTTTACAATTTCTTTTCTTGGCTGTAAGGATGAGTACTCCTGGAGCACACTCAAGTCAACTTTACTTTTGCCAACGGTGTGTCTAGGTCAGGACCTCAGGCTTTTCTTACTCCACTTGCTTACTCAGAAGTGATCCTCCGTAGCCTAGGCATGTTATGCAAAATGGGCAGTGGTGCTGGGTGGGATAGAGTTGGATAAGGGATCTGGTGTAAATTTTCATGCCAGAAAATTTGTAGCCAAGAAGACAGCAGATATGGTATAATCTTTTTTTTCTAACTGGCAGAGAAACTGGGACTAGAAAAAAAGTGTCTGTGCATTTTCTCTTTACATTTGAAGACACCATGATCATGAAGAATTCAATGAATCAATTATACACAACAAACACAACAAGGAAACAGAAATGGTATCTAATGAACTTCCCACAGTCTCATTACAAAGAAAAAGCCCAGGATAGCTTTGTTTAGAAACAGTCATCCTCAGTTCCATTAATATCAGACATGACATTGTGATTACCTTAATTGCTGCCATTCCTCTGTAGCAGATGAGGTAGTTATTATTTTATGACTCATGGGACACTCAAATTAGTATAAAGTCACAAGCTCCACTCCTGACATCAGTTTAGCCTGTACCCAGATACACTCCGAGCATGATCTGAATCAGCTAGCAAACTGCTGTGTGCTTGTTTAATCATGCAGCCTAGGCTGACAATGGGCACTTAGTGCAGTCTTAACACCAAGGCTATTTATTCCAGAGCTGGAGATGACCATCCTAACTCACCCAGTGGCAAATTGCTGCTGCTTCTTTATTCTTGCTGCTACAGTTACTGCTGGCACTTTACTGTTCTCTTTCATCTCAACTTCTCTGATGCAGTAGTGTGGAAACCAAGTTGGTGGATTTCAATGAGTGCCCTCCTCTTGACCCTAAAGTCAAAAGAAGCTAGCTGAGTAGTCACACTAATGGCAATAAACCAGAAGGGTGAGTTTGCAGCATTCAAGGTGATAGATCTGGCATGTTGTTCAAGAGGTTCTACATGCTGAGCCCGATAACTGGACTGGGCTTTGGTGAATTAATAAGAGATAGGAATATTTGGATAATTCACCTGGTCTCTTATCAGGTACTTACATGCTTTTAACTTGTCTTTCCTCTTAACCTTCCTTCCTTTCCTTCCTTTAGAGAAAGACTCACCATGTAGCCTCAACTGGAACTCATGAGTTTCCTCCTACCTCCAGAATAGTGTGATGACAGGCTTAAGTCACCACACCTGGAATATTGTATACTCATCACCACTCCTATACTTATAAGTAAAGAAAGAAGAAGATGGAGAAAGTAGGAAACTCATATTCACATCACCATAACTATTATTTGTTATATACTAGCCTCATGCAAAGCAATGACATAAATTATCCTACTATGGAGAAAAGTGCTCTAAGAGAGGTACCAGTCCCATATTACAGAACATGAAGTTTGACTGTTAGAGTGGCTTAATAATTTGCCTAAGTTCATATATACCTAATAAATGGTTAAACTCAATGCCACAGGAAAACCATGTCCTGTTTGGGACTAAAATACAAAGAAACATAAAACAATTATTATAAAACAATTCATTCCATGAAAGGTTGCTGGAACTTCAATGAAGTTTGAAAATATATGTCTTGTTTATTTCCAATTTGTGGGGTTTTTTATTTTTGAGATTGTAATTTAATTACAATGTTTCTCCCTTCATTTTCTACCTCCAAATGTTCCTATATACTCCTCTTCACTCTCCTTCAAATTCATAGTCTTCATTTCATCAATTGTTATTTAATGCATATATGTATTTGTATATAAAAATATCCTTAACTATAACCTATTGATTACATATAATTTTTAATATTTATCTTGTTTCCTATTTTTAGCTTGGTTATAATTTTGTAAAGAATGAGCTATGTGGCTCTGACGAGTGAAAATTGTTGAAGGATGAATCTTATAAAAAGTTCTGTCATTTGTGTTTGAAAAATATGTATTTGTAGTTACTAGGAACCAAGGTCTTTCTCTTTTTACAGTTTTGTGAAACATCATTTAAATATTTCATATTCTTATTTTTAACCTGTTCTCTGAATTATTGAAGTGGGATTTTTTAAATTCCTACTACCGTTGGGCTTTTCTATTCCTTTTTTATAGACTATTTGATTGCACATTTTAAATACTGTGGCATCAGTGAATAATAATTTAAAGAATTTCAAAGATTATAGTTATTATGAAGTAATCATCTTTAACAATATTTTAATAGTCACTAACTTGGGTAAATCACATTTCATTTCTTTAGCATATTCATGGCATACATTATGTCTACATTTTTACCTTAACCTTTATCCTTTTTATGGCTCTGCTATGAAAAACACTGAGTTGGCCTTTTAAACTAATCTACTCTGAGCATCTTTCTTGTTAGTTGAAGCTTTTAGTCCCCTTATATTTCACAGAATTCATGATCTATTTGGATTTCTATTGCCCGAGCTGTGTTCTTTCCATTTGGGCCACTTGTTCTGTGCTTTTCTCATAATGACCCTAGATGGCTTTGATTTATCATTCCACTTTCCTCCCTATGTAGCCATAGACTGCCCTCTTCATAGTTATCTTTCAAATGGCAACATGGATGCTAAGCTATCAAAAATATTCAATTGTGTTCTTATTCCTTTGGCCAATTACTAGACTTCATAACAGTAACTTCATCTATTCTTCACCTAAAACAACTAGTTTGCTATATTGGTTGAAAGATTACAGTTTTAATTAGTTTTCTACAGTATTAGTTTTCTCTTATTCTTTTAACCATATAAGGAACTATAATTATAGAAGCAGTATAAGATAACCCACCATGGAAGACTCTGTGATTAATCTTCTGTCACACAGACCTCAGCAGGCCATGGATATTGGAATGGTGATCTCCTCAGGTTCAAGAAGCATCCGTAACTCTCAACTAGAGCTAGAGCTGAAGTCTAATCTTTACTCACATTCTGGTCTGATAACAAATAACTTTTTGTCCCTCTGTATGACTGTGAAGATGCTTTGAATATTTCATTCAAAATTTTTAATTTAGTTTGATTTTTTAAGGTAAGAGAGTCTGTCAAGAAACGACCAAAATTAGCTTGTCCTTGCTTTTGTAACATTTTATTTCTGTCTTTTTCTTGAATTCTTGGATGCATCTGCTTCAATTGACTTTTAAATATTTCTTCCTTAGCTTTGAATTCACCTCATGAGGGATTCCTCTATTGTCAAGTCGAAAGTGTGTAACAGCGTTAAAATGGATTCAGTCGAACCACAGAGGAATTTATAAATTATGAGTCAAAATTCCACAAGAAGCCAATGCTCTAATCTGATAAAGACTTTGAAACAAGTCTAAAAACACTTTTAGAATCTCAACAAAAAATCCTTTCTACCTTTTTTATCCTCACTAACTTAATTTGTGTGTTTAAATGCTACAAAAATCCAAAAAAGTAGAAAAGCCTGTTTTCTATTCTATTGCTACAATGTAGTGTTATTCTAGTCTCCTATTAAAGACCCAGTATTTGCTTATATTTTGGTTTACCACATACAGTAGGAAAGCTTGATATAATTTAAAGCTATTTATAAACACAGTCTACAGTATTTTATGTGACACCTGACTTATAGTTGAGTCTCAGGAATGCAATCTGTTTGTGAAACATGGCCTATTTGTAACTCGGTTCAAAAATATATATTAGGGTTAGCAGTGTAGCCCCATGATAAAGCAATTGCATGTGGCAGCAAGCTCATCCATAGCAAAGCAAAAATTAAATCAAGTTGATACTTGTTAACATATTGTCATAACTACACTAAAGGAAATATTTTAGAAAGATATTTTCAACTTCTATGAGGCAAATACAACTCTTCATTTTCCATCACCCTTTCATAAGCTTTATTTCTATGTTCATAGTATTTTCTTAGCTGGAGTGATAGGAAGTACGATGCTGAAGTCTCCTTTTGAACACTTCAATGTTTCATAGATATTCTTTATTGATGTACAATTTTCTATCTATAATTTGCAGTATCTGCGTGATATTCTGCCCATCTGATTTCAATAGTCTGCTCATGGTACTGTTTTAAAATGTGCTTGTGTATCTATTTTTCTTCTTTTGAGGTAGTGCCTTAGGAGAAATTGATAGAAGTAAATTTACTGTGTGTGAGCTTGGTAACATTTGATAGCTTTTTATATAGATTGAGCCCTGGAAAAAATGGTATCAACATGTAATGACACCAGTTGATGATGGGATTACTCCCTTGACAGCAATCAAAGTATTATTTCCATTTTTTGTTGAATAATATGTATGAATGATGCATTTATTCATTATATGATTATTGAACTCCTAGAGAAGTAGGCATTGTGTTAGGAACTGTAAACACTGAGGTGAATAAAATATGAGCAGTGTATTGAAGGAATCACATGTATAGATGAAGAGAGTGTGGTCAGTTCTATAACAGAGGCCTTACACATGTCTATGGAAACACAAATGAAGAATGAACTAATATCTGAGCTTACTTCTCCTTTTTGAGAATACAGGCTGACCTATCATGAAAGTTGGTTCCCACAGAATGCATAAGAAATTCCCCAAACCAAATAGGATACCTTGTATTAGTTTTTGATTAAATTTGTATTTCCTTATTGTTTTCATTCCAACTGTGCTTATTCACTTGTAATCACTTTTGCTCGGCTTTCAGGCTCACTTCATTGCACAGTGTTTAAAAACAGTATTAATTGTAATATTTGTAGCAACTTAGTACCACAATGAAACAAAGTTAACAAAAACAAGAATGTCACAGAAGTCCTCTGCTAGAAGATATAAAGGTGACCAAGATGCTAAGTTGGGACATGAAGTTGTTTGCAGAAAGGCAAGAATGCCTATCTCTTTAAAATGTGCAAAGAAACAGAAAATAAGAAAGGTGGAGGCTGGGAGGAAGGAAGGAAGTGGGGAAGGAAGGGAGGAAGAGGGAAGGAAATTTGTTATGGTAATAGTGACTGGTAAATAGACAGGACACTATTTTAGTCAGGACTAGTTCAGGCACACCTTGTCGATTGTACCATGAGTGAAGTAAAGAATTCTGGCAAAGTAACTGTTCACATCCCAGAATGGGGAAGCCTATGTGATAAATACATAAATAATCTATCGAAAAGAACAAAAAGGTAGCAGCTGTCAAATACTTTCTAGACAAGGAGAGCTATAGGGTGCAATGATTACTGGAAAACTAAAGAAATGTAGATGCCAGCAAATTAGCAATGGGCGTTTGCCTTTAATCAGCCAGTTGATGCCATGTTTTTAAACATGTTCCTCAGTGATATCACCTTTCCACCTTTGACGAAACAGAAACTCAGGAGTACTGAAATCCAGAGCTGCAAGGACTATCCCTTAAGGTTCTTGATTTCGAGCCTCTCATATTCCAAATGAAGAATAGTTGCCATCATTAATATCAATCTGCTGAGTGGAACTTTGGTGTAAGAGAAAAAAATAATTAGACTTACCTACTCGTTGGTCTGTTTCCATTACATCAATGTTCTCCAAGTTGAAAACTAAGAGAATTAGTTGGAAACACCATGGAGTGTTGGAGAAATGAATTGCAAGCAATTTCAGGGTGCATTTTGTAGTTGTTACCACATGGGGATGAGTCATTTTTGTTGAATCTCTCAGGGATGTATGCGCTGACAAAGGGTGGCACTAAAAGGAGCACACTCGTGAAGAGGCCACTTAGCACCACTCTCCTGACTGCAGTGGCACAGCCATTACTTTTATTAAATAAGTAATATTCTGAGGAATCCACTTTCTCATCATTAAGGACCATTAAGAGCTACTGTTTGTCATACACGTAGCCTAATGGAGCTCTAGCGATGCTTTTACTAAAGAGTTTCTAATTTTCAACAGGAAAATGAGTAAGACTGGATGCAGTATTTAGATTCTTCCTTAAAGCTCTTTTAAATATCCCTCCTTTGCCCCTCTGCCCCGAGAAACAAAGCTGCCCCACAGTAACAGGAGCTCTTCAGCAGGAAGAAATTAACTTCTCTGGGTTCTCTAGCCTGGGCTGCAGTTCAGGCTTTGGTCACTGGGGAGCACACTCATCCCTCAATTGAAAGCTTGCACTAGCCAGGCAGCTTTGGAGTCCATGCTGTTCACAACTTGTTGCCCAAATCATTTAGTAGAACAAGAAGCAACCAAAGACACCACTCTTAAGCCAGAGGCCAACTCTGATCTGTTCTATGATTACAAGAGCTGTTTCTTGACTAACGACCCAAATCGAGTAATAGTAGTGGAGTAAGAAAGTATTCATATTGGCTATGGCAAGCTGTTTGTATCCTTATGGTAAAGCTATTTAGTGGGGTCAGAAGTCAGCTCTAATCTAATAGGCGCGAAAAAGGTAAGGCTAACTACCTAAACAACTTATAAGTAAGACTCAAGGAAATTTCCTCCCTCCTCCTGATTCCCCCATTTGTCTTCTCGTCAGTCTATTGCACTGGGTAAATTAGAAAGCTCTTTGAAACTGGAACTTTCCTTTGATGTTTGCAAACTTCGGTGTGATTTATTGCTCGGATCATATTGAAGGTTCTAGCATGATCATTGGTGCAGTTACTTGTCTGTAGATTCAGAGATAAGTAGGGCCAAGGAGCACATAACTAGAAGAAATTTGAGCCAAAAAGTATTAAATTACATTTTCACTAACAAATCTGTACAAAATGTACTCTGGCTCCTTGGCCATCTGGCTGTTCATCAGTTTAATTTTTAGTCCTGACATGATAAATAACAGTCAAGTAGATGGCTTTGGACAGATCTTGTTTCCTTTGCTAGGTCAAGGATTAGTGAATAATCCTGAGACTATTCATTGTATGTTCTTTAAGTCTGTGAATGTTAAAGCCATCAGGATGCAAGGCACTTTGTGTCAGATATAGAGGACAACTTCGTTGGCAAATGCTTTTTAATTAACAGGGGTTTGGTATCAGCTTCCCTATCTGCCCGCTAGAGTTCCCATGTCTGCACAGGTGCATCCTGTTGTGATTGTAGAACAACAAAGGGAGTGTGAGGGCAGAAACACTCTAGATAATGATGACCTAAGGATGACAGCTCCCCCCACCCCGTTCTCTGTCTCCTGCTGTACAAGTTCCCAAAGAACTGTCCTTTAAGCAAACTCTAGTTCAAACTGGTTTGATTGATCCATTCTTTTGAAAAATACTTCCTGAATACTGCTCTATGCCTGGGTCCTGTATTAGGCCCCGACAATGAGCACAGTTTAAAGTAAATTAATGTGTATGTTTCCATGTGCAAAGACCTGAGAAGATTTCATACATGAATTCACGAGTTTTCCATCACAGAGATGTCTCTATCATTGCCTTTAAAATTTTTTTATTATTTATTTTTAAGTTTAAATTTAGATTAGAAACAAGGTTGCTTCACAAGTCAGTTCCAGGTCCCTCTCCCTTTCCCTCCCCTCCTCCCGTGCCCTCCCCCTAACCCCTCCAATATCCCCTCATTTCCCCAGGGAGGTGAGGCCCTCCATGGGGCTGTCCACAGTCTGTCATTTCATACAGGGCAGGGCCCAGACCCTCCCCCAAGAGTTCAGGGTGAGAGTGCATCTCACAATTTTGGATGGTAGTCCAAAGTCCATGTGTATACTCGGGATAAATACTGATCTTCTATCCAAGGCTCAATAGATTACCTAGGCCTCCTCACTGGCACCCCCATTCAGGAGGTCTTGATCAGTCCCATGCTGGATTCCCAGCCATCAGCCTGGGATTCAAGAGCTAACCCTTGTCAGGTCAGCTGTTTCTGGGAGTTAAACCAGCCCAGTCTTAATCCCTTTGGTCATCAGTCCTCCCTCTCTGTCACTGGATTTCTTGTCATTGCCTTTAACAGCATGCTTCTACAATGAAAATAGATAGCTCCAGTTTAATGCTATAAAATCTTAGAAATAGTGTTTCTGCCAAGTCTGCCCATTGCTATGATTTCATAGAGTGGTATGGAAATGAAGAGCAGATATCATAGTGAACTTCTACCCATGACTCGTTGAGACTTGTATCTGTGACTATTATTGAGCTGAAATGACAAGAAGGAAAGATGGGAAGAGAGTGAGTGATTATACATAAGGGTCATAGAATTGAAGATACTGGGAAATTTTGTATGAAGAATCCGTGGTGTCGGATGAGCTGGAGCTGAAGAGTCAGCAACTGTGATTGACAGAACAGCAGAGCCGAGATGAAAACTTTGTTTTGCTTGGACAGCTGATACTGGTCATCTGGGGCTGAGGCCATTATCACTAGGCAAAATCGACTCAGAACTATTTCCTCGGGGTCAGCACATAGAATCTGTAATCCTGTCAGTACCAGGATAAACCTTGAGCTGGTAGATGAGCTTGCTAATGTGCTAGAGCTCCCCAGGAGCCACTGGTTTTGAAAGTCTGAATGGGTCACAAAAAGGGCAGCTAAAGTTTGGCACCATGAGATGTCATTGGTGAAGTTACAGCCTCAGTTGAAGCAGATACCCCAGGATTGAAGGGGTCATGGAGGAAAGTTGAGGCTTGGCACCATGTGGCAGGGTGAGAGTCCCTGAAGGAACCTTATGAGAAGCTAGGGGTGAAGATACAGCCTGGCTGTACTATAGATCCCAACATTTTGGAGATGACAGTACCATGGGATGACTACCAAGAACAGCAGCGTCTATGGAGCACAACTAAATTGAATTTAGGAGACAAGCTGTGTATACTTCAGAGACTGGAATCAGAAAAGTGGCACACGTGCTATGGGTCTCAGGGGGTTATGAGTGGGTTCCAGATGTCAAATGTTGAACTTTTTACATGGTTGGACTTTTGTTTTGCTTTGATTAGATTGTGGCTGTACCTTGGCTATTTCCTCTTGGATAAAGAAAATATTTAACTTATTTTTTTATTTTAGAGGTGTCCACATTGAGGAGACTTAGAGAAAATGTCCCAGCTAGATTGGCCTGTGGGGAATTTTTTAAATTGATGATTGATATGTGGATGGAACCAACTTACTGTGAGTAGTGCCACCTCTGGGCTGCTGGTCCTTGGAGCTATAAGAAAGCAGACTGAGAGAGCCATGAACAAACAAGTCAGTGAGCAGCATTTCTCCATAGCCGGTGCCTTGAGTTCCTGCCCTGACTACCCTAGATGATGGACCACAAGTTGTAAGATGGAATAAACTCTTTCTTCTCCAAGTTGCTTTTGCTCATAGTGTTTTATCGCACCAATAGAAACCCTGAGACAGCTAGTAAGGTCTACCACTTAAATATCCATCATATGACTCTGGACCGCCAGGGCCAATATTGCCTTGAACACTCTTTTCAGAACCTCTGATTCCAGATCTTCCTTTTAAAAAATCCCTTAAGTTATTTGTATGCACAGAATAATGTGAGAAATTATGCTCTGAATAGGTAACTTTCAAGCATTTTCCTTCACTTCCACACATTAGACAACCGATTCTGTACAGGACACATTTCCCTCCAAGTGACAAGGTCACAAACCCTTCTACACTATGAGAGAAAATGACAAGAAAGCACTGAGATGCAGCTGTGTTACATTATGATTTAGAACAGCTGATCTGTTTAACTTCCTTTTCCTAGAGATGGAATGCCTATATCCTTTATCAAGCTCAGAGCAGATCTGGGTGGCCCTTTGCTTTATGAAAGTTGTATTTGCATATAATAATAGTATTTATTTATTTTCTTTTTATTTAAAAATATTTTTCATTTTACATTCCAACACCCAGTTCCTCCACCTTGATAGAGAGAGCCATTGTGGGATTAGGGAGAAACCTGGTGCTAGGGAAATTTCCAGGAATCCACAGGATGACCCCAGCTAAGACTCCTAGCAATAGTGGAGAGGATGGCTGAACTGGCCTCCCCCTGTAATCCGACTGATGAGTATCCCAACTATCATCATTGAACCTTCATTCAATTATTGAGGTATCCCAGACTTATCTGGATCATAGATGCTTTTGCTCCAGCACTGAAATTAAAAGCATGTATCACCTTGTCTGATGACAATTGATGTTTTAAAAATTATCCACAATGATGTATGAGTGAGCATATAGAATTTCTCTTCCCTAGTCTGACTTAATTTGCTTAACAGAATAATCTCCAGTTTTACCCATTTTCCTGAAAATGGCATGATTTCTTCTGTTTTATGGCTGAATAAAAGTTCATTGATTATATAATGCAGTAACTTTATCCATTTATCTATTGATGGGCATATAGGCTGATCCAACATATAGGCTATTGTGAATAGCATGGCAATATACATGTGAAAATATCTCTGTAATTTGTTGACTCAGAGTCCTTAGGTATATGCACAAGAGCACTATAAATGGAACATATGTTAATTCAGTTTAGTTTCTTGAATAACTTCCATATTGTTCTCTGTAGTGGCTGCCAACAGTGTATGAAAATCCCTTTTATCAACATCTTTGTCAGCACTGTCATTTTTTTGTCTTTTGGGTAATAGCCATTCTCACCAGGGTGAGATGATATGTCATTAAGGGTTTTGAATTGCATTTCCCCATGTTCATGAATTTGTTAGCCATATTGAATTTCATCTTTTGAGAAATGATTATTCATATCCATTGCCCATTTTAAACTGGATCATCTGGGTTTGTTGTTGTTTTCTGGTATCAGAGTTGTTTATTTTATGAGACTGGGTCTTATTAGGTAGGCCAGACTGGCTTCAAAGTTGATATCCTCTTGACTCAGTGGTCTCCTGAGTGTTGGGATTACAGGTTTACCCACATATTCTAGGTCTCAGTATTGAGACTTATGTAAGTTCGTCGTATATTCCAAATATTAATTTTCAGATGCATAGGTTGATTTTTTCTCCCATTCTGTAGGTTGTCTCTTCACTCTCTTGTTTCTTTGGCTATATAGAAGCTTTTGTAATTTATTATAAACCAATATGTCTCCTTTTGCTTCTATTTCCTGTGCTGTTAAGTCTTGTAAAAAAACACTGCCTATACCAATGTTTTAAAGTATTTTCTCTTCTAATTTTAGGTCTTATATTAAGGTTATGGATCTATTTGAGTTGCTTTTGCATACATAGAGTGACAGGGACATGCTTTCAATGTGCGACTATCTCATGTCCCAGCACCAATTGTTCAAGAAGCTGTCTTTTCTTGTATGTTTTTGACACTTTAGTCAATAATCAGTTGGCGGTAAATGGGTGGGATTATTTGGGTCCTCTCTTTTATTCCATGGAACAGTATTTATGATTTTATCCAATGCCATGCCCACTGCCCCAGGATATCATCCTTGAGTCTGCAGCTTGTTCTCCCCTAAAAACCTAGTTTTTCAGGAGCTTTTTTTGTCATTGTATCTCAGGCTCAAGATGCCAGCTGCTAATATCTGCAGGTGGCTAATAGGAATGTTTACTCACCTACCTTTGAACAGTTTAGTAATCTTATCACTGTTAGTTATAGGAGAGCCTTTTCCTGCCAACAACATCCTTTCATCTTTAAAGACCATTCTTTTCTGACCTTGACTCCCACATACTGCACTTGTAGCACTTGGTGCCTGTGTTTTCTGCTTACCTAGACGATAAGCATACCTTTCTACATAGACTGCACTGAGCCACATGGACTCCTATCTTTTCATGAGCATCTCTCATTAAAAAATTGTTTAACCCCCAGAAACAGCTGACCTGACAAGGGTTAGCTCTTGAATCCCAGACTGATGGCTGGGAATCCAGCATGGGACTGATCAAGACCCCCTGAATGTGGGTGTCAGTGAGGAGGTCTAGGTAATCTATTGAGCCTTGGGCAGTAGATCAGTATTTATCCCGGGTATACAAATGGACTTTGGACTCCCAACCAACAATGAGATATGTACTCTCACCCTGAACTCTTGGGGGAGGGTCTAGGCCCTGCCCTGGATGAAATGACAGACTATGGACACCCCCAGGGAGGGTGAGGCCCTCCTTGGGGAAATTAGGGAATATTGGGGGTTTGGTAGGAGGGCATGGGAGGAGGGAAGGGAAATGGAGAGGGACCTGGAATTGACATGTGAAGCAACCTTGTTTCTAATTTAAATTTAAATGTAAAAATAAACATATATTAGAAAAGCAAAAAAAATGTATAGTAAAGTACACATATTTAAGTTTTTCCAGACTCTAGAACAGTGGTTCTCAACCTTCCTAATGTTGTGACCTTATAACACAGTTGTGGTGACCCTAACCATAAAATTATTTTCATTGCTACTTCAGAACTGTAATATTGCTACTGTTATGAATAGAAATGTAAGTATCTGATATGCAGGATATCGGATATGTGACCCCTGTGAAACCGTCCTTCAACATCCCTCAGGGGGGTCACAGCCCACAGTTTGAGAACCAACTACACTAGAACCTTCCAGAACTCTGCATGAAAAGTCCAGATGTCTTTGTTTTGTCTTTGATTACCACTCGAAGCCATAAACTAGACACCAAACTGGTATGGAAAAGAAAATATGGGAAGCAAAGATGTAGAATCTTTAACAGGAATGAGGAAGATTTTACAAAGGAAACATTCTCTTTTCCAGGGAAGAAAATCAAGAGTGTCATTTCCCCACTTTATGAGTATAATTCTATATCACCCAGTGCTATGGTATAATGTGGTTTCTCCCTTTCACCAAACAAGAAGAGGTCTGAATTCCAATGGAGTTGTGTTGGAAAGTAGGGCTTTTGAGGGGTAATTAGGTCTTTAAGAGGTGATTAGATTGTTAAGAGGGATTAATGCCTTTCTTTCAAGACTGGGTTTAGTTCTCATGGGAATGGATTAATTGTTGCAAGTCTGGGCTTTTATAAAGTGGTTTGCTTTTTTGTCCTCACCCTCTCTCCCGTTCATACCTACTCATCATTCTTGTGCGAGCTCCCACCATGTCATTCAACTTGCCGTGTTATAATGCAGCATGAAGTGTCCTGGATACAAGCGGCCACCTAATTATGATTTCCTTAACTCTGAAATCACAAGCTAAAGAAATTCCTCTTCTTCATAAATTATCTGCTCTTAGATATTTTGTTATAGCCACAAAGAATAAAAGACACGAGATGATTTAGTTCTGAAATACTTGTATATGTATGTGCATGTATGTTATATTTGTATGCATGCATTTTCTGTGTGAATTTGCATGTGTGGGGGTTCGAGGAAAACTTTGGGCATTGGTCCTTGTCTTCTACCTTGTTTGAGACAGGGTCTCATTGTAGCTGTATACACCAGCCTTGATGGCCCATGAACTTCTGTAGATTATCCTGTTTCTGCCTCCTATCTCCTCTGGAAGCATTGGGATTACAGATACTCATGCTACCTGTCTGATTTACACATGGGACCTATGGATTTTAACTCAGGTCCTCACTCTTATGTGGCAAGTGCTTTTACTCGCTGAGTGATTGTTCTATCCCACAAAAGATTGCACAGTGTCAACAACTTAATATGAAAAGTTGACATTGAACTCAGGATCTTCCTGCCTCATCCTCTTCAGCATTTGTCCACTGGCATCTGCTACCACAGAATGCATCTTTCGTATTTGTATGAATATGTATTATGAAACCCAGGAAGGACCCAGTACATGTATAATGAATATATACTAATTAAAAATCTTGTTAAAGAAAATAAGAATATGGTACATACAGATAATATTTTAATTCTAGGCCAATTTACTTCCTGTGTAATAGTGATGTTTTTGCTTTCAATGAGGAATGCAATGCTGAGCTCAAGTACCTATTCAATCTATTTGGGAGTTCTTCCTCTTTTGAATCGTACTTTCTACTTGCTTAATTATTAGTGCTCTCTGCCTGCCTGTTCTATCTCCTACCGTAAAAGATTTCTCCTGAAAAAAAAATCCAGTGCTACAAACTGCACTGCTAGACCATCTGCATACAAATAAGAGGATGAAGTTTAGTTAAAATGATTACTTAATACAAAATTTAAGGCATGACAGATATGAAGTTTTATTGGCAGCAAGGCTTTCAGGTGTCCTTCAAATCCCATCAATAGTTGCTTGTCTGCTTCTCCCACAGATAAGGCCAGCTCGGAGGGGAATGACACCTATCCCTACTAGCTTCATAAAGGTATTAGTAAGAATAAAATTAGGTGAGAGTCATTAAAGTGCTTTTGACGCAAATCAAATCAAGGCTTTGATTTTTCCCAATTTAATCTCTCCAATGCCTCGGGCTCAGTTTCCTCCTTAACCTCTCCATCTTTTAAGATGGAGATGTTGTACTCTTGAAATTATTTGCAAGGCTGTTATGTACAAAGGGAACAAATTCATTCATTGGGATGCCAGTGGATTAAGGATGTGTGAGGCTTTAATGAGAACAATGGCATGACAGAAGTAACAAGTGGTTGTATTGAGCCTGCACTTCAATTGGTCTGGTACTAAACAATGCCTAGGAGGGAAAAATTTGGTACTTTGCAATCATTCATCAGAGAAATGGGTCTTCTGTTGTGTTTAATGACTTAGGAGAACAGTTCTACTGTGTTTTAAGAAGAACTACTTATCTGTTGTCATTTCTTAAAACTTAGTGTCTTCATGTGTCACAAATAATGGTTTTACATTATTTTTCTTCAGGCATGGTCTTCCAGTCTATTGCATCAGAATAACACAATTTACTACAAATTCAGATTCCTGAACACCTTACCAAGGATCCTGATTCAGGACCTCTTATAATGGAACCATGAAAATCATATTTTAAATAAAAATTGAACTCTCTGGCATAGTAACATATGCAACCCACCATCACCAGCAGATTGAATTCTTGAAGTATTGCTATAGGATAGTGGCTCTCAGTTGCAGCTACATAGAAAAATCATATGAAGCATGCACAGATGACATTTATTGCCACTGCCACTCCAGAGAAATGCAACCTCAACTTGGGATGTAAAGCCCTTCTGGTAGTATTTTTAGAGCCACCCATAGGATCACTAGCCTATTCTTAATGGATTGCAAAGATACTACCCCAGGGTATGCAAAGTACAGAGTCCCTATATCCTAGCTAATCTGAAGTTTATTTTATCTGCTAGGTTATGGACCTAAAGAAACTAGAAAGTCCTTACTGTGTGCTGTATCTTGGGGAAGCATCGGTGAATCAAACAGAAACTGATTGCTCTTGAGGAGTTTATAATCTTCAGGGAGTGCAAGAACCAGTGAGCAAAACAAAAGAAGTATGAAAAATTTTCCAGCTTCCCACAGCTGATGCTTCAAGTTAACTGAAATAAAGATCTTGTCATCCTACACCTCAGGGTCTTATTCCTTATGGATCCCTTGCTTTACCTCCATTCTATTTCCTTGTTCACAGCATCCTTGGTACAAAAATAGACAGGTAAACCAATGGAATCGATTGAAGACACTGATACTAACCCATACACCTATTGAAACCTGATCTTTGACAAAGAAGATAAAACTATACAATGGAAAAAAGAAAGCATCTTCAACAAATGGCTCCTGCAAAACTGGATGCTGGCATGTAGAAGACTGCAGATAGATCCATACCTATCACCATGTACAAAACTTAAGTCCAAATGGTCAAAACCTCAACATAAATCCAGCCACACTGAACTTCTTAGAAGATAAAGTGTGAAACACCCTTGAGCCAACCGGTACAGAAGACCACTTCCTGAACATAACACCAGTAGCGCAGATACTGAGATTGACAATTAATAAATGGGACCTCCTGAAACTGAGAAGCTTCTATAAGGCAAAGGACACAATCAACAAGACAAAAGGGCAGATCACAGGATGGGAAAAGTTATTCACCAACCCCACATCTGACAGAGGGCTGATCTACAAAATTTGCTAAGAACTCAAGAAACTAGTTTCCAAAACACCAAATAATCCAATTAAACAGTCGGGTAGAGAACTAAATAGAAAATTCTCAATAGAAGAGTCTAAAATGGCTGATAGACACTTAAGAAAGTGCTCAAAATCCCTAGCCATCAGGGAAATGCAAATCAAAACAACTCTGAGATACCATCTCACTCCTGTCAGAATGGCTAAAATCAAAAACATCAATGACAGTTTATGCTGGAGAGGATGTGGAGAGAGGGAAACACTCCTCCACTGCTGGTGGGAGTGCCAACTTGTACAGCCACTTTGGAAATAAGTATGGAGATTCCTCAGGAAAATAGGAGTCAGTCTACCACAAGATCCAGCAATTCCACTCTTAGGCATATACCCAAAAGATGCACATTCATACAATAAGGACATCTGTTCAACTTTGTTCATAACAGTATTATTTGTAATAGCCAGAACCTGGAGGCAACCTAGATGCCCCTCAACTGAAGAGTAGATAGAGAAAATGTGGTCCATTTACACAATGGAGTACTACACAGCAGAAAAAAAACAATGGAATCTTGAAATTTGCAAGCAACTGGGTGGCATTAGAAGAAACCATCCTAAGTGAGGTAGACAAATATGGTATGTACTCACTCATATATGGATTTTAGACATGGAGCAGGGGATTGCCAGCCTACAATCCCACCACCAGAGAGTCTGGGATACAACATGCTACCCAAGAGAAGGGGAATGGGAGCATGGGGGGAGGGGAAAGGAGAGGGAGCTGGAAGAAACTGAGGGGGTGAAGAGGAGGGGAGAGGAGGACACAGGGGAGCAGGAAGGTTGAGTCAGGGGAAGAATAGAGGAGAGCAGGATGAGAGTTACAATAATAGAGGGAGTCATTATAGGTTTCAGGAGAGATCTGACACTAGTGAGATTTTTCAGAGATCTACAAGGATGATACCAACCGGCATCAAGGCTACCTTCAATGCCCTTCCCTGATAATGAAATTGATGACTACCTTATATGCCATCCTAGAGCCTTCATCCAGTGGCTGATGGAAACAGAGGCAGACGCCCACAGCTAAACACTGAACTGAACTCCTGGAAACCAGTTGCAAAGAGGGAGGAGTGATGAGCAAAGGAGTCAAGACCTGGCTGGTAAAACCCACAGAGGCAGCTGACCTGAACAAGGAGGAGCTCATGGACCCCAGACTGGTGACTCAGAGGCCAGCATGGGACTGATCCAGACCCCCTGAATGTGGGTGTCAGTGAGGAGACTCAGGCAATCTATGGGGCCTTGAATAGTAGATCAGTAGTTATCCCTGGCATACAAATGGACTTTGGGAGCCCATTCCACATTGAGGGATGCTCTCTCAGCCTGGACACATGGGAGAGGTCCTGGGCCCTGCCATGGATGATATAACAGACTTTGAGGATCCCCCATGGAATGTGTCACCCTCCCTGGGGATCTGGAGCTGGATGGGGTGGGGGGTTGGTGGAGTTGATAGGGGCCAGGGGAAGAGTGGAGGGAGAGGCAGCTGGGATTGACATTTAAAGCTAGCTTGTTTCAAATTTAAATTAAAAAAAGAGAGAAAAAAGCCTTGCTGATGAGAGTTAGTAGAAGTTGTATTTATTTAAGATATTAGGGACATTCCTGAGTTTCTTTTCAAGCCCCAAAGATTCCCTCAAGTATGATTCCCACACCATCTGCTCACCCCTCAGGAACTGGCCTGTATTAGTACACAAATATGATTATAACAATACAGTGATAGAATTAAGTTTCATGAGATTACAATGAGCTGCTCTCTTGCCTGTGCCTCAAATGTAGCTGGCTCTTTAAATTCAGTGCCTGAGAAAGCCTCTTTCTTTGACAGAATTTTATTGGATTTTATCTGGGAAAAAAGGAGCTATTAAGTAACAATTCTACTTTGGGTCATTTATGGACAAATTTTTCCTCCACCCCTCCAACAGAAGGATTTAATTAAGAGTAGGATTTTGCTGTTTAATCATCTGATGAAGAACATGGGCCATGCCATTAAAGAGTTTAAAGTGACAAATTATGACATCTTTGAACTGGCAGGACAGTAAAAAATAATTCACTTGTAGCTTATGTAATTTACCATCTGATAGAAGATTTTATCTGAAAAAATTGTCTGTGGATAAATTATCTTCAGATTATTAAATTGTGTTCCATAAAACATTATTTCAAAAAAAGGGAAAGAGTTTTTCAGTGACAAAGACCTTATTTTAATTTGACATTAAAGAGGCCACAAATAAAACTTTTCTCTTTTCATCTACTATATTCATGTATTCTTGGTACAAAACCTAATCTTTTTTACATTTTTGAAACATGTGTGAGAAAAAATTCTCAAGTTTTAATTCCTCGTTTGAAATAATGGGTAATTTGGGCACACAGCTTAAATCTCTTTGGTTAATACACATTTTCGGTATGTTAACAATTTTTAATTTACAGCAACTAGAAATATCCCCACTCTTCTGGAGAGAAGCGACGCAAAGACTTGGTTGTAAAAATAATGGCAGGTGGGGGGAGCAGAAAGAGGCATAGGTGTGAGCTAGGCTGAGTCCTTGGGCTACAGTAGTGCTCATGACTGGAGGGATTTTACTAGCTAGGGACAAACTGTGAGAAGCAGATCCCTAAAGTCATTTGAACATGAGCTGAAGGAGTTTTTGTGTTTACAAATGTGTGATCATGGTTGGCCTTCTCGCTTACCCTGGCTTGCTTCATTTAGGTCCCACCCAGCCAGAAAGCATCAGTTCTGAAGTGTTTCCTGGGTAAAATAAGCATTTTCAATGTGAGTATAGTTTTAATCACAAAGAGGTCTCATGGGGTCTTGTAACAGTTACATTGTGATATAATATGATTCACATTAAACATCCACATGTAGTCATAAGTCACTGAGATGTGCAATTGTGAACATTATCCAGAACATTTTTCATATTTCTTGCCCCAAATACTGTGATCACTGACTACGAACTTCCTTCTTTGTTAACACCAGTAATCATGAATATCTTACACAGAGACAATGCCTAAAAAACAAGGCAGTTATCTTCTTGATAATACAGGAGGTAATTCCTAGTGTTCCTGGTTAGTCCTTCCTTGAAATGGATATGCTTGGAGAAGAAGGCAGAATAAAAGGGCGCCTCCAGGTTTACAGGTGGGGAGTTAGCTGTATTCTTAGTTGCTACACTCACAGATATGATGATAAGGAAGCTTGGAATACTACTAAAGGGTAGTCAAGTCAGGTTCAAATGGTGTGAAGTCAAAACAATGATGACAGAAGAGGGCTGGAAAATAATCCTTAGAAAAATCTTGTCCAACTTTGAGACTCACTGTTCTCTGGGGACATTTTTGGTGGTCAGTATTAAGACAGTTACAATTGCATATTCATTGCATCCGTGTGCTTCTATGTGCTTGGACTATAATAGTGCTTTATGAAACCCATCTTACAGCTGTAAACTAAGGCCTAGAGCAGTGGTTTTCACCCTTCCTAATGCTGTGATCCTTTAATACACTTCTTCATGTTGATGGTCTACACAGTGGTTCTCACCTTCCTAATGCAATGCTATGACCCTTTAATACAGTTCCTCATGTTGATGGTCTACACAGTGGTTCTCACCCTTCCTGATGCTGTGACCCTTTAATACAGTTCCTTATGTTGATGGTCTAGACAGTGGTTCTTAACCTTCCTGATGCTGTGACCGTTTAATGCAGTTCCACATGTTGATGGTCTACACAGTGGTTCTCACCCTTTCTAATGCTGTGACCCTTTAATGCAGTTCCTCATGTTATGATGAACACCAACCATAAAATTATTTTTGTTGCTACGTCATAATTCGTGCTACTGTTATGAATTGTAATGTAAACATCTAATCTATAGGATATCTAATATGTGACCCCAAGGTGTCACAACCTACAGTTTGAGAACCACTGGTCTAGAGGTTAAGAAACCAGTTAAAGGTAGAAACTCTTAATAAGTTAGTAAAATTTAAAACTCAGGTCTTTCTAAATCCAGAGTACACACTAAATACACACTATTTACCTAATCTCTGGTGTGATGAGAACCTGGTGATCCCTTCATAATCTTCTAGCCCTAAGTGAAGACTGAAGAATACACACACACACACACACACACACAGAGACATACACAAATCACTTTTGCTTCCATACATTCTCACATTACTAATTATCAGGTGGCCTTGCAGACAAGAAGTCTCAAAATAATTCAATTCACTTCCTTTATAGTATAAACACATAGAAGGGATATTATTCTATTCTCCTGCTTATAGTAATGACAACTCTATGTTGGAAAATTCTAAGGGAAGGAGAGGGTGAGGTAAAGGACCTAATGATGCTTTCCCTTTGTATCTTTCTATTTTCCCTCCCAGCATTGTCCTCTTACATACTCCATGTTTTGAAAACACAGGTATGGGATAGTCCTTTACAAGTGCTGTGTTGGCTTTGATGTAGATCACTGTTCTCAGCCACTGAAGACATTGTTCTTTTTCTATTTAACAAGTACTTATCTCAGGCCACTTTCATAATTGTAACTATGTGGCTGTGCTTCCCTAAGCATCTAAAAGACACTCTCCTTTTCTAGTTCAGAACGTGTTCAGGTGAAAGAATACATTCCTCCTCAGTTCAAATCCATATTCCTCCAAATTCATGAAAATAGACCTCAGATTGAAGATTTCAGTGTCTCAAGGCTCTCATCCTTGTGTCTGTCTGTCTGGGGGACGCATTCTTCATTCTTGAAAACTTCAGGAAATACCCTCTAGTGTTTGTTTTTTCTCGAAGGAATTAAGTCATTTTTATACTGCTAACTTCTGCTTTTCTGAGTAATGTCCTAAGATAAAAACACAGGGAACCTCATCTTCTTTGCCATCTATCCTAAAGAAGTCTTCAACACAGCAGTCAATGGCTTTTTATCTAAGGTATGCCAGCGCTGTTTTCCTTCGTCAAACATTTGCAGCTAGGTTGACTTATCATTCCTGATCTTCTGGCTTTATCTGCCCTTTGATTTATTTTGCTAGGCCAGAAGAGAGAGTTAATCTTCATTCTCATTTTTATCTGAGTCTTGTACTCACTACTAAGAATCAGGCATGTTTGCTTTCAAATAAGCAGCATAGAACTGCAATTGAAGAATTTAGATAGTTGTTGAGGAAAGCAGGGTGGGACTTTGAACACTTCATTCTTCCAAATAGCTTGGGCAATAAGGTGGTGCTGGCAAACGTCACAGAGCTCTTACAAGCTCACAATGTGTGATCTGA
This sequence comes from Mesocricetus auratus, assembly GCF_017639785.1. NCBI lineage: Eukaryota > Metazoa > Chordata > Mammalia > Rodentia > Cricetidae > Mesocricetus > Mesocricetus auratus. Next base: position 100,055,966 of record NW_024429188.1, on the reverse strand, counting down.
ATTAGTTGTGTACAGCAAATATTTACTAGTCTCTTACGTGTCAGGTCTCATTCTGTTTTAGATACTGGAAAGAATGTCAGTGAACAAAAACAAGAGATTCCTGTGTCAGGTTCTATTGTATTGTCTGTGGACATATATGTATTACACTCAATTCCACTACAAACATTGAGATGCCATCACTAAAGAAAACAAGGCATTGTTGATCTCAAGGAAGTTATATTCCAGCTGATAAAGACCGGAAAGTATCCATAAATATAAAAATTATCAAATTATATACTATGTTAGATTCATAAAAGTACTATGAAGATTTCAATGAAAGCTGAAGCAAGGTTAGAGGAATTGGTAATGCAGACCGGATTGGATAGGTTGCACTGTAGAATAGAATGTCACAATAGACTTGATTAAGAAAGTGACATTGGGCCTGGAGTAAATGACTCAATCAGATATTAAGAGCACTTACTGCTCTTACAGAAGACCTGGATTAGGTCCCAGAATCCACATGATGGCTCACAATTCCAAGGGATGCCACAGCCTCTTTTAAACTCTGAAGGCACCAGTCACACATGCTACGTACACATACATGCAGACAAAACACTCGAACACATAAAAGAAAATAATCTTAAAAAAATAAAGTGACATTTGATAAAAAAAAATGAGAAGATCTAGCCATCCAAAATTCTTGGTAATACTATGACACGCAGAAGGAAACCCCAGAATCAGTGTAAAATATATGATTTTAATCAATATAAAAATTATTCACCGCCTACTTCTGTCACATCCAGGTACCCTTTCCATATATCCTCACACATACACATTTAGTTGTATTATATAATAGTGGTCACAAAAATATGGCTGGTTACTGAAAATGTGCTATAAAGTACTTTATTTCTTATGGAGTGTTTTAATGGCATCTAATATGAGAGAAAAGTTTTTGTTTATGTTTTCTGTTTTTTAGTATAGGGTCTCACATAGCCAGGCTGGCCTTGAATTCACTAAGTAGCTAAAGATGACGTTGACATTCTAATCCTCCTGTCTTCATCTCTCCCAAGTTCTGGGATATAGGTGTATACTACTAAAGTCCTACAATGTGCTCTTAGCCATGGATGAGTTGGTGCCTCAAACTATTATTGAGACTGATAAGGACACTTGTTTATACTGGAATTTCCAGACTATTTGGAGTCTTCCCTGCACTCCCATTTTCCTAGCCCAGTCATGTGCCTTGTGTCAGTATCTCATCTCTGCTTCCACTGAACCCAGTCTTCCCACCAGACTGCTTCTTTAAGCCTGCAGTCCCACTCACTTACTATGCAGAAGTCCACCAATTGCATTGTAGGAATCTGACTCCATAGTGAGCAGTTTTTACCAACATTTACTCTTTTCCTTTCATTCACCAAATACATGGTTTATACATGCATTTTCTGTCATTATTTAAGACACGCTGTCACTTCCTTGTGCACCTTCCAATAGATTCTCATTGTAGCCCAGGCTGGCATCTAACTCATGATCCTCCTATACTAGCTTGCTGAATTCTGAGATTACAGGCACTTATTAACACACTCAGCTTCCTGCCATTGTATTAATGGTGTTTTTCTGAAGCATAAAAGTGTTTAAGTTTGCTAACATGTAACTCCACTTTTAGTTTCCTTTCTTACATTTCTGGTGTCGTACATAAGAAATAATGGTTGACTCAAGGTCATGAAAATTTATTTTCATGTTCTCTCCTAAAATACAACTTAATATTTAGGAATTTGGTGCATTTTTAATTAATTTTTGTATATGATGGGACAGGATATAGAGGTCAAACTATTGTTAACCATGTGAGCAAGAATATCCCAGTACCATTTGCTGAAAAGTACACACTCCTCCTTTTCAATAATCTTGGTACCCATGTAAACAAACAAAAATCATTGAAAATTAGAGGCATTACTTCTGAACACTGAATTTGATTCTATTGATCTATATGTCTATCCATATATGAGTATCACTTTTTTCCTTTTAAGACAGAGTTTCATGTATCCCAGGTAGATCTTGAATTCATTATGAGACTGAAGATGAGCTTTGTGTTACAATAAAAAATTTTCTGATCCTCTTGCCTATCCTTCCCAAGTTCTGGAATTATAAGTGTCCACCGCCACATCCACTTCATACAGTACTGGGAGTAGAACCCATGGCTTTGTGCATGCTAGGCAAGGATTCTACTGACTGAGGTGTAGCCTTAACCTACAGTCTTTTGATTTTGATTTTCTTTCAGTTTTGAAATCAATAGGCATGAGTTTTCCAACTTTGTGTTTTTCAGGATGGTTTTGGTTATTCTAAACTTGCCCATCTTGTGTATCTGCTGCTATTTTGTATTCTCTGACTCCTCTCTCTCTCATAATTTTAAACCTTTTTACATACTAAGCACAAATTCCCCTACCTCCTGTCCTCCTGTTCCCTCCCTCCAGTCCTTTCTACCCCTACCCCAACCACTCCTCCTCTGTCTCCATTCAGATGGGGTAAGGCCTCCCATGGGAATCAACAAAGCATGGGGGAGGACCAAGCCCCTCCTCCATGCATCAAGGCTGAACAGGGCATTCCACCATAGGCAATAGGTTCCAAATAGCCACCTCATGCAAAAGGGACAGGTCCTGGTCCCACCACCAGGGGTGCCACAAAAGATCAAGCTACATAACTGACATCTCTCTATTTCTTCTCCACATATTAAATTTGTACTAGATTGGGAATTTAGAATTTAGCTACATTGTGACAAAAAAACAGTGTAATCTCAATGACAATCTGCTTTACTTAACCATTTCATGAACTGTATGTGTCCTACAACATTTAATCAATTGTAAATAATATAAACAATGCAATTTACTTAACATTCTCTGCTACCACTTAGCTAAATCACTATCATTTTTTCCTTTTTTAATTAAATTAGAAACAAGCTTGCTTGACATGACAATCCCAACTCCCTCTCCCTCCTCTCCTCCCCTGCCCCCCCACCAACTTCCAACCCCTTCCCCTGCAATCCCCAGGGAGGGTGAGGCCTTCCATGGGAGATCTTCAAAGTCTGTCATATCAACCCAAGCAGGGTCTAGGCCCTCCCCCATGTGTACAGGCTAAGAGAGCATCCCTCCTGGCATGGGCTCCCAAAGTCCATTTGTTCGCCAGGGATAAGTACCGATCTACTATTCAAGGCCCTCCCCACCTCTCCCCTACCCTCCTCTCCTCTCCTCTTCTCCCCCTCTTTTTCTTCCAGCTCCCTCTCCTCTCCTCTCCCCCATGCTTCCAATCCCCTCAGGAGATCCTGTCCCACTCCCCTTCTCCAGGGGGAAGGGGAGTGATACCAGGCATATCTCTCTTAGGGTCCTCCCTATTTCCCAGGCTCTCTGGCAGTGGGATTGTAAACTGGCAATCCCCTGCTCCATGTCTAAAATCCATATATGAATGAGTACATACCGTGTTTGTCTTTTTGTGACTAGGTTACCTGACTCGGGATTAATTAGGCTGGTTTCAAACCTACAGCAATTCTTTGGCTACTGCATTCTAAGTGCTGAAATTGCAGGAGTACACTGCTCTACCAACCTGTAGTGTCCACCCTCTCCACATATGCCTATCTTTATATAACTGTCAAATTCTAGCTGAGTCAGAATGTGACATCTGTAAGTCCTTAAAGAGGATTGGGAAAATAGTTAATGTGTTGAAATGAAAATGAAATGCTCCCTGCTCCTGTTTTCCCATCTATTTTCTTTTGAAACCATGTTATTTCCACGCTCACAAAGCATCAAGGAGTCTCTAACAGACCAAAAATATTCTATTGGAAATTGAGTTAACCAATGTATGTTTTGTTCTCAACAACTGCAGTAGTTCACACATTTACTGGAACCCAAAATGCACTGTTCTGTTAGTATCCATTAATATGCCAGTCATTGGCATTAAGCCATGAATTCTTAGAAATCACGAACTATGCTTCTTTATTTGTTCTTAACTGTGAGTTTATCTTGTGTTGGGTGATCTACATAGTCATTTACCTTGATAAGTGATGGTGATTTACAATCTTAGAAGTGGAGAGTGTTGGGTAAATGGATCACTCAGAATGGGCCTTGTACCATTTCACTTTTCCACGTCTTTTACTTCCTCAAATGAAAACCAAAGTTTCAAATTCTGAGATTCTGATTGGTTGTAGTGGATTTTATTACTCTCCCTTGCTCTGGTACCTCCAGCTGGTCCCAGCTGACCTCATAAATGTTCGGCTATCATATAAGACTTACTGTCAGTGGTGAGTATCACTACCACTACACACACCCCTTGGCCATTCACAAATGGCTCCCAGGAAGCCACATTCAGGTATTAGACTTCATCAAACATTATGCAGCATGTCCTTCTGTGGGTTATACTGAAAATACTGAAGCTATTGCTGCCTGAAAGTATTTGTTTTTAACCTTGCTGGTCTTTTGCTTGTAAATTATAGTTTCTGATTTTGTGTTTTTATGGGTTGTGTGTGTGTGTTATCTTGTGCTTTTTCTTTGTGTTTTAAAAAATTATTCTGGTTTTTGTGTTTCATATACCTGTTTGATTTCTAAGAAAAGAGAGAAAGAAGACATGAAGTTGGATGGATGTGTAGTGAGGAGGGCCTGGGAAGAGCTGGGGGAGAGAAAACTATGATTAGAATATATATGAAAAATCAAATAAAAAAGAAAACTGAAACAATACAAAAGTTAAAATGTTAGGAACATTTAACTGTGTTGTAACTAGCTTTACTTGTGGTAATTAGTGGAAGCCTCGATTTCACCAGAAACCCACCTAGAGAATAAAATAGAGTGATGAGGGCAGTGATATACTTGCCTGTGGACTATCAGAACAGTTGTAAATATATGTAAATATATGTAGAACTCATGTCTCTTCTTAACTAGTCTGAAGTCTTTTAAAGGACAAAAACTGTGTTTATTTTCCATCTCCTGGATCTGTCTTAGTTTCATTAAGGGCTTATTAAATGGCTAACCTCTTATGGTTATCTGTGCCTGCATGCTTGTTTGTTGACAAAGTAATGAATTTTATTGTAGCATTTTGAAAGTTCATAAATAACAGTCATCAAAATATGAGATGCAAAAATTCTCATTAAAATTATTTTGAATCCCATATTTTAGAGCTTAATATCTGATTACAGACTTTTCAGTCCATTTGAGAAATTATACATAGCTATGTATTTTTCTTTTCTTGATGAAAATTAGAATCCTACTTTATCAGTTTTTCTGTAATGTGTTAAATGGCTTCATTGTATATATTCATTTCACATGGTATTGTGTGACATAGGAACATTTTCATACAAGTATATAATATACATTGAGCATATGACCCCCATACCTCACCCTTCCCTTTTAACCCCTTTAAACTATGAATATTTTAAATTGTGTGTATTTATGTCTTCCAATACTTTTATATACTGTGTAGCATTTGGTCAGACTTGAGAAAATCAATGTCATTATCTTTCTATCTAGTTTATCTTTTTGTTTAGAGTCTTTGAACTCTTTTCTGATTGATCTTCATGAATAACGCAATAGATATAAACTTTAGTTTCCTCATTGTGCTGGGGAGCATTTATTTTTTCTTTTAGTTATTTATTTTTCTCCCTCTCTTTCTCCGATCTCCTTCTGCCCTCCCCTTCTCCCCCCCCAATCCAATTAGGAGATCTCATCCCATAACCCTTCTCCCAGTTACCATGCATTTCTCTCTTGGGGTCCTCCCTGCACCCGAGACTCACTGGCGGTGGGATTGTGGACTGACAACACCCTGCTCCATGTCTAAAATCCATACATGAGTGAGTACATGCCATGTTTCTCTTTTTGTGACTGGGTTACCTCACTCAGGATGGTTTCTTCTAGTGCCATCCATTTGCTTGCAAATGTCAAGATTCCATTTTTTTCTGCTGAGTAGTACTCCATTGTGTAAATGTACCACATTTTGTCTATCCACTCTTCAGTTGAGGGGCATCCAGGTTGCTTCCAGGTTCTGGCTATTACAAATAATGTTGTTATGAACATAGTTGAGCAGATATCCTTATTGTATGAGGGTATATCTTTTGGGTATATGCCTATGAGTGGAATTGCTGGGTCTTGTGGTAGACTGATTCCCATTTTCCTGAGGAATCAACATACCGATCTCCAAAGTGGCTGCACAAGTTGGCATTCTCACCAGCAGTGGAGGAGTGTACCCCTTTCTCCACATCCTCTCCAGCATAAACTGTCTGTAGTGTTTTTTATTTTAGCCATTTTGACAGGAGTGAAATGGTATCTCAGAGTTGTTTTGATTTGCATTTCCCTAATGGCTAAGGATGTTGAGCACTTTCTCAAGTGTCTCTTGCCATTTTGGACTCCTCTATTGAGAATTCTCTATTTAGTTATGTACCCCACTTTTTAATTGGATTCTTCGGTGTTCTGGAGACTTGCTTCTTGAGTTCTTTGTAAATTTTGGAGATCAGCCCTCTGTCAGATGTGGGGTTTGTGAACTTTTCCCATTCTGTGGGCTGTCGTTTTTTCTTGTTGACTGTGTCCTTTGCCCTGCAGAACCACCTCAATTTCAGGAGGTCCCATTTATTAATTGTCGATCTCAGTGTCTGTGCTACTCGTGTTATGTTTAGGAAGCGGTCTCCTGTACTGATTCATTCAAGGGTATTTCCCACTTTCTCCTCTAAGAGATTCAGTGTGGCTCTATTGATGTTGAGGTATTTGATCCATTTGAGCATAAGTTTTGTGCATGGTGATATACATGGTTCTATCTGTTGTTTTCTACATGCCAGCATCCAGTTACTCCAGCACCATTTGTTGAAGATGCTTTCTTTTTTTCCATTGCATAGTTTTAGCTTCTTTGTCAAAGATCAGGTGTTCAGCATTTATGCCCATGCTTTCCTCTATATTGCCCAGCTTCCTTCTACCCTTTCTTCCCAGACCACTCACCCTAAACTTTACTAATCATTGATAATCATTCTTCTCTTTTAGATACTGATTGAATTAAGTAATCTTCATGTACCCATTAGCAGCAACATGTAAAGACATAAGACTTAATTATCCTGAACTTTTTAAATTGCCAGTATTATGAGAAAGAACTAGAAAAATATGTTTTTTTCTTTTAATAGAACTAAGGATCTAAGTCTGGGACTCTTACTGTCAGTTTGGAGAATTTATTTAAGAGGAGAATTTTAGGTTTGATGCAGTGTAGAATCTTTTCAGTTCCATAGGGATAATATATTAATAGGCTCCTATTAAATAAGCAGAGTTGAACAGAAAAGAAATTCCTGTCACTATAAGCTCTCCAACTAAGTATTTCCAACTTCTGCAGAATATCAAACAGAAGAGAAACAAAAAAGACTGAAGAGGATAGGGAAGGAGGGAGGAAAGAAAAGAAATCAATTAACAAGATCTTGTTAGAAGTGTAGGAATGTTTGATTTCTTATTTTGAAAAACAGTACTTAAATATATGATTTAAACTATTTAAAGTTGCAGCTTTCCTTTCATAGCTGCATAGTGACCATGTCAATGAACTATTACAGTTAGGATATGCCAATAAGAGGAAATCACAAGTGAAAATTATGTCAGATGTAGGTTGCATTAACTAACCACTAAATATGAAGCTTTAAGGTAGATTGTGTGGGGGTGTATTTTAACACACAACCTAAATGAAAATTAAATCAATTATAAGAATAATTCAAGCCCTAATTCACAAAGATTTGCTTCAATTAGATAATTGATGCAATTAGGTGAAAGGTTTTTCATAGTAGATTTTTTCCAGTCTGAATTATCTCAAATTAATTTAATTTTCCGCTTCACCTTGATTATGTAGACCCAGTTGATGCTTGAGTTTGAGAGAATTTAAGTACCTGTTGTGCTACTGGTTCAGATAATTCCCTGTTCTATGGGCATATTTTCCTTCATTCCTATAAAATGTGATCTGCAGACTATGTTTACAAGTCAATTTCAGAGATAAACCCTCCAATTTACAGAGCAAATGTGCAGGGCTTTCTATCTAATATATCATGGGAGATAATTACTGGAAAAAAGCTCTAGTGAAAATGTTCAGTAGTGAGCATTTCTCCCTTTGATATTTCCTTGTTTTGTTGAAGAGTGTGGGCTTGGGGAAAAATCGACTCAAGACAAATAACACAAAGGCTTTTTAAAAAGACATATCTTAAACCTAAAGTATTTGGCATGATTAAGAACATACTGCACTGTGATGGAAACACTTCATATTCTTCAGGTCAGATACTTAGCAATCTCAAACAGCTGCACACAAATGTCAAATGAGAAGTTGATGGAAAGGGATTCTGGGAAATGATGTGCAATGTTGGAATAAAATGGCCTCAGGTCAGATTCTATAGACTTAGAATTGGATATACACCACAACTTAGGAGGTTTTGCTATTTCACCTTTCCCCGGGTTCTCCCTGCAATACAAATTACATTATTGAAGTAAGGGAGGGACAAGTAAAAAAATTGAGGAACACTGTTTTCTACATCCTAGGAACTAACTATGCAAGGGAGACAGTGGAATGTAGGGTTATTCAATGTTGGGAGCGAAGGCCCCAGCCAAATCAACCGCCATATGGGTAAGAAGCCCAGACCCTTTCCTCTGGTAAGAGAAATACTTAGATTGGCAGTTATGGGGGTAAATACTTAAGTCAGAGATAGCCAGTAAGAAACAAGCAAGGCCAACAGCTTCATAACAGAGTCTTGTGTGTTATTTGGGGACTACAATATGGCAGAGCCCAGGCGACTGGCAGGGGGGAAAAACCAAAGCAACGGACAAGAAAAAGGCTTCTCTCTACAGTGTACTTTGCCTTACAGAAGTTTCTCAATTACACCTGTCAGAATGGCAAAAATAAAAAACACCAGTGACAGCTTATGCTGGAGATGATGTGGAAAAAGGGGAACACTCCTCCATTGCTGGTGGGTGTGCAAACTTGTACAGACCACTTTGGAAATCGGTGAGGAGATTCCTCAGGAAAATGGGAATCAGACTAACACAAGACCCAGCAATTCCACTTTTAAGCATATACCCAAAAAATGTACCCTCATACAATAAGGACATTTGCTCAACTATGTTCATAGCGACATTATTTTTAATAGCCAGAACTTGGAAGCAGCCTAAATGCCTCTCAACCAAGAATGGATAAAGAAAATGTGGTACATTTACACTATGGAAATGTGTAATGCAGAAAAAACAATAACATGTTGAAATTCGCAGGCAAATGGATGGCACTAGAAGAAACCATTGCTAGTGAGGTAACCCAGACAAAGAAAGACAAACATGGTTTGTACTTACTCATAAGTGGATATTAGACATAGAGCAAAGGATTACCAGCCTACAGTCCACAAACCAAGAGAAGCTAGGAAACAAGGAGGACCCTGGGAAAATGGATAAGATCTGAGTAAATCAGGAACATGGGGGAAGATGCGGAGAGGTAGGAGAGAGGAAGGGAGAAGGGGAGGAACATGAGGGATCAGGAAGGTTGAGTTGGGTGAAGAACAGTGAGGGTGAGCAAGTAAAGAGATACCTTGGTCGAGGGAGACATTATGGACTTAACAAGAAACCTGGCACTAGGGAAATCTCCAGGAATCCACAAGGATGACTCCAACGAAGAATCTAAGCAATATTGGAGAAGCTACCTTAAATGTCCTTCCCCTAAAATGAGATTGATGACCACCTTAAATGCCATCCTAGTGCATTCACCCAATAGCAGATGGAAGCAGAAGCAGAAATAGCTAAGCACTGAGCAGAACTCCTGGAATCCAGTTTTAGAGAGGAAGGAGTGACAAGCAAAGAGGTCAAGATCATGCTGGGCATCCTCACAGAAACATCTGACCTGAACAAGGGGGAGCTCACAGACCCCAGACTAACAGCTGGGGAATCAACATAATATCAAACCAGGCCCACTGAATGTGGGTGTCAGTTGGGGGGCTTGGGCAGTCTATGGGGCCTCTGGCAGTGACACCAATATTTATCCCTTGTGCATGATGGGTTTTGGGAGCCCATTCTCTATGGAGGGATACTCTCTCAGCCTAGACACACGAGGGAGGGCCTAGGACCGTCCCCAAATGATGTGACAGACTTTGATGATTCCCCATGGGAGGCCTCACCCTCCCTGAGGAGTGGATGGGGGATGTGTGTGTGTGGGGGAATGGGAGGACTAGGATGGGAGGGAGAGGAAACTGGGATTGGTATGTAAAATAAGATTGTTTTTAATTTAAATGAAAATTAACTTTAAAAGAAATCTATGAGAATTTTTTCAGTTTCTTTTCTTTTTAAAATTATATTTGTTAATATTTAAAACACTTTTTAAATTTAAATATATTTTGACCACATTCTTCCCCTTTCCAATGTCCTTCCAGATCCTTTTTCTTCCCTACCCACACAACTTGAAGTCTTTCTCACAAAACAAAAAACTAATACAACTAAAATCCCCCACACCAAGAAAACAAAATAAAACTATACCCAAAAAGGAAAAAATCCAAACCACTAAACTATACCCAAATAAAAGCACACACACACACACACACACACACACACACACATACACACACACACACACACCAACACCAACACCACCAACAAAAAACAAAAACAAACAAAATGTGGATTCTATTATATGTTGGTCAACTACTTTGGAACATGAAGCCTACCCTTGAGTAATTTATATACGCACTGTCACTCTTGAAGAAATCTGAATTCCCCTCTCCTGGCAGATATAAATGACATTTTTTTTGTTAACCTTAAGGTTGCCATTCATTCATTCACTCATTCATTTTTATTTATTTTTTGAAACAATTTTTATTATATGTTTAAATTAGAAACAAGCTTGCTTCCCATGTCAGTCCCTCTCCCTCCCCTCCACATCACTCATTCAGTTTTAAATTATAACAAAATAAAATATAATAAGATAAAATAAAAGCCATCCCATGGAAGTTGAACAAGACAAACCAACAGAAAGAAAAGAGTCCCACAGAAGGCACAAGAATCAGAGACCCACTCTTTCATGCATTCAGGAATCCCATAGGAACACCAACCTGGAAACCATAATATAATGCCAGCCGACCTGATGCAGACCCATGCAGTCCCTGTCCATGCTTCCTCAGTCTATGAGAGTTCACAGGAGCTTCTCTTGTGTTGATTTAGAGGACCTTGTTTTCTTGGTGTCCTCCATCTTCTCTAGACTCTCCACCTTCTCTTCTGTAGGGTTCCCTGAGCACTGAGGAAAGGAATTTGATGAAGATACCCCATTTAGTACTGAGTGTTCCAAGGTCTCTCACTCTCTGCATAATGTCTAGCTTCATGCCTCTGTATTTGTTCTCATATACCACAGAAGGAAGCATCTCTGATGATGGCTGAGCAGTTCTCTGATCTATGATTATAGCAGAACACCATAAGGAGTTATTTTATCATTATATTTTTTCTTTTATTATACCAGTATTGTATGGTTTTACCATATGTTCAAAGTGAATACAAGAAGCCATATCTTTTCAAGTTAACATACACATTAACAGAAAATAAAATAAATAGGAACAAAGTAATCCATTTATAAGCATTCTCCTTTATTCCTTCTTCCTCTATTCTTTTCTGTAGTATGTGTAGTATGTGTTACATGTGTGTGTGTGTGTGTGTGTGTGTGTGTGTGTGGTGTTGCTTTGTATATCTATATTTAACAAAGGAGCAACAGATGAAAGAATATATGCAATACCTGTCCTTCTGAATCTGGCTCTTCACTTAATATGATAATCTCCAGTTGCATCCATTTTCCAGCAAACATACTTTCAATCTGCATGAGTAAATAAAACTCAGTGTGTATATATACCACATTTTCTTTGTGCATCCATTTCTTCTTCTACTTCTTCTTCTTCTTCTTCCTCTCTCTCTCTCTCTCTCTCTCTCTCTCTCTCTTGTTCTTTGTATGCTCTAGGTAGTAATCATCTGTCAGATATATAGTTAGCAAATGTTTTCTTCCATTTTAAGCTGTTTCTTCCCTTAACTAATTGATTCCTTCACTATATAGAAGCCTTTAAATTTCATTCAATTCCATTTGTCAACTCCAGGCATTATTTCCTGAACTATTGGAGTCCTTTTCAGAAAGTATTTCCTGTGCCTTTATTTTGTCACGCTTTCACTATGTTTTTCTCTGACAGTGTTGGAATTTTAAGTCTTGTATTCCAATTTTTAATCCATTTTGAATTGATTTTGCACAGGATGAATGGTAGAAATCTATTTTCATTTGTCTACATGATGGTGTTGTCTTTTCTCCAGTGTATGTTTTTAGCATCATTTTAGAAAGTCAGGTGATTGCAACAGGGTGGGTTTATTTTGGGGTCCTCTATTCTGTTCCATTGCTCTTTGTCTGGTTTTGTTCTAGCACAATGCTGCCTTTGTTATTATTGTTCCGGAGTACAACATGAAATCAGGTGTTGTACTACCTCCAGCATTAGGTTTTATATTTTTGCATGGAATTTCTTTGACTATTTGAAGTCTTTTGTGTTTCTATATGAATGTTAAAGTAGTTTTTCTTAGTGTTTTTGAGAACAATATCATTGGGATTTTATGGAAATTGCACTGAATTTGTGGATCAATTTTAGTAATATAGTAATTTTCACTACATTAATTCTGTCAACCCATGAGCTTGAGAGATCTTTTCAAGTTTTAGTTGTTTTCAATTTCTTTCTTCAATGTTTAAAAATTTTTCAATATAGAAGTTGTTTACTTCCTTGGCTAGGTTTATTTTCTAAGTAGTTTATTTCTATAAACAGGATTATTTTCTGATTTTTTTCAGCATGCTTTTTTGTATATAGGAAGGCTATGAATTTTTGCATATCGATTTGTATTTCATTATCTGTGTATGTGGAAACATTCTTTCATCCCTGAATGAAGTCCATTTAGTAACGGTTAACAATTCTTATTAGGAGTGACTGAATTTGGCTTGTAAGCATTTTAATGTAAATTTTAAAGGCAGATTTTTAAAATTTATTTTTGTATTATGTGTATGGGTGTTTTACATGCATGTATGTCTGTGTATCATGTGCATGCAGTACCCAAGAAGACAGAAAAGGACATAAGATCCTCTGGAACTGAAGTTGCAATTAGCTGTGAGCTGCCATGTGAGTGCTGGGATTTAAACTCTGGTCCACTGCAAGAGCAACAAGTACTCTTAATCAGTGAACTATCTCTCCAGCTCCTCGTTGTGAATTTTTTAAAATCCATGTTCTTCAGAGTGTTGGCCTATAATTCATTCTCTCTCTCTCTCTCTCTCTCTCTCTCTCTCTCTCTCTCTGTGTGTGTGTGTGTGTGTTTGTGTGCTTGTGTGTGTATCTGATTTTGATATTATGGTAATATCATGTTTATGAAATGAGTTTGGTAGTATTTTCCCTTTCTGTTTCATGGGACATTTTGATAAGCATTGGTATTTTTCTTCTTTAATGTCTGATGGAATTCAGCATGGACTCCATCTGAGCCTGGGCATTTTTGTTTTGTTTTCAGTTGGAAGATTATTTATTACTGCATCAATATCATTGTTCAAAATAGATCTATTTAAACTGTTTATATCTTCTTGGTTTAATTTTGTTAGTCAAGACATTTATTCATTTCTTTTAGATTTTCTAATTTGTGCGAGTTCTTTCTAATTAACAAATGAATCATATTCCATTGTATCTATGTATGGCATGTTATCTTGGTAAGCGCATATATATATGCATTATATATATGTATTATAGATTTAGAACTAGGAAGTGTTTAGAGAAAGAATTCATTGAAATATAATTACTTAGATTGTTAGATAAAGTACTGGGCATACTACAGTCATACCTTCAATATATCATTCTTTCAATATTCATGTATTTGAGAATTATTCCAGTATGAAGATGAAAGGAGGAGGCTGAAGGAAGGGTCGAGTGATTAAGAGCATATACTGCTCTTGCAGAGGGCCAGGCTGAGTTTCTAGAATTGATGTTAGGCATCTCACATTGCCTGTAACTGCAGCTACAAGGGCTCTGATCTGATGCCTTCTGCTGGCCTTCATGCTCATCTGCATTGCACTTTTGCACATGTGCACACACACATACCACTGTTTAAAAATATAATGTTGAAAGGGAAACAAAAGTAAACTAAAACCACCAAGGTGTGTGGATTGACATACTTTACTGATTTGTCTTCATTTTAGTGGATTTCACTTCATAAATTCCTTAGTGGATTACTATTTATGCTGTTTCAATACTTTTCTATGATATTCATTTGATTATGTTAGGATGCTCTCTGTGTTATATATTCTAGTGTCTTATTATATATAATGTTATTTTATGAAATATATAAAACAACAATTTCTCCCACTTTGTGTTGAATTTTTACTTCAACTACAGTGTTTCTGTATACATAAATATTTAAAATGATTACGTATTCATGTCTATCAATCATTTATAGATTCTCACTTTATGTTATTATTAAGAAAGCATTTTCCACTCTAAGATTATGAAAATTAAATATCTCTGGGTTCTAGTGTTTTTAGCATTTAAATTATATAGAAATCTTGCCTTATTTTACTTTAAGGCATCAGATATTATCTAAGTTAATTTTCCCAGGAAATGACTTGCCATGTGTTCCAGTATCATTTATTGAATAATTCTTTCTCCTTTTTCTGCCTTTAAGTTATGTTTTCACTGAGATGTCAATAAAAAGGAAACGTTTGTTTATTTTAACATTTTAAGAAAGTAAACTGTTGCTGAAGTTTCTTATCCTGCCTTGCCCACTTTAGCCCCAAATAAACACACAATGACTTATATTATTAATCTGTTGGTCAATGACTAGGGCTCCTTATTGGTTGGCACTTTCTTAATTATTTGCCCGTAACTACTAATCTATGTATTTCTACATGGTCTTATCTTACCAGAGAACACCTGGTGTTTCCTATCCTCCTGGTCCCTCTTGGTGTTTCTTCCTGTCTCACTCTGCCTCATGTCCTAGAATTCCTCATCTTCTAGCCCCGCCTATCTTCCTGCCTCTATTGGTCAAACTGTTTTATTCATCAACCAATAAGAGAAACACATGTACAGAAGGACATCCCCAAGAGTAAACCATCATTCTGGAAAATATGAAATGTAACCCAGTACTTCCATATATACACAACAGCAATTTCCCTTCTAGATAAAAATTACCTGTGATTCTCGTGTCTAATGATTTATTCTACTTTAACATTGATATACATGCAAATAAAATTTTCAGTTATTGTGTAAAATATCATAGTATGCGCAGAATATATGTATAACAAAATTTTATACTACTTGAAGATTGTGTATGTGTGTGTGAGAGACAAATGTGATGCATACACACAGGTTCATGTGCACATGGAAACCAAAGATCTTCCTCTGTTATTCTTCACCTTGTTTTCTGAGACAGGATCTCTCACTGAGCCAGAAGCTTATCATTCCGGCAAACCTGGCTGGTCATTGAGCTACTGGGTTCCACCTGTCTCTGCCCCGCAATGCTTACATTATAGGCATATGCAGCCATGCCATTATGAGGATGCTGGGGATTCTCTTACATTCACAGAAAGTACTCTTACCCACAAAGCTGCTTCTTCAGCTCCTTACCTGAAGAGTTTATATCTGGCAGTGAGCTAGTATGCCATAAAGTACAGAATATGACATTCTTGTTACACTGAATATTTAAATCTGTATTTGAGTTTTGAATGCCCCTAGAGCTTATTAAAGCTCATCCTGAGAAAATAATGAGCAAAGTGGATCCATCATATTTCTCATTAAGTATAAAGTCACCAATGAGTTGCAAATAATCTGGTGTGGTAATCTACCATCTTTTAAGGTTTAGTTTTGCTCTTTATGTTGTCATTAAGAAAATAAAACTGCAACTGGGTTCCAGGACTTCAGTGTCTTGTATGCAGCAGAAGGATGGATTCTGTCTTCGTATCCATTCTGTTAGCCTGTGTCATTTTATAAACAAGTTAATACCATTAATATTGAGGGAAATTAGGGACCATTGAGTGCTAATTCTTGTTTGTTTTGCATTTGATGGTGGTGGTAGTATCGTGTGCAGATTTATCCTGCTTTATCTTTTGGCTTTTGGTAAAGTGGAATTATCTGTTGCCTATGTTTTTGTGAGTGTAGTTAACTTCTGTAGGATGGAATTTTCCTTCCAGTACTTTCTGTAGGGCTGGATTAGTGGATATGTATTGTTTAAATCTGGTTTTGTCATGGAATATCCATCTACAATGATTGAAAGCTTTTCTGGGTATAGTAGTCTGGGCTGGCATCTGTGGTCTCTTAGTGTTGGTAAATATCTCTCCGTGACCTTCTGGCTTTCAGAGTTTCCATGGAGAAGTTAGGTATAATTCTGATAGGTTTACCTTTATATGTTACTTAGCCTTTTTCCTTTGCTGCTCTTAATATTCTTTCTTTATTCTGTATGTTTGGTGTTTTGATTATTATGTGACAAGGGGACCTTTTGTGGTCCACTCTATTTGGTGTTCTGTAGGGTTCTTGTACTTACATTGGCATGTCTTTCTTTAGGTTGTGAACGTTTTCTTCTATGATTTTGTTGAATATGTTTTCTGCACCTTTGATTTAGGTTTCCTTGCCTTCTTCTATACCTATTATTCTTAGGTTTGGCCTTTTCATGGTGTCCCATATTTCCTGAATATTTTGCACTAGGGATTTTCGAACTTAAGATTTTCTTTGGTTGATGAATCTATTTATCCTGAGAGTCTCTCTTCCATCTCTTGTATTCTGTTGGTTAGGCTCGCATCTGTAATTCCTGATCATTCATTTACCCATCTTTTCTAATTTCAGCGTTCCCCCAGACTGTATTTTTTATTGTCTCTATTTCAGCTTTCAAACCTTGCACTGTTTGAATTGTTTCTTGAAGTTTTTGGTTTGCTTTTCTTCCACTTCTTTAAAGGATTTTCTCCCTGAAGTCCTGGAACCCAGTTGCAGAGAGAGAGAGAGGAGTGATGAGCAAAGGGGTCAAGACCAGGCTTGTGAAACCCACAGAAACAGCTGACCTGAACAAGAGGTGCTCATGGACCCCAGACTGGGAAACCAGCATAGGACTGGTCCAGACCCCCTGAACATGGGTGTCAGTGCGGAGGCCTTGGCAATCTATGAGGCTTCTGGTATTAGATCAGTATTTATCCCTAGCATACAAATGAACTTTGGGAACCCATTCCACATAGAGGGATACACTCTAAGCCTAGACACACAGAGGGAGGGCCTAGGTTCTGCTCCAAATGATATGACAGACTTTGAAGATCCCCCATGGAAGGTTTCACCCTCCCTGGGGAGCAGCACTGGGATGGGATAGGGGTTTATTGGGGGAAAGGGGAGGAGGAGAGGGAGAGGGAACTAGGATTTACATGTAAAACAAGCTTGTTTCTAATTTAAATAAAAAATAGAAAATAAAGAAAATAAACCTGGGAACTCAAAGCCAATGACAAACTAAGAAAATATGGTTCAATGTGCTACTTGATTCAGAAAACTTGCTGAGTCTACAGAGAATAACAAAACTAGTCAATCCTTGTAAAGATATTATCAGAAGTATTTTTCATCTGTCTCTACATCGTCAGTGACACTCTGATGGTTGTTGCTTAGCAAATGTGTTATAAAATGATTCTATTTTTATTTCTATAGAAATAAATTCATGGGACATATTATAACTATAAAACTATTTTCATCTCTTACTAGTTCTCAGTATTGCATCGTGACTTTTCCCATTTATGCATTTATAGGGCGTCATTCAAAAGTGAATACTGACATGAGAGGGTAGCTGAGCTCTGGGGCTCATATCAACTTTTCTGTATTCTTGGACAAACTAGGCCCACTTTGGAGCTCCATTTCCTTCATTTTTTATCAAAATAAAGGAGTTGCTTCTGTGAGTTTAAGATTGCTTTCTGGACAGGCATAGTGGCATACACTTGTAATTCTAATACTCAGGAGGCAGAGGCTGTCTATGAGTCTTGTCTAGTCTGAGCTACATGGCAAGACTCAGTCTCAAAACTAAAGTAAAAAGGATGATGATGAGGAAAATGAGGAGTAGGAGGAGAAGGAGGGGGAAGGGGAGAAGAAGTAGGAAGAAGAGGAGGAGAAGTGGGAATTTCTCTTTTCTGTTAGTCTAGATTTTATGTTTATGACACAATAGCAAACTTTATTTGTAGAAACTGCCTAAGGGAGATCCTGGCAAGTTTTGTCATGCACAGATATGGATTATGCCCATTCATTTGTGAATATGAAACACGACCTTCCCTATCAACTAAATGATGATTAATAGCTTATTTTAGAGTTTGACAGCCTAGCACAAAGTAAGCCAAGAAAATTGTAAAGCACATGACTCTCTTTTCACTTCAATCACCTGTGAAGTTCAGACTGTACCCTGATACACCAGGTGCATGTCTATAGCATGACTTGTAGATAGAATCTTGATAGGACTATAAAATTCAATAAACTCAAAACTAACCAAAAAACCTCCTTACACATGTTCACACCTAATTTCATGTTGAAATGTGTTTTACAAATGAACTATGCATTGGTCTAAGAGTCTGTAAATCTACAGTTCTTGTTAAGTATTTTTAAGATGAGAAAAAAGATAAGTTATATGGAAAAGACTGTGGGCGGCTGGCTTGAGGACTTCTAGGAACTAAATAAGACTGTGAAAGTCTCCATTACTTTTATAATTCCTGCAGATTATATGTCCTGCTTCCATAATGCCACATGGTGAAATGTCCATAATGAATATATAAAGCAATAATCCCTTCTAATTTATTTTAAACAATATTAGGCTACTGAGTATATAAATTGAAGAATCCCTTAAAATTCTAACTAGACATTTCCTTATAAATCAAACGATTTGTTTTCACTACAGAATATGACACTTTCAACAAAATAGCCACTCTAAAATAATTTCTGAGCTTCACAGTTAGAGTCAGATGTAGTTCCCCTCTGTTCTTGTCTAGTGCATGGAAAACACTGCTCTTTGTGTAATGCCACAATGCCACGTATATGGTATTGAGGATGTATAGTAAGTAATGCTTTCATTACTGAATCATTAGGACAAGGAAAATGAGAGAGAGAGACAGACATATATATAGAGAGAGAGAGAAAGAGAGAGAGAGAGAGAGAGAGAGAGAGAGAGAGAGAGAATATAGTCTTGTCAGCAAAATCAGGCCAAAAATGTAACTATCTGGCTAGTTTCACTTAACAGTGATCTCCAGTTCCATCAACTTTTCTGCAACTGCATAATTTTGTTTGTGACTGAATAAAACTGTTGTGTACGTGTCCCACATTTCTTTGCCCATTAATCCACTGATGCACACCTAGAATGCTTCTATAACTTGACTGTTGTGACTAGTAACACAACAAATAAACGAGTATGCTAGCTGCTTTTCATCATTTTAAACTTAGTTAAATTTATAATGTTCAGCCAGAGATGATAGTAATGATGGGACACTTACCAAGACTTTCTATAAGCTACCTACTGGTCACTCACTTATCACAATTTTCAGAGTCTCTAGGTGTAATCAGTATAGTTACTATACTCATAATATAGATGAGATAATTGAGTTTCAAACTTTTCAAATAGTTTTTAAAAGGCCTAATTGTCACCCAATCCAGATCTTATTTCAAAGGCTTTTTACTCTCACTGTGGCTACTTTTCAAGGGAAGTAGAGCAATTAAGATGTACCCAAATGGTTATTTGGGTTCAAATGAATGTTAAGGTTAAAATGGCAGGGCCAGGACATTGAGGAAGGTCAACAAGAGGGTTTGTAGCTGGGTATGAGATAGCCAAGATGACCAGATTAGAGGAAGGACAAGGCTCTGGGGAAACTGGTTCTGTTCCCCAGAACATATGCAAGGCACCATTGTCTTTTCTCCTATTTTCACACCAAATTCAGCTGATTACAACTGCTCACACTAACAATTGTACATATTGATAATTTTTAGTGAAGCCTCTACTTATTCCAGGAAGGAGATCATCTTAGATTATCCCCACAGTCAAGGAGCTAAATATGAATTAAGAACTAAAAACTGCAGCTACATCTTGGTAACTGTGACAGGAGTACCCCATATACAAGTGTCCATGATAAACAACAGGTCACATAAACATCCAAACAAAGCAAACATGGTTAGTTAACTGCTGGCAGACCTCCCCCGTGTTAGAGGCTAACAAACCTAGCCAGGGCCAAAGACTGGCAAACTAAACCATGATTAAAGGATGAGCAAGGCTGAATAAGATTTATGACCCCTCTCCTCTGTGGAATAAGCAGCATGGGACCAGTATATGATCATATCCCTGATTAGATCAAGGGAACATACACAAAAACACGGGACTTCCCATTGACTTGGCCTGCAATATGTCCAGTGAATTATCCAATCTTCATAAAATTAACTTTTTTCCTGCCAGTTTCTGTTCTAAGTTTTTGAACATTCTCCTAGACAAGGTGCTTAGCAGCAACAGCTCAGGGCCCTTCCCACAATGGGAGTCTTACTTTTGTTCTTTCATAGTAATGCTTTCTTTAACTTTGCTGGCTCCCACTTGGGTCTGCATCCTTAAACATCAGCAACATAAGATAGTAACTTGAGAGCCACCACAGGCTGACAGTTGGTGACAATTGATTGTCTCACACATTAGTCCCTGGGCCAAACACATGTGTGCTGTGTGTGAGCCCCACAGATCTCAGCACTCTGCATCAGGTACACAATATGCAATCTGTTGAGGACTGAATAGAACTACAGGGTAGAGGCAGGGCAAATGAACTGTCTGGCTGCTTGAACTGGGAAATACATATTTTTTAACATTACTAGTCCTGTGTTGTAGGCCTGTATACCTAAGCAGCAATCTATGTTATTGACTCTCCATCAGTCTACTTGGAGATGGTGAATCATAGAATGATTAGCCTTTACCAGTGTATGAGTCAAAACATTATGTGTCTTTGTGTATGTTCATATGTGGTTCCATTTATAAACACCCTAACACACAGCACTGCCACCTTTAGATTTTTTCCTTTATTTAAAGATATTTATTATCTTTATTTATTTTTTATTTAAATTATAAAGAAGCTTGCTTCACATGTCAATACCAGTTCCCTCTCCCTCCCCTCCTCCCCAGGACCCTCACCAGTCCCTCCAACACCCCCCATCCCCACTCCCCTCCCCAGGGAGGGTGAGACCCTCTATAGGTTAAAAAAATCTCTACACCCCTTTCTCTATGTTTCAGTTCTAAATGTGTTTCAAGGCTCATGGGAAAAGACACCCATTATATTTATATCTGTTTTTTCCAGACAAGTCAGTCTTTATTTTTGAAAATGATTATGTAGATTTCATTTACTTCCATGAAACTAAGGTCAGGCAACAAACAAAATCACGTAGATTTCTCTCCAACCTGCTTACTTGCATCTTGGTGGGGGAGATGTTGGGATGCTGAGGAAGGCAGCGCAGGCGTTGCTTTGGGGCCAGAGATGTCCTGGTCTCAGCTACTGTTGTACTTTGCTCTGAGAGAGCCACCAAGAGCTTGCCCTCAGGGAGAAGCCTCCTCACCAAACCCCAGGGGAAAAGAGGCACAGTCCCCTTTCCTCCACCAGGCTGCCACTGAGTCCTCCAGATCATCCTCCATTACTGGGAACTTGAAGTTGTTGAAGATCTGGCCCAGTGCCCATCGGTAGTGCCTGGTGATCTTGCAGTAACCCTGAAACTTGAGGTGGTCTGGCTGCATAGTGATGTTACTCGTGTCTGGCTGACTGATGTGTGTGACTGCACCGCAGTAGGAAACAATGACCTGTGCTGTCTCCTCGTGCCCACAGTCCTGGCTTGACAATAATGGGGAAAGGCTCACCTCAGGGCCAATAGTGCAACAACTTAACCAAGCAGTGCTGGACAGTGCTGCAGTGACAGGATGGGGATCACGGTTCATCAGGGGGTCACAGGCTCACCAGGCCAGGCTGGGCACTTTCCACCTCTGGCTCCACAAAGCATAGTGCTCCCTGATTTGCTGCAACAGTCCCTGCTACCGCTCCAACTCCACCTCAGCGTCCTCAGCCAGGAGGGTCATCATCGAGTACACTGTCTGAGGGGGACATGCCAGGGGCCGGGCATGTCCAGAAGAAGGGAAGCACCAGGACATTTTAGCCCACAAAGATGATAGTACCCCAAAACACAAACCCTGCAGACTGCTTCTTCAGTATCCTGTCCCCAACAGGAGGGCAGGCAAGGTGAAGGGAGTCTAAGGGTTTAATTCTTCTGGGATGAGACTAGGAAGAAGCCATGTACCTTTCTTTGCTTCTCTCAGTTGATCCCCTGGAGATCATCAAGTCCCCCCAAACCCTTAACACTCCATTTTCAAAACTGAGACTCAGATCCACCAAAGCATAGTTTCTCTCCACTTATCCAGGTCCAAAGTCATGGTCAGATGGAGTCTGGGGAGAAGGGGTATGTCCAGGCCCCCCACTGCTGACTTCAGTGTACCTCCCAGGTGCCTATTACATCCCTTCATCCAGATGGCTTCTTAAGCTCAGAGGTTCATGGTAGGCAGATTCCAGGTATTATGCCATCAGTTGCTCAGGCAAGAGGAATCATCCAGTAGTTCACTTGTGTTCTGCTGGCGCTCAGAAGACACAGGCCTTTTTTTTTCTTGGTTTTTTTCAAGACAGGTTTTCCTTGTATTATTTTGGAGGCTATCCTGGGACTTGCTCTGTAGACCAGGCTGGCCTCGAACTCACAGAGATCTGCCTGCCTCTGCCTCCCAAGTGCTGGGATTAAAGGTGTGAGCCACCAACGCCTGTTCAGGACACAGGCTTTAACATTGACATGGCCTAAGAGGCTGATTTCTGGGTGAACCTGCTCCCTGCCCATCAGATCCCAGGCCTCGATCCTCCCAGCTTCAGCTCCAGGCTGGGCTGGTTCCAGCCTCCTATTTATATCTGTTAAGCACAAAATCTGGAACCCGAATCATGTCTACCAGACTGACTCCTATGCAAAACCAGTGTTTATTTGCAAGTTAACTCAGATCCCCAGAAACAGAGCAGAAGAGACCCAGAGCAGCAAGGAAAGGGGGTGTATA
Organism: Mesocricetus auratus; assembly: GCF_017639785.1. Taxonomy (NCBI): domain Eukaryota; kingdom Metazoa; phylum Chordata; class Mammalia; order Rodentia; family Cricetidae; genus Mesocricetus; species Mesocricetus auratus. Next base: position 100,032,903 of record NW_024429188.1, on the reverse strand, counting down.
TAGTAGACATGCAGGAGGGAGGGGCTTGGAGAACTACAGGTTTGGTATTGGCTCAAACCCTGACTGGGAATATCTGGACTAAGGTGATTGGCTCCCCTGTGGTCTGGGGGAATTGCAACGTTGTTGTCTCAGCTCAAAGGTCCCTGGAGTTGTTTACTCGTTTCTGATTGGCCTCTCTCGAGTGATGCTCGTTTCTGACAGGCCTTTCCATGGGCTAAGGGCAAGCGAAGGTCAGGGACAGTCACATCTCACTGACTGGAAGAGGTTGCCTTCTACTAAAGTCAGGGGGATAGGAGGACATCTCTATGCCAGGGGTTACTACTTCCCTAGGCTTAAGATCTATGGGGAGTCGTGTCCCTAGACTAGACACCTTCCCTAAACTGAGGTCCAGAAAACGTCTTGCCTCTAGACTAGAGGTTACTACTTCATGTTCACACCCCTAAACTGCAGGTTCCTACTTTACTGCTCAGGGATTGGTTGGTTTTCCCTGCTCGGGGATTGGCTGGTTTTTTGTCAGGGGCAGAAATGGCTGATTTCAGAGCCAAACTGTGTTTCTTTCTATGGTTCTTTTTGGCTTTTTGGCTCCAATTCTAGGGCCTAGGCAAATTTCTTTTACTGGTCCCAAATCCAGGGGCCGAGTGTGTTCTTTTGGTGGTAGTTTCGTGGTTAGGGTGTTTTTCGCTGGCTCTAGGCTTAGGGATAAAGTGTCTCTTTCTCTGGCTTGGGTCCCAAATCTAGGGTGTGTTTCTTTCTCTAGGTTGGGGCTTGCAGCTGTGTAGGGACTGGGGATCAGAGATTTTCTTTCTCCTTTCAACTTGCATTATGGTTGTTTCATGTTTTTTGTTCTGGTGTGTGTGTGTGTGTGTGTGTGTGTGTGTGTGTGTGTGTGTGTGTCAGAGAGAGAGAGAGAGAGAGAGAGAGAGAGAGAGAGAGAGGTTTTGATTTCTAGACTTGTATTCAGTCACTCTTCCACTTTATTCTCTTAAACAAATGCAGAGTTTGCCCTTAGAGATAGTTTTACTAGTCAGGTTTCCCCCTGGCATCTCCTTCCAAAGTTAGGATTAGATGCAGGCTGGTATACCCACCTGGAATATTTATGGGTCCTGGGAGTCAGAATTCTATCTGGGTTCTGGGGCCCTCTTGATCACACTGGAAGGAATGCTGAGTCATTACCCAAGATCTCATTTTATTTGTTTGAGAAAGGGTGACATTGCTGTGTCAGCCTACCCAGGGATAGTTCAGATATGGATAACAATATCCAGACACATGATATTTTTTTATGGTGTTGACACTTTTTTTTCAAGACAGGATTTCTCTGTGGCTGTGGGGCCAGTCCTGGAACACACTCTGTGGACCAGGCTGGTCTTGAGCTCACAGAGATCAGCCTGTCTCTGCCTCCCCAGGCCTGGGATTAAAGCTGTAAGCCACCACCACCCAGAAACTCTTACTACTCTTTAATTTTTCTTATTGTCTCTTTGTTTTTCCAAATAAAATCAATGATAGGCATTTGGTAAATGCTCAATGAACTGCAACTGAGGATTCTGAGCACCCAATGCTACTGTATCTCTGATGAACTACTATTATATATAATCTTGTGTGCTTGGACTAACTTTACAATGCTACATTAAATTCTGATTATGTCTGTCTTGCTTAATATCCCTGTTCAAGTTCCTTGATGTGAATAAAAGTTCACAGTGTATGATTGGCCAATTCCTGCCCATCCATTTCAAGGATGAAAATGTTTAAATTTATAGTCACAATCAAAAGTTATTTTTAGCCTTTTGCATATATTGACATTTTTCACTGCTCATGCCTTGGCAGGAACCAAGGCAATGGCACCAACCATTCTAGAGTGTCATTGTATTCATTACCACCATGCTTGTAGTATTTTTTAATTCTTTTTTATCATTTTTATTTTAATTTTAAATAGCTTGTTTTACATGTCAATCCCAGTTCCCTCTCCCTCCCCTCCTCCCGCACTCCCCTTCCCCCCTCCCTCCCACCCTATTGCCAAATCCTTCCCCATAGGGGATATCTAGAGTCTGTCATTTTACTCTTGGTAGGGTCCAGACACTCCCCTAAGAGTCCAGGCTGAGAGAGCATCCCTCTTTGTGCTATAGGCACACGAAGACAGTTTGTATACCAGGGATAGACACAGATCCACAGCTCAGGGCCCCATAGGTTGCCCAGGCCTTCTCACTGACACTCACATTTGGGGGGTCCAGATCAGTCCCATGCTGGCCTCCCCACTGTCGGTCTGGGGTCCAAGAGCTCTCCCCTGTTCAGTTCAGCTGTCTCTGCTGGTTTTGCCAGCCCATTCTTTGCCCATTTGCTCATCACTCCTTTCTCTCTGTCACTGGGTTCCTTGGGTTCAGTTCAGTGATTAATTGTGTGTTTGCCTCTGCTTCCGTCAGTCACAGGATGAAGGCTCCCGGATGGTTATAGACATCAAGTTCATTATCAGGGATGGGCATTCGAGGTGGTCCCTCCACTATTGCTTAGCTTGCCAATTGGTGTTATCCCTTTAGATCACTCGAGATCACTCTGGTGCCTGATCTGTCTTCGAACCTATGATTCCCTCTTCCCCCTATTCTACCCCCACCCCCTCAACCCCTTGTTCCCCCATGACCAACTCCCTTCCTCTTCACCCCCTCTCTTCTTCCCAGGTCCCACTCCCCCCCACCCCTCGTCGTGTTCCCCATCCATTCAGAGGATCTTGTCTCCATCCTCTTCTCTTGGGTACTATGCATATATGCATATCTTTTAGGTTGTTTCCTGTTTCCCAGACTCTCTATCTGTGGAAGTGCAGACTGGCACTATCCTGATCCATGTCTAAAATCCATATATGAGTGAGTACATACCATGTTTGTCTTTTTGCGACTGGGTTACCTCACTCAGGATGGTTTCTTCCAGTGCTATCCATTTCCCTGCGAATTTCAAGATTCCATTGTTTTTTTTCTGCTGAGTAATACTCCATTGTGTAAATGTACCACATTTTCTCTATCCACTCTTCAGTTGAGGGGCACCTAGGTTGCTTCCAGGTTCTGGCTATTACAAACAATGCTGTATTCAATTCAAATACATAAAATGCTGATAGATATCACCCATATAAAACAAAAGAGATGCCTAGGTAATCAAGAATTTAAGAATCAACATTGTTTTAGGTGGGAAAAAGACCAAACTTGTAGCATAATTCATGACCTGTCTGCTGCTTTTCTTCCTGGTTCAGGCTGTGACCCCTTCTCTTACCATGATACAGCAAAAAAGGGCTTCTGTTAGCTTGGACTATCCAAGGGGCCCCTGGAAGTAGAACCAAGATATAAACCTGGCACATGAGCTAGCATGTTGGAATCCATTCCCTACGGTGGGATGCCATGCTCAATCTCAATGCATGGGAGAGAGGCCTGACCCTACCCCAACCTATTGTGTCAGACTTTGTTAACTTCTCATGGGAGCACTTACCCAAGAGGAGTAGACTGAGGGGAGGCTGGGGGAGGCAAGGAGGGACTGGAGGAAGGGTGGGAGGGAGAACTGTGGTTGGAATATAAAATGAAATTTAAGAGAATAAATAAATTATAAAAAATGGCTTCTGCCCGGTCCTCACACTTCCACACTTCTACCTGTATGCAGTCTTTGTGCATGGTAACTTATTCACTGTATGTCTGTCTCCTCTCATCTTTGACTTTTTGCCTGACTGTCACATATCCAGACTTTAGATTTCATATCTATACACATTTTCTATCACTATGTAATAAATTACTACAAATTCAATAGTTTTCAATGTCACAAACTTATTGGGAGTCCGTTGTCTCAGCTTATTTTTCTGCTGGAAAGTTTCACAGGAAAGGAAGCAGATATTCACAGGGCCAGGTTCATATCTGGAGGTTTGAGAGAGAATCTATCCCTGGATTCATCCAGGTTGTTTCAGAACTCTTTCCACGCAGGTATGAGAGTGGGAGTTTCATTTCATTGCTGGTTATTAGCTAAAGAGCCATTCTCAGTTTCTCATTCCCCACTTCTTGTACATATGATCTTTTCCAACGTCACGATAGCAACAGTGTGTCAAATCCCCCCAATGCTGTAAATCTATTACTGTAAGATCTCTTGTGCAGCCAGAGAAAGCTCTGATTTTAAGCACTCCTGTAATTAATTTGGGGCCATTTATATAATCAAGGATTAGGTTCCTCTGTTAAGATCTATAATGTGTACTGTATCTGCAATGACCATCTTCCAAGGTTCTCCTTACTGTAACAAAGGCATCATTGCTGGGTAGCATTGTTATCCCAAACTCCAAGGGTTTTCTGACCTCTCTTTCTGGCTAGTGCTCATCCTTTCTCACTTTTCTACATTTAGTTTGTGTCAGTATGCTGGTGTTATCCCCAAATCCTTTCTACCCTTTCTCCTAGAAACATTACTGCCTTGCCACTCTTCCCACTTGCCTCACTACTCGGCATGATTATGTGATCAAGTTTCTTCCAGTTGCCTATAAACAGAAGTGAGATGTGCAAAACAATATATGTGCAAAAACAATTGTTTGTATGCTCTTATAAATGATTTCCTTGCTTTTCTTCTTATGTGGCAACCATGCTAGTGACCTTCCTGAGCATGCCAGCAAAACTCATACTCTGGGAGATGACAGCACAATAATATGGAAGAGAAAGGGTTCTCTAAATGACTCCTTTACTAATCCAAACCTGAACTTTTCAAGATTTTTAAGTGAGAATCAAGTAAGGATATCTCAATAAAGTTACAGCACTGTGGAATCCTTTTAAAAAAGTGTAATATATCCTTTGCCTAATTAAAAAGAGAACTTACTGCCATTTGGAATTACATACTGGTGTACCTGTTTGAGGAAAATCTGTCTCCCCAGCTGTAAGAGAAACTCCATGAAAATAGGGAATATACTGGATTTATTTACTGCTATACCTCCAGTGTCTACCAGAAGGTCCAATACAGTAGATTCCCATATTTGTTCAGTGAATTAAAGTTGCCTATCTCTTCATATTCTCCCAGCCCCTCTCTTTCGCAGTGCTAGGGTTTGAACACAGGGATTCACTCACACTGGACAAGTGCTCAACTCTAGTCCCAGTGATTCCATTTTAGATAAGACAATGTGCAAAGTATTTTGGGTATAGATGTTTACTGGTAGTAGAATCTATACAATACCTCTATTTGAAAGATTTGTCTGAGGAGTTCTTTTTAAAAACTCTCTTTTTTATTTATTCTTTGTGTTTTCAAATCATGCATCTCAATCCTATTCATCTCCCAATCCATTCGTATCTGCTTTCTGCCATTGCCACCTCACTTCCAACAAAATTTAAGAAAGGAAAAGCAATCTCTTCATGGAAGTTGCAGTGTGACACAGTGAGTCACACAATAAAATCTTCATTCTATACATCTTTACTTGCAAGAGAGTCATTGGTCTGATTCTAGGCCTCTGGTTTCTGCTACACTATCGATATTGGGTCCTTATTGACACTCTTTTTGGTTATCTCGCTGTTGCCTTTGTCGTAGAGATCCTACAGCTTTGGGTCTGCAGGACTGGTCCTGTTATGTGATCCAGTGGATCGCAGATGGGATGGATGTTGGGGTGGGCCAAGTAATAACCCTAGTTCTGGGCCTGGGTGCTTACAGGATTGATCAGCCTGCCAGCTCGGCACCATCCTCACCATCATGGTTAGCTCTTCAGCACTGAACTAGTCCAGGCTAGTCCACCCTATGCAGCAAGGAGCAGGGGACAGGGCTGTTTCTTCTGCTGTCATGCCTTTTAGGTCAGCTCACCCACATCTACACCATCAGGGCCAGCTCTATTCTGCTGCCCATTCAAGGTGCAAGGACCATTCTTCTGAATGCTGCAGTTGGTGAGTGGCAGAGACAGCTCTCCTGCTCTCCTGACCTCGGGGTCAGCTCTCTCAAATTCCACAGGCAGTGAGGGGCAGAGGATTGCGTCTCTCCCTCGCCCAAGCCACCATATGACAGATAAGGAATGGCACCAGATCTCCCATGCTCCGGTTCTCAGGCTGGCTGATATATGCCTAAGAGTGGAGTTGCTGGGTCTTGTGGTAGGCTTATTCCTATTTTTCTGAGGAATATTCATACTGATACATTTAAATTCAGTTTCCTGAGCTTCACCCCATACACACCCTCTGTAGGCAGGAAACATACACGCCTTTCAAGCATTGATTCTGGTTTGGGAGCTAGTAGTCGGAACTCTTCAAGCAGTCTCAAACTCAGAAATAAAGTTGTCTGGAAAGGGGTGAGCAGCTAGGGGATATACTCCATGGTCTCAGAGGCTAGACAAAAAAGGGAAACAAGGCCCCAAACAAGAAGTCACTAGAACAGGCCAAGAGGCAAACTAATGAAATGCCCAATTCAAAGTTTGTTTGTTTTGAGGGAGAGAAAGGCATGCTTTAATTCTTTCCTCTCTTATGGGTTGATGGTCAGGAGCAAACATTTTCCAGTGTTGATTTTTATAGACAGGCCTTGGGGACAGACAAAGATAGCAAGACAAAGCATGATGAGGATACCAAGATGAAGAACAAACTGGTTGCCAGGAAAACTGAGCAATGGAATGGTTGAGGACCAGGAGCTAGGACCGATATCCAAGGCATTTTTCATCCTGATTACTAGAAACTTTCCACTGATAGCTCTATGTTTGCTCCATGACCTCTTGACAACATTGCCCAGCAACCAAAATATTCTCATCTAACCTCAAAATTCTCTGATGATTGAACCCCTTAGCTTCCATTGATGATACTGTATTTTACTTTGCTCCCAGAGTAGGAGAGTTCAAATGGGGCATTGGGAGGCACAGACTGATTCTAAGCTTCATAGCCATCAGTCAAATCTAAGAATACTGACTGTGTTAAAATAGTAAGTCAATCTGTAGGATACACAATCTTAAAAAAGGAAGGAAGCTGGGTGAAGGGGAGACATCCATCAACTGTAAAATGTTGTTTGTGAGCATGTTCAGTTTCAACTGGGTATCTCCTGCTCACAAAGCCCTGTGTGACATTTCCTTCCCAGCCTAAACAAGCACATGGAAGGTGGGAATGCAAGAAATGTGACTGTTCCTGGGCCTATGGGATTGCTGGCAAGATAGCAACAGGATGTGGGGGATCCAGAGGATTAGGTGGAAAGAAGACCGGAAAACAAGGAAAAGCTTCATCTTCCTATAGCTCCAAAGCTTTATGTGCTCCAGCAGGAGCCAAATCTCTCCCACCAAGAGAAGTAATGATGATGTTCCCTGACAAGGGCAATGAGGGCATTTTTCTTCCATTGCTCAGGAAGTATGTTAAAGGCAGGAGTTTAATAAAGAAACAGTGCTCACAATGGGGAAATGGAACAGAAGTTTTCCTGGCTTCCTGTTGGCTGTTCATCTTGCTATCCTCGTTTCTGCCCAGGCCTGGCTACATAAATCAAGCATGGAAAATGTTTGCTTCCGGTCATCAATTCACAAGAGAGAGAAAAATCAAGGTCATATGTGTAAAAAGGCATCCGTTCTCTCCCTCAGAAGGAACAAATGTAGAATTAGCTAGTCTTGTGTTTTTGAGTATTTGTCATTTATTAAGAAGGGCAAAGGAGGTAACAAAATTTTATACTGTTATTACAATTTTACATGAAATGTTATGCATTAAAAATTCAGTTACAGCCAAATACTGTATTCTGAAATTGTTTTGATTGTGTTGTTTTTCAGATAGCATCTCATGAATTCTAGGTTGACCTCTAACTTGATATGTAGCTGGAGATAGTCTTGAAATTCTAATTCTCCATCTTTCTTCTCAGCAAGAGGATACAACAACATGGTACTATGTTCAGTTTATGTGGCACTGGGGATGGAACCCAGGCACTTGGACATGCCAAGTAAGCACTCTAACTTATCTACATCCACAACCCTTTAAATACTGTCTTTCAAAACATCCCTGCTCTCACAGATGGCAATTGGCAGATGGTAAGCAAAGAAGGGAAAAGGGATAAGAGATGATTATTCTAGAATAAAGACTGACAAAGAAAGTAGAAGTGTATTCACATGGCAACGGAGAGAATCAAAAGGAGTGGAAACTGATGAGAGAAGAACTTTAAAGACTCCCTCTTCCAGTGTCTTGATGTGGTCACTGGCCTTTCAAAAGTTGATGAATGGTAACCAGGTATGGTGGTGGTGCACACCTTTAATCCTAGCACACAGGAGGCAGAGGCAGGAGGATCTCTGTGAGTTTCAGGCCAGTCTGGTTTATACAGTGAATTCCAAGTCAGCCAATTATATTCAGGGAAATCCTGTCTTCCAAAAAATTAAAATTTTCAAAAACAGTTGATGAGTTGGCACAAAGCGAGCACAGCTGCTTGACAAAGATCTAGCAAAGCTGAGCTGCATGATGGAAGCCATGCCACCTTTGGTTTTCATCTCCACCTATTGCATACTTGGGATACTTTAAATATGTGTACAATTTTGATGGAAATTTTCCTATGAATCATTTATACCTTCTCCCAGGAGTACTACTACTAAGCTTCTCCAGGATAGTCCTGAACATGCTACCCTTCCCCCTTTTAGGGAGATGTCCTTATCTACTTCCTACACCTTGGAGGTTGGGACACACATAAAGAAGCCAGAGGTATCTTTATGAGACTATGAGCAGTTCTTGAAACACCTATCCTGATACTTACCCAGGAACAAGATATTCAAAACAAAGTAAACTTTAAAAGGTCATCAAGATTAAGTAGGCTACAGGAGTTGGCCACAGTTCAGATTGCAAGTACCTTCCCACTATACTCAGGTGATTACGTGGCATACACAGCAACAAAGTTAGATTAGCTGAAGTTATCTCAACCTTACACAGAGACTTATATTGATGAATAAAGATGGAGTAGAAAGATGATACAAGAATGAGATGTCAGAATCTCTCTTTCTTAGAAAAGTTATGCAGAGCCACTCTCGTGTCAAATGACCAAGGAACAATTGAATGACAGAATTAGACATATAAACAAATTCCATAGATATAAAATGTAAACATTGTATTATGCCAAAATTTGAATAAAAACTGCAGCAGCTTTGACATGAGGATATTTCTTGGGCACTCTGACCATTAAGAGTTAATAACACACTGCTTGGGACATAGCAAACTGTCCAGACTAGCTTGGAGATTTTGTTCTGGCCTAGTGTCCTTGTGGCCACGAAAGTAACAAATCTGAGAACATGCTGTCATATTCCTTTAGATTCTTAAAAATTAGGTCACAGGGTTAATGAGTAGCAGTGATAATGGCTCTGTTTATCAATAATGTCAAAATTTGAGGGAAAATGATTGGAAATGATAACTCTATTCTGTCATAGTTTATTAATGATGACTAAAAGATAGACAAAAAGAAGTTAAACACATGTCCCCAAACAAAAAATGATATGATTTGTATAAATGAAGAAGCACTCTGGCTGCTTTGCTAGTCAGTCAGGCTGCAAGATTCTCCTGACCACCATGACCTGGCTCACCTCCTTCCCTCACCAGCTCCTTAAAACCTCTGCTGGGACCTGACTACCACTGAATATGGCTCCCAGCAATGAGCCTTTTATCAGCTGTAAATAAATCTAGCAAGGATCTGGGGAAATAGTTTGGTTGATAAAAGTACATACTACCAAGCCTGATGACTTGACTTCAATCGGAGAGAACCAAAAGATAGAAGGCATATTGCTCTTTGACCTACACACACGTGCACATGCACACACACACACACACACACACACAGAGAGAGAAAGAGAGAGAGAGAGATTTTGTGCATACTCCACTAATCAATCAATGTAAAGTCTCCAAAGGAAGATTCTTTTCACTATAAATCACATTTCACTCTTATTTTCAAGCCTCACAGCAGACTTTTAAAAGAGCCTTTATTTTCTCAATCACAAAGGTTTTGCATCTGTAAAAAGAATACATTGCTTGTTTCTTTTGGAATCTTAGAAGTGCTTTTGAACTTACAATTGAGACCTTGTTGCCATGAAAATAAATTACCTGGTTACTTCATTTCTCTTTCTCACTTGTTTGCATATTTTCTTGTTTTGTTTTGTTTGCTTGACTGTACTTGCATGGATAAAGTGTGACAGGCAGTTAAACTAAGCTCAGTGTAATTGCATTTATGACCAAGTCGACATTTTTCATGGCTAAATTCCATGAACTGAAAACTCTTCATTCTGATAAGAGACCATTAGATCAGGTGACATTTATGGACCCCTTATTAGGTTGGAGACAGATTTGTGTCTCTTCAGTACTACATCTATCATTTAGGTCATTGCCCTGTTAGTGGCACCTGCCAGTGTAGCATATATCTCTGTAAGTCAGCTCACCCCAGGGTTCTGAGTTGAGAAGCAAACTTAGAAGGTATACTTTAATGAAATGCTGGTCCCTTTCTTTCTACTTTCTTTTCATATTTATTTACTTTTGCATCAATTATCATCATTATTACTTATTGCCCATGGAATTGGATGCTTTGACCTTGTTCTGACAAGCCAAGGACCCTAGCACAATGCTGTGTGTCTGGTTTCACTCCTCTTTGCCATTTTGTTTACTTTTGAAACAGGATCTCACTATGTAGTCTAGGCTTGCCTTGAACTTGATATACTTATTCCTCAGTCTCCCTAGTGCTTAAATGACAGGCCTGTACCTCTATGCCTTGCTCTGTCTCTTTAAGTCATCTACAAACATCAATATCCCTATTATCTGTAGAAGACACTTAAACATAAAAAGGTAACATGAAAGATTCATTTTAAGAGCCAAAGAAAAAACTTGGTAACTTTTCATTGTTTCTAATATTTCAATAATCACCCTCTCATCCTCTTTCTTACTTGCCCTCAGCTTGGCATGCTTTTTATGTTAGTTTGCCTTGTTTAGTTGAGACAGTGTTTCACCCTGTAGCCTAGGCTGTCTTCAACATGACAATCGTCCTTCTTCAACATCCTGAGTATTGAGATAAATCATGAGCCTTCACTCCCAGCGTCCATGTCCACTTGGTCTTATAATTGACAGACTACCACAGTTCTGCCACTGCCAACTCAGTCTGTCCTAGCCACACAGAGAAGCCAATTGGTGCTCTATTTTTTCCTTGCTCTAGGAGCACCAAAAGCTTGTAAATAAACGACTACACATCTCATCTACTTAGGGTATCATTCCTCGAATGGCTAGCCAAGTCTATTTTTTTCTGTTTTGTCCCCATTTAAAGACCCTCGAATTTTTTTAAGACCCTTGGATTTTATGTTGCCATAATATGCCCTGGTAAATGCAATGAGTCACCAGAAGTTTTAGTAAAATCCCTGGTTTACTGATCTACACTGTATAAACTTAACCTATGTTGTGCCCAAAAATGTGCATGCATTTGAAGGAATTCATTTTTTTACAAGATTTTACATTGTTTGAACATACCAAAAGATTTAAACCCATAGTTTCCGCTTAACATCTTTATATCTCGTTGCTTATTTGCCCCACTTATTGGATGTAATGAAGTGAAAACTTTAATGAAATGCAGTATTATGATTTTTGCTCACCCATCCTGACATTCAGTCATTTGTCTTCATTTTGTTGCTCCTAATGATATGTCATTGCTATAAAAACATTGGTGACCTAGCTAAGGAACTTGAATAAATATGTACAGTAATCTAATCATCAATGATAGCTAATGAACCCTTGCAGTTTATAACTCTTCCATAGTATATATGTCTGTTCATACTCAGAAGAGAAAAAATATGTATAGAGGTCAATAATTTTTCAAAATATACTAGTTAGCCAACACAAAAGACTACATTTTGTGTGCTTTTTGTCTTGTTGTTTGTCTTATTATTTTTTAAAACAGTTTGCTTGTTTGGTTTTTCATGGGTTTTGCTTCATTAGATAGAGAGATTGAGAGATAGATAGATAGATAGATAGATAGATAGATAGATAGATAGATAGAATATTAAGTAGGGAGTTGGGAAGAAGGATCTGGGAGGAATTTGGAGAGGGGAAAGGATATGATAACATGTATTGTATGAACAAATTTACGTAAAATTTAAACACCCAGACCCAAAATTAAAAATAGAAAAACAAAAAATATTTAAAAATTTGTGTTACATCTGAGAATGTCACTTGTGCATACAAAGCATTTTGACTATATTCACCCCTCATTCCTCTGAATTCCTCCCAGATCCACCCCACCCCTCTCAGTTTTGTGTCCTCTCTTTTCATAACCCACTGAGTCCAATTTGTGCTGCCTATACACTCGGTATGCATGGAGCCATCCGCCAGGGTGTGGTAGACATACCAGCAGTCACACCTTTAAAAACAACAGAGTCCCCCTTCCCTAGAAGTTATCAAGCATCAGGCAGCCCTCCTCTATTCATGCCAGACTGTTGACTGGCTAAGGCCTGCGCATGTCTTGCACAGTCAACCACAGCTGCTCTAAGTTTATGAGTACAGTGTTCCTATCATGTTCAGGAGACTTTGTTTCACCCCCATTTTTCCCAATATCTGGCTCTTAAAGTCTTTCAGCTCCTTGTTCTGTGATGGCCCCTGAACCTTAGAGACAGGGAATGTTATAGAGATGTTCCATGTATGACTGAACACTCCATATAACACCTTTCCTTTGCCCCTTGACATGTTGTAACTTTTTGTGTTATCCTTAATCTCCTGCATCCAAGAAACTTCTCTGATGAATTCTGGGAGCTCACTAATCTACGGGTTAGAGATAATGAATTTAAGAGTGTTGCTTGATACTACATTCATTTAGATAAATAGTAGTAGGTGGCTCATCTTTGGGCCTATGAGCTCCCCAACCATAGGTCCTTGGAAGTCATCTGTTTTATTTAGCATAAAACTTATTCTGAGGCTCATAAATAATCAAGACATAAAAAGAATTTCTGTGTTCCCTTTAAAGATCGAGGACATAATTTCCACTTCAATTTAAAACACAATAGGAAGCTGTCTAGTCTCCTGCCTCAACTCATTCTATTAAACCCCTTCCAATTTCCCAACCAAATGACTGTGTTCTCCCTACAATCTACATCTTTGAGAGGAATAAGGATCAATTGTTCTCTTCAATTTGTTACTAGGTATATACTTGCTTTTACAGCCATGATTAATGAGTTGTAGGTGCTCCAAGACAGATATGATGGTTTTCTCTTGATTTTTAATTGATTAGAAAGTTATTTCCTGAAGTGCTGGTTGTCTTATCTCCACTAAAATTTCACCTACTTGTCAAAAGAATAGGAGGAAACATAAGAAGAACAGGAAGGGAATGGGGGGGGGAGAAGAATAAAGAAGCAGGGGAAGGAATCTATCTACACATTTGTCTATCATCTGCCTGTCATCTATCTATATTATCTATCCATTTATTATCTTAGAAAACAGGGAAGTTTTTAGTAAAGTTTGTTAATAGACTTTCCTTGTGTTATCCAGAGTGTCCTTGAATACAAGAACTCAAATGATTTCCTTGTTTCACGCCAAAGAGTAGCTAGGTTACAGTCATTTGCCATCCTGTCGTGTGTGTGTGTGTGTGTGTGTGTGTGTGTGTGTGTGTGTGTTGTCTTTTCTGTTTTCACCCTCAGACTGAAAATGGTGTTCGTTTGAAATATTCATACTGGATAGTGGTGGTGGAGTCTGCAGAGGAAGCCCATGACAACAGCCTACAGTATTGAATGCTTGCTGTGTTCCAGGTACACAGTTGAGATTTGCTAGCTATAAATTGTTCTATACCTAATCAATACACGGAACAGTAGATTGTATAGTGAACTTACAATATGACAAGTTTGGGAATAGATGCACATTCACCACCAAAATTAAATAATATTAATTCCTGTTCACATCCCAAAGTTACTCCCTGTACTTTTAAACCTCTTCCTTCTGTTCCTCTTGACCCATCCAAGACAATCACTATTCTGATTTCTATCATTTCCAATTCCTTTGCACCAGTTAGGATTTAAAATAAATGGTATCATCAAAGCATTGGCCTGCATTAATAGTTAATATTTCAGGGCTTGGATAGATTTACAACAAAATTTGTTTATGTGATCTAATTGTGGACATTTAGGTTGTTTCCAGCTTTTCACTATGTAAATAAAGCTACTCTGAACATTCTTATACAGGTGGCTGTATGGTAATATGCATTCTTTTCTCTTGTGTTAGTATCTGGAAGTGGAGTAGCTCAGTGTAGTAATTATCAAGACATTTTCCAGAATATTTATGTAATTTTCTACTACCAACAATATGCATCAGTACCTACTCTCCTACATTCTTACAAACACTTGATATAGTCGCTATTTTAAATGGTATTCTTATTGTTGCAATGTAATAGTTTACTGTAATTTCAATTCGCCACAACATGGATTGGCCTGGAATAACGTAAGGCTCAAGAAGACAAATATGAGATGAAAAACAATGGAGTAAAAAAAAAGTTGATACCAGGGTCTTGGGATGTAGTTCATTGTTAAAGCACTTGTCTAGCTTGTGCAAGGCCTCTCTCCAGTGTCCATCATGGCAGTAAAAAGAGTTTACTTTCATGAAAGTTGAGGGTACAGTGGTATATACTAGAGGCTTTGGAAAGTAGGGGAAAAGAAGACATTGGGGAGAAACTGGCTGATCAAATAGGTACAAAAACACGACTAGATAGACTAGGAAAAATCAGTTCTGGCGTTCAGTGCACTACTAGGGTAAAATATATATAACAATATGAACTATTTAACCTCCAAAATGTAGACAATATTGATTTCTTAACTATGAACAAATAGCAGATAACTGAGGAGATAGATGATAGATTTAGTCTGATTTAAACATCATTCAATGAATGCATATGTTGAAACGTTACATGGCACACATTATTGTGTACAAGTTCATGCTTTTAAATATCAGTTCAAAATTAAATATACACTTCTTCAGTGATCAATAAGATTGGTCATCTTCTCATGTACTGATTTTCTATGTGTTCTTTGACCAAGTATCTAGTTCACTGTTATTTTTAAAATAATTTTTATGTTTTGATTTTTTATTATTTAATTTGAGAGTTCTTTATATGTTGTGGATACATGTACTTTATGTGGATGCAAGTGCTTTATATGGTATGAAAGCATTTTTAAGTGTCTGCTCTCTAAGTTTGTAAGTTGAACTAATCCGCATAATAAATTCAGATTGATATACTGCAACATTTAAGGGTAAATTTAGGTATGTATATAAATAAAAGGTAAAAATAAAATGTAAAAAGAAAACCCTACTCACAGATTTCTTGGATAATTCTCCCAAAAACGCAATTTGCAAAGTATGGATATAGTACATTTCACCAAACAGAAAAGCTTCTTCTTTTTAATTTATAATTTTATTTATTTATTTTAATTTCACTTTGCATTCCAATCCTAGTTCTCCTTCCCCTTCTCCCAAGCCCCCTCACATCACTCCCAGTCCACCCCCATCTACTCCTCCCAATGGGTAAGGGCTCCCATGTGGAGTCAATAAAGCCTGGCTCATTAAGTTGGGGCAGGATCAAAACCCTCCCTCCTGCATTAAAACTGAGCATGGCATCCCCTCACAGGGAATGGGCTCCAACAAGTTAGCTCATGTACCAGGGATAGATCCTGATCCTACTGCCAGGGGCGCCTCAGATAATCCAAGTTTCATAACTGTCTTCCACATGCAGAGAGCCCAGTTGCATTCTATGGAGGCTCTATGGCTGTTGGTCCAGAGTTCATGGGTTTCAACGAGCTTGTTTCAGCTGTCTCTGTAGATTTCCCCTTCATGATCTTGACCTTCCTTGCTTATACAGTCCCTCCTCCCTCTTTTCAACTGGATTCCAGGAGTTCAGCCTGGTGCTTGGTTTTGATTCTCTGCATCTGGTTCCATCAATTATTGGATGATGGTCCTATGATGACAGTTGGGGTATTCACCAATCTGATTACAGGTGAAGGCCAGTTCAGGCACCCTCTGCACTATTGCTAGGAGTCTTAGCTAGGGTCATCCTTGTGGGGTCCTGGGAATTTCCATAGCACCAGTTTTGTCCCTAACTTCATAATGACTCCCTCCATCAAGATATCTCTTACATTGCTCTCCCACTCTGTCCCTCCCCTAACTCGACCATCCCATTCCCTCAAGTTCTAATCCCCCAGACACTTCCCCTTACCCCCCACAGTTTACACAGGAGATCTCATCTAATTCTCCTTCCCAAGACAATCCACGTGTCCCTCTTAGGGTCTTACTTGCTACCTAGCTGATAGAAGAGAAAGTGGGAAGTAGCCTTGAACACATTGGCACAGGAGACCACTTCCTGAATAGAACACCAGTAGCAGAGTCACTGAGAACAACAATCAATAAATGGGGCCTCTTGAAACTGAAAAGCTTCTGTAAGGCAAAGGACATGGTCAATAAGACAAAATGACAGCCTATAGAATAGGAAAAGATCTTCACCAACCCCACATGTGACAGAGGACTGATCTCTAAAATATATAAAGAACTCAAGAAACTAGACACTAAAATACCAAATAATCCAATTTAAAATGGAGTGCAGAGCTAAACTGCGAATTCTCAACAGAAGAATCTCAAATGGCCAAAAGACAATTAAGGGATTGCTCAACATCCTTAATCATCTGGGAAATGCAAATTAAAATAACTCTGAGATACCTGTCAGAATGGCTAAGATCAAAAATACTAAGGACAGCTTATACTGGAGAGGATTTGGAGTCAGGGGAACACTCCTCCACTGCTGGTAGGAATGCAAACTTGTATAGCCACTTTGAAAATCAGTATGGCAGTTTCTCAGAAAACTGGTAATCAATCCACCTCAAGACCCAGTGATACCATTATTGGGCATATACCCAAAGGATGCTCAATCATACCACAAGGACACATGCTCAACTACTTTCATAGCAACATTATTTGTAATAGCCAGAACCTGGAAACAATCTAGATGTACCTCAACTGAAGAATGGATAAAGAAAATGTGGTACATTTACACAATGGACTATTACTCAGATGTAAAAAAAAACAAAAACAATGACATCTTGAAATTTGGAGGCAAATGAATTGAACTAGAAAAAAAATCCTGAGTGAGGTAACTCAGACTCAGAAAGACAAACACAGTATGTACTCACTCATATATGGATATTAGAGGTAAAGCAAAGGATAATCAGATTATAGTCCACAGCTCCAGAAAAGCTTCTTTTGAAGAGAATGAAAAGGAAGGCCATAGAGAGGAGAACATATCTGAAACCTTATGAAATACTTACATCCACATAAAAAACCATGTGTCCTCAATATATAAAGAACTCAAAGCAAAATAATCAAACAGGCAAAGCAACAAAAATAATAATGTAATGCAATGCCCAGATCTAATCATAAAGAAATCTCTAAGAAGCCTCTAAAAAGCAAGTTTAAGAATGTCAATATCATAAAAAAATGAAGATTTGTGGAATGGTCCAGATAAAAGGGTGTTAAAGATATTTGGTGGCAGTACTTGACCCTGTAGCAGGCATGAGGAAACTACAAAGAAAAAATTTTACAACAACAGAATAAGGTGCAATGTGGATACATTCTTGATTAGATTTGAGCAGTGCATTCCAGGCAGGGAGACAGGCTTCCTAGAGTATTAGAATCAAAGGTACATGCCATGTATATGCTCCTCATTAGTAGGGTTAATTTTGATCATCTGGAAAAATAGTTATCTAATTTCTCCATTGTGTGATTGTTATATTTCCCAGCAACTGATAATGAGCAGTCTATGAAAAGATATTTTATTACCTTGTAAATATTCTCTTCATTAAAATTTCCAGCTAGATTTAGCATCCACTTAACATCATTTTATTTTATGCAATCTCAATTACAACGCTTGTAGAATATTACCTTTTCTCTTATTAATTTTATATTAACCGCTTTATTTATTTAGTATTTGTTTGTGTATGCATATGCACTCATTCATGTATATGTGATAGTGCATTGTGTCTGTGTGTGCACACATGCTGTGTGCATTCTACAGTGCACATGTGCAAGTCAGAGGATAACTTGTGGAAATCGGTTCTGTCCTTCTGTTATGTCTGTCTTGAGCATGAAACTTATGTTGCCAGGTTTGGCAGCAAGTGCTTCTGCATATTAAGCTGTGTTGCCTTAACTCTATTACCTCCCTTATGTTTGCCAGTTAGCATTTAGAAATGAATTATAACCTAGCACTTTTCCTTCCCACTTGTTGTTTGTTATTGCTATGATCTTTAGACTTTTCACACAATATTTTGTAATTATTATTTATTTTGATGTCAAAATTCCACAGATTGGTGAGTTGGAGCACCTTCAAGTCAGATCCCATGTTTTCTAAGACTTCATTGCTCATCTGGTACCTTCCTTGCCCTCAGAATTCAGCCAGCTTTTTGTGTCACCCTGGTGGAGAATTTGCTAGACTCTCAGACATAGGGTTGGATTTTATTTTATTTTTAAGTTCAATATTTATTAGCTTGAAAGCCATTACTTTATAAGTTCCAAGTTTAAAAAGATGATTTGGCAATTACTTGGTTGTAGCCAGTGTGTCTGACCGTCCCCTGGCATCTCTCTGTCTTCTCCTTTTCTTTTTCCATTTTTTCAAACCTAAATTCCTCCTCCTATTTACTTTCCTGTCAGGGAAGCTCCACTCATATCTCTTCCCTTGCTATTGGCTGTTCAGCTTTTTATTAAGCCAATCAGGTGCCTTAGGCAGGCAAGGTAAAACAACAACACATCTTTACATAATTAAACAAATCCAACACATCTTTATATAGTTAAACAGATATTCTGCAACATAAACAAATACAACATAACTTTACATAGTTAAACAAATGTAACATATCATTGCATAGTTAAATATTCTGAAAAACATGATGAATGATATTATACAATTGTTTTAAACATAAGAAATATTTTATATGTGTCATGGAATTTCCAGAATAATGGCATTAGACTGAACTGCAAACATACTCTGAGAATGCAGAGCTGCAAGAGCTCTTAATGACACGATGCTTTATCATCCCTGCCCTGTCCCAGATGATGGAAATGAGTCTCAAACAATTAGAGTGTTACCTAAGATCATAGAGTCAACTAATGACTGATTGCTGTTGTCATGGTACTTCCTGCCAGCTACAAATGTTGCTGCACCAAAAATAATATTATAGTATTGGGGTTTTCAGCATACACTAGTTATTTGGTGTAGTAAAGCTTTGTTGTGGTATTTGATACATGCATAGTAATACAGTATTTTTAACTTAAACCTTATTTTTCAGAATTTCATTTATGGGTGCTGTATTTATATAATTTCTGCCCCTCTTTCTGTCCCTTTCAACTTCCCCACTCCTTTTCAAATTCCTGACCTTTTCTTCTTCAATCATTGTTACATACATATGTATACTTTTTGCGTGTGTGCACGTGCGCACACACACACTCACACGCACACAAGCACACACACCTACTGAGTCCATTCAATGTTGCTTGTATGTACATGTATTTAGGACGGACCACTTGGGCTTGGATAAACTTTCAGGGAGCATGTCCCTGGAGAAAACAGATTCTCCCTCACTCAGATGCCATTGATTTTCTGTGACTCTTTACCTAAGTGTAGAGGCATGTCAATTGGTGTCATGATGTAGGTCCTGTTTAGGCAAACCCTTTGTTGAGATTTCATGGATACGGCATCCCTGTCATATCTAGAAGAATTTTTTCCAAGAACTCTTTTATAGGGCTGGTTTGGTGGATATGAATTCTTTTGGCTTATTTATATCATGGAAAGTTAGTCTTTCTCCTTCAATGATGGTAGATAATTTTGCTGAGCAATGTAGTCTGGGTTGGAATCAACTGTTATTAAGGTAGGTTTTTGCTTTATATGTGACTTAGTTTTTTTCTCTCACAGGTTTTAAAATCTTCTTTATTATATATATATATATATGTATATATACATATATATATAGTGTTTTAACTGTAATATGCTGCTGGGAGTTTCTTTTCTGTCTCTTTCTATATGGTATTCTGCATTCTTCTTGTGTCATTGTGGGTAGGGTTTTCTTTAATTTAGGGAAATTATCTTCCATAATTTTATTGAAGATCTGCTCTATGTCAGTGGCCTGGAATTCTTCTTCTATGCCTTCAATTCACAGATATTTGGTCTTTTCAATGTGTCCATAATTCTTCTTGTGGATTTCTTTCATATTCCTTGCTTGATTGGTCCAGTTCCCCTAGCTTATCTTCAAATTCTAATGATTTCCTACCTGATCCGGTCTATAGTTAAGGCTTTGCCCTGTGTTGTATAATTGGATTATTGTGTATTTCAATTCCATCTTAATCTCAACCTTTTTACTGAATTAATTTTAAATCCTGCATTGCATTGTCTTTGTCATTTTATTCATCTCTATGTTGGTGTTCCCTTGGACCTCAGTCAGGAATTTATTCCTGTTCTCTTCACGTTTATTTAGGCGCTTGTTTAACTCCTTGAATTTTTTAATCATGTTTATGATACATTTTTAGTTTTGTTTCCTAGGGTTCATGAAGTTCTTCTTATTAAGGAACATTTCTATTGGACTAGTCAGTTTGGGGACGAGATACTGCCTCGAACTTTTTTTGATACTTTTTGTGCTTTTGTGCTGTGACCTGTGCACGTGGACTCTCGTTGATTGTGTGTCTGATGTGAGATTCTGGCCTACGTTTGCTGAGTGGTCACTTCATTCTGTTTGCTTTGACTTCAAATCAGATATAAAGATTTGGTAGGTCAGTCATAATAGTGTTGGTTTTTTAATGGAGGAACAGGGGGGATTCCAGTTCAGTGGTGATTAAGAAAGTGCATGTGCGTGTGTGTGTGCGCATGTGTGTGTGTGTGTGTGTGTGTGTGTGTGTGTGTGTGTGTGTGTGCGTGCGTGCGTGCGTGTGTGTCTACCAGGGCTGATACAGCTCTGGAAGCTGTGCTGAGTTGAGAATGTATGAGGAACAGGTAAGGATCTGTGTGCTTGCCAGTTTGGTTTGTGGAAGCTGAATTAATTCTGTATGGTGGTTTGAATAGGAATGCCCCCATATAGGTTCATATATTTGAAAGCTTAGGGTGTGGCAATATCAGAAAGGATTAGGAGTCACCTTGTTGGAGGAAGTGTGTCATTTAGGGTGGGTTTTGAGGTTTCAAAAGCCCAACCCAAGCCCAGTGACTATCTCTGCTGCCTGTGGATCCAGATAGAACTTTCAGCTCCTTCTCCAGAACCATGTCTGCCTACAAGTCACTATGCTCCCTGCCGTGATAATGGCCCTCTGAAATGGAGCAATCCCCAATTAAACACTTCCTTTTATCAGATTTGTCATGGTCATGGTGTCTCTTCACAGCAGTAGAACACTAACTAGTCAGTCTGGGAGTGTGGAGACAACATGGGTGGGTGAGGTTTTGGAGCACTCACCTGGTATACGGGTTGTTGAATCCAAACTAGGCCTTCTTAGAGTATAGAGACATTATAGCAGTGAGTGGGGGTATGGGTCACTTACCATCTGGGCTGCTGCAACAGCTGCTTGTAGAGACAGGTCAAAGTATGTGGTTATGGCATGGGTAATTGGGGATCTTAATAGTGTATTTTTTCATTAAAGTACACAAATAAGAAAAATCTCAATAAAGCACATTGAAAAGTAAATGCATTACTTAGTCAACTACACACTTTGTTCTAGCTTGAGTAGCTATTCACCAAGGCATGTGCATGGAACAAAACTTCCTTATTGATGATTTTTAAAGAGAAGGACAAGTATTCTCCAGCTTTTCAGCCTTAAGTTCAGAACCAGAATTTTAATTAGCTAAGCTCCAAAGCAATTTGTCAACGACTTTAGCTTTCATGTGTCAAACAAAGTTGAAGAAATTCATCGAGCCTGAGCACTCTTGGCCAGCATCAACATGTGAAGTGATAATAATTAGCATTTGATGTGGGACCTCGTGTCTACATTCTCATCCCCATAAATGGCTTCCTGCTGTTCACCTCTGCAATATGAGGGTTTGTCTCATAGGCCTTCTTGAAATGACTGCTCCTATTGGCTGAGATAGAAACAGCAGGGTTGGAGAAATGAAAAATGGATTTACTGCATTTGACTGAAGCAGATGTCTGCAACTGGTAGGATGCCTACAAGGGCATAGTTATACTGGGCTGCACTGTTCACTTGTGGAATGGGAAATATAAGCCCGTGGAAGTTCCTAAATTGGAGGTGTTTAGCATAGGTCATTTAATCTGTTCTCGGTGTTACTCAGTGAAATTTATTTGGAGTCTGAGGTTAGTCTACACAGCGTTTCTCCTAAATTGTGGATCACAACATTCTTTGAGCATGGGAAGATGGTGATTTGGGGGTTATAAGATGTCCTAAAGTAGTTATATGCTACATAAATATTTTCTGGCCACTGAATAGATAATATAAGATCTTACACATGTACACTCCTACTTTTTAAAAGTATCTATATATTAGCATTGAAAACAGTTGTTATTGTAGCTTCTGTCATATGTACATTTTTATACAATATGTAGCTCAGTGTAAGATGCCTTAATGGAAGAGCCACAACTTTTCTCATGTTCATGCTCCCAGAAGCTCAGGGTCAACCACTGTTTTTTTTTGTAAAGAAAAGTCTCTAACTCAGAAACACATTTCTAGATAATTTCACACAATCCTCTTCCACCTCTGAAATAGGAAATAAATTGTTCAGCGCTCTTCAAGATCAGGAAGAAAGAATAAATTAGAGCTCTGCAAAGCGCAATGGCATAATTAAAGAAGAGGTGGATTTAAAAGAAAATTGACAAGGGCATGAGCCTAAATAAGCATTGGTAGGGGGATAAACAAGAAAGGGGTGATAGATAGCATAATGATTACCTAGGAGGAATCAATACAAAGAACACAGAAGTATTCATTTGCTGCCCACAGGCTTTACATAGGCTAGCTAGGATTAAGAGAGAGAGAGAGACAGAGAGACAGAGAGACAGAGAGACAGAGACAGAGACAGAGAGCATGAAGCTTGCATTTACCATGAGTACTTCTTACTACATAGTGATCACAACACAGTGAAATTTAGAAAAGGCAAGAAATAAATAAATCCATTGTGCATTCATATTGTAAAGAGATGCCATGGACAAGCTGTGGATACAGTGAGAGGGGGAAACACTTAAAGGTGGAGTTAATCCAATACTTTGTAGGTTGTATGAAGAATAATGTAGAGCAACTAACACAACCTCATACATGACAGAGCTCAAGGTTATCATAAGCTTAAAGTATGTATGGCTTCTTGTAATAAAACACACAAAGAACAAAAATTACTGTCTTTGGGAAGTTTTTTGAGATGGGGTCTCATTCTATAGTTCAGGCTTTCTTGGAACTGCAGAATCCCAGATAGTTTTACATTCATGGACTCCCCCTGCCTCTGCCTCTAAGTGCTAGGATTATAGGAAGCAACGCCACAACTGGCTCCATTTAAATAATTGTTTACAGTAAATTAATGTTGCCTTGTCGGAACAAAAAAGACTCCAGATGATTTTATCCTGTAAAAATCTCTGCAATTGACTTTGCATCTCCTTTGCCCCTAGGGGGCAACTCCTTCATATTCTGTTTCTATGAATCTAGGTGCTTCAGGTAATCCTTATGAGTTAAATCATTCATTTTTTTGGGTAACTGGCTTATTGAACTTAATGTCCTCAAGGTTTGTCTTCACAGTAGTGTGTAACAGGTTTCTCTTTCTTCTTAGGGTCAAATAATATTCCATTGATGTTGGGGAAGTCCTGTTATTTGCCTGTGCATTTGTCAATAAAGTACTGTCTGGCCAATAGAAAACCTAGATAGGAGGGACTAGGAGTCGAGGAGGATTCTGGGAAGGGGAAACACAAGAGAGTCAACATGTGACGCCATGGGGGTAGGACGCCGGGAACTATTCTCCGGTAAGAAACATACTTAGATTAACAATTATGGGGTAATTACTTAAGGCAGAGCTAGCCAGTAAGAGACAAACAAGGCCAACAGCTTCATAATTAATATAGCGTCTTGTGTGTTATTTGGGGTCTACAAAGCGGCAGAGCCCAGGCAACTGGCGGGGATAAAGCGAAGCGGCTCAAAGAAAAAGCTTCTCTTAACACATTGATTGTATTTGCCACATTTTCTTTTAATTGGCAGATGTCAGGTTGATCCTACCCCTTGGCTATTATGAATAGTGTTTGCCAAAGGGTTTTTTAATGTTGATTTTAAACCTAGAGCACAATACATTTATACAAGCACATATATCATTTATATATTGTTTCTTCCAAACCTAATGTATAGAAGAGCAAGAGTACCAACTTGCCTCTTGGCAAGCTAGCATTAAGACAGCTCAACACCAACAAGTACACAAAATACACAAAGCAAAATGAACTGTGATATTTTAATATCCTATCCCAGTACAGCAGTGAACCATCTGTTCATTTGTTAAACTGGTGTCTTAAGGCTAGGCCCTACCTTGTAAAGAAGAGAGGATTAAACTCAAACATTTCACTTTTAAACCGTAAAATTTCTGGAAATTCTTTATTATAGAACAGCAGCATAAGATATCCTAGATAGAACAAAGGTTATTTGGCACTTATTTTCTTCTACAACAGTGCTTGTCAGGCTTAGCCATTCAGAATCCTGCAAATGCTATAAAGATACATACACATGAGTTCCTGATTTGCATGTCCAGGAGCTCCATTGGAAACTCCCAGCTTGGGACACTCTACCTCAGTCTGATCCTCATGCTCTTACTAGAATGGATCATGTGAGTCACCAAGAACTCCTCTTCGCCTATCCTGCTGTTTTGAATCATTCCAGGAAGTCTCTATTTTCTTCCAGATCCTTGGTGTCATAATTCTCTCTCATTGTAGCTCCAAGATATCTCTGCTTCTTCTTCCTGGACAATACTATATACTCTGGGTTTCACTGTCTGAACCTACTGCCCACTGTTCTGCAGGGTCGTCCTTGAGTGGTCATTTTACTGTTTTTACACAGTGTCCAGTGTTCTTTCTATTGGAGGTTATATTGGGAAATTAATCAAAGCACTAAATTATTCAGTGGGATATGCCAATAAGTCACTTCTCTGCTTCCTAATGACATGGTCCTTTTGTCAGATGCTTCCACTGATCATGCCTTTGTCTTTAACTCTCCCCACCACACACCATTTCTGTTGCCTCATCTGGGAAATCCATCCTAGCACAGACAAAAAGGGGAGGGAGAGAGAGATTTAATATCTCTCTCGTTATGCTTTAAATAATCAAATCCCTGGCCTACTCTCATCCATACCCAGATACAGATGTTTTCTAAATTGTCATGAGTTTGTCATCTCTTCCCCCACCCCAAATGTTCCCAAACTAACACAACATTAAATGAGAAAATGCCTCTCCATAAAATTTGCTTATTTTACTATTTGTCTCCTTCCACATAACATCCCTCTCATCATCTGTAATGTGCAATCAATCATATACCCCCGGGAAGGTTGTTCATTGGTCATTTACATGATTAAAGAATGGAGGAAATGAGATACTTCAAGGAATAGAGGTGTTTTAATAAATTCCAATTTGAATCTCTATTCACTACCTACCCCCTACTGACATAACATAGCAACTTTTGCTACTTTCACCCTTTCTCTGAAAGGAAGTTTCATATTTTTCCTATGCAATGGAGGTTTTTACTTATTAAGGATGCCAGGAATATGCCAAACCATGCAACCCAATGGGAATCCCTATTCTGGTTGAAATAGGAAGATCACCATGGATACATCTCTGCTTCACTGCATGATCAACAACAGCTGTTGAGCCAAGCATGGGAGGCTCCTCAGAGTGCTCATCACACAAATTACATTAGGTAAACCATAAATGCCACATATCCCTTAGTGTCATAAGAATCAGACATCTCCCAGTCCAGCAGCTTTGCTTGAAACAAAGTGCTCAATAGTTGCACATGCTCTCATACCTATTCAAAATTCCTTACTATTAGTGATTACCTTACTACCCAGTAGATGAATGGAGTACATTTGTAATGTGCTTTTCCCCAGCAATTCAGCCCACGTCCTGAGGTCAACAGGTGCATAAAACCAGAAGAAAACTGACAGCACTTGCTTTCACAGTGATGTGTGCATGCACACACAAATCTATATGATACATACATATGTACATGCATACACACATATATGCATATAACTGACACAAATATATGACTTCTGGAAATATATGCTGAGCTTTTCAAGAATTCCATACCCCTGTGCTCTGCGATGTGTTTTGAACCACTTGCTTTCCAAAGGACCAAGGCTCTTTGTAGAATCTGAAGTGACCTGCTAGTCTACAAAGCAGTAGAAGAATTGATGTATGCCTTGCAATTTTAGAAGCTGTTTGTATCCTATGCACAAGGAGTTCCAGATTCAGTTTGCCTATTTTGTAGGCTGACCACTTCTGCCATGCTTTGAACAGCCCAAGTTCTCTTCTAAGCACATATTTTTGAGTGATAATGAGAAGCAGGTCGCCATTGTCACAGTCAATGTGTCATGACCAGTCTGTGTAGGACTTCAGTTGGATCCAGTCAACTTGCCTGGTTCAAACCTGAGAGGCTGAATGTGGATTGAGAAACACCAGGTAAAGATGCTTAAGAAAAATACAGCGACACAGGATAGAGTCAGGAGGGCAGCCCAGTGAATACTCAATGCCCCAGGTTTATTCTTCAACATTCTTAAGTACCCCAACCAAAAGGGGGCCATGAAAAAAGATTTCTTTATCATGTATAGGGAAGAAATAGACTTTCTTTCCTTAATCCTCCAAACATTTGGTTAACCACACCTTGGACTAAATTTCTCATTATCTGACCTTGAAGGTCAAGAATAGCCACATATCAAACCAAGTCTGTTGTTATCTAGGTAAGACATTCCCGACCAAGACCAAACATCCAACAGTGGCCATGCCTTAGACCTTCTGGTGATATGACTTTAACCTTGGAAAAGTAAGGATAGTTTTGAACTCTCTGCCTTTGAACCAAAATGAAGCAGAACCATCTTTATGGGCCCGACACACCAGGAACAAGAATTGCTGGGGCTCACCTCAGCAATGCCAAATGACTGAGACTACTACAGAAGCAGCAAGACCAGCTCTTAGCAGCCTACAGAGTCTTATCCAAGACTTGTAACACGGATATACTTGGTTCTTTGCTGTGAAGAGAAAGAAAAATTTTGCTGTGACAAAAGCAATGCAAAGAAGGAAGAGTTTATTTTGACTCACATATCACCTTGGTGGTAAAAGAATGGGAAGCAACTGGTCATATGGCATGTGCATTCAGAAAACACAGAGCAATAAATTCTTGTGCTGAGCTCATTTTTCTGCATTTTGTTTAGTACTGGACTTCATAAATGGTTCATGGAATGGTAACACTCACATTTAGAGTGGGTCTTCCCACTTTAGTTAACATGATCTAGAAACAACCCCAACACATAGACTGAGGTTTGTTTCCTATATTATTCTGGATTTTGTCAAGTTGTCAATCAATATTAACCATCATACCCCTTACATGCACGCACGCACACACACATGCACACACGCATGCATGCACTCTCTCTCTCTCTCTCTCTCTCTCTGTGTGTGTGTGTGTGTGTGTGTGTGTGTGTGTGTGTGTGTGTGTGTGTTTTCCCATAGTGATCCTATGGAAGGCCTTCCTGGAAAACACCGTTGCATAACTTAAGCTAACTTGAAGCAAAACTCTCATGATAACCTTCTATACCTATAGTTTTGTAGTAAGCACTTTTCTAAGGAAAACCAAGTAAGAAAATCATTGGAATATTTGAGATATCTGGTGGATCAATATTTTTTGCACAGCAGAAAGATCAGGGAATAAACAGAATGGAATTCTAAGCAAACAAGCCTATGAATGGAAAGGTGAATGAAGAAAACATATTAAAGGGAAATAAAGAACACAACTTTTTCTCTATAAACAAAGCAATCTGTCTTTTCCAAATGGGTTTATCAATGCTAATACACACCTGAGATACAAGAGACCTAATGAGAGAAACAACATATCCTGAAAAAGTCTGATCTATTATATGAAAACTTTTGCACATCCTCATTCTAATTACTGAGTGACTAAGGAAAATAAACTAGAAGTTCTAGGCTGTAACAAAAGAAATTAAACTGTTTTTGGAGATGAAATTGCCATGAGAAGAAAGTTGCTGGGCTAAAAGTTTGAGAAGTAAATATTGCATTTTTCTCCAATGTGTGGAATTTACATTTCAGTAAACATGACATAAGAGAACTGACACTCTCGGGGAGGAAGATAAGGGAAGATTATGGGGTGGCAAATATGATAAAAGTACAATGATATGCACATGCAAACTGTCATAATGAAACCCATTTTAACAATGACTTTAAAAGTTTATAATAAAAGGAATAAAACCTAAGAAGTAGCTCTATTCCTCAAGATAAAACAAACAAAATCCCCTCAGAATCTTCAACAAATAAATGGTTGCACATGTTCCTTGATTACAAAAACAGAGAAAACAGATATATGTTCTGTTATCAAATGGTTCATACAAATATTACAAGGAAGAGAAGCCCTCAAGTCAGTAAACATATACTGGATGAGATTTTTTTCACCAAAGCTCAATGTACACCCCCAAGGACATGCTAGCCAGGTAAACAAGAGGATCAAAATATCTGAAAGGAAGCAAGTCATAGATGACTCTTACAATACTAAAACTAGCATGCTGCTCTCTTTCAAGGTACAACATAAGAGAATTTAGGGAAAGAGTGGGAGAGGACAGAGGTACTAAAAGTCCTGATCATCGCAACATGCCAAAAATCACTAGACCCTACATTCCAAAGAAAGAAGGCATTTTATTGACAGTACTCTTCCCTCACCTTGAGATTCTCCAAAGAGAGGAACCGGGGTGGCTTGCTGATTGTGAGGCCTGTGTAGTCAGATGGTGTATCTCACTCTCAAGGGTCTTGCACTTGGTTTAATGATCTGTTGTTACTGTATTGAAATCCTTAAGAAATGTTTCAGTAAAAGACTCTTCGTTGTGTTTTCATCTTGTTACTAGGCCCTACAAATTAGGTGACCAATTCTGGCTAGAAAACCCATACTTGAGAAAATTTTTAGAACAGGGGGGAAAGAAGTAAATCATAAATACATAACCCAATTTTTAAAAAATCACATAGAGGTAGCCACAATTTCTATGTTCTAATTTCTGTACTGCTTCTTATGACTACTGGCCCAGGCATTAAAACAGTCATCTCACATATAGGATGCTATTCTAATGCTTTTTATTCCCACAGTGTCAGGAGCTTTTTATTTCTTTAATGAAGATTCTTTTTCATGACTCACATTTCAAAATCCCATTTCTAGTATTTGGGGAACTGAAAATGGGTTCACAACCAAAAACCTATCATTTCTTTCCTTGCATAGATATTTGGGGATTTAGACTCCACACTGGGAATGGAAATGATTGAAGCCATTGTAGGACAATCAAAGGAAATACCTGATGTGTTTGTGTTAGGAGAAATACACAGCAAATTGTCCTTTCAGTCACTGTTGAATTATAAGTAGTTTAAGCATTGGTTTATTGCTTCAGGGATCTCAAAAGCAAGAGGTGCTGCCATTCTAATTGCTTCAAAATTCCCATTTGTTGTCCAAGTGCTTGAAAGAAAGCCTGATAAGTAATTTTATCTTGGCTAAAGCAATCAGTTAACAAAGTCATTAACAAGATGCTGTGCACAAGTGAAAGGAATTTTATAGCCCAGTTTTTTGAAAAGTTGCATAAAATTTGTCAAAAGGTGATGAATCATTAACAAACTCTTATTTTTTAGATTTATCTTATTTAAATGTATATATGTGTGCTCCATGCATCTAGTGCCCTCAGAGGCCAGAAGAGAGCATCAGATTCCCTTGGAACTGGAGTTAATGGATGGTTGTGAGCTACCATGTGGGTGCTGGGAACCAAACTCACTGATCATTTATCCAACTTTTCTATTTCCAGCATTCCCTCAGTTTTTTTATTGTTTCTATTTCAGTTTTCAGGTATTGAACTGTTTGAATTGTTTCCTTCATCTGTCTTTTATTGGCTTTCCTTGATTTCCTTAAGAGGTTGTTAATTTCTTGTATTTTTGGATTGTGTTTTTTTCCATTTCTTTAAGGGATTTTCTCATATCCTCTTTGAGGACCTCTATCATTTTCATGAAGTTGTTTTTAAGGTCATTATCTTCTGCTTCGTCTGCATTGGGATGTTCACTTCTTGCTGGTGTAGAATCCCTAGACTCTGGTGGTGTCACATAAGTCTTTCTGTTGTTGGATATGTTCTTATACTGTCATCTTCCCATCCCTCTTCCAGTGGGTACAGGTAGGGTCTATCCCTCTCCTGGTGGGTATGGGTTCAAGGATCTATTCTCTCCTCTCTCCCAAAAGGTGTAGGGGCAAGACAAGAATGGTGGCTGATACTGGTTGCTTTTTTCTGCTTCCAGGACCTTTTGGGGGATTCGGTGGAAGGAAGGGTACAGCCCCACATGTCAGGGCACTCGAAGAGGGAAAGGTTGAGAACCACTACTCTAGTTTTAATATGGATCATCCCCCAATTTATTAATGAGTAAAGTCTCCAAAGTCACATATTAATGGTATGAGCAGAGTACAAACCTATTTTTCCCATATTTATAGATGTAGATTCTTTTTAAAAGTCATTTATATTAATTAGGACCATTGGAGTGGAGACCACGTAATTTGGTACTGTTTTACAAGAAGGAGAGAGGCCACACACACAGGCACATGCTCACTCTCTCTTCTCTAACAATGCTTTTAGAGATATGTGAGCCCTACATTTTTCTGACTTCAAAACAAGAAGACAAAATAAATCTGTATTCTTCACAAAAAAATTGCCTCAGGTATTTTTTTACAGTAACAAAAAGGTGAGTAAATACAAGGTATATTTTATATGCAACAGGTATTGATGCTGCAACGATAAACGGCACACTTTTTTTTTTTTTTTTGGTTTTTACGAGACAGGGTTTCTCTGTATTGTTTTGGAGGCTATCGGTCCAGCCCGGCCTCGAACTCACAGAGATCTGCCTGCCTCTGCCTCCCGAGTGCTGGGATTAAAGGCGTGCGCCACCACTGCCCGGCGGCACACTTACTTAAAGTAAAAATAAGTATTTATTGTAGAAACTACTCACAAGAAACAAACAAGTAACCCAGATGAGCCAAGTAGTTTTCTGCCACCGAACTGGAAGCCAGAAAGCCGGAAAAAGAGAGCTAGACTTCCGCTGTTCAGTCTTTTATACCTTCCTTCGTAACACCCCTAGCCATGCCCAAAAGTGGGCCTGGCTAATGACGTAGTTCACTGCCTATGTACGTATATGTCTTTATGTCCGTCCGTATACGTCTTTAGTCATGCCTAAAGTGGGTGTGGTTAGTGGTGCGGTAAACCGCCCTTTTATTACCTCATCTGTGTGCACCTCTAGTAAGTCACATGGTTAATGGTGGAACACTGTTTCCTTCTACAAGGTATATTACAAGGTAGCTAAATTTGGCAGCCATAGAAAGTTATACCAGATTTTGTCATATATAAAGAATTATTTAATTGAATGATGTAACCAATTTCTTACCTGAAAGTCAAAGCCTTCTATGATTTAATTCTACCCACGTTTCTACAGTTATTTCATCGAACTCTATTTTACATGCTTTCTGACTCAGTTATTGATTGAACACAAAGAGCAGTCAGAACCATTGTTAGCTATCTTGAGATATCATATATATTGGAGGTTGAACAGCATAAACAAAATGAACTTTTTTTCACAACTTTGGAGAGTAGAAGTTCTAAGATAAAGGCACCAGACCATTTTCCCCAGTGATTGGCATCTTTCTGGATCGAGGATAGCTACCTACTCACTATGTTCTCACATTGATGCAAGATTTGGAGAGGGTAGAGAAGTAGGAATCCATATCGCTGGTGTCTCTTCTTATAAAGACATTAATACCATTAGAATCAACCTCCCATCCACATGTTGCCATCTAACATGAACTATTTCTCAGAGGTCCTGCTTCTAAATAACATTTGGGGGTGGGGAAGCCTTTGATATATGAATTTTTGTGGCAACACAATTCAGTCTATAGTACATCTCTATCAGGTTAAAATTGAATACACCCTTTCTGATTAATCACTAGTGAATCTAAGCAGTCCAAGATAGTTGATTATTTGCCTAATCAAACTTTGTTATTAGGTATTTGAGAGTTATTCAAATTAGGTAACACAAAGAGAAAAACACATATAAGTACACATGATTGAAGAAATTATTTTATCCAACAAACATTTACTAAAACTGGGCTAGGTCCTGGTGCTGTAAGATAAATACCATTCCCATCCTTCAGAAATCTTCAGTATTGAATAACATGATCTCTGCTAACTGTAGACCAGGTAATTTCATCTTGTGGTTATATGTGTTGAAAAGTCTGCATTCATTGTAAACATTGTCTTATCTAAAATTAACCCTATATGCCACTGTATCTTATGATTTCCTACATAACAGAAATGATTCTTAGTGGTATGTACTTTTAATCACTGCACTGTTTCTCCAGCCACCAAATCTGTTGTCTATTGAATATTGTGTTTACTATATTTTAATTAAAACATAATTACATCATTACCCACCATTTCCTCTCCTCCCTCCAACCCTTCTCATATCCCCTCTCTCCAATCTTCCCCATGACCTCACCCTCATTTTCCTTTCATATTAGTGGCCTCTTTTTCTTTGATTATTATTGTTACATGTAGATATGTGAATATGAGTGCATAAAAATGTGTAAATGTGATCTACCCAGTAGATATTTTGTTGTTTGTGTGTATATGATTCCAAAGCCAACCACTTTGTGCTGGATAACAAATTAAGAAGCTCATTCCCAGGAGACTCTAATTCTACCTCTGTTAGCAGTCATTAGTTGCCTATAGTTCTTTATCTAGGGGTAGGACCCTATGTACCACAAATTAACAAACACCCAGAGACTAATATTAGGATCACCCAGAGACTAATATTAGGATTCAAGCTTCAAGCTGAAGATCAGAGAAGCAAAGCAGCCAAGCCAGTAGATCTTACCTCTATCAAGCTGAAATGTCAATCCTGTCTCCACAAATCCTCAGAGACAAAAACTCTCAGTTCCTGTATCCTTCTCCTTATATTCCTTTCTCCACCAGCCATATCCTCCTATCTTCACCTCCCTAGTGCTGGGATTAAAGGCATGAGCTCTGTTACTCTTCACTCATTAAAGGTGTGTGTCACCACTGCCTAGCTTCTATGGCTAACTAGTTTGGCTGGCTTTGCTTTCTGATACTTCAAACAATTTTTATTTAGTCATAAATTATATATTACCACAACCTTATATGATTTTTTCTCCTTCTACATTATCATGTCTATTTATATTGTGAGTGTTCCAGTTATGTTTAGGCAGCTATATCTATGAGACACAGTGTTCTGACTAGTTTTATGTCAACTTGACTTAAGTTGTTTCATTTTGTTTTTTGTTTTGTTTTGAGACAGGGTTTCTCTGAGTAGCCTTGACTCTCCTAGAACTCACTCTGTAGCCCAACCTGGCCTCAAACTTGCAGAGATTCACCTGATTCTGCCTCCTAAGAGATAGTATTAAATATATGTGAAACTACTGGCCTGCATTTTGGGGGAATTTCATGGGACCCCCTTTTGCCCACAATTCAATTGAATGCAACCCAGTCCCTCTATTGAAGGCCTCAATTGGTGAAAAGAAATGGCCAGTAGGGATTCCTTCTCCCCCATTATTAAAAGACCTAATTAAGATTGCCTTCATATATTTTAAATTGTTTCCATTGCACTAGATTTATTTTACCATCCCTCAAATGCCCCCTCGATTCCAGCTGTCTCTTCCCAAATTCCTTCCATCAACCCTATCTCCTCTCCCCCTCCCCCACCTCACCTCCTGTTCTGCTCCCCACCCCCGCATACCACACCCAGTATACCTGTAAAATCAATTATATGTCTGCCTCCCAGGGAGATCCATGTGCCATGTGCCCACTTCCCCAGTCCCTTCCTCTATACCTAACTTCTCTGGGTTTATGTACTTTTTAGGTTGTAACCTTTAATTCTATTGATGCTACCACCTTACAAGGTGGAAATGGATGGTGTAGACAATACCATGGACATCACAATAGGAAACAGTTCCAAATTTCCTAAGTGGACTCAGTCTAATCAAAAAAGTCCTCACATACAAAGACTATCTCTAGTTGTCACAAAGGACATTAAGTAGAAAGGAAAATAAGAGATTTCAAGGGGAAGAAGAATTACATATGCCATACACAAGGAAGTGATAGATAAGGGGCCCTTCAGATAATATCAGCCGGGAATGGGATAGGCTCAGATAAATGAAACATGGAAAACTTTCTGGAATAACTGGCCTTTGACATGAGCTTTAGAATTGAAGGTTGCAGAGATGAGAGGCTTGTTCATTTCAAAGGAAAAAAGTGAGGAAAGGAACATGAACCATAGCAAGACATGTGGAAAGAAGTATTTGGCAAATGTTCAAGTCACCATTAGTTGTAGGAAGTAAGGCTGGAAAACTAAACTAGTACCAGATCATAAGAGCTTCAAATTTCTGAAGGAATTGTTTATGTGCCTTATTCCAAAGGTCTTAAAATTTCATGGAAACTTTCTGAACTAGGAAATGATGTAACTGAATCTACACTTAGACTCCTCACCCGACATCATTCTGATGGATCTGTCTGTATATTAGAAAGGCATTATCCATTTTATTATTAGATGTTCTATGGCTTGAACATCTGTGTCATCCCCGAACGCATGTGTTGAAATCCAGTCTCCATCAGGGGGCCTTTTGAAGGAACCTATTGTGGGGAAGTGATTAGATGATAAAGGCGGAGTGCCGGTGTATGAGAGACTTCCCCTCAAAAAGGGGCTGTAAGGTCTGTCTTGATTCTCCTCCTGCCAGGAAATACAGCAAGAAAGATGGCATAAAATGAGGAGCTCAGCAGACATTCATTGTGTTAGCGACTTTATCTTCTTCTTCTTCTTCTTCTTCTTCTTCTTCTTCTTCTTCTTCTTCTTCTTCTTCTTCTTCTTCTTCTTCTTCTTCTTCTTTGGTTTTTTCGAGACAGGGTTTCTCTGTATTGTTTTGGAGCCTGTCCTGGAACTTGCTCGGTAGACCAGGTTTGGTCTCGAACTCACAGAGATCACCTGCCTCTGCCTCCTGAGTGCTGGGATTAAAGGCGAGCGCCACCAATGCCCAGCCTATCTTGAACTTCTTAACTTCCAGAATTATGAGAAATAAATTCATGGTTTAGATAAGATACCCAGTCTATGGCATTTTTAATAGCAGGTCAAATTGACTGAAATGAACATTGGGGAGGATAAATTATTTCTTGAGCTAAAAATATGGA
The DNA here is from genome assembly GCF_017639785.1 of Mesocricetus auratus. NCBI lineage: Eukaryota > Metazoa > Chordata > Mammalia > Rodentia > Cricetidae > Mesocricetus > Mesocricetus auratus. The sequence continues at coordinate 99,997,539 of NW_024429188.1, read as the reverse complement.
TTAGGAAATACTTTGAACTGAATATGGATAAAATACAACATATCAAAATTTTGCAGAATGTCACTAAATAAATATAAAGTGGAATATCTGCTAAAACGCTAAAACAAATGGTGGGGATAGGGACTGGGAGGAGTGTAGGGATTTAATATATGAGAGAAGACTAAATTATATATATATATATATATACTCCCCAGGGAGGCTGTGGCATTCCATGGGGGTTCTTCAAAGTCTGTCATATCATCCTGGGCAGGGCCTAGGCCCTTCCCGATGTGTCCAGGCTGAGAGAGCATCCCTCCATGTAGAATGGGTTCCCCAAGTCCATTTGTACACCAGTAATAAATACTGATCTACTATCCAAGGCCCCATAGATTGCTGAAGCCTCCTCACTGACATCCACGGTCAAGGGGTCTGGATCAGTCCCTTGCTGGCCTTTCAGTCACCAGTCTGGTGTCCATGAGCTCCCCCTTGTTCAGGTCAGCTGCCTCTGTGGGTTTCACCAGCTGGGTCTTGACTCCTCTGCTCATCACTCCTAACTCTTTGCAACTGGGTTCCAGGAGTTCAGTTCAGTGTTGAGCTTTGGGTGTCTACCTCTACTTCCATCAACCACTAGATGAAGGCTCTAGGATGGCATATAAGGTAGTCATCAATCTCATTATTGGGGGGGCATTTAAGGTAGCATCTCTACTATTGCTTAGATTGCCAGTTGATGTCATCCTTGTAGATGTCTGAAAATCTCTCTAGTGCCAGACCTCTACACAAACCTATAATGACCGCCTCTATTATGGTATCTCTCATCCCGCTCTCCTCTATTCTTCCCCCTACTCAACCCTCCTACTACCCCATGTTCTCCTCTCCCCTCCTCTTCTCCCCCTCTCTTTCTCCTAGCTCCCTCTTCCTTCCTTCCTCCCATGCTCCCAATCTCCTCAGGAGCTCCTGCCCCATTCCTCTTCTGTGAGGTAGCATGCATATCTCTCTTAGTGTCCTCCCTGTTTCCCAGACTATCTGTCTGTGGGATTGTAGGCTGGCAATCCCCTGCTCCATGTCTAAAATCCATATATGAGTGAGTATATACCATGTTTCTCTTTTTGTAACTGGGTTACCTTGTTCAGGATGGTTTCTTCTAGTGTCATCCATTTGCCTGCAAATTTCAAGTTTCCATTGTTTTTTCCAATACTCTATTGTGTATATGTACATGTTCTCTATTCACTCTTCAGTTGAGGGTCATCTAGGTTGCTTCCAGGTTCTAGCTATTACAAACAACACTGACATGAACATAGTTGAACAGATGTCCTTATTGTATGAATGTGCATCTTTTGGGTATATACCTTAGAGTGGAATTGCTGGATCTTGTGGTAGACTGATTTCCTTTTCCCTGAGGAATCTTCATACTGATCTCCAAAGTGACTGTACAAGTTAGCATTCCCACCACATCCTCTCCAGCATAAACTGTCATTTGTGTTTTTGATTTTAGCCATTCTGACAGGAGTGAGATGGTATCTCAGAGTTGTTTTGATTTGCATTTCCCTAATGGCTAAGGATGATGAGTGAGTTCTCAACTGCCTCTCAGCCATTCTAGAATCCTCTATTGAGAATTCTCTATTTAGTTCTATGCCCCATTTTTTAATTGGATCATTTGGTGTTTTGGAGACTAGCTTCTTGAGTTCTTTGTAAATTTTGGAGATCAGCCCTCTGTTATATGTGGGGTTGGTAAATATCTTTTCCCATTCTGTGGGCTGCGATTTTGTCTTGATGACTGTGACCTTTGCCTTACAGAAGCTTCTCAGTTCCAGGAGGTCCCATTTATTAATTGTTGATCTCAGTGTCTGTGCTACTGATGTTATGCTCAGGAAGCAGTCTCCTGTACCAATTTGTTCAAGGGTACTTCCCACTGTCTCTTCTAAGAGTTTCAGTGTGGCTGGATTTATGTTGAGGTCTTTGATCCATTTGGACTTAAGCTTTGTGCATGGCGATAGACATGGATCTATCTTCAGTCTCCTACATGCCAGCATCCAGTTATGCCAGCACCATTTGTTGAAGATGCTTTCTTTTTTCCATTGTATAGTTTTAGTTTCTTTGTCAAAGATCAGATGTTTATAGGTATGTGGTTTAATATCAGGGTCTTCAATGCAATTCCATTGGTTTACCTGTCTATTTTTGTGCCAATACCAAGCTGTTTTTGTTATTATAGCAATATAGTAGAGCTTGATTTCAGGGATGGTGATGCCTCCTGAAGTTTCTTTATTGTCTTGTTTACTAAGTTGATCCAACCTATCTAAGAACATGGGAGACCTTTCCATTTTCTGGTATCTTCTTTAATTTCTTTCTTTAAAAACTCAAAGTTCTTGTCATACAGGTCTTTCACCTGTTTGGTTAGAGTTACCCCCAAGATATTTTATTTTTAAACCTGGTTCTTTAGGAAGAAAATAAAACTGGAGAATCTTTAGCCAAAACTAGATGGACAAGAAAGGAGGAAAAACTTGCTTGTGAAAGCAGATGACATGTGACTCACAGGTAGTGTACTTGCCTAGCATATCTGAGACACTTAACGTATATTAATACTAGGAACAAGATAGATGACATTATCATAGATACTACCCATATCAGAAGGAGAAATAAGGGAAATGTGAGCTGTTTTAGATTATGCCAAGTATTAAGCTAATTTATTTAATAGACTTAGATCTCTTGATGAAATCAACCAATTTCTTAAAAGACGAAAATCCATCAAAAGCTCATTCAAAGTAAATCATAATCTTAATAGCTCTGTGTCTATTAAATAAATTGAACTTGCAGTTTACAACCTTTCAACAAGAACTGTAGGCCTAGATGCTGCCACTAATGAATTTTGTCAAAGATTTTAGCAAGGAATATACCAAGTTTATGTAAACTCCTCCACAATCTTGAAATTGAAAGCACATCTCAACTTATTCAAAAAGACCAGCATTACCCTCCAATCAGACAGCTCTCAAAAACAAAACATATCACTACTAAGTACTCAGAAAAGTGTTCAACATCGTTAGCCATAAGGGCAATGTAAATTAAAACTACTTTGAAATTCCATCTCACACCACACTGAGGAGCACATTTGAAGCTATCTAGTGAAATGTGTTGAAACCCTGTGTCAAACAAACACCTAATAACAGCATGTGGCACAAATCATAAACAACAGATAAACCAGCACTCACAGCACTCAAAAAAATAAAAACTTGTGTTCCTCCAAAGAATGATGGGGTGGGAAAGAACTGAACAGAAGGCAACCCTTGCAAATGCAAAACTTATTTACAGAGTACCTGTACCTGTCTATCTCTATCTATCTACCTCAAATACTACCAAAAGAAAAAAAAATCCCACTGGAAGCATAGGCAAACCCAATATATAAATGGCAATTCAGCCATAAAAACATGTGCAGTTGCTGCCTACTAGGGAACTGTTAATTAAACTCTGCCACAACCATAAGGGAAAATTTAAAAGAAAAAGAAGAAAATTGAACTGGGTGGTGGTGGTGGTGGTGGCAGCGGCGGCGGCAGCGCACACCTTTAATCCCAGCACTTGGGTGGCATAAGCAGTTTGATCTCTATGAGTTCAAGGCCAGCATTGTCTACAGGGTTAGTTCTAGGACAGAACTACACAGGAAAACCCTGTCTTGAAAAAAACTAAAAGAAAGAAAAAAAATGAAAGGAAGGAAGGAAGAAAAGGAGAGAGAGAGTGAGAGAGAAGAAGAAGAAGAAGAAGAAGAAGAAGAAGAAGAAGAAGAAGAAGAAGAAGAAGAAGAAGAAGAAGAAGAAGAAGAAGAAGAAGATTAAAAGATAAAAATGGACAGTGGAGGAGAAATTGGGAATTAGCAGCTTCAGATATGTGTTGGGGCTCATACTTCTAATGCCAGCTATTAGGAAAGAGGCAGAGACTGAATAATCAAATGAAGACATTTAATGCTTTGTCTATTCAAATTGATTTCCTCTTACAAACTAACAAGCACAAATGACTGACTGTTCAATAAGCATTCGTTGATAGCATTCCCTAGAGGATTTAGTTTGTTTGCTTTGAGTCAGGATCTCCACGTGTAGGTCAAATAAGCCTAGAACTCACTCAACAGCCCACAATAACCTTCAAGACCCTCCCTGATAATGAGTTTGACGACTATTTTACATACCGTCCTAGAGCCTCCATCCAGTGACAGATGGAAACAGAGGCAGTCACCCACAGCTAAACACTGCACTGAACTCCTGGAGCCCAGTGACAGAGAGGGAGGAATGATGAACGAATGGGTCAAGACTGGGCTGGTGAATTCCAGAGAAACAGCTGACCTGAAAAAAGGGGAGATCTTGGACCCCAGCCTGATGGCTGAGAGGCCAGCATGGGACTGATCCAGACCCCCTGAATGTGGGTGTCAGTGAGGAGGCCTCGACAATCTATGGGGTTTTTGGGTAGTACATCAGTATTTATCCCTGGCACACAAATGGACTTTGGGAACCCATCCCACAATGAAGAATGCTTTCTCAATCTGGACACTTTGGGGAGGGCCTGGGCCCTCCCCGGAACGAGATGACAGACTCTAGAGATCCCCTGTGGAGGGCCTTACCCTCCCTGGGGAATGGAGTGGGGATTGGCTGGAGACCTGTGGGTCTGGGGGAGGGAGTAGTCGTGGAGGGGAGGGAGAGGGAGCTGGGACTGACATGTGAAGCAAGCTTGTTTCTAATTTAAATATATAATAAAAAGTGTAAAACCATAAAAGAAAATGCCTCCGTATTGTCAGGCCATAGGCAAGTCTTTAATGCATTTTCTTAATTTATGATTGATGTGGGAGGACCTAGTTCATTGTGGGTAGTGCCATCCCTGGGTTGGTGCTCCTGAATTCTATAAGAAAACAGGCTGAAAGAGCCAAGATGAGCAAGTCAGTAAACATCACTCCTCCAGGGCCTCTGCATCAGCTCCTACCTCCAGGTTCCTGCCCTGCTGGAGTTAGTGTCCTCACTGCATTTGATGATGAACCCATAGGGAACCAAGTGGAATTAACCCTTTCCTCCCTAAGTTGCTTGTGGTCATGGTGCTTCTTTGCAGCAATAGAAACCCTAACCAAGACAGGCTTAATGAAGATAAGTACAGAAAAGAAAAGAAAATAGAAATTGAATTTGACCAGAATGGTTGATTGTTGGATTAGAATGGTTTCTCAGAGATTTCCCTTTTTCTTTTATCAGCCCACCTGCAATAGAACAAATGCCAGGAAGTTAACAGAATGTGCTTGTGCTGTAGCTGAGTTTCACTGGTGATGCTACTTTAGCTATTCTCTCTCGAAGTCCTATCATACCAAATTTTTAAAACCAGTGCTGAGTATTCAATCCAGGGTTTCATGCATGCTAAAAAAAAGTGGTGCACCACTGAAGCCACAATCCAAGTGAGCCATTGGCAGTATGACTCAAAATCAGGCCCAAACCAAATGTATCCTGTGCTCACAGAATCATTTCACAAGGCAAACAGTCCAAATGGGTTAGCAGCCCTATTTCTTATGTTTGAGGACACAACTGACCCTGGCCTTCAAGCTTTTCTGGGGGCTGAGTCCTGGTGATGATCCCTTTCTGGGAGCTTCTTCACATATATGGAAGTCCAGTGTTGCTCTGGGGGGCTTCTAAGGCCAAACAGCCTGTTCTCTGTTCTTCAGCTTAAGAAATCAATGCAGAAACTCCCCAGACTTCGTGAGTCAAGCATTGTGTGTAGCAACTTGTTGGCCAGCAGCCTTGGCCCTGATCTCTGGGGCATGAAAGTCTGGAGTCAGACACGTGTTCTAATGACTGAAGAGCAGACCTCTGTCGGGACAGATGGAGGTGTCTGCATTGAGTCACTCTGTTGTTGTCATTGGCATAATGCCAGAAGAGCAGCTAGCATTGTCCTTTGCACATGAGGGAGGCTTTGTGAAGCTTCTTGGGCGAAGAGAACAGATGTGAGAGTAGTGAAAAGGCGTTTAGTATGATATGCGAATGGCAGAGTTTGGGTTCTTTTGAGACCTTGTGACCAAAAGACTTTTTAAAAAAGCTTAGAGGAGGAAAGGCTTGTTTTGACGCATGGTTTCAAAGAGAGTTCGGACTATCCCAGTAGTTAAATCATACTAGCAGGAGTGGCTCTTTCCCTGGGGGCAAGAGCATGCAGTCACACTATGGTCACAAACCAGGAAACAGACAATGACCAGAATAAGGAGCAAGAATCTCCCTAAGAGGTCTGCCCCTAGTGACCTTCTTCTGTCATCCTACCTCCTCCGCACCCCTTTAAAGGTTTGATGACTTTTAAAACCTAAGGACTAAGTGTTAGTCTGTGGGTGATACTGATCTCAACCATAATAAGCAACAGAGTGGCTGGCAGCATCTTCTCTTATGGGTCAATTCTTTCTGTGCCTCTGTATCCTCATCTATAAAATAGGAGCAATAATCCTAAATGTCTTGGGAGTGTTGTTGTGAGCATCAAATAAACTAACACATTAAGCACATTGAACAGATCCTGTATAAGTACAATGCAATTCCTTATTAAAGTGGTCTTTGGTGACTTGTCATGTTGTCTCCTTAAGCATTCAAGACCTCTTGCCTGAACACACACACTCACACACACACACACACACACACACACACACACACACACACACACACACTTTATTCTCTTTGAGCAGACTCAATGTTCATACCGCTTTCATAAACATCCTCGGAACCTGGGAACTGAAATGGCAGCTTACAGCCATTCAGCTACTTTCTGATAGATACAAAGCAGTTCACCTTGGCTGAAGCATCGCGTTTTCTCTTTCTCTTTTAATGGAAGAAGGTTAATCTAGCCCAATCATAACACACTTAGACTGGACAGATTTACAGGACTGCTTACGTTAGGGAGGATATGAATCTTTTAAAATGCTTGCATAAAACAATTGCCCTCTGAACTTCAGGGTACTAATTTAGTGAATTACTTTACTATTTCTAGATGCCCTGATAACAGAGGTTAATGGGACAGTCACATAAACAGGCAAGAAGTGACAGAAGTAGGAACCCCAAATTCACAAAACAGAACAGAATAAAATGGCCAGTCTCCCAGGCAGTTCAGCCTCTGCATTATTATGGAAAGCACTAAATCTGATATTAGTTGAAGCACGAGATTATGGAAAGCATTAAGGATGTGCGTCAGCTGCGCAACATAACATCTAAGAGATATCATCAGGGAACAAGAAACTAAGCAACAGTCTGCAGAGGAAAGCAGTGAGTGGAAGAAACCCAGGACACAGAGATGGAGTTAAGTGGCTAAGAACCAAGCCCAATTCAGGGCCACATCCCATGCACACCTAGAGATACTTTCCTTTAATAGGCTACAGTTCTGCTAGTCCTCTTTTTAGCTTAAAAAACTGAGGTTTAGAATATTTGTTCAAGGTACTTTATAAGTGACCAAAGCCGTGGTTTTTAAAGCTTGATATGCCTGCTTAGTAGAATAACTGTCCTGGAAAGTTCGCCACTGGCCAATGGACATGCAAGAGAGTGGATGGGAACTAAAGCAGGGTAAGGGGGACCAGTGCAGTAGGGAAGAAAGGTGTCAAGGACACAAGGTTGTTGGTAGCGCTGCTTTAGCGAGCATCTTACTAACATTTCCCACATCTTAACCATTTGTCTCAATCTCATCTACTCAAGTATGACATAAAAAGAAATATAACCCACTGATTATTTTACTTAGAGCACTTAAAACACTGGATTTGAATTCCGGTCCCAGCCCAGTTCCAGCTCTAAACAATTCCCAATTTGTCTGGATTTCACTTTCTCTGTGAAAAAAATGAGTGGAAGCCAGATTTTCTAAAAGCAAGGATGTAGCAGATCTTCTCTCCAGCAAAACAATAAGTGGTCCCCTGAGAATTTTAATAAAGCAGTCATTTGAAATTCTCTAGTTATTGTCCTAAGAACATAAAACAGACAAGTGTCCAATCACATATAAGCCTGTAATCCCAGCTCCTGGGGAGGCTGAGGCGGGGGTATTAAAAGTGCAACTTAGGTAGACATTATCTCAAAATTAAAAAATGTTTTAAAAAAGTTAAAAGGGGCCAGAGGTGTTGCTCAGTGATAAGAGTACTGACTTTTGATTTATCAGTTCAGGTGAAACGCAAGTGCTTCATAATAGCTTAAAACTCTCTCTCTCTCTCTCTCTCTCTCTCTCTCTCTCTCTCTCTCTCTCTCTCTCTCTCTCTCTCTCTGTGTGTGGGGGGGGTGTGGGGGTGTGGGGGTGTGGGTATGGGTGTGGGTGTGTGATTCATTTATTATTGTGTGTCTGAGTGGGAGTGCACATGTGGAGGTCAGAAGACAACTTTTGTGGACCCTTTACTTGTCTTCCAGGAATTGAACTCAGATCCTCAATCTTTCATGCTACTGAATCATATTTCTGACCCCATAGTAGGCATAAATAACAAGAGCTGTTCTATTTGTTGAATATAACCAGGATTGTATCATACAGTAGGAGCACTCCAATAGGAGAAGAATTAAACTGTATTTTAAACTTCAAATTGCCAGTTTAACTGGCTCATTCTTTGTAAACTCCAGCAACTATCACATATCTCTTAGAACTTTTCCAGAAATTACTTAGTATGTTTAAATACACAAACTTGAAATAAAGATTACAATGATAATCTAGTTTTAGTTTTAAAAATTAAGGAAAGGGTAAAACATAAGAGAAGCAAATTGAATTTAGGTTCTTTCAAAAATAGCTTTCAGACCCCTATTTTCTTGGTCTGCCTAGAGACAGTACTGACATTATCAAATTACCGACCAAAGGCTTGTTTTTTCAGAAATAAGGCTAAAAATGAAACGGAAAACATGACTCTTCATTGCTTGCATAAGATCACTATTACATGTCATGTATGGATGAGGATGCGTTCTAGGGAAGATTCGGAGAAAAGTAAAATATGAGAATTCAGACAAAATTATACATGAGAATGGTAAAGTGTTGGGGGAGGAGAACAAGAGGGATCAAGAAGATTGAGACAGAGGAGGAATACAGGAAAGCAAGAAAGGAGATGCTATAATAGAGGGAGCCATTATAGGTTTAAAGAGAAATCTGGAACTAGGGAAATGCCCAGAGAGCTACAAGGTTAACCCCAACTAACAATCTAACCAATAGTGGAGAGGCTATCTTAAATGCCCTTCCCCAATAATGAGATTAATGACTACCTTATATACCATCCTAGAGTCTTCATCCAGTAGCTGATGGAAGCAGAAGCTGGCAACCACAGCTAAGTACTGAGCCATACTCCTGGAATCCAGTTGTAGAGAGGGAGGAGGGATGATCAAAGGAGTCAACACTGGGCTGGAGAAACCTTCAGAAACAGTTGACCTGACCTAGTGAGAGCACAGGGAACTAGCATTGGACTGAACCAATCACTCTGAATGTGGGTGCCAGTTAGGAGGACTGGGCAGTCTATGGGACCTCTAACAGTGGAACCAGTATTTAACCCTAGTACACAAATGGACTTTGGGAGCCCATTCCCTATGGAGAGATACTATTGCAGCCTAGATACGTGGATGAGGGCCTAGGCCCTCCCCCAAAGAATGTGATAAACTTAGAGGATCTGGCATGGAAGGCCTCACCGTCCTTGGGGAGCTGGTGGGGGTGGGTTGGGGAGTTGGCAGGAGGAATGGGAGGATAGGAGGGAGAAGGGATGGAGGAATGATATGTAAAATGATTATTTCTAAAGAAAAAAGAAACCAGTCATAAAAAACATTATCAACAAAAAAGAGAGAAAGGGGGAGTAGAGAGATGGCTCAGAGGATAAGAGCACTGGCTGCTCTTCCAGAGGTTCTGAGTTCAATTCCCAGCAACCACATGGTGCCCACTTCTGGTGTGCAGACATACATGGAGGCAGAATGTTGTATTCATAATAAATATTTTAAAAAAGAGAGATAAATCTCCCTCGGTATAAACTGAAGAAGAGGGTATAAAAATTATGTAAACCTGGGACAGTGAGATGGCCCATCAGTAAAGGCACTTGCCACCAAGCCTGGTGACCTGAATTCAATTCGCGGTACCCACACGGTGAAAGAGGAGAACAGAGTCCCATAAGCTGCCAAGTTGTCCTCTTACCTCCACACTTGAGTCACAGCTTATGTGTGCCCCCACTGTACACATAATAATAAATTAATAAATGATTGAACGAGTAAATAAATAAATAACATGCTTTTTAAAAGCTGAGCATGGTGGTGCAAACTTATAACCCCATCACATGGAAGGCAGAGGCACCTGGAGTCCTGTGAACTCAAGGCTAGCCTGGTCTACATAGTAAGTTCTAGGCCAGCCAAGGCTATATAGTGAGAGGCTATGTCAAAAGTGTGTATTTTAATGATTCCTAATGACATATTACTATACCCATAGATCACAGCATCAGTCAACCTTCATAAGAGAAGTTTCTTGAGGCAGATGATAATTAACCCAGAGACCCACAGCTGAAAACTTGCAGAGAGTGAAAAACTTTGGAGCATTCATCTCTAAATGGATGTCTTTATCAAGCCCCTTCCCTCAAGGATAAGGGAGCTATGTGGAAGAGGAATTGTAAGTGTTTTAAGAGGGGGGGAGACTGTAAGAGCCAGACGTGGTGGATGATGACAAGGGAACATTATTTCCAGACACAACAGGACCAATATGCATATGACCTTTCCCACACAGACTGTGACAGCATGCACAAAATCTGCACAGGTTCAAGATAGACAAAATCTTAGCACTGAGTGGGGAAGTGGACAGAAGGTCACACTCTTATCCAAGAAGCTATTAGCAATTGATATCTACTGGGAGAGGGGAAAAATCAAGTTTTTCCAATGGAATGGCACAGAGTGTATCGATCACATTCTAGAGTAGGCCCCGTGCCAACACAAAAGGAGATCTAGGTTTTTGTGTGCTTTTTGTTTTGTTTTGGTATTTTTGTTTTACTGGATTTTTATTTGTTTTTGTGTATTGTTTAGAGAGAGAAAGAAAGCATTAAGTTAGGTAGGTAGAGAGAGGGGAAAGATCTAGGAGAAGTTGGGGGAGGAGCAAGAATATGATTAAAATATTGCAACACAAAAAATTAAAAACCCAGACGCAGGTATTGGAGTTCAAGCTTCAAGCTGGTGATCAGAAAAGCAAAGTAACAGGCCACTAGCTCTTACCACTATCTCAGGCTGAATAGACTGATCCTGCTGCCTTTCCTCTGGGTGGCTGGAGAATCCTGAGACTGAATGTCTTCCTATCCTCAATGTGGCTGGAGAATGAATGCCTGATACTGAGACCTTGCTCCTCCTGTCATCTATACCTCCCTAATGCTGGGATTAAAGTGTGTGATCCCAGCTGCTGAGATCATCTTTGTGTGAGCTGTTTCTCTTTAGGACTGGATCAGTCTTGTGAAGATCTTGGTGGCCTTGGACTCACAGAGATCCGTCTACCTCTTAATCCTGAGTCCTAGGATTAAAGGTGTGATCCACCACCTCCTAGCTTCTGGCTGCAGGGATTAAAGGTATGTGTTTGGCTTCGATGGCTTGTGGCTGAATTTTCTTTCTGAATCCTCAGACAAGTTTTAACAAACCATAAGTAGTACATCACCACAAAATATATTGTATGAAAAATGTGAACAAAACAAAAGCAAAATCTTTTTAAGGAAAATGATAAAAGTTCAATATTGGTATTGTTGTTAATTAGTATAGAGGGGCCTAGTGATCTAGTACGTCTTCTTGAAAATGGGGGGGGGATAAATGTTAGAAGTAACAAAAGAAATGACAATTAGCCTAGTTAAAATGCAAAGTGTAGACTTAGCCTATGTGTCCTGAACTGACCAAGTACTTATTGGCCGTGTGACTTGGGGCAATTTCAGTTTCCTTACCTATGAAACAGGGAAGAATTGTACTACAATAACTTTTGTAAAGGTGCAAGGTTTGGAGTCAAGTCAGGGTCTCACCATGTAGCCCCATCTGGCCTCAAATTTGATGTTTGCCACTTAGCTTCCCCAGTGCTATGGTTACAGTGGTTAATTCTGATTATCCAATAAATTGGTTAAGAATTGCCCAGGAAACTGTCAGTTAGGGGACCAGGGCCATAGTGCACTGCTAAACTTCCCTCTCTTTGTGACTCAGAAGCGTGTAACTTTCCCCTTTTCTTTTTCTCTTTTTACTTTCAGACATTGGCCACAGCCTTGGCATGCTTTCTAGGACGCTGGGCTTTTTTTTTCTCTTTGCCACTGAAGCTACACCCTTCCTCCTTTCTGCCATGTGGCTTCTTATGAAGAGCAAGGTTTCCTCTCTTCCTCTTTTCCATTGTCCTCTTCTGGGCAGCTGCCGAGATTTACAATTTGTCTTCCCTGGGGCCCTTCTTTTAAAATGTTAATAAAATTGTGTTTGAGCTTCCTTCTGAAAAACAAAACAAAACAAAAAGGATTGTCCAGAAGTTAAACAAAGCATACTTCTGAGTGTGTCTGTGATGACATATTTCCTATGCCATTTAATCATGAGCGCTCTGACTAAATGAACAGATTGATCCTCTGATAGAGTCTGGCTTGATATCATTATTGAAAGGTGGTGAATGGTGGAAGATGGGGCCTGCTCGGAGGAAGTAGGTCAGAGGTGGTATATCAGTGGGTTCGATTCCATGCCCTAGTCTCTTGTATTTCTATTCTCTCTACTTCTTACAATCCAGGAAGTGAAGTACAGCCCCTGTCATATACTCTTGCTGCCATGATCTTCTGCTTAAATTCATTGGAAATGACCAAATACGAATGAACCCTCCGAAACCATGCTCCAAACAATCCCTTCATCCCTTAAATTGTTTCTGTCAGGCATTTTGACCCAGTGAGAAGAAAAGGCACCGGCATAAATACTTACACAGTAATGTAGCTGTGATGGTTTGAAGAGTTTCTGCACAAGATCTAGGCAGTCAGCATTCCAGTGTGGTGGAAGGGACTCAAAAGTCATCCATCCCTAGCACTATCTATCAGCACTTGATGACTTTTGGCGGATGGAGAATCAGCTTGCTTTAAGGGTGTGGTTTCTGGCAAGGTGATCACACTCCCTCGGAGGGTTCCACAACCATGACTACATGGGCATAGCAGATTTTACTCTATGAGCTATTAAAAAATAGAGGGCATCAAGTTAGGAACCAGAGTCAGGGGATACATGTTCAAAATATATTGCACGCTTTCATGAAATTCTCAAAGAATTAATACAAATACTACATTAAAAATGTTTAATGAGATTAAATGATGTAATGAGCTTGCTACACAGTAAGAACTATGAAAATATTTATGAAAATTAAAAATAACTGTAACTGGGTATGCTGCCACACTCCCTTATTGCCAGCACTCATGATAGAGGAAGGTGGGTCTCTGTGAGTTCAAGGCCAGCTTGGTATACAAATCAAGCTTTAGGCCAGCTAGCTAGGACCACATGGTGAAACCTTATCTCAAAATATGGGGGTTGGCAAAGATATGGCTCAGAGAATAAAGGCACTTGCTGCCAAGCCTGATGACCTGAGTTCAATCCCAAGGATATTGTAGGAAAAAAGAACTGACCTCCACACACATGCACATAAATCAATGTAACATTTTTATATTAAAAATACTTTAAATAATGATGGCATCTCTTTTCCAGTGTTAGTTAGGCCTCATGCATCACTATTATTAACATAATTCTCTCTCACGCCCTGTAGATAAGGCGATAGGAATCAGATTGTTCTCATTACAAAATAGCAATCTTTCCTCTTTACAATGAGGAATGCTTTTCATGGAAAAATGTTTTAAAACTTGACTATCCTGCTACTCCACTGTAAGAGAAACTGTGGCCAGCCTACCCAAGCCAGAACGGCTCTGCCCCTGGTGCCTAGGCCAGCCTGTATGCGCATGTGCAGCAGGCACTCCCTCCCTGAGCCAAGCCACCAAGCCTGCCTCAAGGCCCAGAGATGCTGCTGAAGTGACACCTGACCGGAAGACACCAATGAGGAAAGGACAAGGCAGCAGAGTCAGCTCCTGAGCCAATAGGACTTTGGGAGGGGGTATAAAGGCAGGACTAATTTCCTTAATAAACTAATCCGCAGCACACTCTGCTATTCACTGACTCCTGGTGACTAAGTCTTTAGTGTTGCTGGTGCTGCGTCTTCTCACCCCCTCCCCCAAGGGGTGTCTGAGTACGGTAACTCGCAACACTCCACAATTTTTTTTACTTTACTGTCTTAGCTGGAGGTCTATTGCTGTGATGAAACAACATGACCAAAAGCAGCTTGGGGAGGAAAGGGTCTATTTCTTCACACAGCCTGTAAATCTGTCACCCAGGGAAGTCAGAGCAGGAAGTCATAGCAGGCACCTGGAGGCAGTAACCTATACACAGGCCATGGAGGAGGGCTACTTACTGGCTTGTCCTCACAGCTTGCTCAGTGTGCTGTTTTATACCATCTGGGACCAGGGGTAGCACTGACTACACAGGCTGGGCTATCTTACATTAATCAAGAATTGCTTACAGCCCATCTTAAGGAGGTAGTTTCTCAAGTAAGATTCCTTCTTCCCAGAAATACCCAGGTTTGTGTCAAGTTTGACAAAATCCAACTAGCACAAATAGAGTTATTTGAATCTTGTCTAGAGTAATTATTACTGTTTTTGATTTTTCAAGACAGGGTTTCTCTGAATAACGGCTCTAGAAGTTCGGCAGCTCACTCTGTAGACCAGGCTGACCTCGAACTGATAGAAATCCACCTGCCTCTGCCTTCAGAGTTGTGAGATTAAAGGCGTGCACCACTGCCACCTGACAAGTAATTATTACTTTAATAACTGTCACACAGTTACATTTCTAATTCCATTACTGCTCTAGATTTCTTTTCTGGTACCTACATTAAGAAGATCATCCTTACTGGGAGGCGGTTGCAGAGGAGGTGGATCTCTGTGAGTTCAAGGCCAGCCTGGTCTACAGAATAAGTTTGTTCCACGACAGCCAGGACTGTTACACAAAAATCCCTTTCTCCCAAAACGAAACAAAATAGAAGATCATTCTTGGTTGGTTTTTGATTCTTATTTTATTTAACAAATTGTAATTTTAACTGTCATCTACTTAGAAGCTTAAACTGCACCTGATTTGGTCAAATGGAAACACTGGGAAGATGATACCTGTTTTCTTTTGACATGTCTCCCTCAGGATATTCCAGATTCATCTTGTCCTACCCTTGAAATCAGACATTTTTTCAAAGAGTCGGGATTCTTTTTCAGTATCTAGAATCAAGATCATGGCCTTAGGAATGCACATTTCTTCTGGGTAATCTTGATCATAAGAAATACAAAACAGTGTGTGTGTGTGTGTGTGTGTCTGTGTGTGTGTGTGTGTGTGTGTGTGTGTGTGTGTGTGTGTACATCAGCCTCTAGGTGTATTGATTGATTTAGAACTGGTCTCATGTACTGCAAGTTGGCTTGACTGTGTAGCTAAGAATGACCTTACCTCCTGATCCTCCTATCTTTACCTCCCAACTGATTACTCTGCTTTTCCCACTTCTAATATTTGTAGCTGCTTCCTGTGACAATAAGAAATCTAACATTCTTGATCCACATTATATTTACTTATTTGTTCAGTCCTAGAATACACAGAAAGTAATTTCAGTAGTACTATCCTACTCCTTTGAGAAAAAGAAGTCTGCCAACTAGAATTCAATATTATTTTAGAGTTCTTTCATCTGTACCCCAAGGTTATATTGTCCAAATAGTATCTCCAAAGGTTATTTATTGGTTGTAGGAGGTCCAGTAGTGGCCCAGCAGCCCAGTTTTGCAAAGTCTCTCTGTGATGGAAGAACTCCGAGAAGTAGGCTTGGACCTTTACACCTAAACTTTTGCCTGGAAATGTGGAAAGTCAAAGCAGCAGCAGAAAAGAATAAACCCTCTGGGTGGAAATGTACAAACCAGAGGGAAAGGAGAAACAGAGGACAAACAGGCCAAAGAGGCAAACTGAGAAGCTAACCATTGAACTGCAAAAATCACAGGGCTAAAGCTAAGGGGAATTTGACCTTTTTTTTTTTGAAAGCAGAAGAGAAATAAGCCAAGTCTGATTAGTAGGACACACTTTATTGTTTTCCAAGCACAAGCTTTTAGAGGAAAAGAATGTTCCTTTATGTCATTCATTATGTGAGAACACTTTTATTTAAAAATTGAAAGTGGGTAGGTGAGATGACTCTGAGGGTTAAAAAAATCCTCATCCTAAAGCCCCAATTTAATCTCCAAGATCCACATGGTAGAAGGAAGGAAATGACTCACATAAGTTACCTAGCAAATTCCACATGAATGTCCTTGCCACTAAGATGTAAATAAACAAATAGGTGAAGTAATTTGCTGTT
Source organism: Mesocricetus auratus (assembly GCF_017639785.1). Classification (NCBI taxonomy): domain Eukaryota; kingdom Metazoa; phylum Chordata; class Mammalia; order Rodentia; family Cricetidae; genus Mesocricetus; species Mesocricetus auratus. The sequence continues at coordinate 99,981,222 of NW_024429188.1, read as the reverse complement.
TGTAGTTTTTTCTCAAAAGTGTAAGCTAATACATAGCACTGGAGTTTGGCAAGGTTTCTACTGTCTTGGATGTTAGGCAGACATTTCATAAGTTGGGAAAGGCAATGCTTATTATGTCTGACTTAAACCACAGTTTACAGACTGTAAACATTTAAATTGTTTTTATTCTTATGTTTTTCCTCCTTTTTATTGAAAATAGATTCTTTTCTCAAACAATACAGTCTGATTACAATTTCCTCTCCCTCTACTCCTCCCAGTTTTTCACAACCTCCCTTCCCATTTGGATCTACTTTCTTTAGTCTCTCATTCAAAAAGAACAGACTTCTAAGATATAACACCAAAGCATAACAAAATAAAATATAGTAAGATTAAAACAAAAACCATCACATCAAAGTTGCACAAGGCAAACCAGCAGAAGGAAAAGAGCTCAAGAGAAGGCACAAATGTAAGGGACACACTCATTTAAATACTCAGGAATCACATAAAAACACTAAACTGAAAGCTATAATCCATATACAGAGGACTCCAGGCAGGCTCATAGGTCCTTTGCTTGCTGCATCAGTCTCTGAGTTCATCTGACTTTTGTTCGGTTGATTTAGAGGGCCTTGTTCTCCTGGTATCCTCCATCACCTCTGGTTCTTACACTCTTTCCACCTCCTGTTCTTCAGCATTCCATGAGCTCTGAGGGGAGGGTTTTGATGGAGACATCACATTTAGAGTGATGTGCTCCATGGACTGTGTGTGTGTGTGTGTGTGTGTGTGTGTATGTATGTATGTATCCCCCTCCCCCTCCCTCCCTCCTTCCCTGCTCCCTGCATAATGTCAGGATGTGGGCCTCTGTATCTGGCCCCATCTACTGCAAGAGGAAGCTTCTCTTATGATGGCTGAGCAAGGCACTGATCTGTAAGTACAGCAGAATGTCACTAGGAGTAATTTTATCACTACTTTTTTTTCTTTACCGCATTTGGTTTTATCCTAGGTTCCTGTGCTATCTAGTCTCAGGTTCCTGGTCATTCACACAGTGTTGAGTATCGGTTCCATCTCTTGGAGTAGGCCTTAAATCAGATCAGACATTGGCTGTAAGGGAAGAAAATAGTTTATTCTAGAGCCAAATTTGAGTTACCATGATCTTTTGTAGTAGAATTGCCTCTTAAAGAAAACTTTTCTTTGAATTTATGTCTGCCTAGTAGCAATGTAGCACAAATATCTGCAACTGTAAAGTCAATGGAAAATGGTTTAGCATCTCAAGATTAAGATACGAAATTGTCAAAATAATGTCAAGAAAAGAATTTATAATCACATAGCTTTTCAGATTAGGAGAAATTGTTTTTAGTATTTGTGTACTGCTCCTCAAACATGAAAAAGATTTTAGCTACTTTTCCTTTTCTGCCTTCAGAATTATTATGTTATTCATTTTCAAATAAAATGTATTTCATTTGGTTGTGTTACTATTCCATGTTGGAATTACTCCCAATTCTTTGTAGAGTTTGACTCTTTTACAGTATGTAATGAAATAGTAACTTTTTTTTACAAATTTCTATATGTCTGAATATTACAGTGTATGCCTACAATCCTAGCACTGGGATAGCTGAGGCCAAGATCAGGTAGGGAGGATAGTGAAGCTGAAACCAGTCTGGACTACATAGCAAGTTCAACGCCAACCTGGGCTACATGGTAAGACTCTGTCATAAAAATCAAAACTAACGAAATAGCAAGCAAAAACAAAAAAATAATTTTACAGAAAATCATAGTACTGCATTGTACGGGTGTAGCATAGTTTAGACAACCACTTCAATATTTTGTAGCTACAGACAGTGTCAAAATTAATAAAGCTGCACTTCCTTTCCTATAAATGAAAACAAATCTTCAGGATATAGTGAGGTTACTAGGTCAAATTTATATTTAAGTTCATTTGATACTGACAAATTCTCTTCAAGAGACCAGCAATACAAGTAAATGTCTTTTTTGTGCATAACTTTTCCAATTAGAGTCTCTTGTTGGACTTTTTAGCCTCTGCTAATATGAAGCACATTGTAATTTTACTTAGCACATCCCTATCGTAGGGGAAATTCTCTGTTTTCACATGTTTAAGAGCTACTTAAAATTTTGATGAATTGGGTGTTTGTGTTATTAACACATTTATAACAAGGGTTTTAAATTTTTTCCTTAAATTTTTAGAATTCTCCATGGTGAATATATCAATCTTTATGGTATATGTGTCAAATATTTTCAACCATTTTTCTTATTTGTGGTATAATTTTGTATGAATGTGTGTTTTAATATAGTCAAATGTATTGTTCTTTTATAACATTCTGCACTATATCTAGGCCTTTCCCTACACATCCATCAAAGAGGAGTTCATTCTTGCCTTCCTCTAGGACTTTTATTGGTTTACATTAATATTCCTATGTGATCCATACAGAATTTATCATTATGTACTATGTATAAAATGAATCTCATTTTTCTTTATTCCAAATGCCTACATAATTTTCTCAGAATCATGTATTGAAATTTCCATTTGTTTACTAAGAAGTCTTTGACCTTCAGAGTATTGATAAATTTCTGAAGTGTGGAGAAGGTATACAACTTATTAAAAGATTTTTTTAAAGGTGAAGTGGGTACCTTTGGGTGGTTATCAACAAAGCATGGCATATCAAGTTGAGGTAGGACTAAACTCCTCTCCTTGTTTTAAGGCTAGGCAAAGCAACCAAGAATTAGGAACAGGTTCCCAGAAAGCCAGACAAAGTGGACAGGCCCCACTTCACTGCCCAGAGTCCCACAAGTAGACCAAGCTGCACAACTGTTACACATATGCAGGCCCCCTAACTGTCGGTCCATAGTCTGTGAGCTTCCATGAGCCCAGGTTAGTTGTTTCTGTAGGTTCCCTTGTGATGACTTTATCCATGCTCTGGCTTGTACAATCCTTCCTTCCTCTCTTCAGGAAGATTCCCAGAGCTAGGTCCAGTGCTTGACTGTGGATCTCTTATTCTGTTTCTATCAGTTACTGGATGAAGGTTCTTTGATGAAAATTGGGGTAGTTAACAATCTGATTACAGAAGATGGGCAGTTTACCTTGTTTTATTACCATTGGCATGACTCTTTGCAATTTCATAAGAAACCTTTGCCATAACTTCTATGAAAATTCCTTAGTAGTCTACCTGTCCTCAATCATTGATCTCCACCATAATTTTCCACAGTAGCATCAGCCATAAAATATGTGAAACATTCATCTTAAAATGGATGAATATTTGGCCACTCATCTATTTAAGACTGTCCTATTACTCTTAGAACAAGTCTTTTCATCTTAGCACTACTGATAGAGAGGACCAAATATTATTTGAAGTCTGTTTTGTGCATTGCAGCATGCTGATCAATATCCCCGGCCTCCACTCAATAACCAGTAACAGCCCATTCTCATTTGTGATAACAAAGTGTTTACAGACATTACTGAGTCTCCTGAATGGGGGAGCAAAATTGTCATCAGTTCATGACCCTTACATGTACAACCTTCCAGGACCTGAACTCTGCTCACACCTCTCATTTTAGTACATGTCATATTTCCCTGTATTCACTACCTTTTAATAACATTAACCATTGTTTTATTTATATTTTAAAGATGTATCTTGGTTTAATAATGTATTTTTATGTCTGTACATGGATATATGTAGTGCCTGTGGAGGTCAGAAGTAGGCATCAGATTCCCTGAAGCTGGAGCTACAGGCAGTTGGTAGTTACCTGATGTGGGTGCTGGTAACCAAAGTCAGGTCCATTGGAAGAATAGGAAGTGTTCTTCAGCACTGAGCCATCTCTCCAGCCCCATAATCACTATTTTCATCACATGACTTCTCTTTTTGCAGTACTTTCACTAAGCATATCCTCAACACACACCACATTGTTTATCACCCTTAATATTCTAACTTAGGAATATTGATCCAATCAATTAGTCATTATTTCTTGAAGATACCATCTCAAGGGCTTGTGTACTTCCCTTCCAGAACTTTTCCCAGTTTTTTCCATTAGAATATGGCCATATCAACGGAATCTCACAGTTCTATCCCAGAGCAGGCTCTAGACTTGACAGCTTGGGGTCTTGACATATCACTGCCATTTAATAGTGTTGTTGGACAAGTCCCTTGATTTATTGAACATTTATGATCCTCCTCTGCCAAAGAAAAGTCTTTGCAATTTTCTCCTTGAGCTATTTTGAGAAAGAAAAAATATCTAATGCAACTGTTTTAGAAATATACTATACAATAACTCAAATAATACTAATTACTGCTACAGATATTACTGTTATTATTATTACAAATATCTATTATTATCATTTCAGGCTACATGAATGTCCTTCAGTAATTTATAAGGAAATATAAGGATTTATTTTGACTCACAGCTCAGGAGTCTGGGAAGCCTACAAACATGGTGTTGGCATGTGTTCTTCATCTAGTGACATTCTGAGTGATGTTCACTAATTTTTGAGAACAGGAGAGCAAGAAGTTTTATGGTAAAGGAGGCTAGAACATGACAAGAGACTGGTTCATAAACTCCTCATTTTTAAGTAACCAATCCAGTCTTCTGAGAGCAAGACAGACATTTATCGAGACTCTACCCTCATGGCTCAAACATCTTCCACTAGGCTCTACCTCTTTTTTGCCCTTTTTTTAATTTTTAAATTTAAATTTAGATTAGAAGCAAGGTTGCATCACATGTCAGTCCCAGGTCCCTCTCCCTTTCCCTCCCCTCCTCCCACGCCCTCCCACCTCACTGTCCAGTGACATCAGGTTAAGCTTTGTAAAGGTGAAATCTTACTCAGTCTATAGCAAGTAGCCACTCAGCTATCACTTTCCAGATAATAATTTTTCCCTTTGACTAAAGGGAAATCTTTCTCCTCTTTAAAATACATAAGCAGCTCTCTCTGCATGTCTATATTTAATATATGTAAATAATACATGACATAAATATAATAACATATTATATAATAATGTAAATGTAATAATTATTATAATATATAAATGATACATGTTTTACAATTTTTTTCCAGAGAGAAAAAATAGTAATAATCAACCCAGCATGGTCTTTACTTAGATAGTATGGTTATTTTTTAGGTGTGACTCATCCTGAAACTTAACGTCTACTCTAAGTTTTTACCAGTCCATTCTTTGCTCTTCAACATCACCTTTGAAAAATCAAAAGGGAATAATTATGTAATGCCCGAATCTTTTAAAATTGTATGTGGTGGTAAATGTGTGTGTGTGTGTGTGTGTGTGTGTGTGTGTGTACATACACATGTGTGCTTGCCTGTAGAGTCCAGAGGATCTGTCACTCTCCACTTTATTTCTTTAAGACACAATCTCTGGCTGAATCCGGAGCTAGGGTGGCAGCTGTCAAGCCTCAGTGATCCTCCTGCCTCCCGCCCCTGCCTCCTGCCCCCTCTAATAAGACACGGAAGTTACAGATGCATGTACAAGAGGAAGCTGGATATTAGATAAATATTGCAATGAATCTATAGGTGAATTTGAAAATGGTTTCCATTTAAAGTTACTAAATATTCCAATTGATGAGCACAAGATGTCTTTCCTTTTGTTTAATATGTCTTAATCACTTTCAAGGAGTTTCGCAAGTTTTCAGTGAGGCTGGGAAGGTGAATCAGCAGTTAGGAGTACTTGCTGCTGCTTTTGAAGAAGACCTAGGTTCAGTTCCCAGTACCCAGATATTAGCTCACAATCATCTGTAACTACAGTCCTAGGGTTCACTGTTATCTGTATTTCAGTTCCAAGGGGTCTTTTAATCTCCATAGACATCAAGCCCACAAGTGATGTACATCTATACAGGGAAACACTCAGACACATTAAGAAACACATGTCAAGATACTAGAAATTTTGCTTCACTGTACATGTATGGACACTGATGAGTTTTTTAATCATGTGTCCTACAAATTGGCTTATTTGACTTAAGGGCTGTCAGTTTTGTTTTGGTTTTTATTTTTGTGAAACCCTTAGTGTTTCCTTGTTCAAGATGATACTCATCTACAAGTCATAACAGTTTCCCTCATTCCTTCTCAGTCTGGATGCATTTTGTAGCTCTTTTCTTCTAATTGTTCCGGCTGAGACCTCCAATAAAGTGCTGAATTGAACAGGAAAGAGGAGATAAAGTTTTATTTCTAATCTTATGAGGAAAGCTTATTATCTCAAAATTAAACATGCTACTAATGGTGGTTTTTTAAAAAATAGATACTCTATCAACGAGTTTCCTTTCCATTTTTACCTTGTCGAGTGTTGTTATATAAGACATTGGAATTTTTCAATTATACTTTCAGCATATTTTGAGGTAAATATGTTATTTCTCCTCCTTTATAATCTAGACATATCACATAAAATATAGATTGATTCAACTTTATGCTACTGATACAACCCCCACTTAATTATTGTGGACAACATTTGTCATGTGCCGCTAGATTCTCTTTGACGGTATTTTGGTGGAAACTCCTGCAACAATATGGATGCTAGATATTGGTCTACAGTTTATTTTCTTTTTTCCATTTTTTATTTTTTGATTTAATTTTACATTCCAACCACAGTTCTCCCTCCCACCCCTCCTCCCAATCCCACTTGCCTCTTTTCACTCCCCTCACCTCCCCCCTAGACCAACCCCAGTCCACTCCTCATGGGTAAAGGCTCCCTTGAGGAGTCAACATAGTCTGACACAATAGGTTGGGGCAGGACCAGGCCCCTCTCCCATGCATTAAGTCTGAGCTTGACATCCCACCCCGGGGAATGGGCTCTAACAAGCTATCTCATGTACCAGGTTTGTATCATGGCCCTACTGACACGGAGCATGGCATCCTACCCTTTTGTCCAGCTCTGTTATGATGATAATAGTAATTTATACGATAACCCAAGAGAAAAGTATTCCTTTGAGTATTTGCTGCTTTTTCATGAGAAGTTCCAATACTGAAGCTATTTATAAATTCAGTTGAAACTAGGTTTTCCTCTCATTTTGCAATTGTTGAATTTCTGTTTCAATCTTTGTATTTGTTTTATATATATATACATATATGCATATATATATATTTCAGATATTCAGATTTTGTAGTTCTTCTTGAGTATGTTTCTGTGGTTGTATTCTGTAAGAATATATCCATTTTATCTACTTTACCACCTTTTTATTTTTGAAAGGTTCATAGTAACATCACTCTTGTAGTTTTTTTATTTCTTATTGTTTATTTACAGTGATGGAGATTGGAGCCGGTGGCTTCACACATCTTAGGCAATCATTCTATAACTGAACTAAATTCCAGTGTATATATCTCTCTTTTAATTCTGGTCTTAATAATATGAATCTTCGCTTTTCGTGGATGCTCTATCTGAAGATTTGCCATTTTTGTTGTTGTAAGGAACTAGTATTTAGTTTTATTGGATTTATCATTGCTTTTCTGTTCTTTAGTTTATTAATATCTTTGCTATTATTATTTCATTCTGTCTGTGTGTGTTAAGTTTAGCTTATTGTTCTTAAGTTAAAGTTAGGCTACTTACTCTGGGTTTCTCTTTTTATTTGTTTTTCTTTCTTTCCAGATTGTTTTTTAATTATATACATATGAATGTTGATCTGCATGTGTACATATGCACCTATTCATGCTTAGTGCCCACCGAGGCCAGAAGAGGAAATTAGTTCACTTTGAACTGGAGTTACAGACAGTTATGTGATGCTATGTGGGTGCTGGGAGTTGAATATGGGTTCTCTGTAAATGCAGCCAGTGTGCTTAGCCACTGAGCCATTTCTCCAGCCTTCCTCTCTCAGTTATATATATATATATATATATATATATATACATACATACATACATATATATTCCTCCAACTAGAGTGTTTTGACTTTCCATTGTTTTCTTTGTTGTATTTTAATCTCAGAACATTATCATAATGTTTCCCTTAATCTCATTTTTTATTTGGGATTATGCTCTTTATTCATTTGTTGGTTTCTATATGCCTTTACAAGCACTTTGCATATTATTTAGCCCTTCAGGCTTTACCAAGATTCATTTTAAACTCTAGTTTATAGTTTATCCTTCAGACATGATGTGCTCTTGAGAAGAGTGTGTGTACTTTGGCGAGTGGCATGTTCTATAGAAATCTGTTAGGGCTGGCTACTCAAGTTGTCTGTTTCACTTTGAATCTATCAACTGTTGTCATCTTGATCTAGTTGCTCTGTGCATTATTTCATATGAGATACATGTTGACAACTCAAATGATGATTGCTGAAGTATTTCTCCTGTCAATCCTGTCAGTTTTGCACTTTTTAGAACTATGTCAGGTGGCTATTTGTATATAATTGCCATATTTTCTTGAAGAATTGACTCATTTATCATCATGAAATGTACTTCTTAGTCATTCAGTAAAATTTATGTCTCAAAGTTAATTTTATCTGTGTTACTATAGCCATTTGAGCATTGTTTGTATTATATTAACATGGCATATCATTTTTCAGAGTTATGAAAAATAACCAAAGGCTTCTAGCAAGCTAGAGTTCTGCAAAAAAGTTTATTATGAAGTAATATTGCCTATCTCCAGTCAATGCTTAGCTACAATCGTGGAAGAAGGGGCAGAATGGTTGTAAGAGCAAGAGGTTAAGGAGGACTACCACAAATTCATGTCTTCTAGACTTGATGGGATGGACTTCTGCACTCATGAACTCACTGTAGCTGCACAAGACTAAACCAGTCAACATTCCTGCATAGAGTGGGGATGAGGTTATGCACTCCCACCCTTAACAGAGGGGATAAGTACAATTGATGTTTGCTGGAGGAAGAAGAGTCAGTTTTCTTCAGTAGTGTGGCCCATAATAGGTCAATCAACATTAGGTAAATGTCCCAACACCAATTAGTATATGGTCAAAACAAATGGGAAATGGTATATTATCTTTTTAAAAAGTCCATGAAGTTGGAAGGTAGTAGGGGGTAACATGGGATACAATAAAGAGGGAGTGCGGGAGGAGGGGAGGGAGAGGGAACTGGGATTGACATGTAAAACAAGCTATTTAAAATTAAAATAAAAAATGATATAAAAAAGAGAGGAGTAGAGGTGAATGTGATCAAAATAAATTGTATGAAATTCTCAAAGAATTAATACAAATATGCTGAAAATATACCATTTGTTTAAAAACTCATAGAAATAAATTTCAGAAGTCCCTTGGTAATTTTTGCTGATATTTTTTCTTTATTAATTCTTTAAGGACATTTTAGAATTTTTCTAGGTATCAATTATTTGAAGACTTTAGTGACTAATTTTTTGGCATGATTCTACTGTGACCTGAGGACATATACTATGTAAATAACTTTCTTTTGTTAATTAGTGAAAGTGTTTCTTTTAACTTGGAATTTTAGAGTTAGAAGAAAACACAGTTAACTGAACTTTAAATCAAATACCTTTATAATTTTACTCCTTCCATTACAAATGTCTTATAAAGAAGAAAAATCAACTTTTATGGGCCAGTTTGGACTTAAACACTAATGAATGAAATTAAACATTTGTATATATTAACTAGAGATTTTGTTATGTTGAAGGGCTATCATTTGAATACAAGTATGTTTATTAAATACCAATCATACTATTGCTATGCAACCTTGGATAAGTGAGTTAATTTCATGCCATAGGTCAAGTTCCTTGCAATTTTGTTGTATGTAAAGTTGAAACATATTGAAACTCTTACATGGTTGTTAACATTATTAAACAATATAGAAACTGTCTAGAATAGTTGGGACATAAAATATATGAAGCAACAAGTATGAAATGTTAGCCTAGGCCAGAGACTAAATGGATGAGCATATGGGAGGTACTTCATAAGCCATTTCTCCATTTTCTGTTCCCATATATATAGTTGCAGGGTCTTAGCCCAACCACGAATGGCTGAGTGGGGTCCAAGGAAGGGCAACTGTTCCCCAGCTTCCCAGGTTCTTGGAGACAATCAGAAGCAGCAGGGAGCCTAGTCAAGCAGGAACTCGTTTATTGCCCCACAGCAAGCATCTTTTAAAGCAAAAAACTGCAGAGACCTCATCTGGTTCGATCTTGGCAATCAATCAACCTTTTTTGTAAACATCTCACGACTAGCCCTCCTGAGTTGCTCTTGGCGCCATCTTTAACTGGCTCATGTGCCCTTTGTATAGTTATCTTAAGGAATTTGCAGGAAATACTGAAAGGGGAAGGAGATTTCATAGTATTTATTAGTTATGTTGGCTGACATTCACTTGTTTTATTGTTATTGCTTCTTTCTAAATAAAAGGAACCTCAGCAGCTTCAGAGTTCCAGTTACTGTGTTCTGATTGAGGTTTCTCTCTTACTAATGACTGACACTTGTCTTCAACTAAACTAATGGTATCATGATCCTCTGAGTATGTAATTATGAAAGGAACAGAAAATTTACACGTCTGTGTGAAATTCTGCATATGACACTTTAAGAAATTTTAGTGGGATCAGAGTGGGATCAGATATTGTATTACTAAAACAGCAATTGAACCAGTAAAATGTTCGAGTGAACTCAAATTAAGATTCTCAGGTCATTAATTTAACTTCCACTGACTGAATGTTTTTGATGTTCAAATACCAAAGAATTGAAAATAGAAAAGAAATCTTACATATGTTAGAGTAATTATCAGACACTGAATTCCTTTTTCACTGGGTTTAAATATAGTATTATTTTTGGAGTTAATGTGTTCATAATAACATTTGAAATTAAGATTGTGAAATCTGTAGTAAAATGAAGGCATCCACTTCATTTTTAAATCCATGTTCACATTCTTTCAATCTAAGCAGAACTACTCACTTCTTTTATTGATATTCTCTTTACATCTCTTCTCCACTTCCAGTATACAATACACTAGAAGGAATAAAAAGCACCAGTTTCAATTCATATATATGTTTATTTACATACAAAACACCTTACTCCCTTTCCCCTTTGAGACAGGACCTTTCTATGTATCCCTGACTGGCTTCAAACTCACATTTCCACATCTTCTTTCTGATGGCTGAGATTTTAGGCGTGAGTTACCACATTGAGATCTATGTCTTCATAGTTGAACATTTATTTGGGGAGTCATAAAAATGTAGCCATGTAGGCTATTTGCTTATAACAATTGCCTTTTGTGTGGTTCTAAGGACAGAACTCAAGGCCTTGTGCACATTACACAAGTATTCTTTTGCTGAGCAACACTCTTCAAACACTTACTTATAATAGGCTTAAGATGTTTTATCTTTATTGTTATTTTATTGTACCCTGACTGCATGAGATGAGCAATTTTGCTCTATCACACATTCCTGCCACTATGTGTTGGCCTCATTGCTGGACCACAGCAATGGAGCTTGGTACCCACAGATGGAAACTTCCTAAACTCTGAGCCAAAATAAATCATTCCTTCTTTAATTTGGTTACCTCAGGTATTTTGTCACAGCAACAGAAAGTTATTAAATTTTTTGCAATTCCCAGAGGGTCTGGTTTCCAAAGCCAGCTGCTTATATCTTCAGACAAAAAACAAGCTGAAATGACTAATAACTGATTTACATATGACACTTGTGGGTATCAATGACTGGGAAAGAGAAAGAATTCTGTGGCTTGTGTAGGCTGACTTTGGTACACAGTTTTGTGTATCTAAGGATATGGTTTAGTTTAGTCTAAAATTGGTTGCATTTACCAAGGAAATATTGTGTCATATGTGAGCTGCATTTAATAAGCTGAAAGGCAGTTTTCAGAATAAACAGAGAAACACAAATGCCAAAGTTTTCTCTTTGCCTTAAAGTTCAGGAAAATGAGCCTGGTGAGATGGCTCAGTGGATACAGGCACTTGCTGTGCAGTCCTGAGGACCTAAACTCAATCTCCAGAACCCACAAAGTGGTGAAAGGAAAGAACCCACTCCATGAAATTGTCCTTTGACCTCAAGACACACACTCTGGGAGCCTAGGTCCCCAATAGACACAACACACACACACACACACACACACACACACACACACACACACACACACACAATATTTTAAAACAAAAATATATCTGCAAAAGGTATTCCAGGACATAGAATGAAGAAAGCAATGATGGTTAAAATCTTAAACAGTATAAACTTTAAAGAGACATTTGCCTATAATTTTGCATTGAATAATCCCTTCTAGAATCGATGCAAACTGTTTTTTTTCCATTGTTTTACAGTGCTGGAGTTGGAACCCAGGGCTCATGTGTATTCAGCACATTTTCTGCCATGGAACTCCCAGATCCAAAGATTTGGTTTATTTTGGGGTAGGAAAGTATTAACTCAGCATCTTTGAGATCTCATGGGGGATATTTTCATCCTTGTACAAGGGGACTTTCCATTTATGTACTTATTTGTGTAGGGAAACCCTACTTGTTTATTCATGGAACATTTTTAAGTCTTAACTTCCTTGACAGTGGTAATGGTAGAGGTATAACTCAGATATAATTCTAGTTCTCAAGACCTGATATGACAAAATGAATGGAAAAGGGATTGATTTCCATCACAAACTGGTGGTTCAAAGGAGAATTTGAAAACTGAAGTGAACTCCATTTTGTCATACTGCCATCAAAGGCCTTTTGGTACACACCTCAGTGAAGGAATGAAAGAATGGTCTTTCCCTCATACATACCTAAAGAAACTGTGAGCCATTTATTCAAGGACTTCCATAAAAATAAGCTAGGAGTAGCTGGCCAGTGGTGTCTCATTCCTTTAATCCCAGCACTTGGGAGGCAGAGGTAGGTGGATCTCTGAGTACAAGGATAGCCTGGTCCACAGAATGAGTTCCAGGACAACTGGGGCCACACAGAGAAACCCTGTTTCAGAAGTAAAGAAAACAAAAGGAAGATAGAAAGAAAGAAAGATAGAAAGAAAGACAGAAAGAAAGGAAGGAAAGAAGGAAAGAAAGAAAGAAGGAAGGAAGGAAGGAAGGAAGGAAGGAAGGAAGGAAGGAAGGAAGGAAGGAAGATGCTAAGAGCAAAGCACTGCCTGGAACGTGTGAGGTTCTGGGTTCCATCCCCTGTACCACACAAAAAATATTTCATGCAAACAAAACTACATTTTCCTGTTCTCCCTCTCAAATACTCTCTTCCTGAGCTTATTCTGCCAAGTGAGAATCACACAAAACAGCCAGTGCTTTGGGTTTTCATAAGGTTCTTTGAAAATGTTTATCACCAAAATTGATAGCTTGATTCTGAGAGTGCAGTCTTAGGGTTGGTAAAACACTGTATTGAGAAACTCCCATTATGGAGAGTGTAGATCAGTTAATATATGTATTATCCTCAATCAGGAGTGAGGGACGTTCACTCTCAAGCTGTCCCAAGGAAGCAGGTCTATTGCTTAAATGTAGATCTTTTTCCCCCAGTGGTCTGACTCCCATTCCTCAAACATGCTACCTGCTAAACACTTAGAGTTCCTTACAAGACCAACTTCAAGGCCTTGTTCATGTTTATCAGAGGGTTTTATTGGACAATTTTGAACATAAAGGAAAACAACGGCAATATCTGACTCAGTCTAGTCACCTGCTTTATTACTATTTGTTAGCAGTAAAGATGGGGTAAGGACTTAAGTGACCTCCTTTCTTAGTTGTTTTGATCATATTTGTGAGATAGGCTTATATCTCTTTATAGATAAGATCAGAAAGTTATGAGAGATGATTTATCAAGGACCTTCAATAAATCAGTGGAACTGGAGGGAATGATATTGACTCTTCAACTAATATTCAACCTCTTTTGGGTCACATCGTAATAATAAAGTAAATATATGTGTGTCAAATATTCAACAATATATCGAGTCTCAAAATTACTTTCACATGCTGTTATTTCAATAGCAGTTAAACAGAAAAATGTGTCTATAAAATATGCAAAAGTGGCCTGGCGGTGGTGGCACACACCTTTAATCCCAGCACTCGGGAGGCAGAGGCAGGTGGATCTCTGTGAGTTCGAGACCAACCTGGTCTACAAGAGAGACTTCCAGGACAGCCTACAAAGCCACAGAGAAACCCTGTCTCGAAAAACCAAAAAAAAAATTTTTAAAGCGTATCAAACCACAAAACCAATTTTACGTACTTTTATCTCACTAAAAGTAGCTGCACCAAATAGTCCTACCTTGGATTTACTTATTTATTTTTATTTATCAGAAAATTTCATAGAGCTGTTCACACTGTTCTTCAACTTATAATCTTCATAGGCACTCATCTAGATGGTTGATTAGTTACTTTTCTGTTGCTGTGATTTATGGAAGAAAGAGCTTTTTTGGGCTTATGGTTCCTGAGGGAGAATCCATAATGGTGACAGAGGCATGACAGACATAGTTGGAGCAGGAAGCTGCGAGATCACATTTTCAACTACAAACAGGAAGCAGAGAGAAGTGGGATGAAGCTCTAATCCCTCAACCCCTGCCCCAGTGGTGTATTTCATCTAGCAAGTCTCCACTTCCTAAACGTTGTCTAACCCTTCCTCTAGGTAGGGACAATGGGCGAACATTTCCTTTATAACAAACAGAATGAGTACTATTAATATCTTCAACTGTAAAACAGCCAACAGATTTACCTTAAATTAAATGTTTAAAAAGGGGAAGAAGGTAGACACATTATCCCTATAATTATTCACTATGAATAGGCCCATTTTTTTACTTTGCAATGGAAGTGATTAAGGCAAATTGCCTGTTTTTATTTTTCAAAGAAATCAGTGACCGGCCCTGGATCCTGACTCATCCCCTACTGACCCTCTCCTCCCCCAGTGAAAATGTACTGTCATTGACTTTTCAGAAGAACACAGTAACTACTGTGTGACCACATACTGTGGCTCTGAAATGGACTTGAGGTCCTTAGATCATGGCATCCTATATCTGAGTATTCTTCACAGCTCTGTATTCTCCTCTCCAAGACTTCTGCTGTCTTTTCGGCAAATCTCAGTTGCACGAAGGAGGAAGACTGATGGATCCAGTTGCCAAGGTAGAGAGAGTGTAGCCATGCAGTGCCAGGCTCATGCTGTAACTGGTGAGCACACCTCACTAGAACCTTGCAACACATCCTGTAATCCCAGCTGGGCCTCCCCTGAGCAGAGGCAGCAATTATGCATGGTGGTTGTGAGATGTAAACAAATGTCCATGGGGGACTGACTTAGAATCAGCCAAATCATTTCATTTACAGCTTGCATCAAATTGGAAGGGCTATGATGGGGGAAATGGAGTGCACTCATTTACTGTCTCAACAAGTGTTTTAAGAACTCATGTACAATGCTTTCTCTTTGGAGATGTGATTGTACAGTATATTCAAGGCTCAGAAGGCATTTTAGAAATAGACCATATCTTTAAAATAACTCCATATTTCCTTTTGTTCTAAGCTCAAGTACACCAGTGTGCCTTTGGCTATTTTCCATTACTATTGTTTCTTAGGACTCAGTACCATAAACCTGGGAAGGGATAGTGAAAAATTGTGTTTTTACTTTTACTTTTTGAAAAAGATTTATTTATCTTATTTCATCTGTATGAGTGTTTTGTTTGCATGTATGTATGTGCACTATATGAGTGCCTGGTGCTCAGAGAAACCAAGAGTGCATGGAATCCCATAAAACTAGAGTTAGAGACAGTTGTGAGGACACCATGTGGTTTCTGGGAACTGAACCTGGGTCTTCCAGGAAAGCAAGTGTTCTCAACTGCTGAGCCAACATTCCAGTCCGCCATTTTACTTTTGATTGTATTAGTCATACTTTGGCTATTCCTTAGCAAACTTTAAAGCAATGATCAGATCTAGGCATTCCCTCTACCCCCTTTTATTTGAGATAGTCCCTCAATTTACATAATAAATGTAGCCTTGGCTGGCCTGAAACTTACTATGCAGAACTAGTTGGCCCCAATCTCAAAGAGATTGTCTGCTTCTGGCCCCTCAGTGCTGGGATTAAAGGTGTGTGCCATACCACTCATAACTGTTGTGACATAATCTTTTTTGTACACTGTGAAGATGTGCCATTTGTTTTGGTTTAATAAAGAGCTGAATGACCAGTAGCAAGGCAAGATTTCCAGGCACAGAAGATGCTGGGAAGAAGAAGGGCAGAGTATTGAGAAAACTCCAGAGATGCAGAGCAAGCAGCATGGACTTTACAAAGTAAATGTAATCAAGCCATGTAAAAGAAGGTAGTTTAAAAGATATGGGCTAATTTAAGTTGTAAGAGCTAGTTAGAAACAAGCCTAAGCTATTGGTTGAACTTTGTAATTAAGAAGTCTCTGTGTGGTTATTTGGGAGCTGGCTGGCAGAACAGAAATTTCCCCTGTGAAATGGAGTCGTATGAGAAAAGAAGAGTGTTAGACGAGGTCTTTGGAAAAACCTGTTGTAACATAAAAGGAAAGAAGGTGACACTAGTTCCAGAAGTAGAATAGCCTCTTATGAGCAGAGTCTGAGTACGAGGCTAGTGAGCTGTCTATGGCAGAGCAGCACTGTACTCCGGATATAGGATGAAAAGAGGTGCCTTATGGGAGAGGGAGAGTCTCTATGAACATATAGAGCTTTCTGCTCTATCTGCTGATGTTGTGCAGCTAAAGGAAAACTGACTCCAAAACGATGTTGTATGTGACTAAAAGTCATGCTTATTAGCTGTATGACCTTGTACAAGTTACTTCTCTCTACATCTTTTTCTGTTTTGAAAAGTGGGCTAATTATGCTGTCTACTTCCTGAGGTTGCTGGTGAGAATGAAATAAGATGGTACTTGGAATGCTGCCTACCAGGTACTAAGCACTGTCAGATTTTCTCCAGGTGCAGACAACATCTGTGGTCAAGAGAATTTTCTTCCTGTATCCAATGAAGACACATTCCAAATACAAGATAGGAGTATTGTGCATTTCTTTTTCATTTAATGAAACTTGTGGGTGGCATACTAAAATCCACAAGGCAGAGAAGCAACTTGGGCTCTGGGATAATTTCCCAAAAGGCCATCATCAAAAATAGGCAGATGCTAATTCTGAAATCCCAGGTAGTGGCAGGGTAGTCTTTTCCACTCCAGGCTACAATAAGACCTGAAATTTCCTGCCATCATGCCTTAATGTCTCCAAAAAACCTTTTTGAAATGAACACATTACCTGGGAAGAGTAACACATTAATCTGTTAGCTGGATAGATACTTTAGCTGAGATTACTTTCATCACATTATTTAGTTTCTGGCAGTTGGACCCTGCAGCCAGAAGATGAATGATGGCTAAACGATGCTATAAGGTAAGGAAAGGGGAAAGATCATCTGGATTCAGCCTTTAGATTGTGGGGATAAAAGCTAGGCAAAGTACAGCTCTGAAGAGTCTCCAGGATAGCATGCAGAGTTCCTATAACCCTACTGTCTTAGTCACTGTTCTGTTGCTATGAAGAGACACTATGACCACTGAAACTCTTACAAGAGACAACATTTAAATCTGGGACTGCTTACAGTTTCATAGACTTAGTCAATATAACCATGCTGGGAAGCTTGACAGCACTCATGACAGGCATGTCGTTGGACGAGCAGTTGATAGCTACATCCTGATCAGTAGACAGAGAGAGCCTGGATCTGGCACAGGGTTTTGCAACCTCAAATCCCACCCCCCAGGGACACATTTCCTCCCAAAATCACACCTACTCCAGATAGGACATATCCCCTAATTGGCCTAATCCTTCTCAAATACTACCACGCTCTGATGATTAAGCGTTCAAATATATGAACCTATGGGGACCATTCTTATTCAAACCACACCTACTTTTCTACTCCTTTATCTTATTTCTCTCGCATGTTTGCATATGTATGTGTGTATCACGTCACTGAGCACACCACTAAGCACACAATCAAAGAGTTCTTATGAGATATCTGAAGAATAAATTTATGCCTGTAATAGATCAAATCTTGCAGGAATGTTCTGTTTTGAACATGAGTAGGACTGGCTTGGTATCTCATAATAGGAGTTGGAGCTAGAATCTAGAGGCTGATCTGCTCCATAGGGTGAAGGAGGTGCTGGGAGCCTGAACATAAATGCACTGGGATAGTAATGACAAAAAGCCAGAGTGTAGTGAGAGAAAGTGACAGGCAAAAACAAATGTAGAAGATCTAAGAGGCGAAGCAGCATATAGTTAAGAACATACCCAGACAATATTGAGTTCAAAGACCAGGAGAATCTGGACTATCGAGGAGGGAGTAATTTATCATTATTTTTAAGTGCTTTATATTGAGTGCCTCTTTGTTGCCAGATATTTTTACCAATCCCTTAAAGTATTTTGCCAAATTACTTATGTCCAAGCTTTGCCAAATTAACCCTCCAGTGTGATGTAGTCAAATCAGGTTTCTTTTCAAGGCAATTTGTATACTGTGCCTCTGAATCTGATGCACCTTCCTTCTCTCACCAGTAGAGCATTTGCTGTTTGTCAAATACTACATTAAGTAAAAACCACCATTATCATTAACAACCCCTTTCTAATCCTCCACCATCTGTCATAATTAACCTCAAAGTATACACTTTGAACAAAATGAGCACTGTCTTTCATTTCTGATAAAACAGAAAGAGAAGGAATTTGCACAAAGTCACTAAAATACCAATAAATATTTACTAGCTTCTAGTCCATTCTTTTCATTTGCGCATTATCATTCCGTTTCAAGCCAGCTTCACAGTAACAGTACCCATGCATACTGATATTACATGCACAATAGCATGAATGCAGAGTGCAATGCCATCATTAATGCATCAACATGTTACATGAGGTTTAGAGCATGCTTCAGCATGAGTAAAAGTAGTTATTTGATAAGCCAGAGATTGGAAAAGTAAGCCTTTCACATGTGTTCATTTTTCCTCCTGTGGTAATACATCTAGTGAAATTATGATATGGAGTGTTGTCTACTTGACATAGTACAGATCATTCAAGAAGGTTTGTATTTAGCTGTCCTAACCATAAATAATTAAAACATAGTTCAATTGGGGTGTCCTTTAGAAAAGAATTTAAAAATAATGAATTCAGCTCATTCCCATTAAAAATGAACAAAAGTGATGTTTTATTCAAGAGAAAAAATAAATAAAATACATTCCTGGCCCATACTTTAAGCAGTCAAAGAAAAGAGAAACAAAAAGAGCTAAAAGGAATAAAAGAAAACCAGCAGGGTAAAAGAGAGGATAGTGAAGAATGCAGATGGTTGGAGCAGGGAAAAGTGAAAAGAGACATAAAGGTGCCAGAAAAGTATTAACTGAAGAAAACCGATCTTAGTAATGCAGGGAAAGTGAGGGAGAAATGGCAAGAACATAAAGGAATGGTTAATAAAATCTCATACCAAACACTCTAATTTAAAAGTGTCTTGTTACACAAACTAAGAATAAATAGCATATCTCCAAGTTAAGTTTAAGAATAAAAGAATAGCCTCTCCTAATTGTTATTCTCATCAATGCATGCACATAAAGAGAATGACATAATTTTTGCTTTAACCTTTTATCAACCTTCTTTCTTTGATATTATTTTCATATCATTTTAATTACAATATTAAAATAATTTTATTTACATATAAAATACTTTGCGCATTTCCTCCCTTGTTAGGTAATTTATGTCCTCCCTTGTTAGGTATTTAGATTATTTTAAAGTATCGCTTAATATTAAAACAAAAGCTGCTTGCTTTTTTCCTCTTAGATTATTGCTTCAAGGTTATTTCTGGGATCAAAATTCTGTTTTAAGGCTATGATTGTATTTTATAATACTTGACTCAGTTCTCAATGCCTAAAGTGCTAGAAATATATCAGTCATTTTAGGGCCTGCATAGTATTGTGTTTTGTGAGTTGTTACTTTTTCCAGCTAAGTTAGTATCAAATGGTGTCTCTTAGTTTGAATATGCATATTTTGTCCATTTGGTATCTAAAAAGAACTTACAGATTTGTAAGATTTCTTATACAGTTTTCATGCTAGTATTTTCATACTTGTTTCAATACTAGTTTTACACTGTTGTGTTGTATTTTTTTGCTTCATCTTCCCTTAATAATACTTTTTAGTCAGCAACTGATGGAAGCAGATGCAGAGATCCACAGACAAGCTCTGGGTTAAGCTCCAGGAGTCCTGTTGAAGAGACAGGAGGGATTTATGAGCCAGGGTGGGCAAGGTCATGAGGGAGAACCCACAGAGTCAGATAGTCTGAGCTTGTGGGATGTCAACAGGCACTGGACAGACAGCTGGGGAGCCTGCATGGGACTGACCTAGGCCCTCTGCCTGTGTGTGACAGTTGTGTAGCTTGGTCTGTCTGTGTGGCTCCTAGCAGTGGGATCAGGACCTGTGCCTGGCACTTGAGGTGGCTTTTGGGAACCTATTCCCCATGCTGGGATGCCTCACCCAGCCTTGGTGCAGGGGGAGAAGTTTGGTCCTGCCTCAACTTTATGTGCCATGCTTTGTTGACTTCCATGGGAGACCTGAGGATGGAGAAGGGAGTAGCTGGGAGGTGGGGGAGGAAACAGAGGAGAGGAGGGAAGGGAAACTGTTGCCTGTATGTAATATAAATGAAAAGATTTAAGAAAAAAGATATTCAAAACAAAAAATATCAAGGCCACATAGTTAAAATCAGTTACTTCCAGATTTTTCCTTTTATAATGGTAAAATGTATTATTATTATTATTATTATTATTATTATTATTATTATTATTAATGTGTCTGTGTGTGCAGCCAGATGCATGTGCATGCTATAAGGCACTAGTCAAGGCCAGAGAACAGCTGTGTGGAGCTGGGTTTTCTCCTTCCACCTTTACACGTTCCAGGAATTGGACCCACATTATCAGGATTGTGCTTTTATGCACTGATCTATCTTGCAGGCCACAATTCCAGAACCTTGAGCTTTCTTTACAGATTTAAATTTTTAATTCATGTAGTAATATTACATGTAGCAAAGGACAAAAGTTTACATTAATTTCTCTGCATATTCATGAGCAATTATTCTATAGCAAAGTATATCCACTTTACATATAGTAAACTGTAGACTGAATGATTGTGATGAGTCCATGAAAGGTCTCATTTACAGTAATGTATCACTCTGGTTGAAAATGCCAGAAAGTCAGGGAACTGAGGCATGTGTGGGGACAAGGATATATACAAATCTTAGTATCTTCCTCTCAACTTCTATGAATTAAAATCCTTCATCTTCAATTTTTTCTAACATTTACTACTGGTTAATTTTCATAACTTGTTGTCAAAACAGAAGTTTCCCAGAAACACTAAACTTACAAATGAGTAAAAGCATTAGCGTTTTGATCCAGTTTCTACGGGAAATGATGTTTTCCAAGATAAGCAATTCGGTTCTTCAGTATAAAGGCTCTGTCGTATTAGAAACACAGTTCAAAGCTGGGGTGGTAGTATATGCCTGTAATCCCAGCACTTGGAAGACTGAGGCAGAAGGACCTAGCATTCCAGCCCAACAGGGGTTACAAAAGGATGTCCCATACCCAAAACAAATCCATGCAGAAAGGGACGCGGTCAATACTCTCAGATGATGTTAAGCATATACAGAACTAGGTTTTATTAAGTGCCTTCTGGGTGTATTTAATAAACAATCAGACATTTTTAGTAAGTATCTGCATTTTATCTGTTACATTTTGGTCTTAGCTCCACATTGATGGGAGATGCTATGACATACTAGGTAGAACAAGTGTCTGAATTCAAATCCAGTCAGACCCTATACTAGCTTTGTTCAATATTGTGTAATAGTTAAGGCATGGGCCCTGTCATAAAATCAAAATGATTTTGAATCCTTGTTCTTTACTGTGGAAAACACTTGATGTGCCTGTTTTTAACTTGACAAAATCATCATCACCACCATCATCATCACCAGCACCTTATAAGGATTCTTATGAGAATTAAATGAGGGAACACAGGCCTGGTATGGAGAAGTTCCACATTAAGTTATTCATACGGAAGAACAGGTTTTCTTTTTCTTGTTAAATAGCATTCCTACCTTTTGTTTTGACTTTTTGTACCATTTTATCTGTGTTGTTCTTAGAATATTTCCCTCTGAAGACACTTTTTAAAAATATATTATACTTTTTCAGTAATCAAGGAAAATTCATATATAATTTCAAAGGCCTGGAGGAAAATTGTCTTGTAAATTGTCAGGTCCCAGTGTGTCTTGGAAGATGTAATTCTTCCATATTTGTCCTGACTTCTGTATTTACTAGAAAGTTTCCAGATGACTCTGACAATTTTATGTAACTGAAAAAATGCCCAAGTTTCTAAAAATTCCTTTGTGACCTGAGAAGTGTTCATCAATTTCTTAACCGCGCTTACAATTATTTTAGCATTTTGCTACTTACTGGATCACTTTATCATTCCTTGTCTAAGAAATATAGTGTTCACTATTTTTAAAAAGCGTTACCTTGGAAGCCAACATCCATTGACTATCTAAACGTTTTTAACAGCTAGATTCTGCATTTTTCCTGTTTCTTTATTTAAAAGCTTTGTGTGAACCACAAACTCCAAATTCCCAACTCTGAATGAAACAGGCTTTTCAGGAATGGATGAATGAATAATGAATAATGCCAATAGCTCTTGAAGCACCCTTCAATGGTTGGAGGCTGCTTTCTGTAATGACAAGTGTTGCTGTGAAGTTGCAGCCTGCAGAGCATTTCTAGAGCACAGTAATAATTAGCAAACAGTGCTGTTGATGATACAAGCTGGCGAGGAGAGCACCACAGATTCAAACAGGAGGGGGATGCTTTTTTCCTTCATAGTATGGCCTTGCTTCTATGTCCAATAGCACAGGTTAGTTGTCTTCTTAAAAAGAATAATAAATGAATTATGTTGTGTAGCAGAGGAAAAAATAGGAAATCGAATCCAATATGATAAGAACTTTTAAAAAAATCCTTAAAACATGATACAATAACACATTAGAGATTTTAATTGTGCACCTATCCAGCATCTTTAAAAATATGTCCATATTTGTTTGTCCACATGGAGAAGGGCCTAGGTCACATGGGGAAGGGTCTAGGTCCTGCCCTAGATGAAATGACAGACTCTGGAGATCCCCCAAGGAGGGCCTCATCCTCCCTAGGGAATGATGTGGGGATTGGGTGGGGGGCTGAGAGAGGGCTGGTGGAAGGATAAGGGAGGAGGAGTGGGAGAGGGAGCTGGGATTGACATGTGAAGACATGTGAAGCATGCATGTATGTTTCTAAGACATAATTTATTTTAACAAAAAAAGATGGCTCAGTGGTTAGTAGTACATAATATTCTTTGAGAGGACCTGAGCTTGTGCCCAGCACACATGTCTGGATGTCCACAACCTTCAGTAACTTCAGCACTACAGGACCTGAAGTGCTTCCCTGGCCTCTAAGGGTATCCCTGCATGCACATGTACATCCAGTCACACATACCACAAATAAATCTTTGAAAAAAGAAAATAAATAGGCAACGAATCGATTTGGTAAAATATATCCATATTTGTTTGTGGACTATACTGATTCTTCTATTTCTAAATTGTTGCGTCAGTTTTAGAATTTTTCCTACACCAATCCAAGTTGACTATATGTTATTGTAAGAAAAAAGGGCTACCTGAGGCTGCTCCGTTTGCACCTTAATTCCAAACCACTTCCATGACACCAGGTATAACGATACTCGAGGCTATATAGGGAAAAACAATATATTTATTTATTAGGGAGAGAGAGAGTCACACATACCAGGAGTTAAAAGCGTGGCTGGCTTCCAGGAGAAAAGAGGGAGGCCCCTTTTCCTTTCACTACCTTTTATCTCTACCTTGACCCCACCCTGTTGGGCGGGTAGCTTTGTGGGGTTCACTCCTACAATTCACCTGGAGTATCAGTGTGGACACAGTTCTATTTTCCTTTGGTTATGTCTCCCTAGTCACGTCTAGGGGAGAAGTACAGAAGAGAAAATGGTGGATAGTTCCAACTATTCTATTAAAGCAGAAAACAATTCCATGATGTGTCTACCTTTGTGAATGAGTCTTTCTAAAATACTGATAGGGAACAATATCTTGTGGCCATTGAAAATACTCTCCACTTGATCCAGTGGCATGGAAATTTGCCTCATTTTATTTGGGATGATCGTGCCACCTGGAAAAAAGGAAGAATACTTTCTGGCTAAAATCATTTGTAAGGTTACTCTCCCCTCCAGTGTGGGGAAGAGAATTATAAAATCTCATTTGTAGTTTTCATCGGCTAGCATTTTCAAGCATGAGATAATGTTGAAACTATCCTGTTTCACCCAAATGTTTAAATTCCTTAGGGTGTACCATACATTCATGATAAAGCAGTTATTCTAGCAACTCGAGAGCAATAAAACAGGGGCAGGAAACCCTGCATGTCCCACAGGAGATGTGGAAGCAATGGTAGACAGATGTGAGGGAACCAGTGTTGCCCAGGGTCAGTATAAAGACTCCTTTGTTGAGGCACTGACATCAGTTCTTCATTTGTTGGGTCACTGGGCATAAAGTTATATAATTCAACCTTGTCCTTCTCCTAGTCTCCCATTGTAGACAACACCTCTTTAGTGTTCTGTGGTGGTTCCTGTACTGGCAAAAGCCACTTCCTATACATCCTAGACAAGTTTGACTTTTTTTTTAACAGTAGTTCAGGGAATTGGGCAAGTAAGAAGTGGTTAGTAATTCACGAGGTAACTAGAAAGTCCTTCTTATTTTGACATACTAGGATCCTAGCCATAACTCTGAAACGTCAGACAATGCCCCTGCACATTGTCCTGGTGACTTTCACAATTCTTGCCAAACGCCATTGTGGATTTTTTTTCAGTTATATAAAAGGCAGTTTGTGCCCAATCTTCTCCTAACCATTGCTGGCCTACTCTTATTATTTTGCATTTAGCACACAGAGACTGATTTCTTGCCTAAAATTAGTTGGATTCTATTTGGATCAGTTCAGCAGAATTAAAAAGTGTAATTAGCCTGAGAATGCACCGCACTCCCCAACCTAACTGCCACTTAAATATGTCCTGCAATGCTTATACACTATAGAATTCAAAGAACTGAGTTCTAGGCTGAAGCAGTTGACTGCATGCAGGAAAGCAGTCATGAATTGCTATGAGCTCCTCGTCGACGATCCTGCATATGTGTGTGCTATCATCTACAATTGTCCTCATAAAATTAAATAAAAGCACGCGCTTATTATTGTGGGGCTCCAATTAAGAGACAGCTGGTGCTCTTATTACGCTTGCATTACATTGAAACTTGTAATTTAGATGTCCAGATGCACATTTTAAAATCAAAGTATAAAATTGCATTCGCTTTGTCCATTTTCCATTTTGAAGTATCTGGAACCTTACATCAGTGCTCCTCCTTCCCTGTAAAACTCCCTGAAGTAGGGGAAGCATTTCTCCTAACATTACTCCTCTCTCAAATTCTTAGAAGGAAATAAAAAGATCTGGACTTTTTGGAAGGGAGGAGACCCGGGAAGGCAAACGACGAGTATTTAACCCTTTGTAAGTTGATGTGTATGTGTTGATGGAGGTTATTTTGAAATTCCCTACTTGCAGTTACCTGTCTAGGAAGTGACTAGAAACCTAGAGCTTCGCACTACATCACATTGCCTTTCTCATTGGCACTCCCGTTGGTCGCTGAAGCTCTAGAAACTTTCGAGGAGGCTCGCGCTCCCCACCAGGGTACTTACAGGCTTCCCCCTAGCTTTGCTTCTGTGTCTGGAGCGTTATGATTTGCACTCCCGTCCCCAGTTAGTAATGATATGACAAAAGCCACTCTGGCCGAGGGCTCGGGACGGGCTGGGTTTGGGTTTTTATTGTTTTTGTTTTGTTTTTTTTTGTTTTTTTTTTTTTTGAGGGGAGAAGTGCCACACCCCCTAGGACTAAAGCCCACGGGGGGCGGTCCGCTCGGCGCGAACGTAGGAGTCACACAAAGCGTAAGGTCTCACGACGAAAGTGCGCCCTGCAGGAAGGTGTCCCCACCCGGAGCGTGGTCGGGAGCGCCAAAGTGCGCCCTCCAGGAAGAAGGTGCCCCCACTCGGAGCGTGAGCAGGAGCGCCACTTTTTGGCGCTCTTTGCGCGCGAGCCGCGAGGAGGCGGAAGACCGTCCCGGGCCGGCGCGGCAATCGACCAGCAAGCTCCTGAGTTGCTGCGCGTGTCGCCGTCCCAGCGAGACGCGTCTGGAGTGGCTCCCTGGTCAAGGTGAGGCTGGGTTGGAGGGTGGCGGTGGCAGCGGCCAAGGCGAAGGCCACCGCGGGCAGAGCGGCTCTACCTGGCCGGGCGGGGCGGGGCCTGCCCGAGCGAGGAGCAAGAGAGCGAGCGCGAGAGGGGAGGGAGAAGCCGTTCCTTCGCTTTCGGGCTGCTGCACGGAGTTTGGCGCGACTTGCGGGTTTTGGCGCCTAAAGACGAAATTGTCCCCAGGAGCTCCCGAGTCGTCCCCGCCGCGGTGTGTGGGAAGCCCGGAGGCTGGGGTCCCTCCGGTACGGAGGACTTTTGTGTGTGTGTGGGGGGGTGCGCGGTGAAGGGGTTCGGGGGTCAGAACCCCGGACGCTCTTTTGCCTCGGGGCCTGACTGCGGGTGCGGGGGGGTGAGGGCGGGTTACCGAGGCAACGGCGATCGTCGGCGGGAGCCCCACGCCTGCCCAGTCGCCCCGGGCCGCTCGCCGGTGAGGGAGCCGCGCCGGCCGGCAGCGAGGGCACGGGGCGCTCCGAGGTGTGCTCCAGTGGACTGAACCAAGCGCACGCGAGCGCGGGGGAGGGAGGCCGGCCTCCCGGGGCCCCTCCTCCAGCCCGCCACCAGCGGGACGGGGCGCAGTGGGGGGAGGGGGACCCCGAGGACTCGCCACAAACTACTCACTTTTCCCGGCCTCAGGCCCAAGCGCGGGGGCGGGCGACGGCGGGGGGGGGGGTCCGATAGGGGGCGGGGGGAAAGGTTGTGCTCTTGGTCCTCGGAGTCCCCAGTGCCTGTTGCTGGACTTGACATTGGAGACCCCGCTGACGCCGACTCGGAGGCCAGTAGCACGTCCCAGCCCGAAGTTGGGGACATGGGGCGGCCTTGAATTTGCTTATACCTAAGGATGTCAGGAACCTCGCTTTAAAATGGCGGCATCCACTATACACCCCTGCTAAAGGCTCGCCCCACACCGGGGCCACCTCACCCAGGCAGGGCTGCTTTTTGCTTCTCCCGCTAACAGATGGCATGTGCCACTGTTTGCTGCCTCTGCCCCTACCGCTGCCACTGAGAGCACGGCCCCTTAACCTCTTGGGTTTGCGCTAGCGACACAAGGTAAGGCTGAAGAGGACTTGGGGTTCCCCAGACTGACTGCCTGTGAACCGCACTGCTTTTTAAAACTTTTTCCACTCCCGCGATATGGCAAGTAGAAGCAAAATTAACACTGCCACTTGTTGCGTTTTTTTTTTGTTTTGCTTTTCCTCTGTTTTTTTTCTTTTTCCTTCCCTCTTCCAGTCTTTTTTTTTTTAAATTTAAAGGAACTTCTTGCATGGCATGGCATTAGCAAAGACTTCCGATAACACCTAACTTTCCCACTTCCCTGGGATGCCTGAGTAGCACTGTGGCAGAACCGCATCTCTTCCCGCCCTGGGTTGATACATTTGGACAGCTTGCTTTTTATCACCTGGGCTGAAGGGCATGAGGACAGTACATTGTAGGGCAGTATTATAAAGGGTAACTTTACTTTTTAGCACTTAGGCAATATGCTTCAAAGATAAAAATAAAATTAAAACAAGGGTACTTTTGGACTTTAACAGATTATTAATTGTGCTGTTCTAATGGTTGTGGCAGACCAACTTTGTGTTTTTCAGAACACTGTTTATTGATAAGTGTGCGCACACACACATACATACGTATACATGGGACTTTTCTGTTGTGATGTGCTTTTAGGAAGTTCGTTTCTTCTCATGTTCATAATTGCTATTTGTAACCTGGTCTCTGATCCTACAGCCTCTCCATATGTGTATGTAAAGTTCATGGGAAAGCATCAATTACAATAAGGCTGCTGCAGGATTTAGCTTTGAAATGATTGATTTATCACAGTGTTGGCGTCTTGGTTTAATTACTAAGTCTTTGGGTGATGACTGATAGAGTGGTTGGAAAACAGACTGGTGATATACCTGAACTAATGATTACTCACCCACACTAAACATAATTCATCCAGATAGTTCCTCCTCCTGATGAAAGGCATTTGACAATGAGCCTTAGCAGAGGCTTTGGCTTTTTCCTGATTATAGTCACATTTTCTCTTTTGTGTATGCAAATTAAATCCTTAATAAACATTAAATACTAAATCAATTTAAGTTTATTTATGTGATGCTTTGGGGAAATATTTTCATATTTACAAAAACTTCTCCAAACATAGCCTAAATAGACTTTTGTCTATAATCCAGCTGACAATTATTCTCCTCCACCGTGTGTTTTACTTCTCCCAAGCAGTAGAAACTAGAAAGGAAGGAAAGTATTGTTTTGCACCTAGTAAACTAGCACAGTTTTTCTGTCCAGGTGCTGCAGTCTACCCAGAAACAAAGACCATGGCTGCTTACAGTGGAATCTACTGTCTAAAAATTCCACACCGTTTCAGGTTATTGTTTAGGGAGCCCTGTGATTGCTTCACAATTGTAAAAGGAAGTGCTACAGGCAGAGTAGTAGATACTTGCATTATTATAACGTTTTTGCAATGGAGCAGTGACAAAAATCAGCTTGTCTCATTTTTTAATGATTCCAAACTTGGTCCTTCTATAAGCTTCACCTCTGTGGGTGCTGCGGTAGGGCTCAATGACTGACCCAAAGACATCATTTTAAAAAGTGAGAGTGTTAAACCTTGGGACCAGAGCATCAGAGGTGTGAGAACATGTCCCAGTTACTGTTCTGCTGCCTTCTGCAGGGATGAAACTGGAGACTGAAAACGTGAGTGAAGGTCTATTGGAAAACTGCTTGTGAGAGAGAATTGGTGCAAGCTGGCTTAGAGGTGGTGACTGCATGTTTCACTCTGTAAGAATCACTTCGTCTCTCTGATTTCCCTTGCTGCTTTAAGAATGCATAATGAGTCCCAGGACTGTTGCAAAATGGCTTTTCCTCAACTGTCTTCTTCAGGCATTTCATAACAGCTTCTTTTTAAGGAGGATAAAACCTATGACTGTGAGCTGGTAGCCAAAGTAGCCTTGTTGATTGTACTTGTACCCATCTTATAACTAAATAATGTTTTCACACGTAGCTATTTAATAAATGTTAAACTATATAGAAAAAGACAGTCTATAAATTCACAAAAGAACAGATTCTGTGCACAGCTTTTAATTTAAACAGAAAGCCTTTTTGTACACTTGCAAGAACCTAAAATGTAAAGTGAATTACAGTGTACATTCTCCTAATTGCATTCTGCTTGCCTCAAATGGGCTCTTTTGCCTCTCATTATACTTCCAGGAACTTGTGAAAGTTATCCTTTTTGCCAGTAGGTATATTATTATCTGTCCAGCTTTACACAATGAAGAAGTAAAAAGCAGCTCAGAAATAAAAAGGGTTTTGTCTTTTGACTGGCTGCACAGTACTACACACTGCTGGAATAGTGACAAGCTCTTGGCTGTTGTGCAGATGTTGACAATATAGCTTGAAGTACAGTTCTGTTCTCCATTCAGCTGTCTTTGCATCTAGGAAAGGGGGAGGGAGTGGAAACCCTTAAAGTAATGAATATATTCATTCATAAAATTTTACACGTTCCCTGATTTTAGTGAAATAAAGTCAAGAAGGTAGCAGAAATTTTCTTTTGAAATAAAAGGTTCTGTCTGCTAGCAAAAGGGGATTTGGGAAATGCAGAGAATAAGTTACAGTGCGTGTTGGACAAGTAACTTGATCCTGTCTTGTTGTTAAAGTAAAACAATGGCCACTGCCATGTTAAAATGCTCAAGAATCTGAAAGAGATGCAGGTTGCAATCAACTTTATTTCATAAAGATGCTTCCCCATTGTTGATTTTTGTTGTTCTTGTTATTTTGAGACAGGGTCTCACTATGTAGCCCAGACTCACCTTGAACTCCTACACTTAATGCTCAGCTCTCAAAGGCTTGGATTACAGGTATGTGCCAGGCTGTTGGGTTATGACTGTGATTAAACAGATGGGTTTAGGCCATTATAAGTGCACGTGATATTAAAGAAATAGAAATCAGAAATCATATTTCTCTGTGAGATTTTCTGCTTCTTCTTAGGTATACTTATTTCAAAAATAGATAGCTGAGTTTCGCATAAAATGAAGTGAATCTTTTCATTCTAAGATAACAAACTGTGTCTGGGTGCAAGTAGTTCCACTGTCAAATAACCAGGCAGCAAACAAACATAAATTATGAGCAGGTAGAAACAAGTGGATCTGTATTAATGTAGACTTTAATCTATAGGGAACTTGATGGTTGTACAGATATATGGATATTTATATTTGCCTTCATGACAACCAAGGGACCATACTGGAAAGACAACATTGAAAATTAGGATAAATACATTAAAATTACGTTATCAGATGCTAATGACTTAAAAGAAAGCAAAAAATATTTTTATACTTGTTTTTTTAAAAGGCACAGTGTAAACCCATAATTATTTTCTGGTTGCTATTAAATTGAAAGATGTTGCCTTTAAAAGATTGATGAGGAATATACAAGATGTGATCATATTTTTGTTTCAGAAATACAAGTATTCCACAGGTGTTTAGGAATATAGATGGAAGCATAAATTTGAACACAAAATTCAAATTTGTGGTCAATTAAGAACAATATTTGCAGTTACTAATTTATTTCTTCCAGAAATATAGAAAAAATACCTATTTTATGGTATTTTTCCAAGGGGGAACTTAAAGAAAAACAGGTTGAATTAAATTATGACCAATATTTGATATGAATGGTGTGTTTCTGTTGCTTAGAAATGTTTAAGTCTAGGGTTACAATTGCAGAAAAAGAGTGCATTTCTTAGAACTAATGAGGAAGCAACAATGAAAAGAGACTGATTTAAGTGTGTGTAGATTTTTTTTTATTTTTCTATGTAACTAGTGTTATAATCATTTGATCCCAGAGCTTATTTTTATGAAATGTAGTGGACACAGGACCTCACTGTTTTCCCAAAACTAATTTCAAACTCCTAGGCTTAAATGATTCTACTCCTTCGGTCTCCTAAGTAGCTGGGACTACAGTCACGCATCACCATGCCCAGCTTCTCAAAACCCTTTATAACAACCATGAAAAGAAAAAAGTTAAGGGGAAGAGGATCCAGATTAGAAATTTAAGACTCAATTAGTCATGCTTGTTAAAATATTATGTTCCACTCTCAAGTACTTCTTGCATCAGTGTTAAGTTGGCTCACAAGTAAAAGTGATTTGTTTATGATTTTTGGTAGGAGTTAGTTTTATACCTGTACAGTGATTGCATTTGTGTGGCCAGAAGGAGAATGCCTACAACTGAAAAAGGGCAGTCTGGATGTAAATGCAGGTAGTTGACACTGAAGAATTCTGCCTGGCTATTTGATTACTCTAGAGACTGATGGTTGGCTGCATTTGGTTTTCCACTTTAGGTTCTTCAAATTGGTTTTAGTGTGTCCCCATCTAATTCTGAGAATTCTGAGCTTCTTGGCTGTCTACATTTTTGTGGAAATTTGAGGAAGATTTCCTTAGGCTCATACAGGTGTCCTTAAATGTACCAGCATCTCCTTGGTAGGTAGACTAATGGATCTCTTTACCTTATCTCCTCATTGCTTCCTTTTCTAGGTAAAGGTTTTTGTAAATTATAGATTGATATTTCTAATTTTCTCTTGCATTTTTGCATATTTCTCTATGATCTTAGCAATGTTTCTATTTTTATAAAGAGAAAATGAGCACAGTTTATATTTTGCTGAATGTCTTCTGAGGACCATACTGGTGACTCAAAATGAGCCCAGGGATAAGCATTCAAAAGCATCTTTTAAGATGAGACCTAAAGAGTGACCTGAAAACTAACTGCTATTTTTCTGTCACCTGAAATCACATTTCATGTACATCCTTTGCATCCCAGGCAAATCACCTTCATCATGAAGCTATGTAGATACAGTTGTCTTTAATTGGCTCCACAGATTAAAAGGAAGAACTAAAATAATTACTGTTACTCGGATGCCTCCTGTCATGTGTATTTTAGAAAGTGACACAGACACAGGTGAAATATGACAAGGATCCTGGACAGTCTCCTTTTCAGATACTGTTCATTTGCAGGTTGGATTTGCATGCATTTTTATTTATCAAGATATAGGTGTGAATAGTGTCTCTTTTTTACTGTATCCAGAAAGCAATTTCCTCACTGAAGGGATAAGAGCTGCTGTTTCTGATCCTCTGCAAGCATCTTGTGTGCCCAGAGGACTATTTTGTAGTTAGAGCTCTTGCAGTTTTTTCTTATGTGACAATATGAAAAATTATATAATGGTATATTGGAGAACATAGTGGAAGGGATATCTTGTTAAGTTTTTTAGCCTTCTACCTTCATGGAAAAAATAACAACCAAAGCAGAACAAAAGTATCACATGTGGTATGCGATTGAGAGGGGGAGGAGAGAGAGAATTCTTCAGTTATAAATGGGGGTAATGAATCAGTTGCTTTATTAAGATTAGGTTTGTATGGGACTGGAGAGATGGCTCAGTGGATAAGAGCACATACTGCTCTTGTAGAGAACATGTGTTTGGTTACCTGTAATCACATCAGGTGGCTAACAAACACCTCTGGCCTCCTCGGCACCTGCACTGTAGTGCACACATCCACCATTCACGATGCATACACATAATTAAAAATAATAAAAATAAGCTTTTAGAAAAGATTAGGTTTGTAATCTAGAAAAAATGGAAAAGTACTTGGGAGACTAATTGGGAAAGAGGAAAGGAATTGGGGAAAGGGAGTATGAATAAGAGGTTAATAGGGGATGAGTATACACTAAATACATTTTATACATGTATAAAAGTATAGTAATGAAATCTGTCATTTTGCACAATTAATGTGTTCTAGTAAAATATTTTTTTAAAAGAAAGGAAAAAAGTGTTAGACCCAAGGCATGAAGGTAGGCCTCACACATCACCTCAGTACTAGAGTCCGTAGTTTGTCTTTGTAGGTGCTTGCTCAGTCAGTTGTGTGATTGTAGATACTGTTGTTAAAGTGCTCATCGATGCTTCCGAAAATTATTGCTGTCTGTATATGGTGAGAATCCCAAAGAAGGTGGGGGGACTCTTTCTTTTTTAACAGCGATTTTTGAGAACTTTAAACTCCCCACTCATTTATGTCAGTATCCTGCCAGCCTCCTAGCCAAGTACTTGGACAGCATAAACTAAACCTTATTCATCCAGAAGTACAAACAGAAACAGTGCACCTTATACAGATAGCTGTGATTTATGTCTACAAGCTTCAAATACATAAAATTTGGGGGGTGGAGCCGCTGGGATTCTGAGCCTGTGTAATTTGTTTTGTTCTATGAATGTCTAGAGCAGTGGCCTTAGCTACAGACAGATCATATGTCAGTATGGTTTTAAGGTAAGCTTGAGGCTGAATTCAGATTGACGTGGCCCTCAAAGGAAGGCGTTTTTGGAGTAAACCGTAGGTTTTAGCAGGACTTTTTTTGTTTTGTTTTATGAGACATGGTTTCACTGTGTAGCCCTGGCTGTCCTGGAACTCATTCAGTAAACCAGGCCAGCCTCAAACTCACAAGAGATCCTCCTGTTTCTACTTCCCTAGGGCTGGAGCCTCAAACTCACAAGAGATCCTCCTGTTTCTACTTCCCTAGGGCTGGAATTAACAGGACTTTAGATCAACTGGCTGCCCCTTTATTATGTATAAATCCTCTTTCTCAAAGAGATAAACTTTGTTCTATGGAGAAACTCATTTGGATATACTGAAAATTCTTTGTAGTGATAATAGCGAGGCAAAATATTTTTCCTGTGTTACCTAAGCTTGCTCTGTCACCAATTCTTGCAATTAATAACTTGACTAGCTAGGAAAATGTACCATAGTGCATTGCATTTCACCATGCTGGAAAAAAAATAAGAATACCTCTGTATTTTGTGAACAGTATGGTTTTCCTAATCTTAATAATGATCTACAATATGATTTAGTTAGGTAACTCATATATGAACATAACTCTGAATATGCACAAGTCATTTTGTAGACTGACAATGAAGAAGATTCACAAGAGAGTAAGAGAATCAAGAAGTTACTTCCTGTAATGATGCTATAGTCTGCAACTTCTAATACCTACTGATGAGGTGTGTGGAAACTACCCTGCATAATGCTGATCCTGAATTAGTAGGAAACAGCCAGGCAATATCAGGAATTGTAGCATTTGACTCTAAATACTTTTACTAATTTGTCTACTAATCTATCATTCATGAAGATGCAGCTGTGTGACCTCTGCTACGTGCATGATGTTTTGTAAGTTACATTTTTTTTATTTCAGTCATGGTTCATACATTAGCACTTCTTATTGTCTTGTCTCTATCTCAAAAGAAATCTCAGAAGTATTTTTAGTTATCTAAGAAAAAATTCAAGGAAAAGTTCTTAAAATGGTGACAAGCAATGACAGGAAATGCTGGTTGCCCTAGTCTCCTTCATAACTAAGTGAGGCCCCAGCTGGCTGATTGACTTTAAACTTCCTGTTAGGGGGTTGCTTGGGTCAAAAGTAGCTGTGTTTTCCATATAGAGTGTTTTTCTTTATTCTGTAAGGCCACAATAAATCTGTCGCTGGACTGCATATTTTGTATATTTTATGGACTGAATCATGTGGTTTGAGTTTAATTTGGAAGGCAGTGCTTTTACAATCAAGATTTTTTTTTACCCTGACATGTGCACCTTTGGGGTCTGGGATTGCACTGGCCTCCAAAAGTTTATGACTTTATTTACACAATAGTGATTGCTGAGGAGGGCATTTCCTGCTAGTTAATGACTGGCTGGAAGGACCAACAGTTCAAACCTAGGGGGAGAAGACCATTCATTAAATGCCAAGAAGGCCTGGTCCTTTTTCATCAAGTGATAGGAAGAAAGCTAAACTGCATTCTGCCGTTTCAGTTGCCCAGAGCAGGGAGGGCAGAGCTCCCTGTGGAGGTGGGGCCTCTTTTCTTGATAGGAACATGCTTAGTCTTTCCCTTAGGTTGTCAAATAGGGTCTTGGGCCAAGAGGGTATTTCTTTTATGTTAATCAGTGCATAGAGGTCCAGTAAAGTTGTGGGCCCCTAACTGCCTGTTTCGCTGTCTGAAAATGCTCAAATAGAAGGTGTTACATCTACTTTGAAAACTTGTAATTATCGCATGATTCAGTTCCCTAATTGGTTGAATACTGATTATGACTAAAATAGACAAGTTAGAAAAGAATGGAAAGAATGGCCTCTTTCAAGGTCAACCTTGAAAGGTACCAGCAGGTATACACATTGTATGTAATAAAGGTAAATAATATTCATAGGCCTGTTTTAGCTTTTGTGGAAGTACTTTGGGGACTGTAATAGTAACCATTTAACCCATAACATCTCCAGGAAACAGTTTTGTTCTTCTGTAATAATTGCCTGCTGTAAACCAGCCCAAGTGTGAAGAACTTGGCATTGATTTAGAGCAAAAAACGGAATTAAGACCAAGACTGAGTTCACATCTAGGAATCCCTGACTTCCTGGCCTGTCCTTGACTCCCCTTAGCTTGTTAAGCCTCCAATTTGCCGACTAGTTCAATGTTTATAAAAGATAAACATCTGTTCTGAGTTCATTTAGTAGGTACATCCACATGAAAACAGTTGTGTGGCATTTCCCCACCCCAGAACTTGGCTTGTTCTTTCACTTGAAATTAAAGTTCTTTTATATCTTCCAAACTTGGTGGGGGGTAAAAGGAGTGAGCCAGAGCTCTCAAATACAGGCAGTCACTGAAGGCCAGACACCTGGATTTCTTCACGGGATTGAGTAATCTGTCACATGCAGAACAAACCAAATATTAAAGTTCTGTTTTGAGTCTGGCAATTGTCATCATATACTTTTAAAATATTCAGTAATTGAGGGATTGCTGGTCATTACAGTTCACAAAATAAAAAAGAGTTTTGAAGTTTTGAATTCTCTACAAATAAACTATACCCATTATCGTTGCTATTAGCAGATTTTTAGGCAAAAAAAGTGAATAATGAAATAAAAAGATATGTGTCAAAACACGCTTTTATTGTTTAAAATTGAATTGAAATGTTATGAATAAAAATAAATGTAAGGAATCACTAAAATTTTGCTTGCTTGAATTAGTGACAGTATTCTTACTTATAAACTATTTTGGGCTAAGAACCAATAAAGTTTTCCCAAGTACATATCCCATTGGCTTGAATATTACATTCTTGCATAATTAACAGTGCGGCTGCATTTAAGCAATGATCCCAAAACCTTAGAGGTAGCTTGCTCTACAAATTTAAATATGCCTTGACATTATTTTGTTTGGCAAACTCCTGCTGTACAGGTAATCTAAAAACATAATATTTTAAGGTTCAAGTTATTTCAGTCTCAATTATTGGTGACAAAATATGAAGGTTTATCCTGCTATATTTGGGTATATTATTCCCTTATTATTTGCCTATTTGTCCTATCCTTGTAGTTTTAAAGTGTCAAGAAATGATTGATCAGCATACAATGAAATGCATGTCAGTTGCAGTTAGTATCTCTTCAGAGCAAAATTGTATACAATGGATGGTAAGAGAATATCAAGACATTATCTAATGAAGTTAGACATTTTTGGTGAGATTTACTTCAAATTCATGCATGGGAGTATTGAGTTAGAATATAAAATGGATTTATTGCTATCTGTTGCTATCAACAAAAAGTCTACAAGTCAGTATTTTAAGGTATGTTCATTCAAACTAGGTGAGAATATATTTTTCCTTTTTGAATTATTGAGGAGATGGTGATCAAGAGATGCTGGGAGCTTTGGTGCCAACATACTGAGTGATGTTGATCAAGTCCTTGGTAGCTATGTTCCCGTTTCTAAAAATCTGATATATTCATGGGAATGATTGTTCAAAAGGAAGACAATAACCACATTGCCTTTCCAGTAATTAAAGTCCAGTGATTAAGAATATGAAAAAGATTTATTCCCTTGAGCCATACATGACTTTAAGCACTGAATGTAGTCCATCAAGAGACTTGAATCATCCTTGGATGTTTGTGCATTCTGGGTGTATTCCATGGAGTCAGATCGTTGTTGGATGTAAATGTTGTCTTCCAGAGTACTGTTGTTTCTCTATGGGATCATATGTATCTTGTCTTCACCCTCCTTACATCTGTGACCACATTCTCTCCCTGTGCTATCAAATACTTTCTCTGTTCTTGATGTACTGAATTCATCCTCGAAGGCATCTTTCTGTGAGTACCCTTTGGAGCCTTAGAGCAGTGTTGACTTCTCAGATCTAAGGACTTGAAATGCAACTGGTCTTTCATCACACACATGTAATTGTTAAACTCAAGTGACTGTTCTGATAATAAAATCTTGGCACTGATGAGTTAACACCTAAACTCTGTGGTTATAAATTAGTTTTTAACTCCCTCCTTAGAAATGCTACAATTAAAGTTTAAGAATAGGAAAAGACATACATCTAATCATTGTGTTATTTGCAATCAATTTATGAAATGCTATGTAAAAATACTAACCTCTATAGTGCTTAAGCTATCATAGCAAAGTCAAGCTATCATAACAAAGCATTGTATATGTTATTTCATTCACAATGATAGAAAACTAAAATGTGTTGATGAGTGAGTTGCATTTCCAGACCTTATGAGTGGCATTTTTTTATTATGTGAGTTAAAGCTATTTTTAGAAAGTAAAATTGCATATGTTTTGGACCAGCAGTCACCTTTGTCTCTACTATCTCTTTTACCACCAGCAACATTCACAGAGTAGGATGAATAAGTGGGACTTAAATGGGAGTTATTCAAAAATTTCAGTCCAGGAAGCATGTAGTTGATTATGCATTTTAGGCAGACAGCCTTAGTCATTGTTTTGGGTATCAATTATGTTTCTTCTTTGGTGTTGTTATGGACTGTTTGGCAAATTAATAGTAAGAAGCAAAAGTTTTTAGAGTGTACCAAAAGTGTTACATCATTTATGTAACATATCATTCTAGTTTTTTTCTCAGTATGTTTAAAAATGGTCCTGTGATCTGGTGTGAAACATTCCTTACAAATTACATTTGAAATTTTAAGGTGAGCACAGAACTCCAAGCCTTTGACAGGTGAGTTTGTTTATTGTGAGTAGTTAATGAGACTAATTTCCTTCTGGAATGGAGGAAGAAGAAAGAGGGTGCAAGATTTGCTAATTTTGATTGCGCCATTCTTTAGACTACACTCTTCATGTTTGTTGCACTTTTCTAGTCAAAAGAAAGTTCTGATGTTGGTATTTCGGTTAGTGGATATTTTGTGAGCTGTTGTGAGAGTCTTCCTTTGGTTCCAAGAATTGCAGCCAGCAGAGTTGGTCATGAAAAAAATACTGATATCTCAGCTAGTAGGATGCCCTTGCTCACGTCATTCCTCATCTTAGATAAACAAAACAAGAAAAACCAAAGCAAACCAAAATGAAAACCTCTTTCAAAATGGCAGGCTTTCTTTTTATAGTTGGATTTACCCAGAATCCTATAATGAAATTCATGTGAAAAGTGAAGAGATTTCCTTTCCTTGCCCAGAGTAGGATACATTTGGGGCAGGAAGTCAGCAAATAAAATCAATAACCTTTGCTTCTGTGGTGCTCAGGTCCTTTCCTGACTTGATTGGTGTGGATACTGGTAGAGAATGTAACCACTTGAATGTAGATATTCGAGACTGAGCCTTCCCTGGCCGTTCTCGGGGCTGCCAGGCCCAGGCCAGTGATATTGGAGCACTTGGGTGGCAGGAGAACCAGTGTTTACAGCCACCTTCACCTCCAGGAATGTATTAGACTTTTAAATCAATCGTAATATCTGTAGGCAGGAGTTTATATATAGGAATAAAATTTGAACCCCCATTTTCACACCCAATAAAAATGTCCTATAATAGGTGTTTATTCAGAGTCAACTGACATTTATTGAACAATTACTGTGTGCCAGATGGTCTGCTAGGTACCTTAATTTTCTTATGACGAAATTTCTTTTAGTATGAAATATAATTTGTCATACCAATCAGGTATTCTCTTTGGTGTCTAGTACATACCAGACTAAAAACTACCCCCAAGTCTTTCCATACCTTTTACATATATCTCCCATGCAAACAACACATTCTTATTCATCTCTTATTCGCCTAATGATTTGGGGACTAGCTCCTTATCTTCCTTTACCTCACAGGTGCTGATGTTATAGGTGTGAATCACCACAACCATAAAAAACTCACATCTTTGTTTTACCACATGCCCCAGGGAAAGAACTTTCCTTTAAATTGTTTAATTAAAATATAGTTACTTCATTTTCCCTTTTCCGTTTTTTTCCTCCAACCCTTACTATATAACACCCTTCCTAAATATATAAATGCGCCGGCACAGTCTATATAATGTTACTTGTATGTGTATGATTTCAGGGATGGCCACTTGGTATTAAATAACCAATCAGGTCATGGGGACATTCCTGGGGAACATTATTTCTTCTGCTCTTAGCATTCCTTAACTGCCTGTAGTTCTTTATCTAGAGTTGGAACCTCCATAAAATTTCCCCCTTCCATGTTAGTATGTCAGTTGGTTTTGTCCTTGTGATCAGCTCATGTTTAGACAGCCATATTGTTAAGATTTCCTGGGTGTGACCTCCCTGTCATTTCTCAAAGATTAAGTCTTCCCATTACTCTGGCTCTTACAATCTTTCTACGCCTCTTCCATGAAGTTCCCTGAGCCTTGGGGGCAGGAGCTGTATTGTACATTTATTAATTGGAGCTGGGTAACACACAATCACCTGTTCTCTGCATTTTGATTAGCTATGCTTTTCTACAATGGTCCCTGTCTGCTACAAAGTGAAATTGCTTTAATGGGGCATGAGAACTGTGCTTGGCTGTGGCTACAAAATAGTGAGTAGTTATGCTGGTTTAGTAAAGTGGTGATTGAAGGTTCTGCTCTAAGATCCGTGGCTTCATTAGCCTCAGGTAGTTAGCTAGGTTTCTAATAATAGGCATGATTTCCCTCTTGCTGAGTCCAAACAGAGAGCTAGCTGTTGGTTAATGCCAAAGTGTGCATGCCACTATTGCACCCATAGGGTTATAATGCCATGCTGGTTGTTGTGTTCCACAGGCATCATAGATGGGTAGGAGATTGATTGATTGCCTCCCTTGGAAGCATGCGTGACATCTTCTGGTGCTATGGAAGCTAGTCCTGAGGTAGCAGGTTTTTAAATCAGATCCAAGTCACATTCTCTATTTCTTGTATCTGAAATGCATGGTGTCTTTAGCAATAAGGGCATACCTCTGAGAGGCAATCAAGAGAAGTAGCAGAGTCTGTACTGTTTTAGGAGTCTCTTGGATTCCACTGACCACCAACTCAAAAGGAGGCTTTTCATGCCTTGTGTTGAGGTTTTTTGATAGGTAGTCTATTGCTGTTGGAGAGGTTGCTGTTAGTACAGGTGGGAAAACTTCATTTAAACTGTGTATATATGTATACATGTAGACTTATATGTATTATATGTGATTTTAGATAGTTAATATTTTATGGCTTTTTAAGGCGTCCTTATTGTTATTTTACTACCCCCTTCATCTCCTTCAGCGTTGACCTCCCTCCCCTTCACTAACTAAAGACCTCCCAATAATTTTCCCATTTCTCCCTTCAAATCACCTGTATCCTTATATTTCCCTCTCTAGTGCTACCCTTCCATGGACCCTGTTTACTTTCCTGATTTCTGTGGTTAATCCAGGTTATAAACTCTCATCTGAATATTTAGAGTTAGGAGCCACAGATGAGAAAGAACATTAAACGTTTGTCTTTCTGGATATGTATTACCTCACTTAATGTAATCTTTTACACTTCTGTTCATTTGCCTGCAAATTTCATGACTTCATTTTGAAAGAAGCTTTCTTAGATGGAATGCCTGAGAATTCATGGTTGAAGTATATACCACATTCCAAGGATTAAATTGCATTAGAGTTCTATTTTGTGTGTGTGTGTGTGTGTGTGTGTGTGTGTGTGTGAGAGAGAGAGAGAGAGAGAGAGAGAGAGAGAGAGAGAGAGAGAGAGAGAGAAAGAGTCCTTCTAAATTTAAGCATTTGGTTTTCTATGCCTTTCCTCAAGCTACTGTGCAAACATTACTTGTTGATAAAAATTTAAGAATACTCTTATTAAAATAGTTAAATTACATTTTCAGAGTGCACACCAAATAAAATCAACAGAAACTTAGACAATTCCCCTCAACACATGAAAACATATGTGGAAAATACATTTCTGAAATGGCTATAAAATTTTATTTTTTAATTTTTGCTTATATTTTCTGATTTAAATTTACTCTAATCTTCCCTTCATTCATTCTCTTTACATCTTCTTTCTCTTTCCCTTTTTCTTTTCTCTACTGAAGATCAAGTTTAGGGCCTTACTCTACTAGGCAACTGTTCTATCTGGTTTAAATTTCTTCTGTGTCATTTTACAAATGGCTTCACAGTTTTATTTTGTAGGTATCCATTCTCTTTGTTCAAGTGAAACCATGAGGCAAGATAATAACTATTACATAAAGTGTGGATGAACTTACTAAGCCTGTGGTCAAGGATTTGCTTGTTAACTGGTAGGGTTACAAAGGAAAGCAACTTCTATCACTTGTTTAAGTTTAAGATTATTATTTTGAGGAAATCAATTTGGAGCTATAGACATCTTTAATTTGTTCTGAAATCTCTTTAAAAGCATTGTTACATATTACCAAAGAACTCCCCTTGGTAGGATTTGTTTTTTATTTCTTATTAGTATGATGGCTTACTAGAGTCTACGAAGAAATTGAATTGGTAGATAGATTCTTCTGAGTTTTGAGGAATATTCATAACATGAATTCTTAGAATGCTATTACTCAGTAAAATTATACATTTATAAGGTTTATACATTGAAATTGAGAGAATTAGAAGTGAAAACCAACAGAAAAATGAATTTCCCCATCAGTCTTACCGCATTTTCTTTTGAGGGTCATGTGTGTGCATGCACGTGTATGTATGATTAATATTGTAATAAATACCAAAGAAATGACAACTTGTTTGTTGAGCTTAAGGTGGAACAATTCCAGCAAGGAAGACAAAAGTGAGTGATGAGAGAGCATTTCCAAACATACCCTTCTTCAAATGGCCTTTCAGTAAAAGCTTTTGCCTCCACTTTTGGCCATCTGTGCTGCATTCAGAGGAGCATTTAGTTTAAGATGCCACGTGCCTTGTCTTTTTCAAAAGTCGCGAAGTCTGGTTTTGTGGAGCTTTAAGGGGCATTCTCTTTCAAGAAAATTCTGTTCAGTTTTTCTTGTGTTAGTTCACCATCATAACTCCATCTTGTCTCCAAATGCAAACATCATCTTATGTTTGTTTCTTTAACTTGTACTCTGAGTACACCAGTGTTCCTAAGTATCTGTGTTGACAATGGTCCGGCTAAATATTCCCTTTAGCTAACCAAGGATTCAATTCTTGCAACATTTTTAAACTGAAAAATCTATTCTTTATGTATATAACATGAGTAGTTAATGCAATAGAGGTGGTAATTTATTTGACTTCAGTCAAAAGAGAGAGAGACAGAGAGACAGAGAGAGAGAGAGAGAGAGAGAGAGAGAGAGAGAGAGAGAGAGAGAGAGAGAGAGAGTGTGTGTGTGTGTGTGTGTGTGTGTGTGTGTGTCCAGAATCCAGGAAGCACACCATTCAAATTTTGGCATCCTACCTAAACAATTTTAACTCACTATATTTATAATCTTTGGAAATTGCCTCAGCAGTAAGTGTATTAGCCACTGTGTTGTCTTTAAAAACATTTATAGATGATACTACAAGTTTGTAATAGGGCATCCTAAGTGCAAAATATTTACCCCTCCTACAACAGGAATAGATGCATTTAAATACTCACTGTAAGAGCCTTAACTTAAACTTCACCAAGAGTTCTAGACTATCTCGCTCTGTTATATTTGTGTGCATATATATGCATAGTAGCTATGAATGTGTTTGAATTGATTATCCCTAGCAATATGTGGCCTAAAATAAAATAATTAATCATATACATTTACTTCAGTATAATGTTAGATGATAACCAGTTTTTAGTTTCACAGTGGGTATAACTCCAGAACCATCCACTAGGAAGTAAAATAAAGTAAAAGGAATATTGAGGTCATGTTAGGGAGTGGCAGGAAGACATGATATAATGTTACTGTTCCTATATAAGTTGAATGTCCTGTATCTGAAATGCTTGAGATCAGAAGTGTTTCAGATTTAAGTTTTTTTTAAATTTTGGATTATTTGAATATGTACAGTGAAATATCTTTGGAGATAGACCCAAATCTAAACGTCAACTTCATTTTTGTTTCATCTATACCTTGAAAGTAATTTTTTTTTTGGTTTTACGAGACAGGGTTTCTCTGTATTGTTTTGGAGGCTGTCGGTCCAGCCCGGCCTCGAACTCACAGAGATCTGCCTGCCTCTGCCTCCCGAGTGCTGGGATTAAAGGCGTGCGCCACCACCGCCCGGCTGAAAGTAATTTTATATATTAAAAATAAATTTCTGCATGAAGCAAAGCCTTATGGTATGGGATTTTCTACTTGAGGCACCATGTCAATGTCCAAAAAGTCTTGTTTCAGTACCACACTCCAAGCCTTTAGATTTTCACATATCAAGATTGGGGATGTTTAGCCTGTAGTAACAGCCACGATTTCTATGCCAGATTCCTTGATCAACACTTTACAGACACTATCTTTTTTTGTTTGTTTGTTTTACGAAACAGGGGTTCTCTGTATTATTTTGGAGGCTGTCGGTCCAGCCTAGCCTTGAACTCAGAGATCCGCCTGCCTCTGCCTCCCGAGTGCTGGCATTAAAGGCGTGTGTCACCACCGCCTTTAATCTTCAGAGTAACTTAGTGAGCTTGGTGTTCATATTAATGTTATTACAAATGGGGAATCCTGAGCTCTGAGAGATTAAGTAACATGCCTGGAGACATTCTGATAATGAATAGAAGCATCACTGCCCAAACTTAGTGCTCTAACTCCAAAGGCTATCTATACTTACAGCTCCCATGTTTACATTATAGGACATTGCATAAAACTGGCTTGGGTACTTGAATATGCTACCTGTATTTTGAAATGTTGGTCAACTAGGACTGAGAACTGGACAAAAATAGGAAACATCTGGAACAGCATGTGTGTAGATTTTCAGTTTGGTTTCAAGTTATAGAATTATATGGTTAGAAGGGAGTGGGGAGAGAACCATCATGAAATACCTATACAATTATGGAGGATAAGTCTCCTTGGCACACAATATTGTCAGTAACAGCATCCTTAATTGTTCCAGACTTTTACAATATGAGGTTCACTATGGTAGTACCTGATTTTTTTTATATTCTTACATTTTTATTATTGTGTATTTGTGTTTTTCTTACATGTATGTATGTGTACCACATGTGTGCTTGGTGCTTCTGGAGGCCAAAAGAAGGCATAAGGTACTCTGAAGCTGGAGATACAAGTGGTTGTGAGCTGATACATGGGTATTGGGAATTGAACTCGGGTCCTCTGGAAGAGTAGCCAGTGACCTTCATCACTGAACATCTCTCCAGCCACAGTTCCTGGTATTATTATTTATTTTGTTGTTTTTGTTGGTTGGTTTGTTGGTTTTGAGACAGAGTTTCTTTGTGTAAGAACCCTGGCTGTCCTGGAACTTACTTTATAGACCAGTCTCACCTCCAACTCACAGAGGTCCACCTGCCTCTGCCTCCCGAGTGCT
Source organism: Mesocricetus auratus (assembly GCF_017639785.1). Taxonomy (NCBI): domain Eukaryota; kingdom Metazoa; phylum Chordata; class Mammalia; order Rodentia; family Cricetidae; genus Mesocricetus; species Mesocricetus auratus. The sequence goes on along the minus strand of NW_024429188.1, from coordinate 99,936,444 downwards.
GGGATTAAAGGCGTACACCACCACACACAGCTGATATTTTTGTTTTGGTACAGGGTTTCACTATGTAGCCTTGGCTGCCCTAAAACTAGTTAAGTAGATCATGGTGGCATCGAACTTACAGAAATAGGCTTGCCTACCGAGACAAAATTTTCAACTGATATTTTACTCCCTGTGGTGTCTTTTTGTTTGTTTGATTATTCAGACAGGGTTTCTCTATGTAGCTTTGTAGACCAGGCTGGCCTGGAACTCACAGATCTCCCGAGTTCTGGGATTAAAAGCTTGTACCACCACTGCCCAACCCCCTGATGTCTTTTTAATGTTAACTTTCCTTTCAAATCTACCTGCAGGATTTTTGTTGTTCTTATATTTGTTGTTTATTCAACATGCTGTCAGGTACACACTATAAATCAGCCATGTGTCTAGGTTCTAAAGATGGTCTAAGAACTAAGCAAGTGTTGAAATGAATTTCAGTGGTAGTATAAGGAGCCTAGATTATTTTCTAGAAGTTAAACATCACAAAGTATTGTTACATTTATCATCTTAATGTTCTTCTTTTGCCTAATTTTATTATTTGAAATTTTTATTCATACAAGTTACATAAAAATTGTGTTTATGTATTTGGAATTATATATACATGTATATAAATGCATACAGTAACAAACAAAACAAGAGGCCACAGATTTGAAAGAGAGCAAGGAGTTAGGTCGTGGGAGGGTTTGAAGGAATAAAAGGGAAGGAGAAATGATGTAGTTATGTAGCAATATCAAAAAGGAAAAGAAAAAAGTGTACTGATTTGAACACCAAAAAGTGGATATAATCCAAATGTCAATCAACTGATAAGTGGGCACACAAACATATAGTATGCTCACATATAATTCAAGAATAAAAGCAAACAGCAGGGGCTGCAGAGATAGCTCAGTGATTAAAAGCACTTGCTGGTTTTATAAAGAACTGGGATTCAGTTCTCAGCACCCAAATGGTAGCTTATAGTCATCTGCAACTCCAGTTCCAGGGAATTTAATGCCTTCTCTGCCTTCTGCAAGCACTTCAGGCAAATACACATAAAAATGATCTTAAAACAAGTAAGTATTTATAAAAAACCTCAAACTGCATACTGTAACATGAGATGCCATAAAAACATTACCCAGCCACATAATATATAATTTGATTCATATGCATTGTCCATAATAGGCAATTTCGTAGACAGAGGAAGCCTACTAGTAATTGTGTATAGATGAAGGGATGGGTTCATAGCTAAGTTGTAGGGGGCGTTTTTGGAAGGACAATAAAAGCCGTTAAGTTAACAGCATTGAGAACTTACTAATGTTAATTATTGAGATAGACACTGAGATGAATAAGATGTAAACTTAAGGATTTCATGATCAGGCATTCAGTTGAGCATCATTTCTACTAAGGTTATAAATGCTGAGATGGCACAGATTGATCTGTTTGGTGGAAAAGCTGAAAACTTGAGGGAGATTCTGCATGAATCTGGTCCCTTCAAGTGGCTTGTGTGTACATCATAGATGCATGCAGTAATACAACACATCTTTGCCAAGATAATGAAGTTAAACTGTATTTTTCCAGTACATAAAATACCCATGCATTTCAGCATCAATCTAAGAGACAATGCAGTTACATATTTTATTAGAAAATGAAACTTAAGTACAGCTATTATTAATATGGCTTGCCACTTCTATAAACATTTTATACCTTGATGGCAATTTAAATAATATCTATATATTATATAAAGTATTTGTTCTTTATGTATCTTAGTCCCTTGTACTGTGCATTTTGCACCCAGGAGAGGCTATATAGATTAGTCACTGACAGCAAACATTCTAGAACATGTCCAAATTGGATTGCAACTATTCTGTAGAACCTTGAGCCAATTTATTTAATCTCTTGTATGTGTGTGAGTTTCCTCATTTGTAAAACGATGATAGTAAGGGAACCTGTGTTACAGGATTGTTTTAAGCAATGAATAAATTAGTATATGTGAGTGTGCTTAAAACAGTGCCCAACACACAATAAAATAGTGTGTATAGTTACTGTCATTTTTTGTTGTTTAATTGAAGTTTCATGCTTTATTAGGCTATTCTTAAAAAGTATTACATACTCACTTTTAAATGACATGCAAATGATGGGAGATTGAAGAGTGGTTTTCTCTAACCAAACTACCAAGGTTCTGTGGTGTCTGTACTTGGAAATGGGAGGGCAGCTTTGGCATTCCTTCTTATTAATTCATTTTCCATGGCCACAGACCTTTAGAAGTCAAATAAACATTATTACTAAAGCTCAAAATGCACATAAAATCTCACACACTAATAGTAGGAGACTTCAACACTCCGCTCTCACTGCTAGACAGGACCTCCAGACAGAAACTTAACAAAGAAACAAAAGAACTAATAGAAGTTATGACCCAACTGAGTTTAACAGACATCTATAGAACATTCCACCCAAACACAAAAGGATATACCTTCTTCTCGGCGCCACATGGAACCTTCTCTAAAATTGACCACATAAGAGGAAACATAGCAAATCTCCACAGATACAAAAAAATTGGAATAACCCCCTGTATCTTACCAGACCACCATGCATTAAAATTCGAATTCAACATAACACAAACCGCAGAAACCCTACAAACTCATGGAAATTGGACAATGCACAATTGCACCATCCCTGGGTAAAGGAAGAAATCAAAAAAGAAATTAAAGACTTCCTGGAATTCAGTGAGAATGAAGACACAACATACACAAACTTATGGGACACTTTGAAAGCAGTGCTGAGAGGAAAGTTCATAGCACTAAGTGCCCACATGAAGAAACTGGAGAACACTCATACTAGAGAATTAATAGCACAGCTGAATATTCTAGAACAAAAAGAAACAAACTCACCCAGGAGGAGCAGAAGCCAGGAAATAATCAAATTGAGGGCTGAAATCAATCAAGTAGAAACCAGGAAAACATTGAGAAGAATCAATGAAACAAAGAGTTAGTTCTTTGAGAAAATCAACAAAATAGGCAAACCTCTGTCCAAACTAACCAAAAGACAGAAAAAGAGCATGCTAATTAACAAAATCAGGGATGAAAAAGGGGACATAACAACGGACTCTGAGGAAATCAAGAGAATCATCAGGGCATACTTTGAAAATCTGTACTCCACAAAATTTGAAAATTTAAAGGAAATGGACAATTTCCTGGATATATATCACTTGCCAAAACTAAATCAAGAGCAGATAAACAATCTAAACAGACTTAAAACCCCTAATGAAATAGAAGCAGTCATCAAAAGTCTCCCAAACAAAAAAAGCCCAGGCCCAGATGGCTTCAGTGCAGAATTCTACCAGAAATTCAAAGAAGAGCTAATTCCAATACTCCTCAAAGTATTCCACACAATAGAAGCAGGAGGCTCACTGCCAAACTCTTTTTACGAGGCTACAATTACCTTGATACCCAAACCACACAAAGACACAACTAAGAAAGAGAACTATAGACCAATTTCCCTCATGAACATCGATGCAAAAATACTCAATAAAATACTCGCAAACCGGATTCAAGAACACATCAGAAAAATCATCCACCATGATCAAGTAGGCTTCATCCCAGGAATGCAGGGATGGTTCAACATTAGAAAATCTATCAATGTAATCCACCATATTAACAATCCATCATATAAACAAACTTCAAAAGAAAAACCACATGATCATCTCACTAGATGCTGAAAAAGCCTTTGACAAAATCCAGCACCCCTTCATGATAAAGGTCCTAGAGAGATCAGGGATAACAGGAACATACCTGAATATAATAAAAGCAATATACAGTAAACCAACAGCTAACATCAAACTAAATGGAGAAAAACTCAAAGCAATTCCTCTAAAATCAGGAACAAGACAAGGCTGTCCACTCTCTCCATATCTCTTCAATATTGTACTTGAAGTTCTAGCTACAGCAATAAGACAACAAAAGGAGATCAAGGGGATACAAATAGGAAAAGAAGAAGTCAAACTTTCACTATTTGCAGATGATATGATAGTTTACATAAGTGACCCAGAAAACTCCGCAAGGGACCTCCTAAGAGCTGATAAACACCTTCAGCAAAGTGGTAGGATACAAGCTTAACTCAAAAAAATCAGTGGCCCTATTATATGCAGATGATGAAGTGACTGAGAAAGAAATCAGAGAAACATCACCCTTTACAATAGCCATAAATAGCATCAAATATCTGGGGATAATGTTAACCAAGGAAGTGAAAGACATGTATATCAAGAACTTTGAGTCTTTAAAGAAAGAAATCAAAGAGGATACCAGAAAATGGAAAGATCTCCCATGCTCTTGGATTGGTAGGATCAACATAATAAAAATGGCAATCTTACCAAAAGCAGTCTACAGATTCAATGCAATCCCTATCAAAATTCCATCACAATTCTACAAGGACCTGGAAAGAACAATAATCAACTTTATATGGAAAAACAAAAGGCCTAAGATAGCCAAAACATCCCTATACAATAAAGTAACTTCAGGAGGCATCACCATACCTGACTTCAAGCTCTATTATAGAGGTATAGTCCTGAAAACAACTTGGTATTGGCACAAGAATAGGCAGGTAGACTAATGGAACCGAATTGAAAACCCTGATTTTAACCCACACACCTAGGAACACTTGATTTTTGACAAAGAAGCTAAAACTATACAATGGAAAAAAGAAAGCATCTTCAACAAATTGTGCTGGCATAACTGGGTACTGGTCTGCAGAAGACTGCAGATAGATCCATGTTTATCGACTTGTACAAAACTTAAGTTCAAATGGATCAAATATCTCAACATAAATGCAGCCACACTGAAACTTTTAGAAGAGAAAGTGGGAGATATTCTTCAACAATTTGGTACAAAAGATCACTTCCTGAACATAACACCATTGGCACAAACAATGAGATCGACAATTATCAAATGGGACCTCCTGAAACTAAAAAAGCTTCTGTAAGGCAAAGGACACAGTCAAAAAGACAAAAAGGCAGTTCACAGAATGGGAAAAGATATTCACTAACCCCACATCTGACAGAGGGCCAATCTCCAAAATTTACAAAGAATTGAAGAAGCAAGTCTCCAAAACACCAAAGGATCCAATTAAAAGGTGGGGTACAGAACTAAATAAAGACTTCTCAATAGAGGAGGCTAAAATGGCCAAGAGACACTTAAGAAAGTGCTCAACATCCTTAGCCATCAGGGAAATGCAAATCAAAACAACTCTGAGATACCATCTTATTCCTGTCAGAATGGCTAAAATAAAAAACACCGGAAGACAATTTATGCTGGAGAGGATGTGGAGAGAGGGGAACACTCCTCCACTGCTGGTGGGAGTGCCGACTCATACAGCCACTTTGGAAAGCAGTATGGAGATTCCTCAGGAAAATGGGAATCAATCTACCCCAAGACCCAGCAATTCCACTCTTAGGCATATATCCAAATGAGGCAAATTCATACAACAAGGGCATCTGCTCCACTATGTTCATAGCAGCATTATTTGTAATAGCCAGAACCTGGAAGCAACCTAGATGCCCTTCATCTGAAGAGTGGATAGAGAAAATGTGGTACATTTACACAATGGGGTATTACTCACCAGAAAAAATCAATGGAATGTTGAAATTCCCAGGGAAATGGATAGCACTGGAAGAAACCATCCTGAGTGAGGTAACCTAGTCGCAAAAAGACAAACATGGTATGTACTCACTCATACATGGATTTTAGACATGCATCAGGATAGTGCCAGTCTGCACTTCCACAGATAGAGAGTCTGGGAAATAGGAAAGAACCTAAAAGATATGCATAGTACCCAAGAGAAGAGGAATGAGGCAAGATCCTCTGAACAGATGGGGAACACAGCGAGGGGTGGGGGCGAGTGGGAGCTGTGAAAAAGAGACAGGGAGAAGAGGAAGAGAGAGTAGGTCATGGGGGAACAGGAAGGTTGAGTGGGGGCGTAAAATAGGGGGAAGAGGGAATCATAGGTTAGAAGACAGATCAGGCACCAGTGTGACCTCTAGTGATCTAAAGGGATAACACCAATTGGCAAGCTAAGCAATAGTGGAGAGACCACCTCGAATGACCATTCCTGATAATGAACTTGATGTCTATAACCATCCTAGAGCCTTCATCCAGTTACTGATGGAAGAAGAGGCAAATACCCACAGTTAAACACTGAATTGAACCCAAGGAACCCAGTGACAGAGAGAGAGGAGCGATGAGCAAATTGGCAAAGAATGGGCTGGAAAAACCAGCAGAAACAGCTGATCTGAACAGGGGAGAGCTCTTGGACCCCAGACCGACAGCTGGGAGGCCAGCATGGGACTGATCCAGACACCCTGAGTGTGAGAGTCAGTGAGGAGGCCTGGGCAACCTATGGGACCCTGAGCAGTGGATCAGTGTTTATCCCTGGAATACAAACAGACATCGTGTGTCCATAGCACAAAGAGGGATGCTCTCTCAGCCTGGCCTCTTAGGGCAGTGCCGGGACCCTACCCTGAGTGAAATGACAGACTCTAGATATCCCCTATGTGGAAGGAATTGGCAATAGGGTGGGAGGCTGGGGCGGGGGGGGGGGGGGGAAGGGGTGCGGGAGGAGGGGAGGGAGAGGGAACTGGGATTGACATGTAAAACAAGCTATTTAAAATTAAAATAAAAATTAAAAAAAGGAGTCAAATGCTTATCTCTTGTCAGTGAGATTGTTAAAGTAACTCATATATATATATTAATTATCCTGTGCCAAAGGATCAGTGCATAGTTTAAAATCTGTGAGAAATATTGCACACAACAATTTTATTTATTTTTTAACTGAACTTATGTCACTTTTTTGCAAGGTTTGTGATTTAACATGGTTTCCCCCGCTCCCCCCAACCAATGATGTCATTATTCATGTGCTCTCTGGGAGCCTAATATCTACAGTGAACTTCATATATGTATGTCTGAGAAAATGTGACTTTTCAGTATTTAGGAGTTTTACTAGGACAAACACCAACATGCACAAATTTATTTAGAATAATGATGAACTAATGTTGAGTTACTGATTTTGTCTTACTGTAGGTTATTGTTAACCTTTCATGCTTGTATATTGTTTCACAATTATCACTTCTGAAACTATAATGATGTTGTGATTTAGAATTAATCACAAGTGAGAACAGTGAAAATAGCAGGAAGGAATGAAGGAGCTACTTTGGCACTGATGGTGGACATCTCTTGGAACATGATGAGTCATTAAATGGAGCTCAGTCAAGGGTCCCTCATAGATCTACTTTGAGCTTTTAAGCACTATGGACCAAGTTGTTAACAGTATCTCCATCATCTTTAAATCACAGTGTTATGTTTATCATTAAACACAGATATTTTCATGTTTGCACACTAGTCAGATATCTTCAATACCAATACATAGCTGAATTTATTATACTTCGTGTGTGTTAATTAGACATTAATAATAATGTTTAATTAGAAATTCTCTTAAATATTCACAGGAGTACGGCTCAGTAGTAGAGTCTTTGCCTAGCATGAGCAGCTCTGTTTCTCTGTGTGCCTGTTTTATCCCACCCCTTCCCGTCCTTTCATCTCTATCACCTTATACTCTCTGGGAGAAAAAAAACCTCATCTTCAATTTTGCTCATTGACTTGAATACAACTAAGCTCTTGTATATCCCTTCACATTGCACGTATTGCACATATGTCAAGGGTTGACTGTGGTGTTCATTAGCAAGTACCTAACACAAAGTAGGTAGTTGTATTTTCCAGGAGCATGCTTTAGTATGCCTATGTATTATGGGGATGTTATTGAACTACTTCTGGATGGGTTAACTAGAAACCATAGTACCCTTTCTCTTGTCCACCTTCTGGTCATTCCCACAATTCAGCAGCAATAAAATAACCCCATAGAAGGGATCTGTTCTGATTGGCTAATCCCTGTGCTGTAAGTGTTAAATAATTTGAATAATATCCCTGGTTCTCACCTTGTAATGAAGTCAACTGCCTATCCTAACATTCATACCATTGTGGAGCCTTCATATATATTTTTAAAACTGAGTAATTTTCCTGTTTGGGTCTCAAAATTCAGCTAAGATTCTTTGAGAATAGCTGTATCCCATAAAAAAGGTAGGGTGTTACTTCCAGACTTCAACTTCTATCATGCCCATAGAATTCATGAAGGCTAGATACTAAAACTTTAAAAACTGTACTCAGAGAACAACTCTCAGGGTCCCCCCTAAGAACATTCAGGAGCCCATTTCATCGGTGTTTTATGGGGCAAAGCTAATTTACTTCATTGAATACCTTAACCAGAGCAATTGCTTGCTACATTTTATTTGATTGACTCTGGTTTAGCAACTATAGAAAATTTAATCAGAGTGTATTGGGGAACATGATGGAGATACATGAACACCAAACTTATAGCCAATGAAAAGGTGAGTGGCCCGAGAGATGGATCAGCAGGTAAAGTAAATTGCTGTCAAGCCTAACAAGCCGAGAACCAGCCCAGGATTCACATGGTGAAATAACAGAACTTGATTCTGAGTGTTCTCTGAGCTTCCAATTCATGCCATGATACTCTCCTATGCAGGCACGCACATGCACATACACTAACATTAATATTTTTTAAAGAGGGAGAGAAAAGGAAACTTAATTGTAAAAAGTAGATATGAAGACTCCAAATACTGAGCCTTTGGAGGTGATCTCACCTCATGCTCAATATATCCATCAAGGCAAAAAGGTTTCTTCCTAGCAGTGACTTAAACTACCGGGGAAAGCTTAACTTTTTCTCTCACTATCTTGTGATAGGTAGCACAATTAAAGTTTTACAAAGTGTTTCAGAAGTATTTCTCTCCACACCGATAAAGGTATTGGCTTTTAAAAAGTGTGCTCATCCCCACATCGTCTGATAGTTTTTCAATACATCAGAAGTTACTGCAATAAGACATTTTATGAACTTAAGGTGTTTTGTAGTTTCTGAAGGACTGGAAATAATAAAATTATTTGTCATAGATATTTGGGTGTTGAGAAAATTATTTTGCAACCAAGAGTGGTACTGACGAAGGCCCCATCTTAAAAATGCTAGGAGGGCAAGAAATAGTTTGTATTTGAGATTATTTACACTTAATAAAGTACCTCGATGAGTAGAACCTAAGTATAAATATGCAATTCATTTATATTTCATTTATAACATATGTATAGGCAGAAGATGAATTTTAAACATTATTTTAAATAAATATGTACATGAAACAAAGTTTGATGACTTGGAAATTTCCACTTGTGGCATCCTGATAGTGCTCAAACTGTTTCAAATTTTGAGTTTTTAGATGCCAAACCTATATGGACTTTCAGTGAACACACTCACCAACTTGTACAGTTTGTAGAGTGAAAGAATGCAAAACATTAATCTTATTATGTAGAAATAAGTGAAGATTTAATTCAATTTCCTGTATGGTGTTTACCAAGGGGAAAAAAAGACAACTGATACTTTGAAAAGATTACTATCAGAAAATCTGTCCAGTATTTTTGTTAATCAAATTAGCTTCACATGCCTACTGCTTGTAGGCATTATTATTATGTTGCCTTTCACACACACACAAAATCACGAAAAGCTTTTCTCATATGTATCCAATTCTTCTCTGGTGTTGAAAATGGAACCCAGGACTTTGGATTTACTGGGCATGAGGTCCAACACTGAGCTCCATCCATGCCCCCCTCTTTTTTAGATAGGATCACATTCATTATATAGTCAAGGGTGATACCAAATTTGCTGTGAAACCCAGACTGACCTCAAATTCATGACTTTCCTGCATCTGGCTTCCAGTGCTGTGATTACAGGTTCACACCACCACTCCTGCCTATTTTGTGTGATCATGTTACCATGCCACGTTATTGCCTTACACTTTAAAACTTTTCAGCCAGGATTTTAAATGCAAAGTGATAGCTTAGCCTATATTAGCTTTGACACTCATGCAGAACATGCTTGATTATGAGGAAAAAATTGGTAGAAATTACTATGCAAATGACACAAGTTGTAGTTATCTATACATATTTGAAGTACCACAAAATGAGAAAGAGAAGTAATTTAAAGGACTTACTTTAGTTGCTTGGCTTTTGTGTTTGTTTTAGATTTAAAATTTTTGTTATACATGGGTCATATACATGCAAGTATGTATTGTAGTTGGAGCCTGCTTCCCCCAACACTCTGCTAGTCTTAACTTTCTAGCTCCTTCCCTTCTCATTGGTTCCCTTTGTTTGTCTAGATGGTTTTGTATCTAGATTCATATCTGTACATACATGATTTTATTAATCTATAAAGCATAGGGCCCACGAATGAGAGAAAACATGCAACATTACATGCAACATTTTCTTCCTGAGGATCAGCTTGAGTGACTTAATATTGTCCCTGGTTTGTATCCATGTTTCTGAAAATGGCATAACTTCATTCTTCTTTATTGTTGAAGTAATTTTATTGTGTATATAACCCCTATTTTATTTATCCATTCTTCTGTTGAGGATACTTAGGTGGGTCCAAAATATAGCTATTGTATACAAAGCTTCAATAAATACTGATGTGCAAGGATCTCAAATGACTTGGAGACATTTGAGTAAATATTCAGAAGTCATATGGATGGGTGATATGGTAGGTCTGTTTTTAGTTTGTTTTTGAAGAAACTCTATATCTGCTAGGTTAGCTCTGAACTATTGCATATCCCTTCCTCACACACTTGCTATTACATTGTGTTTGCAAAGATACTTAAGTGGGCTGCATATTTTCACTAGCTACTATGCTTAGAATTTTATTCTCTGCCATTAGACAGTGCCAGTTGTAAATTGTAACCACTTGTCCTGACCCTGTAATGAAAACAGTGAGATTAGATTTAAAGTTTACAAATGATTCAGGTTTATTCTTTCTATGAACATTAATTGGCTATTAAAGTGGCCAGCATAGTATTCAACCAGGTGAAAAATAGATGTATTGTGAAAAATCATGTATAGTTTTACAATAACGTATTTGTATATAATCATTTAAATGAAGTGCATAATGTAAGTCTTTTTTTTTCCTATCTTACACCTTTTCTTTGCTTTTCTTTCCCTTTAGGTGGAACTTTTCCTTTTACCTAAAATGCTTTGTGTAAAATGCCCTGGAGCTTGAGCCAGGGCTGTGGATCAATCCTTGCATGCCCAAGGTCCAGGCTAACAAAGCCAGACCAAAACCAAACAAAATTCCTGAGCAATATGCCTATGTATAACTTCCTGTACCATTTTGCTTATAGTCCTCACTTCTCCTGCCCTAGTTATTTTCCTACTGTTTCTAATTGTTCCAAATGATTGGTGCCCAATTTTAAATAAAGTGTTAGTCTATGACACATTTTATGTAGGAAGTAACTGTGTCACGTATATAATATGTCTCAGTAGGCTTGGTTCGTTTTTTGCCAACAGATACTAAGATTTCAGCCATTTGTTCTCCACCACTACCACCTCTACATACATGCACATGTGCTCTCTCTCACACACAAACGGAGTCACTCATACTCATGCACTCAAGCAGTAAGTGTGCTTACCTGTGCTGGATTTTAGTCTCTGGTACTCACATGGATGTCTGTTACATCTTCCCTAGTTCTTTGGAAATCCTGCTGTGGCTGTGGTTTCTTTTCTAACTAGCTGCTAACTTCTATCACCTGTTCTAACTCTGGCTTTCTTTTGGACTTGTATGCTTGGGTTGACATCAAAACTAGTTTACATCAAGTAATAAATATCATTTGTGAACTTTCCTAGCAGATTCCCTGTAGTTGTATTATTCTTGGGAAAGGGGGGCATTATTCTAAATCTGATAAATTGAAAGTATTTGTATCAACATCCTGTTCTAGTAAATGAAATGATTTTTAAGTCAGATGGTTTTGGTTCTTTGATCCTATGTATTGTCATGCCATAAAAAATGAGTTTGTGAGAAGATAGAAAATGGGTTGGAAAAACTCACTAGGAAAGGGGGTGGGGTTGGGTTTTAAACTTTTCTACAAGGTTGAAAGTAACTATACAGCTTTTATTGTCTGAGTGGAGTTCTTGAGCTGACTCTCATTCATTCATTTTATTACTGTCATAGTCATATATCCTCTGTAGTCCTGTTGTCTCTGTAAGTCAGTGACTCAGGCTTTCATACGAAAGCAAAAAAAGTGGGGAGATGCATCTTCACTTCAGGCCTTGTGTTCATGGCTGAGTCACCTTTGAAGAAAATGCACCAATTTGTATGTACAATGGAAATGTGTAGGTCTGTTCTTTCTGTTTTTCATTCATGTACTTTCTGGATCTGCTGTACTCACAGCAGTGCTTTGCATTTGGGAAATCTTCATAGATACAACTTTCCCATTCATGGTAAAGTAAACAAGAACCCTGCAGGGATTATTTTTGTTAGCACCAATACAGTCATTGCAATTTACAAGAAATACTACCTTTTGAGAAGAGAGTATTCTAATAGGATGTAACTTGTCATTTTATATTTCAAGAAGTTTGTGGTTTATTATAAATCAAGTAAAATGTACAGCTTGCTTATCTGTCATCTCTACAAATTTCTAAGTTTTTATAATCTCCTGAATAGGTTCATTAAGGAAATAGGTTTTGTATGGTTGTTTGGCCTTTTTTGTTACTCTAAAACACGAATCAAGCAAACAAACAAAACAAAACAATACTATGGACATAGTATGAGAATTAACAATGCATTTTCCTCTCTAATATTCTAATAAAAATTGCAGGTCTGGAGATGTTTATTGGGAGAGGACTTGTGTAGCATGTATAAAGCCTCATGTTCCATCTCCAAGCATTGCCCAAATAAATGAACAAAATAAATATCACTGGCGCCTGGCATCTTGCTTTTGCATGATGATTTTGGTACTTCTGGTCCAGCTTCCGATCTAAAGTGGCAGAATCCCATTGTAGGGGATTGGGGAGTACCCAACCTAGCAAAATCGTTCAATAGTCCCCAGAACAGTAGAAAATATTTACCAGCTACACTTCAAAGAAGGAGGTTAACACCCAAAACTTATAGAGACTTGAAGAAACTAAATATCAAGGGAGTAAAACTGCTAATCTATAAATGGAAAAATGAAATCAATAGAGATTTCATTAAAAAGAAACAAAAGTGACCAAAATTTTTTTTTGGTTTTTTTCGAGACAGGGTTTCTCTGTATTGTTTTGGAGCCTGGCCTGGAACTCGCTCGGTAGCCCGGGCTTGGTCTCAAACTCAAAGAGATCCACCTGCCTCTGCCTCCCCAGTGCTGGGATTAAAGGCGTGCGCCACCACTGCCCGGCAGACCAAAAACTTTTTAAAGGTGTTCAATGCCTGTAGCCATCAGGGAAATGAAAATTAAAAAATGCTTTGAGGTGCTACTTCACTACAGTCAGAATGGCTATCACCAACATATGACAATAAATATTGGAGAGGATGTGGAGAAAGGGGAACCTTTCTTCACTGTTTATCAGGGTGAAAATTAATACAGCCATTGTGGAAATCAGTTTGGAGATTTCTCAAAAAAAATAGCACTACCATAAGACCCACCTATTTCCTTCCTGGGCATATACCCAGAAAACAGCATACCCCACTATAGAGATATTTGCACTCCATGTCTATTTGCTGCCTTATTCACTACAGCAAAGAATTAGAATCAATTTCCTTGTCCATCAACAGATGAAGGGATAGAGAAAATTTGGAATATATTCATTCATATATGTATGAGTGAATGCTATTCAGCTCTAAAGTAAAATGTAATCACAAAATTTTCAGGGAAATAGATGAACTTAGAATATATAATATTTAGGTGAGGTTGCATGATCACAGAAAAAAAACCTTCATGTTCTCTCTCATGTGGAAGATAGCCAATATTATATGTATGCATATATGTAAACAGCAGTAAATGTGGGTACATGTAACACAGAGAAAAAGAACAAGAAAGGCTATATATTAAGGGGTGAGGAAGGACTGGCAGTAGGTAATGGACACCAGGTATAAAACAGTATATAAAGCTAGTTGTTTTTCTAGTTCTGATTCATTCATTTTTTTTGGTTTGGTGATGAATAAATGCAAAAAATATATTCAGTAGAGGGTGAAAGTGTAAAATGCAATGTGCAACTCCGTGGCTTCAGAATGGCTATTTCAACTATATGGAAGGAAGTTTGTTGGTGTACATACTGTGGGTTTGGTTAATTATAGTGTGTGATTTTTTTATTTGTCACTATTTTATAATGAAATGTATATGTCTTTAAGAAGTACTTCATTTTAATGTTTCATGAGACACTGTTGCAAATGCACTGTAATGTTAGCATCTATCAAGCTATGAGACAACCTTGTGAGATAGGTACTATTATGGATACTACATTATGGATGAGAAACTGAAGCATAGATTGGTTTTGTAGCTTGATTAAGGTCTTTGAATTAGTAAGAAAGAGTTGGTATTATGTACACAGTTTTCTGTTTCATAAAGCTTATTTATTATGTTATGCTGAGAACTCTTTTATATATTTCAAAAAACCAGGTACATTTAAATTTTCTTCTGTTCTCATTAACAAGTACCCAGTTAACAAAGGTTTCATATTTAGACTTTATTATTTTAAAATTAATCTTCCCTTTTAAGAATCTGTAAAAGATACTCTAAAAGCCTGGAGAAGGTTCTACTTTTGCTTATTTACTCTATGCCTCTTGAAGCATTAGACATTTATTTTGAATATATAAAACTCCAGCCAATTTAATTAACTGACATTGCTAATATCTGGGTAAGTTTTTTTCTTGTGTCTCAAAGGATGTTATTACATCAGCTCTGGCTGTGTCCCAAGAGTAGCTGTTTACTTTTTTCCATCTAAGTCCTTTGCATTTTCAGACTGAGGATTTAATTCTGATGTTCAGTTTGGCAAGAGTCAAATCTAAAACACCAAATAAATACTATGATTTGACCATGTTTTCATTTCCTCTAACTTTCTAACAACCCACCTATATGCCAGTTTGAATGTTGGGTTTATACCACGGATTTGCAAATCTATCTTATGTTTTCTCTTATTCTTTTTTTTTTAATTTTAAATAGCTTGTTTTACATGTCAATCCCAGTTCCCTCTCCCTCCCCCTCCTCCCGCACTCCCCTTCCACCCTCCCTCCCACCCTATTGCCAAATCCTTCTACATAGGGGATGTCTAGAGTCTATCATTTTACTCTTGGTAGGGTCAAGGCACTCCCCTAAGAGTCCAGGCTGAGAGAGCATCTCTCTTTGTGCTATAGGCACATGAAGACAGATTGTATACCAGGGATAGACACTGATCCACAGCTCAGAGCCCCATAGGTTGTCCAGGCCTTCTCACTGACACTCACATTTGGGGGGGTCCAGATCAGTCCCATTCTGGCCTCCCCACTGTCGGTCTAGGGTCCAAGAGCACTCCCCTGTTCAGATCAGCTGTCTCTGCTGGTTTTGCCAGCCCATTCTTTGCCAATTTGCTTATTCTTACCAACATGGCTATATTATTCTAAAGTGTATGGTATACAATACACAATAGTGGGTTTTCTTCTTTTTGGACCTTTGTTTATTCTCTTAGAAAGGGGTGAAAATGTGGTTTGAGAATTTACTAAGTGTCTGGCAAGAGACTAGGTCCTACTCTGAAGGGGCTCATTGAAGTAGCTACAATTATATGTGGACTCAATGGAGAGGCCTGTTTGGACAATGTTTGGAAGATCTTTTGGTTCCTTTTGCTTGCTACAGTTGTGAACCCTGACTCTAGAAGAATAAGCATCATTTCTCACTTTCTTAGGAAGTATATTCTGTAATTCTACCTGGACTTAAAATATATATTTGTATATAGTTTTTAATATTTGCAAAATGAATACAGGAATCTTCAGTTTTTATAAGTAGTCTCATAACCAAACACAACTGGCATTTTGAAGTCTTATTTTAATAGTAATAACCAGGTAATACATAGTGCATTTTATTATTTAGGAAACATTTGACTTCATATTATCCAAGAATCTAATCATGCAAGGTACTACGCTGGGGGGTGTTACATCTAACATTAGCAAAATTGGAGTCATATTAGTGTTATTCTTGGCTGCAGTTAGTAAATCTGGGCAACCTGAATGAAATGGTGGCACTGGAAGCCACACCATAATATATGCAGGAATGTTTGACGAAGGAGGTATAGCAGGTGGAAAGCATTCCAGCAAGGAAGGTTTTGAAAACGAGAAAGGCAATGCTGGTGTCCAACAAATTCCCATGGATGTTAATTGCAGAGACAGAATTGCAGCTTAAGAGATAATGGGATGTGTGTGTCAAAAGATGAGGTGTTTCCTAATAATAGTATGGTTGGGCCTAATCATCAGTAAGCTTTCAGGCTTAAACATTCTTTATAAAAAGGGAAGTTTCTAGCACCTGAGTTCTGAAAATTAGGGCTTTTATTCACTAAGAAGGTTTTGCTTACAATTTGTTTGGAATGTTGAAAAAAATGGAATAAGTGAGGGGCTGTGGCTTTTCCATGATTTTACACTCATCATCTGGCTAAATTTTTAGAGAATAAAATTATGAAAAATTAATTATGAGTAACCACTCTTAAGGTGAATTCACTGCCGTCTAGTTCAAATGATTTAATGGCTCTCATTTGCCTATTTACAGCCCACAACCTCTAACTGGTCTTTGAGTATTGCTTCAATTCTAGAATTATTCAAATCCTCATCCCTTACCAAATGAGTCTTTATTTGACTTTTAACAAACGTGATAACTCTCTCTCTCTCTCTCTCTCTCTCTCTCTCTCTCTCTCTCTCTCTCTCGCTCTCGCTCTCGCTCTCGCTCTCGCTCTCGCTCTCGCTCTCTCCCTCTCAAACACACAAATCAACTAAAGATAAATGATTTTCATATGGAATTTGTGTTTTCTTGAAGAAGATTTTAAAATACTAGTTATGTAATTATTAAAATCTTCATGTTACCTTTTATATGATCAGATTTAAGTATATTAAAGAAGAGATTGTGCACTTGAATGTAAGTTGATTTTCACTAGGCCATCTAATACTACAAATCTTCAAATTTACCCAAATAAATGTCTTGCTGATGTTTTTTTTAAAAAAACTGATAATAGAGAGTCATGTTACTAGTGTGAAAACTGCTTTGTTATTTCCAGCTTGAGTATTTTTAGTGGTACAAGCATTTGGTAGGACTTTAGGACGGTTAATGTCATATTTGTCAGTGTAAGTTGAAGTTTGTATTTGGCAAGTGCCCTTGTGATTTAAAAAATAATTCAGACTATTAAATTCTCACCATATAGACTTACCTAGCCTGGAAATCTCTTGTGTAGATCAAGATCACCCTGAACTCATAAAATTCACTTGTCTCTGACTCCCAAGTCCTAGAATAAAGCTATGTGCTATCATGCCCAGCCCTTTATGATCTTTTCCAAGATTGTACAGTTCTGCTGAACAGAATCCAGGTCTTTTTGTTCCTTTCGTGTATATATCCAGAAGCATGTCTGTCAAATTTAATCACTTAGCTCTTTCAGTACTTATGACATAAATGCTATGTAATGTTAACCTTAATTTTCTCATCTCCCCTAAGATGCTGTATACACTATTATAAAATTATGAATTCAACATGGTAGCTTTAGGATGGGGTTTTATATGCTTTGTTAGGTATTCCCCTCACCTCCACATCAATGCAAATACTGTCTTTAGCATTTAAGCCCCTCCTCCTTTTGTTCTAGCCACTTACGGTGATTTTATTTATGGCAGGGTTTTGTGATTTTTCTTTTAAGTTAATTTTTTCTTTGACATTTTCATACATGTATAAAATACCTTTTAATTACTCTCTTTCCATCCATGTCAAAGTAGCTTCTCCATATAAATGCCTTGTCCCACATATATTAAAGATACTTTGTAATCTTATATGCCTGTTCTTACTTGTTGACACTTGATGTGCAGACTCTAACTGGCTCAATTTCAACATTTCCTTTGAGCTTTATTTTCTTCGTATGTATTTAAATATTTTATTTGTTTAATGTATATGGGTGTTTTGTCTACCTTCATGTCTGTGCACCACGTGTGTGCAGTGCCTGTGGGGTCCAGAGAGGGCATTGAATCCCCTGGGAATGGACTTTTAGAGATGATCGTCAGCTGTCATGTAGGCTCTGGGTCCTCTGGAAATCAGCCAATGCTCTTAGCCATTGATCCATCTTTCCAGCACCCTGAGTTTAATTTTCAAATCCCTTCTTTCTTTGAAGGTTCTTACTTAAGTGTTCTCAAGTCCCAGAATACTTTTTATTTTTCCCTCTCTTAATGGTGTAAATAGTCTAGGTTTTGATATAGAAAGCTCAAAGGTTAGCAACAGAAAGAGTTGAGTTTTTGAAGGCACTGACAACATTGTTGTAATATTATAATCTTATAGTCTTTTTTTCGTAATTCCTAAAGCTTGGTTCAAAGTGTTCACTTTGGTTTGGATAGCTATTTTGGGGTCAATAAATTTTGTTACTGAGAAGGAGATTTACTAGGCCCAAAGGCTATTATGCTTCCTCTCTCCAGCTGGATGCCAGATTTCTAGACCACATGTTCTCTTGATTGTGATTTTTAATCCCAATGTGTGACACATTTTCAAACATATTTGCTAGATATGCATGAGAAGATAAGCGCTTCCAACTATAAGCAATTCAGAATCCTCTGGGTTCCACTGAATAGTGTGCTTTCATATTGTGATTACATGAGCTGGGAAGAAAATTGAAACCTTGGAGGACATTTTTCGTGTCCATGACTCTCTCATGATTTCTGAGAAATTCAAAAGTTGGAAAACTCAGTGCATCTATTTAGTGTCAAATGTATAATTTAAGTTTGTGACAGCTTGTGCTTTTAAATTAAACTTTAACGTTGTTTCTCAACAGTATACACTTTAGAAAGTATTAGAGGTAATTGATCAAGGTAGTGACTATAAATTAATAGCATCTTGGCTGGCACAAGATACGAGTTCCATAAATGTGAACTATTCTTGTTGTTACTTTATTGTGTGTATGTAACATATTTTCTCTGGGTATGTGCATATGTACATGTATATGTGTGCATGTAGTAGATAGAGGTTAAGATCTGGTGTCTTTCTTGATCACCTCCTACCATATTTTTTGTGACAAAGCCTCTCACTGAATCTGAAGCTCACTAGTTGACTATTTCTGGCTGGCCAAATAATTCTAGAGATCCCCCTGTCTCTGACCCTTTCCCCTCAGTACTGAGGTTACACACCTGTGCTACCTCCTCAGCTTTATGTGGGTAAGGATCAAAATTAAGGTCCTAATGTTTCAAAGCTTGCACTTTACTCATTGAAACATCTCCCTAACCTCATGTTACCTATTATTAAAATCTACAAATGAAGACTTTCTCTAAGATAACAGATTTGTATGGCATGGTAGAGTATATTCAGATAGACCAGGTACCCTCATGTTCTGTTATTTTGTGAATCCTAAAATAACTTTTGGGGTTTTTAATCAATACAGTTCCCAGTAACCTTGTTGATTAGAAATTAGTACAGAGAACATTTTTTATATGGAACCTGGTTATCCTGACCAGAATGTAGCAGAAAAAGAGTGAACTCTTACAAGAGTACAGTAAATATGTACTGGATCTTAAGATGTTAGGCTAGTATTACATAAACTGGAAGAAGGGTATCAATAAAATTGCATTGACATTAGTTGAAGACACAGACCTATAGTTTCAGTAAGCGCTTATAACCTTTAAAGGAAAGTGTTGCCTTTCCCACATGGATTCAGAGATGCTGAGGGTATTTGGTTGTCAGCAATATGGGAAAATTCCTCCACATCCAGGAATTAAGCTGCAACACAGATCTGACTTGTTACGGAAAGAAACCAAATAGACCAGGAAAATTGGGTTCTGGTTCTACCACCCATTCAGAACACAGACTGCCAAGGTAGCATATGTGATGAAATTAGATTGTCAGCTTTTCATTTGTACATCAAAAACTTCAGGTATCTTACCCAGGAGATGAACCTTTCAGAATCTCTGTTCGAGACTGAAGTAATCAATAGGTTACATTATCCCTTAGTAGCTTTGAGATCTACTGGGCACCCGTTTAAAGTCTTTGGAGTGTTTTAAATATTTGACATGTACTTAATTTACCACATTCCTTGTTTAAACCAGAAGTCTAAATTTAATTAACATGCCTTACAAATGTAGGTACAAAAGTAATTTCCCAACTTACTGAGGCAAATGAGAGCTGAACCCGATAAAGTTCATAGAATTGTCTTGTTGTTTACTTCTTTTTTTATTTGATTTCCACTTCCTCCTTTCCCTCTGGTGCTGAAGATAGTTCAGGTCCTCAGGCATGCCGGGCAAGGTACTCTATCACTCAGCCATATTCCCAGACTTAGAAAACTGGTTTTTTGTTGTTGTTGAAAGACGACTTAAAGAGTTCAGATATTGCTTTCCAATCTCAGTGTTAAACCTATTTTGGGGACAAGGGAGGTGGTTGGACAGTTAAGAGAACATACTGCTCTTTGTAGAGGTTAATGAGTTCAGTTCCTACATCCAGCCATTAAACTCTTAACTCCCAGGGATCCAACTCCCTCTTCTGGCCTCTGACTCCCTCTTCTGGTTTCTCAGGGCACTGCACTCACATGTATACCTCCACTCCAAAAGCCATAATCTTGAAGCCTGTTTTATTTATAGCTTTCCCCTGCTGTGGGGGTCTTTAAATCTTTCATTTGAGACCTGTTGAGGTTTACCTTGGGAGATAGAAGACAATTTTCCCATCTAGACTGAGTGATTTTATTATGATTATATTGTAGTCACACAGTTTTGTTTAGCATTAGAGAGTACAATGACTACTTAGCTAACATTTATTTAACAGTGTTTAAAAGCCAGAATACTTAAAGTTCTAAATTTTTACATAAAGAAACTTTCTGTAAAGAATTGATTTTGACAAATCTAGTATAAATCACTCTGGAATATGAAGAAAACAACTTTCTATTTTAGGAGCCTCGAGAGGAGGACACACTTAAGCCTTTATGAAGACAGAGATACGGAGAACTTAATACTCTGTCTTAATTGTGCTGCTAGTATTTCACTCTTCATTCTTTTCTAAAGCAGCCATTGTCCCCATTGCCATGAATTCTAAACAACTGTTTTATAGGCATATCTTTTCATCATGTGTGTGATATAAAGCTTCTAGAAACAGTAACTTCAGACCCAGGTGTCAGTGCACTCATATGTACACTTCCACAGAATTCATTTATGTAGCATTCTCCCTTCATGCCTACTATAAACTTCAGCATTGGTTTTTGAACTGAGGGTACATTTGGGACTCTCCCAATATTTTCAACCACAATATTTTTCCTGTTGTTTGACTGTTGTTATTACTGCTCCTAATAATGAATGGGTGATGTTGAGATTGAGAGTATACAGTCATTTGCTGTAATGCTATGATAAATTCAAGTAGGGAAGCCCTCACTGGATGCTTCCTAAGTGTAGTGATGGATATCTTCATGCTGAAAAAAATCACTGTATGCTATCTCAGTTTACCTTGCTGACACATAATTGTTTTGCAAGACTCGCATTTTTGACCAGAGAGGATGTGGCTCAGCATGTTTGAGGACCTAAGTTTAATCCTCAGTACTACAAAACAAGAGAGTTAGTAAAGTACTTGGACTGTTTATAAATATTCAAAACTAAACACTATTTGATAGCTTTTCATTATTATTATTTTGAATGGGGTGGGAGAAAATGCCAGTGGAAATTTTGGCTACATTTTAAAAGAGTTTCTCATTATAGACTGAGATTTTTTAAAATTGAGCACTGATGAGATAGCTCAGTGGGTTAAAACACTTAACCATGCATGACTGAAGCTCTGATACTGATCAGCTACCAAAACTTGTCCTCTGACCTCCACATGTAGACCATGGCATATTTATATGCACGTGCACACACACCCTATAGAATAAATAATTAAAACACACATAACTTCACAAAAAAGATGAGCTCCATCGACAAACGAGTATCAACTATTGTACAATAATGATCAGAAGAAATCGTTGCATCTATATTTTCTTCTGTGATCATAGATAAGAACTGAGGTAGGTCATTTCATGGGTTTGTGAAACAGAATAACTTGACTTAACTGTTATTTTTTAAAGGTAGGCAATTTTTGTTAGCCTGGGGCTATTGTGGGAAAATGCAACAAAGGTTGAAATAAATCTTTGAAAATGTTCTGCACATGGTGAAATATCCTTTTATAGTCTTCCTTCTTTCTCTGAATGGACTTGGATGTTCTGTACTATACTTGTGTAATTGTGGTCTCCATCTGCAGTGCTGTGTGCTTCCTATATGCCCTGAAGGGTGCAGTATTGGGTCACTAACCAAAACAAAGGAGGGAATCAGGACCTGAAGCAATTTTGAAAACTTGAAGGCTTTTAAATTTTGTCAGCCTGCCAATTCAAGCAGTGTATGGCAGGTGTGTTGGATATTTGTAAAAACAAAATAAATGGCTCCAAGAAATTCAGAGGTAATACAGATGTTAAGGAAGGCTTAAAATGGAAAGAAATAAAACAGTGTATTCATTGTTCATTCTGGAGTACTATAAAAATAATTTAAGGAGTGCCTCCTCATCCATTGTAGTTTTGTGATCATTGGAACTACGGAGGTATTGGCCATGTTTCTGTGTTGTATACTGGCTTGTAGAGACAGTGGAGAAAAGGAGTAGATGGAAAATGTAGGGAAATGGGACAAAAGTAGCTGATGGTAGTGATCTTGCACTCCTGGAATAAGTTCCTATCTCTGCCAGATAAACAGAAAGTAGTTCTTCCTACTTTTTTGTTTTGTGTGTGTGGTATGAAAAATAAAAAGAATCCTTAAAAATACTGTACTTTTGGAAAAGATGCACTTACCGGTGAGTTTACTGTGTATGCAATTTTAAGTGCTTATAATTTACTTGTATTTTAACTAATGGTCTTATAGATGAGCATTATTTTGAAATTTAGAATTTTGAGAAAATACTCAACATTACTGTTCCAGTTGATTCAAAATCTAGAGATGTGAACAGATCTCTGACACTTAAAAGATGCTCAGTGATGAAACCCCTTTCTAGCAACATACAGCTGAAAGGCTAGTAATATTAAATTATCATACCACCTTAACACCCTTCAAACTAGGAATCCTTAGAAGCACAACAGAATTCAAAATTATGATGACAAGATAAAAGGCAATGAAACTGAGAAGCCATGTTCTTTACTATCAGGGTTTATACTCTAATAACAGAGCATATTTGAGTTGTGAGGTCAGCTAGAATAATGGAAAAAGTGATCTGTGCCATAAGAGAGACCCAGCATGTTGATATGATTTAAAAGGTTGATTACAGAATCCAACTGCCTGCAAGGCTCTATCACCTTCTTAGCTGTGAGAAGTTGTGCAATTTAATTAACTTTCTCTACCTCCATTTCCCCATCTGTAAGACGAGAGCAGTAGAATACTCTCCAGTAAGATTCTAGGCAGCAATAAATTGTAGTGTAAATAATTCTTCAGCATTTCTCTTCATGACTCACTTCTGTACAAGTGTTTGAGAGGAGATTTAAGAGTATTAAGTCATAGTGCTTGGTGCACTATTCATGGTAAGCTAGAAGATTGTGTTGAATTCACAATACCTAGTGCCCACTTCCAACCCTTCACCAACTCTAATGTAATTTTTCCAGTTCTCTATGTCTTAGATTAGTTCTTTATCTAAACGACCATAGGAAATTCCACAAAACCCAGAGATCTTATCAGTTTCCTCAGTGGTGCCTGGCACATAGCAGCTACTGAATACATGTTGGTTCAGCACAACGTGAGGATATTATGAAAGTGATGATGCACACCAGGCAAGAATGGAATGTTGGGAAGGAAACGAGTATACCACAGAATGACTAGCTTTCCTCTTTTGAGATTCCCAAGGGAGATAAATGCTCTGTTGAGATATGTGCACAAGACTTGGAGTCAGAAGATACTGCCTGGAGTCATGGCTCAGCCACTCATAGCTTAGTAATGTCAAACAAGTGGTTTAACTTTATGAGTTTCATTCCTTTCATCAGAATATTTCACTTATCACTCATGGTTTAGTGTATTTTGAGATAGCATGAGAAAGTCTTAGGGTTCCATTCTCAGCTTCAGAAGAAGCATAACAACAACCAGTCTTTTTGAGAGATCCAAAAACCAATGCAATGTGAACATGTGAAAACTGCAGTACAGAAAGGAACAAATGTACTAGTTTCATGGTCTGCATTGGAGAACTGTAAATCAGAAAAGTTCACACTGTTTTCCTGTTGATCAAATATAAAGCAGTGCGACTAAAGTCTTACTGTCTCCCAAATAAGGTGATCTTAAGAATATAGGCTTTTATGCATAGCTTTCCAAGTACAGCTGCATGGAACTTCACATTCTCACCAGCTCCTTTGGTTGTTGTACCTCATTTCTTCTGAGCCAGCTCCCCAAATATTTTCACTGTGAAGGAAGACATGCTCTGGCTAGAACCATATCGAGGAATTGGTCGGGGTTATAGGGGGAAAATCCCTGCTCTCCCACTCCTGATGTTACATAGAATGCATGGCCACAGGCCAGTTCCTTTTTGAATTTTTCATTTGTGTAAGTTCAAAATTAAAATTTATAATTTATATCTTTGTCTCTACATGATGGGCCTCTGTAGGAGTCTTCAGATTTTTGCTGTTTATGTTCAGGACAAATGCCCAACCCTTATATAGATATACTTTTGTGATTGTTTCCTTTAATACATGTTCAGACAGCCTATGTAATTTAGTAATAGGATTAAGTGTGAATGTAAACTTACACACTCCAAAGCACATAATATACTAAGCCACTTAAAATATGTGAACTAGCTTTGCTTTTGGGAATTAACTTTGTTAACTTATAGTGCTGAGATTTAATGTCTAAGGTGAATACAAGAAAGCTTGGAGTAGCCAATCCCATTACTCAACAGTTCGGCCTTTTGTCTTTATGTATTTTTATTGTTGTTGCTTTTGTGTCTCTATAGACTTAATTTAGGCCATAATTCCCGTGCTGTTCAGTTTATTCATTTAAAGGTACAACTTGTCAGATGTGGTAGCACACTCCTATCCCAGCATTTTGGAGACATTGGTAGGGAGATTTCTGTGATTTCAAGACCAGCCTGGTTCCATAGTGAGTTCCAGGACAGCCAGGAATACATAGAGAAACCCTGTCTCAAAAATTAGTAATAATAATAAAGTGAACAATTCAGTAAGTAGATTATAGTATGTTTTAAACCATGTTAACCTAACCATTGTCTAATTCACAACATTTTATCACCCCAAAAGGAGGCCCATATGTTCATTAATCAGTGATCTGTTTGCTATTTTTGTGGATTTTACTATAAGTAGTTCACATAATGAATCCATGATAACTAGCTTATTTTCTTACTATGTTTTCAAGATCCATCAACGTTACAGCATGGGTCAACATTTCATTCATTTAAAGCAATGTAATATTTCATTATGTAGATATGCTACATTTTGTTCATCCTTTCATGTGCTGATAGGTTAGTTCTGCATCTTGGATTTATAAATAATGTTTCTGTAAACATTGCCTGAATTTAAGACTTTTTCAATTATTTCAGATATATACTGAGGTACTGAAGTGCTAGTTATATGACACGGTCTAACATATTGAAAAACTATCAGAAGTTTGTCAAACACTGCAGCATTTTTTTATTTGCCCAGCAACTTTAACAGTTTAGTACATGGTTGTGTTAATGCAATGTGAAGGGGCCCTCAGATAAGGGAGAGGGGGTCTGGAGCTTCTGGTGAACGCCCACACTATGCCCCTAGGCCATTATTGAGTAACTAACTGTAATTCCGGATTCAAAAGTAGCCATTAAGGTTTTCAGAAGGGGACTAGAAAATCCACTGTGGCCTTAGGGGAGTTAAGAACTCCCTGAAGGAGAACTATAGTATTTCCCAAGACATCAATGACCTCAAGTCTTTAACCAAACTAGTTCAGCAAGCTGTAAGAAAATGAAGTAAGTCACACACAACACATTTTACAAAACTTTCTCTGGAGGATGAGTCGGGGGGGGGGCTTTTTGCTATTGACTAGATAAGCTTACTTGTGTTTCCTAGGCATTTAATTTCCCAATGATAACTGAAAAGTCCAGTAATATTGAATTTCTTCTGGACTATGGGAAATACAAATGTGTTTAAAAAATAAGTGAATGTGTTCAAGAGTTGTAAGTCCACTTTGGATGACATTAATAAATAGTTGCTTTATTGGCTTCTTAGAGCTAGCTTTTGCTTTACTCTTACTTCAGGTTGTGTGTGTTGTATAACACCAGCAGATTAACCTTGCATGCTTCTTGTCAGCTGAGTTACTTGCCACTGTTGCTGGTTGACACTGGGCTAACTGCAAATCTTCAGGCTGTATAATATCTAACATGTTGCTCAACAGTGCTTTTCTATCTCACCTACTTGTGTGTGTTGAAATCTTTCCTTCATGAAAATTGAAAAGTATCCCATAAAATACACCCAGGAAAATGTCCTATATTCCCTAGGAATTTTTTAAAATAGAAAGCACATTTTCTGTTTCCATCCCACATTTCACTTCATATGAAATGAGTCTCCAGCTAGTTATGTCATGATTGTTTCATACATGTTTTCTACGCATCATGTCACCTTTCAGAGCGATTTACATTTTCTCAGCAATTCCTGTGCTCTGAATTTTGAGAACAAACAATACATCCTGAAACCAGACAATAAGTTTAAAGACAGATTCCTAGAGCCTCTAAAAACCAGACACAAAACAAGTAAATTGAATGTGTTAGAGGCCGTTGTAGCGTTTTCTGCATAGTGGACACCGCAATGAATTTCTATCCTGCACATACCAAAAGCCAAACTATCATTTTAAGGAAATTGGGATGTTGCCCAGTTTTGCACTACAACAGTATCTAAGCAGCTGCTTGCTTTTACTCTGAAAAGCTTTACACTGGTAGTGCCCTTTATTGAGCATAGCTGACTGTACTCTGTTACAGTGTCAGTGTGTAGCTGCTTCCTGTTTTACAGAGGATAGAATTACATTTCTTTCCAAGTCTAGAGTTTAAAGGAAGCAATGCAGTGTTTTAGCTAATTTCATTTATTTTTTTCTTGCAGGTTCTGAAAAGTGCCTTTTCTGAAAACTCTGCTGCTTGGATTCTACTCTAGAGCTCTCTTTCCAAGCCCTCTCCCATAACCCCGCCTTAGAGAAATTGCTGTGCTTGTAGTTCACTGTCAGCAACTTCCCAGGTTATTTTTCTCTCATTCTCAGCTTTCTTAGTCATTTTCCACCCGCTTGATTTTGTAAAACTATTCGTAGGTTATAACATCATCCCAACCTTATTCTTCAGAGCAAAGAATTGGGGAGACAGACTTTTCTTCCCTGCTTTGAGACCATTCCACACATTGAAGGGCAGCCAGCAACATATGCTTTTTGTAAGAATAATTGAAAACATCAACTAGACAGCATACAATTCTTTTGAAAGTCTGCCAGTTATTTGAAGCAAATTCAGCAAAGGAACAAAATATAGCATTGGTCTCTGATTTTTGGTTATTCTGATACAAAGTTGACTTAATAAGTGGTTTTTGTGTTTTACCAGATCAGATTTTACTTCAGTGAGAACCTATGTGCTAACAAACACATTCCACCAAAGTAGCCTGCTCTCACTTCACATTTGGTTCAGATTCGTTTAGATTCCTTGAACCATCCAGTGTCATACTATTGTCCAAAAGAGGGTGCACTTGATTGCTATTTTGCTTTCAGTATGACAGCTGTCAATGTCACTCTAATTCGAGATACCAAGTGGCTGACTTTAGAAGTTTGTAGAGAGTTTCAGAGAGGAACTTGCTCTCGAGCTGATGCGGAGTGCAGGTTTGCCCATCCGCCAAGAGTTTGCCATGTGGAAAATGGCCGTGTGGTGGCCTGTTTTGATTCTCTAAAGGTGAGTGCCATGTGTATGCACAAAGTTACTTCAGTGTGTTCATATCTAGACGTTTGGAAGGAACATGTGCTATAAAAGAGTAAAATTAATAACAGCATAAAATTATGTATTACTTGGTTTAAGACAAGATGTAGTCTTTCTGTGTGCTGAACTAAGCCATTTGGAGGCTCATTCTGCCAAAGTCTACTTGTCAAGATAGATATATTATAAAATAAAAACTCACGAATTTTTGTGGAACTGGCTTATTATATCCTCGCTGATGTTCAAGCTAGTTCTCCATCTGTCTCTCTGTGTGTGGTCTGTAACTTACTATGTAGAGCAGGCTAGCCTTGAATTTGTAGCAGTTCTCTGTTTCTGCCTCGTGAGTGCTGGGATTGCAGGCTTGCATCACCACACCTGGCTAATTTCCCATCTCATGGCATTTTAGTTTCTGTATAGAATTTAGACTTCATATTTTCTTAGAATTATTTATTTCATTTTATCTGTGAATATGCTTGCCTATCTGTATGTGCATAACTGGTACCCATGGTGGACAGAAAAGGGCATCAGATCCCCAGAACTGCAGTTACTGATGATTATGAATCAAAACAGAGGTTCTTGGGATCAAGCCTGGGTTCTCTGCAAGAGCAACCATGCTCTTAATCACTAAGCCATCTCTCTAGATCATGAAATTGGGATTTTTTTTAAGTACAGTCATCAAAATTCCCGTGCAATAAAGAAACTCTTTGATGAATGACAGTATGCATATAGGTTATTATGCATGTTAGCAAGTTATAAATGCCTGAGACCAATCAGCTCTCAGAGAATAAAGTCAGACAATGCATATAACTTAAAACCTAATTGTTTAGGAAGATTAAGCATATTGTTACAAAACTAACTTCAATAAATTTTCTTCTTGAACACATGATTGAACAACTTCTGATTTTTAAGTATCAAGAAAGTATTAACTGCCTAAATTGTAAAGCTTGAGTAGAGCAAAATTAGGAGGGCAGGTGGGGTAATATATACAATAAGACATAAATGATTGTGTAACATGAGAATGTATACATTTTCATAGTTTCCTTAAGTAAGGATAAGAATATCAAAATTAAAGCATACATGCAAAAAGTGTGGGTGGATTCTTGGTTTAATTAATAGATTTGCCATCATATATTTTAAATTATTTTTGAAATTACAGCCAGATTAAATGGGCTTAAAATTGTAAATAATTCTTGATAATATGTGACTATTATCATGATCAACTTCACCTCACTGACAATTTTATTGCTAGCTGCATTGGTTATTAGAAGTGCATACCTTTGGTTGATAGTTTACTCAAAATACGTTTTCAAATGTTTTCCTCTGAATGATTCTTATGATTGGGACCAGAAAGGCTCCAGACTTCAGAGTTCTTCAGATTTGGGAATATTTTCATATACACGATGAGATATCCTTGGGATATCCAACTTTAAACAGGAAATTAATTTATATCATATATATACTTACATTTACATATAAGACACCAGTCATTTTAATGCAGTATTTTAGTTCATCTGTAGTTTATATGCAATATGAAGTCATGCTTGGAATTTTCCAATTATGGTATCTTATTGGTGTTCAGAAACATCGGATTTTGAAGCTTTTTGGCCTTTCAGATTAGGGATGCTCAGCAAACCAATGTAGTTTTGTTTCCTTCTTGGTTGTGAACCATTTTAGTTCAATATTAGAATTTTATTATGGAAAAATGGGGAGAGGTGTTACTAACATTGAAAAACTCTGAACTGCTTTTATTTTAAGCATATATAATAGCTAAAAATATTTTTGTTGCTTTTTTTGTTTTGTGTTGTTTTTTGCTAAGCCTGGTAACACCAACTTTTATCCCAGAATTCAGGAGGCAGAGGCAGGTGGATCTCTGTTGAGTTCAAGTCCAACCTGATTTACAGGTTCCAGGACAGCTAGGTCTACATAGTGAAACCCTGTCTCAAAAGAAAAGCTTAGTTGTTTCTTCATTCTTTATTCATTCATGCTCTGTCTACAGTCATTTTCTGTATATTGCTTAAAGTCTATTGCTACAGGACTGGGTTGTGTCTTGAGGCAAAATAAGAACACTGAGCAAGTTAAGTAGTGACATTTTTCACCCAGAGTACGTACAAGTTCAGGCATTGTACTGGGCTCTTTGTCATCTTGCTTCTGGAGATCTAGAAGTCCAAGTGCCAATAATCTGATCCTTCAGCTCCTTTTTCTCTCAAACCTTGAGTGACTTTGTGTTTAGTAAATACAATGCCTTGATTACCTTTCACAATGTCTGTGGAGATTCCAAAGAGACAACACAAATGAGAAACAAAAAGTATAACTACAAGGTGAATCAAGGTTATTTTCTTGCAATTAATGAAGCGTTTGTTTTAGGAACTATTAAAAATAATTCCATTTATGTAGATTTTATTACTTAATGCTGCAAGCTCATGTGCCCAAATCCATTGCAATGAGGGCTATTTTATTTCTAGAACTTACATGTCACTGTTCCACGCTTAACGATGTGATAGGGAATTTATCACAAACTATAGATTCTGTCTTTCTAGGTATCAGAAAATGAGAGATATGTGTAATCTACCTAATCTTTAATGTACTTTAGGTCAGTGCTCATATTAAAGGCAAAAGAGTACTTAGTATAAAGTAAACATATTGACTAAATAATATGGAAAGTAGTTGCTTACAAAACACATAATGAACATTAAATCTTGGAAAATAATTAACAATGACTAATGAATATAAAAACATCAATTATTTACATATTCTATATATGCTCCTGGATCCATTGCTCTTAAAATAATTCAAGCATTGTGTTAATATCTTGATGCCCAGCCACACAAGATAAAGGTGGTTTACATCTTCCTTACAGTTTTAATTCTTTTCATGAAAACCTCAATATTTCAAATACATAAACCCTTTTAACTTGCTTAAAGGGTTTATATATTTAATTTGCTGTTTAGATAGCAAATTCATCAGAGTTCCATGCCAGCAAAAAAGCTTTGTATTTTTTTTGTGTTGCTCCTTGCCCAAGATACACATGAAACATATACTAAGATGAGGGTAATTGACCTATGCTGATTGTACTCCTGTCATATGCAAAACACACAAAGAACATACCTTAATGATTGCTGACACATTCTTTGCTCCTCTTGAATTTGGATAATTGAAACATGATTAAAACTTATCTGTGCACTATTTTTTTCGACAGTGGCTAAAGAAATGAAGCAATCATTTGATGATTTGTGGGCTGTGGATTTTGTTTTTTGGGTCGTGTGTGTGCATGAGTATGTGTGTGTGTACCTGTGTTTGTTCGTGTGTGTGTGTGTGTGTGTGTTCCATTAGCACTACTCAGCCAGATGATGGTCTCTTTGTATACATAATAGGTACAATAGATAACTGTGTCCATTTTCACCTCATAATGAGGGGATCTCATAAAAATAGGAGGGTGAGATGAATGGATGATCATGCATTATGCTTTAAGAGCTGTGCTCATAACTGCATGAATACAACCTGTGTAATGATGAAGTTGTGCAATTTTCAGATAGGAATCTCGCTTGTGAACCCTGTAGACTACTTCTCAGCTACATAGAAGAGTCTCATATCATGTTGCTATGCCACTTTTTTTTTACTCAGTTGCCTTGTCTTGGTACATTTATTTCAAAATTTCCCTTTGATATTGCTTAACCTATTTTATACTGATTCCTTGGCATTACATTACTGTCAATGATTTAGATTGGCATTTTAAATGAATTCCCCCTAGATTTAACAAAAGATCATCTGTTTGTGGTTGTTTCCATAGCCAGCTTACTCAGCATCAAAAATATCAGGCATGTCTTAAACCTTCCACTCTGTTCTTGAAGCAATGTATGATATCATCTACCTGCTATGCAGGAAATAAATAAGTGCAAGCAGTATTTCATTATAACAGATCAACAGCAATCATACCTACTTGTCACAATCAACACTTTGGATAGTTTTGTAAAAACTATTTCCTAATTAAACCATAAGAGCAGTCACATTCAGAGGATAAATATATCAACCCCTATATATTCCTAAATTGTGGGAACTGGGAGAGTAATACACACAGTGACCTCTAAACTATGTCTTCAAACTTCATATGTGATTCTATGACAAGTGAAACTTACAGTATAGACATAAGTATAACTCTATCCTTGTAGGTAATAACTGGCCCTATGATCCATATGTTCTGTATTTAGCACGACCATTCACAGCAGTTTTCACTAGCTTAAAACTTAAGTATTTGGGAGATAAGGCCCAGCACAATAGGTTTTTTGCCCAGCATGGTCAAGGCCCTGGGTTTGATCTCCAGCATCAAACAAAAAAGACTATTTTGAATAAATATTTGTTCATCCATGTTTGCTTAGACACAGCATGCCAGAAGGAAGACCCTTAGCAACATAACCTCAAGGGTTACAAAGACACAGAACCCACTAATGAACTCTAGCAGAGAGATTTGCCACTACTGTAAAGAGAGTCATGGAAAATAGTGCTTTATTTTAAAATGTCTTCTTTGATACTTCTCTTAGAAAGGAATAGTCCTTCATTTATAATATTCTTTGGAGGAAATTTTCAAAAATCTCTTTTGAATGAAAAATAGATTCATGATTAGTACCCAAACAGCCTCAGTTTATTTAAACTTTTTGTTTTGAAATAAATTTATACTTACAGAAAAATTGCAAAAAATAATAGAAGTACTCCCAGTACAGTCCACCCAGATTCCTCTACTGTCAACAACTAACATTCCACTCATAACAAAATTAGCACTA
Organism: Mesocricetus auratus; assembly: GCF_017639785.1. Classification (NCBI taxonomy): domain Eukaryota; kingdom Metazoa; phylum Chordata; class Mammalia; order Rodentia; family Cricetidae; genus Mesocricetus; species Mesocricetus auratus. The sequence goes on along the minus strand of NW_024429188.1, from coordinate 99,903,678 downwards.
AGCAATGCTTGTAAAGTAGGAACTTTATTTAAATATCCCTAACTGGCTCCCAAAGGCTCAGTGGTTCAGATAATTAATTTAAAGAAGTTCTCCTGTCTGTAGAATTTCAAACAAAACTAGGAAATCAAGAATTTTGACTGCTGAAAGACTATTCAATTAAAAACTTTTACTATTTATATGTGAGGAAACTGAAGAATTTGTATGAGAAACAATTCTCAAGATCACTACAAAATTATCAGAAGAACCTGATGTTTACAATCATTTGAGTCTTTATTACATGAGAATAAAAACTGGAGAAAATGTCAAAAAGGCATTTAAATTAAGGTTTTATGGTTCATGCTTAGTTCTTTTTCTGGGCTTACTGTTCAGAGTGGGTCTTACAAGTAACAAGTAGCTCAGACTATTCTCTAATTCTAAACAATTCTGACTCGGCCTTCCAAGTTCTGAGATTGCTGATATGAGCCAGAATGTCCGACTCATTCTCTTAGTTTATTGTTAATCAGTTAGATGATTTGTTCCAAAATGGAGAGCAAAAAGGAGATACTGTTGGCTTACAAAATTATTTAGCATTATGATGATAGCGTTGCTCAAATCCCTAAGCAACAGAACACTGGGTTGTCCCTGTTCTCTTTTCCATTCTTTTTCCCAAACACTACCTTGTTGGGTTATCTAACTAGACTGGTGGCTGATTTTTCATAATGCTATCTGATGTCTGATGTTGTTATGTACTTACTAGTAAAGTGCTCTGGCTATTTGGTGATATGTGTTACCAATCACCTGAAAGTATTCTAGTAGCTGTTCAGCCTCAAAATAGATTCTTTTGTTAAAAAATAACTTCAGCTCTAATTGACTTTACTTAAAATGATTTTTATAGGGCCATGGCTCAAGGTCATTTGTCTCCTACCTTGCAACCAAGTTGCAGTTGCGCATCTGGTGACATATAACTCATGATTCAATCAGGAATGTATTTGTCAATTGCAATTTGATTTTACCATTTCGATGTTATAGGAGAAACGTGAAATCTGAAACTAAATAAACTGTGTATTATAGGTCAGCTCCTTTGTTATGATAACAAACTCATCCATATTAGGGCAATATAGAAATAATTTTGTTTCTGTTAATATACCCATTTGAAGTCATTGCAAATACTGCCATTTCCTGAACCATATTTTTGTGAACTGTGGATATGTACTTATGTACATTTGGAACTTGGGGATAGTTTTTTAGGAACATGACCTTGTACCGAGAATGTCATTTACTTACAGTCATTTGCTCCCCCAAGAGATGAACTTTCTGCCTGTACCATCTTTGAAGTGACTCTTTTTCTCTAAATCCTGTGTCATTTGATCTTTACCTTAGAAGCTTATGTTGCAGATAAATCATAGACATCTACTATCATTATCTTTTCATTTTCCTGTGTGTACTTAACTATGTAACTGGTGTTTGTTTTTTAATCTATTTTTGTGATTATTGTTGTGTAACCTGGGTATGTAATCCTGTTTGAAGTTTTGGTCCAGTCTGGATTTCTTTTTCTAACTATTTTTTCAAGTTTTTTCCTAGAGAGGGTTTGTGTATCCCTGGCTGGCCTGGAACTCACAGTGTAGACTACTAGGCTGACCCGGAACTCACAGAAAGCCATTACCTCTACCTCCTGTGTGCTTGGTTTAAATGAGCGGGCCAGCATGCCCGGCATGTTTCAGTGTTTTTATTCCTATACTGCCAGTTTCTTTTCCCAAGGTCAAGTTTATTGCCAGATGTAGATGTAATTGCACATTTAAGTTATACTTTCATACTTTTTATACTTTTTGTCTTTATGTTGTTCTCTTTAAAAGGTCAATAAATGATTCCATTTTTGTCCATGTTTTATTTTCTAAAATAATCCTCCCCTATCTGTACATAACCACATGGTCACTGGAGATAGATTAAATCAATTTATGTATCTTGTTTATGATACACTCGTGCAATATTATTTACTCCCATGCCGAATCTGTTACTTGGTTAAAGAACATATGGCTATAGGATCCATACGTTAGAAAGTTTTTCAGCTATGACTTCTTCAGAGGAATTTATTAAATATATGCTTCCTGCTGGATGTTTTCTATCATAAATGGACTTTTTTGTCTGTTGAAATTCATTTTTGACACACTAAAAGTTAGTATAACTAACCTTTGGTCCTACCCATATTCTTCTGGGTAAAGAATGGACAGTGAGGGTAGTTTACAAACTGTGGAAATTGTCCCTAAATTTTAAAGTGTAGAGCATAACATAACTGTTAAATACAACAAATTCTCTAAACCAAGACATATCTTGAGTATTGGTCACAATTTTCTGACAATCTACATAGGAGTAAAATTCTAAATTTTCTACATGCAAAAATGAACAGATTGTACTGTTACCTTTTTGTGTTGCTAGGAATGGAAACAAAGGCCTCTTGCCTGCTAGCCACCAGTTTTGCCAGTGAGCTATTTTCGAAGGCCTTCTTTTCTGAGAGAGAGAGAGACAGAGACAGAGACAGACACAGAGACACAGAGACACAGAGAGAGTTGAAGTTTGACTGTGTAGCCCAGAGTAGCCTCGAACTCCTAGTTCTCCTTCCTTAGCCTTTCCAAGTGCTGGGGATGCAGCTGTGTTCTCCTGTTTGGGGCTCCAGAAAACTTTTTACCCCTGTGCCTTCATACTCTTTGTCTAGAGATGAGATTGTTTTAAGACTACAGTGTCACATTGTCTTCAATCCTTTGTTCATGGCCTATTTGTGAAGGAAGATTTGTGACATCTTCAAGAACACTGCGGTTTTGTTTAAATATTTCACAAATACTTAATTTCCAAAGTTGTTTTTCTTTTGTTAATGTTTATGCTTATCACTTACTGTTGGCATTTCCGCGGTTTCGCCTGAGAATCTTCTTGATAAATGCTTCTTTCTTTGGTGAATTACAAATGTAACCATTAAGATATTTGGAAAGTGACATGGTATATCATAAATGGCAATACACAGAGAAAATGTTACCTTATAAACAGCTCTGAGAAGGGCTCATTGTATGGTCTCCAGTAAATCATGAGAATCTTACCACCCGTGTTTCTCTTCAAACAATGGTGACATAATACTTTGGAGGACTGTGATTGGTTACTGAATTTTTATAAATGTCAGGGATTATTTAATGCTGAAAGCTCTGCTATATCCCTTAGAAGCTCTATGTGTATTCAATTCCCAAAGACATAATTTATTTAACAAACATTTATTGAAACATCTTACTTGTTAGACAGTGATTGGGCTCAGTACTGTGCAGAGCACAAAATTGTGGAAGACATGTCTCTTGCTTGATCTCATACTATTATAAGGCTTCTCTAGCATGTGTCCTAAGCCACCTGTTATCTCACAGTTAAAAAAAAAGTACACAGGAAGGACAGGACTAGGATTATGTCCAGCTGTAGAGATTAAAGACACGGGCAGGGAAGAAGTGGTGTTTGAAGTGTTCTTTGAAGAAGGGATAGCAGACATTCAAGTCAGAAGGGAAAACTGGTGTGTCTGGGGAGTTGAGTGTTAACTTTGGACAGGCTGGAGCACAGTGCTTGGACTGAAGAGGAATGAACTGAAAATTCAGTAATACTTTCTTTACTATGTGAAAGAGGATGAGTGAGGATGTAGTTCAGTAGCAGCATATTTTTTCCTCGAGCCAGGGTTTCTCTGTATTGTTTTGGACGCTGTCCTGGAAATCGCTCTGTAGACCAGGCTGGCCTCACAGAGATCCCCTCTGACTCTGCCTCTGCCTCCTAAGTGCTGGGATTAAAGGCGCGCGCCACCAACACCCGGTCAGTGGTAGCATGTTTAAGGGTCTTGGTTCTTTACGCAGCACTGTGTGGGCAAGGAGATGGTGTGTGTACGCGTGTGTGCATGCCTGCCTGTCTGTCTGTCCCCATGTATGTACATGCAGAGACCGGAGCAGGACTTTGGGTGTCTCTAGCTCTCTGACCTATTGCCTAGAGACAAGGTTATCTCTTCTTGAGCCAGAAGCCAGGAGCTCTCAGGATCCTGCTGTCTCCAGGTTTACAGATGGACTTTGTATCCAGTGCTTGCTTTGAGAGCTAGGAATCTGCTGGTCCTTAGTTTTAGATTATCCATATTGAGACACTATAGTCAACATTGGGCTGTTTGTTTTGAGGTAAAAGCATTTTCTTGCCTTTACCTCATATTTTCCAGATATGTTTCGGGGGTGGAGGTGAAGAGAAGGATAGTGTTTTCAAATGACTGGGACTATTTGAAGCCAGTGAAGGTATGAATTTAAGGAGAGCTGGGGGAGTTTTTTCATTTCCATTTCAGGCCTGAGAAAACATTCTGGAAAACACTCTGGCAGTGCTTGTAGAGAAAATGTGCTCACCATGGAACCAGAGCTCTCATGTACTTGCTTGCCATTATAACTAATAACCCTGTTTTTGTAATCAGAAAATTAATTTATTTCCTAGGAACTTTGAGAGACCCAGTCTTTCATTTAGTGATATACATTGGCTTCCTGTACAACACTGCAAGCACCATTACTGATGTCAGATTCATGAAGTAAAAATGTGCAACTCTTCACTGTGGCCTTTTATAAAGAGAATTATCTGTAACAGGAAAATGCTTGGTAAATAGCTAAATCTATTGTTTGATAAATAGAGCAGTATTCCCTGAGAGAATAGGTTCATAGGAGTATGATGGCAGACTAACTTCATCTGGGAACTTGCTGTAAATACATGTTCTCTTGCTGCATCTAACCCTGACGAAGAACGCGAACAAGAGGTGTATTATTGGCTTATTGTTTTTTTCAAGAAACCCTCCTGGTGGTTCTGATGAACACAAATATTTGCAAGGCTATAGTGTAGAGATGTTTTAGTGTTGCAGAATCTTTACAACCATGTGTTGTTCTCCCCAGTGCTTGGTTGTTCCTTCCCACTTGTTCGAATGTGGGAAAAAGTGGTGTCTGATTCACAGGACTCATATACTAACAATGCTTATCATGTGAGGGAAGGCTCCCAGAGGTTCTTCATTTAAGACTGGAATTTACAGCTTCATATCCTAACATTTCTTAAAATTCTTTAACTATAGAACTTCATTTTGGTGGACCACAAAGAAACTTCTCATGGAATATTGTGTGATTAACAAAGAAGCATATTGTTGGATAAATGTGTGAAACTGAAATGAAATAATATTGTCTTAAATGTATCTGTTAAAATGCTTTAGAAAGGTTAGTGAAATTTTGAACCTCTGAACATCTGTTGTCAGTATTATGAACCTACAAAATTTTATAAGCAGCAAATGTGAGGCCAAAATTGGTGTCCATATTTGCATGTGCATATTTGCATATGATATATACATATGTATGCACATATCACTTATATCTATAGATATGTAATAATTAAACATTTTTTTTCATTTTTTATATTTATATGAATCAATCTTAGCTTCCAACAGGTTGGCCTGTTGATAGAAAAATGGAAAATGAGCTGACTATTTTATAACCAGATTTAAAATGAGATTTCAGCTTTATTATTTAACTACTTTGTATAATATTTAAAATATATTAAAAATAATTAAAATATATTAAAATTTATAAAAATTGTGGTATTTTAACCACACTTAATTCTTTTTTTACTTTTTATCTTTAAATTAGAAACAAGCTTTCTTCACATGTCAATCCCAGCTCCCTTCCCCTCCCTTCCTTCCCTGTCCCCTCCAATGGCCTAACCCCCACTCAATCCCTACTCCTCTCCACAGGGAGGGTGAGGCCCTCCATGGGGATCTCCAGAGTCTGTCATTTCATCCCGGGCAGGGCCTAGGCCATGCCCCATGTGTCCAGGCTGAGAGAGAGCATCCCTCCATGTGGTATGGGCTTCTAAAGTCTATTCATATGCCAGGGATAAATACTGATCTACTACCCGAGGCCCCATAGATTGCCGAGGCCTCCTCGCTGACACCCAAATTTAGGAGGTTTGGATCAGCCCCATGCTAGCCTCTCAGCCATCAGTCTGGGGTTCATCAGTTCGCCCTTGTTCAGGACAACAACTGTTTCTGTGGGTTTCACCAGCCCAGTCTTGACCCCTTTGTTCATCACGCCTCCTTCTCTGCAACTGGGTTCCAGGAATTCAGTTCAGTGTTTAGCTGTGGGTGTCTGCCTTTGCTTCCATCAGCCACTTGATGAAGGCTCTAGGAAGTTATATTTTCTGAGTACTGGGACTAGATCCTGGGGCCTTTGGCATGCTGGCAAGTCACTTTGGCTTGCCACTGAGGTTTACTGTAACCTTTGTTACTCCTAAATCATAATGTACGTTGCTTGTAATAGTAAGAGAACAGTTGGTCTCTTGAGCGCTAGTGTCTTTTTTTGTTTGTTTTGGTTTAGTTTTTTGAGACAAGTTTTCTGTGTTGCTTTGGAGCCTGTACTGGCACTCACTCTGTATTCCAGGCTGGCCTCAAACTCTCAGAGATCCACCTGCCTCTGCCTCCCAAGTGCTGGAATTAAAGGCGTGCGCCACCACCGCCGGGCCTGATTGACAAGGAAGATACCACAAAGCTGAGGTAGATTTGTTTTATTTTATTGTTCCTCACCAAATGGAGGACTCCACTTAATAAAGTACACAGATCAGACTGCACGTGGCACGCTGACATTCACATTGTAAAAAGTACCAACTCCTTACAAGGGCACCAGTCTTCCTATAAGTCTTCTTCTATCTCTTTAAGTTGACTTTGGGCAGAAAATTGATAGATTTTAAACATAGCTAATTAATTCTCTCTGTTCTTTGCTTTATTTTTCTCCTTGTTTGGAATTTGTAGATAGGCATCTTTTGGCAATGATCATATTTCAACCTCTTTGTAAAGGCATGAGATATTTATGGTTGAAGGATTGATTTATTCTAAAACAAAACATCTCTTAATCTCCTTATTTTACTTAAACTAATCCATGTTCTAGTTACATTGTTTGTAGCTGGCCTTGTTTAGGTCTTTGACTAGTAGGAACAGTTTCATCATTGTCAAATATTAACAGTCCACAAAAAGCAGCTGGTGAGTTTAATAAGATTGCTGTACTTCCTGAACCAGGTTTGGAGAGGACCGTCTTACAACACATATTTTTAAAGTTATGACAGCAATGTCATTTAGAACTGTTTGTCAATTCAGTTTATATCTCTGAGACATATCTGAATTTTGTTGAAATTGAGGGAAGTTGGTGGATGTTAAGGCAAGACAGAATCATTTGCTTGTTTTCATGTCTACAGAACAAAAGAGAACTGACCTAACTTTTAGATGAATTTCAGATACATTTTGCTGAAAATGCCACTTCATCTAAATATGGTATACTTGGGGTTTGGAGTTTTATTTTGGAGTTTGTATGACACTATAAACTGCCTTGACTTTAGATCTTACAGTTTTAAATAACTATTAAATAATGGGCTTAGACACTAGATATACATAAATATATATATGAAATTACTAAGAAAATGTGCCTTAGAGCATGCTGCCAAGTATTTTAGAGGTGGTCCGTGCCACCAAATAAAGCTACCTCCTTTTTTACTATATTTTTTACTGGTTGAAAGTACGATAGGAATGTGAGGGGAATGATAATTTTAATGTGAATGTATGTCTCTTTTGATGTTTGTAACATGATCCCACAATTACCAAGCTTAACTTAGCAACAACATGTAAACATGTGGACACTATGCTCTTAAAACTCATTATCTGAAGAAATATTCATCTTTAGCACAAGAACTGATTTTTATCTTGATGTCCCTAATTTTAAAATGCAGTACTAAGTCTGCAATTGTGTGTATCCATTATAAAACCTTTGTGTAGATGGATAGGCTGCTTGATTTTGAAACATAATTACCAAATTTATTAGCAACACACCAAATCTTGCCAAGCTAACTTGTTTAAGTCTGAACAATAATTAGCATTTTTCTCATTTTATGTTCTACTTACATATTTGGAAGATATTTATCTAAATTAAATCCTTGTTTGATTATCATAGAGGCAGGAAATTTAATTTTGCTAAATGGAAACCCCAACGTTTAAGCATAGCACATAACTAAACCCCATAGGAATGGAGAGAATTGCCAAATACCTTCCTACTTCCTGAGTTTTAGTACAGTTAAAACTCACTTGAGACCCTTAAGTCATGGAAAACCTGGAGTAACTGGCTTGGTTCCAGGGGAAAGAAGTCCCAATGTAGGAAAGCCAGTTTGACAAAGTTGACTTGAAATTCTTATTTAAAAAGTTGCCTGAGGAAGTCTTCAAACAAAAGAAAGCCACAGTAGGCATGGCAAAATTCCTGATGAAACTAACAGCTTCTGAGAGGCCTTGGGAAGATGATGTTTTGTAGTAATTGTAGTAAAACATGTCTATATTGTTAACTTTGAGGAGATCGATTCTAGGCAAAAGAACAAACAAAAAACAAAACAAAAAAATACAATGGAAAAGTTCTTTTTCGATTTAGGAGAGAAATGAAAACAAAAACAAAACAACAACTCAAAAACAACCTTGATCTATACTGTGTTGTGAGTTCTAGTTTGAACTTCGGTTTCTTTATCTGTAGCATTAGGAAGATGAATTTGATTGATATTTTCATGAGGCACTCTATAGAGAGATGGTAGTGGACATTTGATGTAATGTGGTAGATTTTAATAATTAAAAATGTTATAAAATACTGAATGAACACAAGAGTGAGCAGATTTCTTTACTGTAGGCCATATGGGACTCTTGTATATTTTAACACTCTGAGAGAGTAATACTTCATGCCATTTCTTTCAACTATTTGATCGGACTCCTTGCACCTAGTAGTCCGTAGTACACATCCTGACAAATGCAAGACTAACAGATTTCCAGGGGGTCTTTCCAGTTTTGTCATTTAATGTTTCTGTTATATGTCCATTAATGTTTAAACCTCCCCAGCATTGTGTAATTTCATTCATTTGGAATTTACTAATTCTGATTCTTTTATAATTCCACTCAAAGAGTCTACATTACTAATGAATAAAAATAAATTCAGGACTGTGACTATCAACTGATTCCTAAATTGATTGTCACCTCTGTGATATATATTTATATTCAGTAATGTGAGCCTCTTATAGCCATTTTTGGAGCATATTATTTTGTTCATTAGAATTAGTCATGGCCTTGACTTTTCCTTTGTCTTAATAGGAGTAATCAAGCATTGACTGAAAAAGCTATTCAAATTTTAAGTATGTACTTGCATAAATTTTATGTGAGTATATATAGTTACATGACACTAATCACTCATTTTCCTGGACATTAATGGATAACTTCAGCTTGAATTTAATATTCAACAGACAGGAATAAGAAAGAAAAGGCCAGCCTCTCTGTTGAAACTCTCCCTAGCCCACAGATTAAAAAGAAAGTCTTAAAAGTATAAAAGCCTAATTTTCATGCAGCATTTTGTGTGCTCAAAAAATGTACTGTATAAATTTGGAGTCAGGTTGGGAGTGAAGAGCCCTGCAGGAGGCCCAGATCCCACCCCTAGCTCTACAAAATAAAAATAAGGTCTGTCTGGTGCCATGCGCCTTCTTCTCTTAACCTAAAGAGGGAGCTCCAACAGGCATTGCAGTCACTTAAACATACGCACTGTGGCTTGAAAAGTGGTGTGGCTGACAGGGTAAATGATTGGTCTGAAGCTGTGGTGGGAGGAGCTATGTAGTGAACAAATTGTGTCTCCAACAGCCAACTTCCTTCAGTTCCTTGCAGCTGGTCAGGTAAGCCGGAGCTTAGCATTCCATTCCTTCTGGGTGACTGTTGTACTTACTGATCCTGGGCTGATGGGTCCCATAGAGGGAGCTTCTCTGGGCCTTTTGCTAAAGGGAGTAAAATGGGTTTGAGGTGGTTGACTTTATTTAGCTCAGTTCACAGCATAGAGGACATGCGGAGAAAGTTACCAGACATAATATTGAATGGAACATACTTAAACTTCGGTCGTTTACCTAAGACTCAAACTAAATTAGTAGCCTTGTATTTTATTTGATAAATTTAAAATCCCTAGGTAGGATTCAAAGCAAAAGTCTTAGGAAGGAAGAAAGAGTCCAAGCAGCTGGTGTTCTTTTCGTCCTGCCTTCCGAATTGCTGTGGTAGATGCTGAACGGGGTGTCCAGACAAGGTAGAGGAGCTGTAGTGAACTAGATTCAACCACTGGGCAGAGACAGACACCCTTTTATATTGTTTCATAACGAAGTCTATGTAGGAAGTAGCAGTTTGATTGCATGGCTGTAAGTGTATTTTCTTCCTTGTGGGTAATACACTAAGTTTTCTGTATTTAAATGACATTTTATATTAGCTGCAACCAGATACTAAAAGCCAGCTCCTCTGAATACTTACCACCACAAGTGCCCTCTGAATTTGATAACAACTTGGCACATTGTGTTCCTTTATATTAAGAGTTTAGGTCGATTCTGGCTCTTTTTTAAATAGAGACGACTCATTCACAAGGAACTTGTGAATCCAGTTAAAAGTTTATCTAAAATGATTGAAGGTATTTGATTAGAGCAGGGGTAAAAACTGTTGTGGAGTGGTGGGAGCAGCATCAGTGGATTTGGGATACTGGTGAAATCAGCTTGCTTTGCCTGTGAACAACAAATAGGCTTTTTACTGTTATTAATCTTTCAAATTTTTCAAAAAAATTCAAGCTCATGATTATTCGAAAATAAATCTTTAATGTGAACTAAGGGGAACTTGGGAGAAATGTATTTCTTTAAAAGTTGGTATATACAGTAGGAAGCCACAATAAAGCCATGTATTCCAACTGTGTCTAAGTAGCTTAGGGGAATTTTACCTACAGCATGTTCTGAGAAATTCTGGGTAGGGGTGGGGCAGTTAGAGAAGCACTTTGTTGTAAACTGCCCCTAGAAATACAGAGCTCCCCTTGGACAGGCCCAGGTGCTGATTAGATATGGATCAGACTGGATTTTTTTTGCTGTTGTTGCTCATCTAATGGGGGGTATATTCTGGGGCATCTTGAGAGTCCTGGGATTAGAACTAGGGGCCATGCCTGTGTGCCTCATGGATTCATGTCACCATGGTTCTGTTATACTAAATTACTGGGTTGTTTGAACCATGGTGGTCATATATTCATCAGGGTTCATAATCATTTCAGAAAATTTATAGACTAGCTATAAAATGTTAGTTTATTTAGAAAATTCAACCAGGAGTCATCTCATTCATGTGTTGACTATTATCTTTCTTGGAGAAAGAAGGATCTCATGAAAGGCAATAGAAATGGGAGCAGGAAAAGTTTTAAGTGTAGTGCTCTATAAAATTGTGCGCCCAAAGTTTAGCAAACTTGTGTGGCCACTACTCACCAGAAACAGATACATCCCTGGGGGAATTCAAAGATGAGGAAGATAAAGTTCTTCCCAGACTACTAGGCTCAAAGTCTAGTAGAGGAGATAGGCATGCAAACAATGTATTGATGTATTTGGTGATAAGTGCTAGGGCAATGCTTAGAATACAGTTGGAGGCACAAAACTGGGAAAGATAAGGGGACATAGGGGTAGGAAGAAGGCTTAGGGAGTCATTTGAACAGACTCCATATTGGGTAGTAAGAATGTGGAAATTTGGCTTTTGTGCTTTCTAAGCTACTTGTGAATTGAGCCTTCATTTTCTTTCTATCAGATAGGGCTACACAAGACATTCCTTCAAGTCTGGTGCAGTCCTAAAATGTTTCAGTTCTTAGAATCAAATTATCTTAGTGGACTCTCCTGGAACAAGAGACAGCTGTTGAGCCTAACCCTCCCTTTGTCCTTTGGAGTTCACAGCTACAAAGCTCCCTTGAAGAAGATGGGCAAGAAAATTCTGCTCTCTTCCCAGAGTCTTGCCTATTAAGATTTGATAGCTGTTGCATGGAAGCCATGATTGCCCTGTCTTTAGGTTGTTTCAAGAAAGGATTCTAATAGTATGAAGAAGAGACTGTTGACTGTAATTCAGGGGAACACTTGGTGGTTTGTGTTCAGCCTTATTAATTTTGCCTTCAACATATTTTTAAGAAATGGTTTGTTAAAACTTCTTTTTCCAGTTTTCTTACTAGCATCTCATATTTATAATAAAGGTGGTATTCAGCATGTTAAGGATACACCAATACTGACTGGTGATAAACTATTTGGAAGACAAAATTGAGCAGAGTATCCATATTATCAGAAAGACTGAACTCCCTAGAGAAAGAAAGTAGGGATTTGCTAGTAACTGCTGATAAATGGCTAACACTCAATTGGAGTTGATGTTGACTCTCCTTTTGCCCTTTCAGATATATCCTAGATTTCAATAGGTCTGTGATGGTTGCAGAAAGCAGACATCCTAGTGCCTGGGAAGTGCAAATTCTATATTCACGACTGCATCCTCTGAGAAGCCACGTCTGTAAGCATACAGATGTTACAGTGGGACATCACAGATCAGGATTTTTTTCCTTCCTTTACCACATGATCATTAAAACGCAACAACTGTTTTTCTTCTTGAACAGATCATATATGTGGTGTGTCTAACATTTAATTTTTAGTTGCTGTGATTGGCAGGCCAATAAGATTATGTCTTTGAAGGGATAATTCAGGTATAATTGTATTTTAGAGAGATTATTTTCATCCCCCCATAAATCCAAATGTATATGAAGAAGCAAGTTATTCTGCAGACAGCTTTTTTGTTAAAAATACAGTAACTGATGGGGTAGTTTTCAGGGGTCCTTTTCTTATAGATGGAAGGACTTTCTCATGAAAATAAAGGGTGCTTTTCATGGTTTTTCCTACCAAACATAGTACTCTTAGCTGACAGACTCATAACTCTCAGGACTTAGGTAAGGTTTGAACCATTACAATGCTGCTTTTCTTTCTTGGTTAACGTCTTTCCGTTCACCTGTGAAAAGCCTGAAGTTACAGCAGAGGCAATAGACTGAATTTGGGAGGTTTTATGAATGCACTGCAAGTTTCTCATTTATCTGTTATCAACTTTTTGATACCGCTGTGGTTCACAGATGGCATCAGTCATTCCCTCGCCCTGCTGCTTTTTGGTTGCATTTTCCAAGACATTAGGAGGGGAGAACGAGGGAGCTGAAGATTCAACAGTGTGGGGGCAATTATTTCAGCAGATAACTACTCTCCCTCTTGAATCATTGTGTCAGTTGCTTAACTTAATAAAGTAATGATGAACAGGTGAGAAAGACGTTTATACGGTCAAAAGAAAGTGGGAAAGAGGGAAACTGAGGCAAGCATAAATGAGCTCACTCTCTAGTTCCCTTGTTTAAAATAAGTCACTGTATGGTTAAGGGGTGAGGAAGATTGACTCCAATGTCTTGGCCAGCCTTAGCTGCTGTTTTTAAGATAAAGTCTCTTAGGCCAAAGGATGTTTTCTCCTAATATGTATGAAGTCCTTCATGACATGGTCTAATACTTAACATGGCAACTCTGACCCTCTGGGTCTAGATAAGAATACAGAGGGCTTGGAACACTATTGACTTGACTGTGAAATATGGCGGTTATTTTTCAGAGCCAAGACTGGTACTGGGTTATTATGGATCCATTGTGAAAGCTTGTCTTGTGGCCCATTCAGACTGTTTAGTGGTCCCAGGGACATTATGCGAACCTTTCTAGTCTATACTCATTGTTTTCCAAAGGACAGCAGCAGTCTTTTGGGACAGTCCCTATCTACATCCTAAGAATGAAAAACAAGGGTTACCGAATTTCAGAAACTACACATATTCCTCCATCATGACAATTAAAATATTTAAGCATGTTACTGAATTTGGGGTTCTTGAAGAATGAATCTTATCCAGAGGTTTGTTATCAACAAATGTTCTGCATATAAACATATTACCCCAAGTCCTAAAGTGAGTTCTAAAAAATACAAGAGGGCTTGATTTTCTTTTGTACCAGTGTGTTCCACAAATGCGTAGATATTAAATTACATGATCTCCTCATCTATTGTTTGGATAGAAAATATAGATTTTTTTATTTTGTAAGATTTCTTTAAACAAGCAGCAGTCTCTGGTAAGGTGGTATTGCTATGCATTTGCATTGTTATAGAATTAAATTATGGAGTCTGTCATTCAAAAAGAATGCTTTATAAATCAAGTAAAATCTCATAACTAAGATGAATATGTTTGTTTGTTTTTTAACTTCGTGGTGTCTCATGTCCAGTGCTTTGGTTTTATAGCCCAACTTGATGTAATTTTTACACTGTGATTTTCTTTTTTCTCTTGATTTCTGTGTACTGTTTTTGCTTTGTAAAATTCTCATTAGTTTCTGAGAAAAGAAGCTTAAGGAAAGCTACTATTGTAATGGGCAGTAATATAAAATAATAAAGGCATGTTCAAATTTTCTCTCTTGGTTGACAGAAAATGTGCCAGATACACTGTACTTCCTTCTTCCTTTGTTTTTTTCTCTTTCTTTTATTACAGTAAATGGAAGTGTTGTTAAAATTCTGTAATTTTTAGCAAATCCTAAAATCCCAATTAGCCCCCTTTCTCTCCCTTTTAAAAGACATTCTGTTATTTGGAATTCTAAATGTATTCATATGTTTTTTTTTCTCTTTTTCAGGGGGGTTACAAATCATATTCCATAATTACATCATGCTAATTGTCTTAAGCTATCTAGGCTTTGCAACCCAAGGCAAGCCTGCTCAACAGCTGCCTGCTTTCTTTTCCTCACTGCTGCTATATAACTGCCCCAAACCTTAGGGATTGATGCAATGTCCCTGAATGTGAGTATGCAGCAAGATGAAAGATAGGCAAAGGTCAGGAGTAAGGTATTTCCACCTGGTTAGAGGGCAAGAGCCCCAAATGCAGCTGCAGCTGCAGATGAAAAGAACTGAAATTCAGAAGAGAGGTCAGAGATAGATCGAGATTGAAGATCTGGACAATTACAGAGCTGCCTGCAACTTTGGAACAATTCCATTTCTTTGGGGAAAAGATATGAGAGAAGAGAGCAGGACTTAGGCCTGCGCCTTGGAGAAATCTTTGATGTCGGGGTCTGGAAGTAGTAGCAGGAAGGCCGAAGTGGAAGCTTAAACTGCCATGCCATGAAGGAAGTCACTAAGTGCTATACATCTTCTAGGCTTTGGATTTTTGAGTCATACCTTAGTTATGTTGCTGGAAGGTGAAGGGTCTAGGCATTGTAATCCCGGGGACTGTCATAGCCTTCAAGGGAGAGGTACAGTAGATGTAAAATGATGTTTATGGCTTTCTTGGGAAAAGACCCCTGAGATTGTTATTTTAGTGTGGATGACAATTTCCTTATAGTTCTTATATGTGTTGGAATTGTATAGCTTTTCCTAAGCTAATTAGATGAATTCAAGAGAATCAGATTAATAACATTTCCAACTCTTAGTGTGTATAATTTCTTCATTTTCCAGGATTTAACAATAAAATGTAAAGATATATTTGAAGTCAGGATATTATTAGATTTTATAAATTATTTTAATATGATTAAAAATAAATTTACCAATGGAAGAAACAAAAAAGCCAATGACAGAGAGCAAGTAAGTTTACTTTCAATTTTTCACAATAGGTTTTAAGTTATACTGTAACTCATGAATATATGCAATTGCCATGCAAGTACATCTTGGAATTAATGAGGATTTTTCAAGAAAAGAGCAGCTACAATGCATTCAGATTTGCATTATATGTAGCTTGGTAAACATTTTGAAGTACACACTATGTTTCTCAATAAAATTGTAGAATAGCCTTCATAGAAAGATAGTGAAATATGTTTAAGTGATTGCTTATACCATTTGGGTATTGCAAATAAGTAAAATGCATAGGATCTATTGAATGAAAACTCTTGAACTAATCAATTTTTTCTCCTGGGAATTCAGGTAGCCTAGCAACTTGCATTCTTGAGTCCAAAATGAAAAGGTTGCATTTTTTCTCCCTTCATCTTCCTCCTCAAATAATTTCATACACTGTAAAGAACCAACATCTGTGGGAAAATGTTTTACTTGCAGTTGTGCTTATCTTAAAGGCTTATGGTAGATTTAGTAATCCAAACAGGATAGCTGTTAGTTGCTTCATGTAAGGGTCATAGTTAAATACAGTGGTAGGTCATATTAAGACATTGTAATAAACAACTTGTCCAGTAACACTCTTTGCTACCACATAATCGGCGGCTGAGTCAGCATTTAGGTGACATCAAAAGGCATGTGGAGGTTTTGCATTTGATTTAAAAAAATGGGTCCCACTCTGTAGCCTAAGTTAGCCTTGAATTCATGGCAGTCCTGCTGCCTCTGTCTCCACAATGCTGGGTTTACAGACATGAGCCACTATGCATGGTTCAATGAAATTAAAATATTATCCTATCTTGAAAGTGCTATGAATGAAAAGAATTATGAGAATCCAAGATATAGTTTAGTTCCAAGTATCTAAATGACCTAAGGACATTGCTGCTAGAACATGAATACTAATGTGACTGCCAGGCATACAGATTTATTCTGAGATTATCAAAACCTCCTTGGATTCAAGGATATTTTTCACATCATATGACTTCGAGGAAATAAAAAGCTTTGGAGCCTAGCATGGTCCAGGAAATAGAGTTCAGAATTTATATACTTGTGTATGATTCTTAAATATCCTCCCTGAATTTTCTTAATTGGTTGTACATATGGATCCAGATCCCAAGTCTTAATCAAATGATTTTATATCTCTTGTTGAAAGATTTTTATTTAACATTTTAATTTCTACTTACATTTTATGACATAACTTTCCTAATACTTTTTGTTATAAATACAATATGATGCATATCAAAGTGAAGCAAACCAGAGCAACTAAGGGAGTTCTGGAATCAGACCAATTAGCTTTTCATTCCAGTTCATTTTTTAGCGTCTATGTGCCCTTAGGCAAGTCACTTCATTTCTTCTAGTCTGTTTCTTTAGCTGGGAGATGAAGATTTAAGAGTATCAATTTTACAGAGCTGGTAGGAAAAGTAAAGGAGTGACTTCATGGATAATGCTTGTGACTATTGGCTCCTAATCTATTATTTCTTTTGCCATTTCAAAATTTTAGAAATACTAAACAGAAGTTTGTCTAAATTTTTGCTATAAGGGTCGGTGCACTCGAGAGAACTGCAAGTACCTACACCCCCCACCCCACTTAAAATCGCAGCTGGAAATTAATGGGAAGAACCATCTGATTCAACGGAAGACTGCCGCAGCCATGTTCGCCCAGCAGATGCAGCTTATGCTCCAGAATGCTCAGATGTCATCCCTTGTAAGTCATGGCAGAGTCTTTGAGAACTGCTAGTGCATGCGGGCTATTCTGCTTGCCCTGTGACTGTTTTCCTAATGCTGGCTGCTGCTGCCCTCCAGCTCCATGTCTGTTGTCAAAGTATATATGCTTACATTGGAATACCTCTGCAAGGTCTTTGGGAAGTTGAGTACTACAAGATTTAGGACAATGCGTGTGTGCTAATTATCAGTTCAGAGCTGTTCATATGAAGGAAGCAGTCAGGTGTGTTGGATTAAAAAATTTGGTCACATTTATACAGGGTTTGGATTTCTTCTTTTTTTAATTCTTTTTCCCCCTTTTTAGTTAGTTTATTTTGGTGGCGCACGCCTTTAATCCCAGAACTCGGGAAGCAGGGGCAGGCAAATCTCTGTAAATTCAAGACCAGCCTAATCTACAAGAGTTAGTTCCAGGACAGCCTCCAAAGCCACAGAGAAACCCTGTCTTGAAAAAACTTAAAAAAAAAAGTCCAACATGTGTTCATCCTTTGAGGCCATGGCTAGGCTTGATTTAAGAGAGTTTGGATTTCTAAAAGTACATTAAAAGAAAGGAACTTTGTAAATTGAGACGAACAATTATTACAATGAAACCTTTGACTTGTAAGATATTATTTCGAACAAATTTCTCTTATTTAGTAATTTTGTTGTTTGTTGCTTTGTTGTTGGTTTTGAGGTAAAGTTTCACTATGGCCTCAAACACAACATCCTCCTGCCTCAGCCTCTCAAACACTGGGATTTATAAGCATATGCCACAATGCCTAGTTTTGTGATTACTTTTAATTAAATTCCCTTTTAAAATAATTTTAGATTTAGAAAATTCCAAAAGCAAAACAAGGAACTCTTGTTTTATTTCTTACCCAGGCTTCTTTCTTTCTTATTGTTTTGTGAGGTGCCAGAGATTAACTCGGGGATTTGGACATGGTAGGCAGTAGCTCTACTATGGAGCTATATGTCTAACTTTACAGTTTGATTTTCAACAGTGAGGGTAATGAAATATAAGGCCTTGTGCATGCTATTTAAGTACAATACTACTTACTGGGCTGTATTCCTCCCGCACACAGTTAATATCTTATGTTACCATTATAGACGTATCAGACCCAAGAAGCCAGTATTCAAATACCATTATATACACTCTGATTTCACTGCCTTTTCCCATTAATGTGATCTTTCTATTTCCGTGTCCAATCTAGTAGGTAGCATGGTACATGCATTTGAATTGTTCTTCTTCTGTCCTGTGGTTTGTGACCATTTCTCCATTGTTTCCTATTTCCTATGAGCTTGACATTCAAAAATGTAATTGAACTCCATCTATTCATATTAAGCTTTGGAGAATTAATCTTGTCCTGAAACCTTAAATTATAACTTTGTGTTTTAGTCTGGCACCTCTTCATGGAACTTGTCCCCTCTCTACTATAGTTCTTCATGTCTCCTGTTTAACTCAGTGGTTTCTCATTCAAATTCTAGCTAGCATGCTTCCTTTTAACCATTAACAAGACCAATTTGAAAGGACTGTGCTTCCTTTGATACTCATTCATCAGTGACTGTGCCTGAAGTTGAAAGTTGTCTGTAGCATTTAGATACAATAAGAATTTGGGAGTGGGACAATCTGCTCTCAGTAAAGTTTATCTCATTACAAAACTGATTCTCACATTTCAAGGAACAGCATGTTGACATGGTCTTCTAACTAGCATATCTGTTTACATAAGTCCAACCACGGGAGGCTATTGAGTGCTTGATATTTTTCTTTATGATACTGTTTCCAGAATATCCAGACAGATAAGTAAGATAGATTTCATGTTCTGCACCATCAGTTTGTCAAATATGTTTGCCTTCTAAACCAGTGCTGATAATTATGTTGATTAATTAATCCTCATGTAACCAATGAGCTATTTAGAGCTCACTTGACCTTCAGAAATACTTTACATGGTCAAAGTACTTGTTGGAATCTTCCAGACTTTTATATGTTGAAGGATCATGGTTCTTCCCTACTTACTGTATGGGAAAATACTGGCAGTATTGTTCACAGAAAAGTAGACATGTTTGTGATCCCAGAAAATGTGACTACATGAGAATAAACTAAAGGAATTTTTACTAGTTTTCTATTTCATGTGGTATAATTGACGACAAAGTGTATATAATTAAGGTATAAATGTGATGATTTATACATATAATACATATATGTCTTATTTATAAAATGAGACAACATGGTTTAATCTAAAGGATATTATATTATGCCATGTAGGACAGATCAGATAGAGAATAGTAAATACTGCATGGTTTCACTTATATGTAGAACCTTAAAAGTACTGAACTCATAGGAGCAGAGAATAGATTCTTGATAGAGGCTTTAGGTGGGGGTGGAGATGTTAGTCAAAGTTTGACTATGACAAAGAAATATTTAATTTTTCATTACTATTCTCAGCCTCTTAAGGGAATGAGCAAGAAATGGAGCAAGATTTTGCTAACACTTGTGCCCAACATATCCTGTAGTGCCCAGAGCAGATTTTTCAAAGGTCAAGGTACAGCTTTAAAGCACCAAATACCCTATTTCATGGGATCAGAGAGCCTGGCATAGGGTAAAGAAAGAGTGAGAAAGGAAGAAAGAAATCCAGGTGGTGGTGGCGCACGCCTTTAATCCCAGCACTTGGGAGGCAGAGACAGGCGGATCTCTGAATTTGAGGCCAGCCTGGTCTACAACGTGAGTTCCAGGAAAGCTAGGACTACACAGAGAAGCCCTGTTTCAAAAACCAAATGGGGGAAAAGACAAATATATTCTTTCTTTTTTTAAATTTAGATTAGAAACAATCTTATTTTAGATTATCAATCCCAGTTCCCTAGCTCTCCCCTCCTCACCTGCCCCCCACCAACCCCCTATCCCATCCTCCTTTCTGCTCCCCAGGGAAGGTGAGACAATTCCACGAGGGATCTTCAAAGTCTTTCATGTCATTTAGAGCAAGGCCTAGGCCCTCCCCCATTTCTTTAGGCTGAGAGAGCATCCTTCTATGTGGAGTGGGCTCCCAAAGTCCATTTGTATACTAGGGATAAATCTGGTTTCCCAGCTACCGGTCTGGCTTCCATGAGCTCCCCCTGTTCAGGTCAGCTCTTTCTGTGTGTTTCTCCAACTTGTTCTTGACCCCTTTGTTCATCACTCCTCCCTCTTTGCAACTGGAGTCCAGGAGTTCTATTCAGCCTATGAGACCCTCTCTGTTCCAACTGTAATGTATTAATGGTTAAAGAGACTCCTACTGGGCAAATCGGGAGTGACTTTTTAAAGGAAAGATATTCATTGAATTTTGAAAGTTCTTTTGTTGTGCTTTCTAATTTGATTCTCCATGTGTGTGATAATAAGCTGTATACCCTTTTTTTTCAGTGGGGATAATTTCAGATCTCGGGCTTCAGAAGCTAACTGACATGTCTCACCAGAGTACAATTTATTTTATGGCATGTTACATTATATAAGTATTACATAGTGGACCCCAGGGAACACTTAGAAATTTTTTTCTACCTCATATTATTTAATGATAGCTGTTGTGATATAAGTTAATATAGATTAATTTCTGCAGCTATTATATTCATAAAAATTAATCCTTCGATGGTTGATATGCTCCTCCTCTATAGTTTAGGAATTTGCTTTTGTAGATCTGTTGTAATTGAGATAATGTGTGCAATTTTAAGTGAAATTTACCAATCTCATTTGGAAGAAATCTCTACTATGAATCCCAGTCTCAATAGTATAGAGGTAAAGTATAATTTTGTTTAATTTCTGCATTACCTACTTTTCTTATGAACTGCTCTCTTTATCTCTTAATCACCACCTTGCTAATAATTTAATACTTGTCCTTAGAACAAATTTTGTTTAAAATTTTCCAGATCTGTGCTTGTTTAATAGCACATTAATACTAATTTGTATCACTAGCTTGAACCTCAGGTCTTTCCACAAAGCGTACTTAGATTTGTTTCTAGGATACCAGGAGAGCGCATCTGCCTTTGGAAAACTGAATATAGCTTGCTTATTATAAACCCCTAGATAAAGGGAGTGTCAACCTACAAAGAATGAGAGCGAGAGAACAGATTCTGTTCAGTGTACCTGAACAATGAATAAAAACCCCACCTAGTCAATTTAGGTGGAATGCTTGCTATAGCAGGCTATTTCATTCACTGTGTTTAACAGGTCTGCACTGACATTTGCTACTGTAAGGATCTACCTTCGAAAGCTTTTGTTAACTTTACTAAGAAAGTTTAGCAGGCAGAGCAAACAAAGTCGCTTTCTAGCATTTTCCAATGCATTTAAAAAACCATTGTTTTTTATGCTCAGACTCTGTTTGCATTATCCGGAGGCAAACTAATACTGTAGAAGAATAGTAAAAATACACAATAGAAGACTCTCAAATAAAGCAAAATTTCAAAAAATCTCAGCTTCACAGTGAAGAATTTTGGTGATAGGAAAGAACTTCCACTAGTGCAGATGATGCATGCACATATATAAAATAAATATGGTGCTGTGAGACTATGTATATTTTTCTTTAGACTTTTTGTATACCTGGATCTTTCAATATTAGGAAACTCCTTCTTTGAATGTAGTGAATAGCATGAAGGCAGATCTTGATGAGCAGGTGACCTTGACTTAGTGGAGTACACTCACCTGATGATTTGCATAAAGGATGGTTAGCTCAGCACATTTGAGGTCCCATAGCAGTGTGGCAAGCCCTCTGATTCTGCCTTATAATTTCTATGGCTTTCATTGTGACTAAGTTAAGGAGTCCAAACCACAAATGCTGTAAACCACTCCATGGTTTACCTTCTTCATGGGTGTCTCAGGTTGAGTCATACAATGTCTGTTGGGACCCATGCCCATCATTTTAAATCGTAGTTATATTTAATAAATATATTTCTCTAAAACAGTATTATGTATTAATATGATAAGGACGGAAGTAATTATTGTAACACTTAGAAACAAATAAAAAACTGAAAGCTGAAGGATGAAATGGTGTGTACTAATTAGCTATGTGCTAATAATTAGTCTCCAGTGTTCTTGTTGTTGATCCTCTTTACTTAATGTTTGGACTTGAACAACTTTAAGTAAGTGGAAATAAAGTTGAGAAATATTTATTTGCTTGTCAATTTTTGAAAATCAGTAGTTACATTTGAACATAAGAAAATCTCTCACAAGATATCCCCATTTTGAAGTTTTGTATTAAAGTTACAACTGACTTTGTACTTAGCCTAAACTCAGTTTATCTAATAATATGTTGATGTATAAAGAATAATTATTATTATGATCCTTTTATAAAATCCCAATGACAAGATGGGCCAGATATTTTCTGGATTTAATGGAAAAGGGAACTGCGTCCATTGTTCCAGAACAGCCTGATAGTAAGCTAGAGCCAATGAGTGCCTTCTCCAAACCTATGTAATAGATACTCAGATCTAGAATCAGATACAGTGTAGTTTATTGTGGAACTTCATGACAGATGTATAGTCATGAATGGCAGTCAGACCAGCTAGAACCTGGGGATTTGTGTCAGAAAGAACAGCCTATATGTTGGTTAACTGAAAAATGCTTTTACTCTAGGAAGAATATACCTGGTTTATTATAAACCAGTACCAAAGATTCTAGCACATTCACTGCCAGGGTCAGCCTGGAAAGCACCACATAACTTTCTAATGGTTTTATCTAGTTACATTTTTCTGGGAAACTACACACAAAAATCTAGTAATGACCCTAAGGAGATCATTCCTGATGGTCTTGATTCAAAATGGCTTTGGTCATGTCACATCAAACTGAATCCATACATCCAACAGAATTCAGATTTGAATGCATGCACACACACAGAGAACTTGAGTTAGGAGAAGGGATGAGGGAACGTAATGAGGGAAATAACAGCAAAGTATAAAAATTATATATAATTCCATATAACATGTCATAATGAAACCCATTTTGCATACTACTTAAAATTTAGCTAACAAAACATTTTAAACAGAAATAAAAGGAGTTGCAATATATTTTGATGAAGGCTCTACAGTTTGGTACTTAGTTTTCCATCTTGACATGGTAACATTAAATGTTTTATAAAATTATTTTTTGTAAAATATTCAAGTCACTAGACAATAGATATGCAATTTTAAGGTTAATAGACTCTTAAGATGATTGTGATTGTCCTTATCATGTGACGTGCCACTTTGAAGTTGACCAAATTGCATCACAAGCATTGCTGGAGTGCTATTTATGATGTGAGACCAGAATTTCATCTAGATTTAAGTATGTTTTCTAGGAAAAAAACTGAAGATTGTGCTATTTATTGTTTCCACTTTGTTTCAAGATGTAGACTTAACCTTGAGACTAAGGATAAGTGCTTCTGATTTGTGTGGTTTTCTTCAAGTGTCCTGAGAGGAACTATAGCAGTACCATTAAAAGGTGTTTGCTTGCCAGGCAGTGGTGGCACACACCTTTAATCCTAGCACTTGGGAGACAAGCAGGTGGTTCTCTGAGTTAGAGGCTAGCTAGGTCTACAAACCGAGTTCCAGAACAGCCAGGGCTACACAGTGAAACCCTGTCTTGAAAAAAATAAAAGAAAGAAAGAAATTATTTGAGCAATCTGCAAAAGTACTTTAAATGGTCTTTGTCCTAAAAGGTCACCACTATCACTAAATGATCTAAACTACAAGCTCTAAAGATCCTAGATTGAATCCGGCTAGCAATTACTAATCCAAAATATTTATTTAGGTCCTTCTTCATCACATTGTATGTTACATATCTTAAAGCTCCTTTATATTAATGTAAAATTTATATCTACTAATAGTAGGTTTACTTCTGTACCTGAGTTGTTAGTAAATAGGCAGTTTGAGCTTGGTCTGTTCCTTTCAAAGGTTAAAGGAAAATGCTACCCTTTTGTCACCAGAGGTGCTTCTACATTGTATTGTTTGCGGTATCTAGTTTCTTTGATAGTAACAAATCTCAACATTCTTCCTTTTTGCTCCCTCAGTATTCTCATGGGATAAATTAAAGGTAATCTGGTTACGGCATGGTCTGCCTGCTCCTCCTCTGGGGCTGGTTAGCTAAGTTTCTTACAGCTTGATACTAATGAGACCATGTGGGCATCATAGCTTCACTACTCCTGTTCATAGTCTAAGCAATGAGCCTGCTACCACAAAAATTGCTTGCTCTTGATCACAAGTAGAATGAAGGGCATTGTATCTGAGGGAGGTGGGGCTGGGAGGAGCAGAGGGTGTGGGAACTACAGTTAGGATGCATTATATGAGAGAAGAATAAATAAAAATGATAGGTAGGAGTTTGGAGGGTTCTGTAAAATCTTTTTCCTTGATAGAAATTGAAGATAGTTTAGAAGATTGCCACTGATAGGGCTGCCAGGAGATCATGTATCAAAAACTATGGTTGCCTTGATGATTGTAAAGCTTGCCTGTAAGGAATGCTCAATATTAATTTAGATTCTTCATGTACTCTTTTCTTTTAAATATCCAGTGGATAGTAGTTACATTAGTAATTCACTAATCTCATAGAAACATACTTTGTAGTAAGAAGTTGTATATTTTACCATATGACCACATTCATATATGGAGTCATCAAAAGCTGTTCTCATAGAAGTAAAGAATAGAATAGTTGTTCTAAGAAGGGTAGTGGGGAGAATATATGAGCAAGTAGAGAGGTGAGTCAGTGTTAGAATTTTTTTTGGTTTGTTGAGACAGGCTTTCTCTGTGGCTTTGGAACCTGTCCTGGAACTCGCTTGGTAGACCAGACTTGGTCTCGAACTCACAGATATCCACCTACCTCTGCCTCCCAAGTGCTGGGATTAAAGGCGTGTACCACCACCACCCGGCCAGTGTTAGAATTTTACAATAGATGGAAAGAATGGCATTTGTATGTATTGTATACATATATACCATACATAATATAACATAGTTGAATAATTCATGCCACAAACTATCTTTAAAATAGTTTTCATTCTACTGAAATACTAAATTTAATATAGATGCACATATGTTTATATAAAGGGACAGTGTGTGTTCACTTAGCACATTGTGCCTAATATATGTCTAATTATGAATAATTTTTAAACAGGCAGTTACATAGCTTGGTCTGTTACATCACAAAACCATTTTTTGAAACTCTTCATTGTTTAGCCTCTGGTAATATCTGGGTAACTAGTATTGGTACTGCTAACTAATAACCAATAAAAATATGTACATAATGTGAAACCTACTTGTATGCCTGAGTTTATAAAATACCTTGTCCTTTTCAAACTGATCTAACATGTCACATCTTTCTCAAAAACGGGAATACCCATTTGCCTAAAATCTTCATTAATTGAAAAACTGGTGGATTCATTCAGTCTCTGTACCACTACTTTTGTTTCTTTTGCACTGTGATTTTTGAATTGGTATTTTTAAATTTAGTAAATCAAAACAAGCCAGTGGTTTAGGAATTTTTTCCTTCACTTTAGTAAATATTTATTGGTCCATATACTTTATACCAGGCATTAGATGGATAATGGGTAGATCAAAAGATGAATGTTTATCTGTATCTTTTCAGTGAGATATTGAATGAATGTTTCTGGTTCTTGTAGGCTATTCCTTTTCTACTATAACATTTTATTTCTAATAACCATGCAAGATTTTGGCTTTGCTTCTGTTGTTTTATTGGTAGAATACCTTTGTCCAAAACTTAATAATAGGGACACTTAGTACTCATTCATATCTTGGTCTTGCATTGAAACCTTTGTAAGCACTTGTGGGTTCTTTGCTCATCTCAGCTCTTGCCATCCCCCAGCAAAAACTTCGTGTTTTGTTTCCTACTCTGTTAAAACCAAGTAGTAATTTGATTTTTTTATTTTAATTTTAAATAGCTTGTTTTACATGTCAATCCCAGTTTCCTCTCCCTCCCCTCCTCCCGCACTCCCCTTCCACCCTCCCTCCCACCCTATTGCCAAATCCTTCCACATAGGGGATGTCTAGAGTCTATCATTTTACTCTTGGTAGGGTCAAGGCACTCCCCTAAGAGTCCAGGCTGAGAGAGCATCTCTCTTTGTGCTATAGGCACATGAAGACAGATTGTATACCAGGGATAGACACTGATCCACAGCTCAGAGCCCCATAGGTTGTCCAGGCCTTCTCACTGACACTCACATTTGGGGGGTCCAGATCAGTCCCATTCTGGCCTCCCCACTGTCGGTCTGGGGTCCAAGAGCACTCCCCTGTTCAGATCAGCTGTCTCTGCTGGTTTTGCCAGCCCATTCTTTGCCAATTTGCTCATCATTCCTCTCTCTCTGTCACTGGGTTCCTTGGGTTCAGTTCAGTGCTTAGTTGTGTGTTTGCCTCTGCTTCCATCAGTCCCAGGATGAAGGCTCCTGGATAGTTATAGACATCAAGTTCATTACCAGGAATGGGCATTCGAGGTGGTCCTTCCACTATTGCTTAGCTTGCCAATTGATGTTATCCCTTTAGATCACTCGAGGTCACTCTGGTGCCTGATCTGTCTTCGATCCTATGATTCCCTCTTCCCCCTATTCTACCCCCACCCCCTCAACTTCCTGTTCCCCCATGACCAACTCCCTTCCTCTTTACCCCCTCTATTCTTCCCAGGTCCCACTACCCCCCCCTCGCCCTGTTCCCCATCCATTCAGAGGATCTTGTCTCCATCCTCTTCTCTTGGGTACTATGCATATATGCATATCTTTTAGGTTCTTTCCTGTTTCCCAGACTCTCTATCTGTGGAAGTGCAGACTGGCACTATCCTGATCCATATCTAAAATCCATATATGAGTGAGTACATACCATGTTTGTCTTTTTGCGACTGGGTTACCTCACTCAGGATGGTTTCTTCCAGTGCTATCCATTTCCCTGCGAATTTCAAGATTCCATTGTTTTTTTCTGCTGAGTAATACTCCATTGTGTAAATGTACCACATTTTCTCTATCCACTCTTCAGTTGAGGGGCATCTAGGTTGCTTCCAGGTTCTGGCTATTACAAACAATGCTGCTATGAACATAGTGGAGCAGATGCCCTTGTTGTATGAACCTGCCTCATTTGGATAAATGCCTAAGAGTGGAATTGCTGGGTCTAGTGGTAGATTAATTCCCATTTTCCTGAGGAATCTCCATACTGATTTCCAAAGAGGCTGTATGAGTTGGCATTCCCACCAGCAGTGGAGGAGTGTTCCTCTCTCTCCACATCCCCTCCAGCATAAATTGTCTTCGGTGTTTTTGATTCTAGCCATTCTGACAGGAGTAAGATGGTATCTCAGAGTTGTTTTGATTTGCATTTCCCTGATGGCTAAGGATGTTGAGCACTTTCTTAAGTGTCTCTTGGCCATTTTAGCCTCCTCTACTGAGAATTCTCTATTTAGCTCTGTACCCCACCTTTCAAGTGGATCCTTTGGTGTTTTGGAGACTTGTTTCTTGAGTTCTTTGTAAATTTTGGAGATTAGCCCTCTGTCAGATGTAGGGTTAGTGAATATCTTTTCCCATTCTGTGGCCTGCCTTTTTGTCTTTTTGATTGTGTCCTTTGCCTTACAGAAGCTTTTTAGTTTCAGAAGGTCCCATTTGTTAATTGTTGATCTCAGTGCCTGTGCCACTGGTGTTATGTTTAGGAAGTGGTCTCCTGTACCAACTCGTTGAAGAGTATCTCCCACTTTCTCTTCTAAAAGTTTCAGTGTGGCTGGATGTATGTTGAGATCTTTGATCCATTTGGACTTAAGTTTTGTACAAGGCGATAAACATGGATCTATCTGCAGTCTTCTGCATACCAGTACCCAGTTATGCCAGCACCATTTGTTGAAGATGCTTTCTTTTTTCCACTGTACAGTTTTAGCTTCTTTGTCAAAAATCAGGTGTTCATAGGTGTGTGGTTTAAAATCAGGGTTTTCGATTCGGTTCCATTGGTCTACCTGCCTATTTTTTGTGCCAATACCAAGCTGTTTTCAGGACTATAGCTCTATAATAGAGCTTGAAGTCAGGTATGGTGATGCCTCCTGAAGTTCCTTTATTGTATAGGGATGTTTTGGCTATCCTGGGCCTTTTGTTTTTCCATATAAAGTTGATTAATGTTCTTTCCAGGTCCTTGAAAAATTGTGATGGAATTTTGATAGGGATTGCATTGAATCTATAGACTGCTTTTGGCAAGATTGCCATTTTTATTATGTTGATCCTACCAATCCAAGAGCATGGGAGATCTTTCCATTTTCTGGTATCTTCTTTGATTTCTTTCTTCAAAGACACAAAGTTCTTGATATACAGGTCTTTCCCTTCCTTGGTTAACATTATCCCCAGATATTTGATGCTGTTTTTGGCTATTGTAAAAGGTGATGTTTCTCTGATTTCTTTCTCAGTCACTTCATCATCTGTATATAATAGGGCCACTGATTTTTTTGAGTTTACCTTGTATCCTGCCACATTGCTGAAGGTGTTTATCAGCTCTAGGAGTAACCTTGCGGAGTTTTTTGGGTCACTTATGTAAACTATCATATCATCTGCAAATAATGAAAGTTGACTTCTTCTTTTCCTATTTGTATCCCCTTTATCTCCTTTTGTTGTCTTATTGCTGTAGCTAGAACTTCAAGTACAATATTGAAGAGATATGGAGAGAGTGGACAGCCTTGTCTTGTTCCTGATTTTAGAGGAATTGCTTTGAGTTTCTCTCCATTTAGTTTGATGTTAGCTGTTGGTTTACTGTATATTGGTTTTATTATATTCAGGTACGTTCCTGTTATCCCTGATCTCTCTAGGACCTTTATCATGAAGGGGTGCTGGATTTTGTCAAAGGCTTTTTCAGCATCTAGTGAGATGATCATGTGGTTTTTCTTTCGCAGATTGTTAATATGGTGGATTACATTGATAGATTTTCTAATGTTGAACCATCCCTGCATTCCTGGAATGAAGCCTACTTGATCATGGTGGATGATTTTTCTGATGTGTTCTTGAATCCGGTTTGCAAGTATTTTATTGAGTATTTTTGCATCAATGTTCATGAGGGAAATTGGTCTATAGTTCTCTTTCTTAGTTGTGTCTTTGTGTGGCTTGGGTATCAAGGTAATTGTAGCCTCGTAGAAAGAGTTTGGCAGTGAACCTCCTGCTTCTATAGTATGGAATACTTTGACGAGTATTGGAATGAGCTCTTCTTTGAATTTCTGGTAGAATTCTGCACTGAAGCCATCTGGGCCTGGGCTTTTTTTGTTTGGGAGACTTTTGATGACTGCTTCTATTTCATTAGGGGTTATAGGTCTGTTTAGATTATTTATCTGTTCTTGATTTAGTTTTGGCAAGTGATATCTATCCAGGAAATTGTCCATTTCCTTTAAATTTTCAAATTTTGTGGAGTACAGATTTTCAAAGTATGCCCTGATGATTCTCTTGATTTCCTCAGAGTCCGTTGTTATGTCCCCTTTCTCATCCCTGATTTTGTTAATTAGCATGTTCTCTCTCTGTCTTTTGGTTAGTTTGGGCAGAGGTTTGTCTATTTTGTTGATTTTCTCAAAGAACCAACTCTTTGTTTCATTGATTCTTCTCAATGTTTTCCTGGTTTCTACTTGATTGATTTCAGCCCTCAATTTGATTATTTCCTGGTGTCTGCTCCTCCTGGGGGAGTTTGCTTCTTTTTGTTCTAGAACATTCAGCTGTGCTATTAATTCTCTAGTATGACTGTTCTCCAGTTTTTTCATGTGGGCACTTAGTGCTATAAACTTTCCTCTCAGCACTGCTTTCAAAGTGTCCCATAAGTTTGTGTATGTTGTGTCTTCATTCTCATTGAAATCGAGGAAGTCTTTAATTTCTTTTTTTATTTGTTCCTTTACCCAGGGATGGTGCAATTGTGCATTGTTCAATCTCCATGAGTTTGTAGGGTTTCTGCGATTTGTGTTATTGTTGAATTCTAATGTGATTTTTAAAAATATTTCATTCAGGTATTACTCACGTAGTTTGGTATCCTTGGGGATGAGCATATACCATGAAATCACTACAATTCATGCCATAAACTGTGTCTTTAAAATTGTTTTCACATTTCTATTGGAATACTAAATTTAATTGAATGTCATTGTTATCATATGGTAATAACCAACAAATGATTTTAAATAACGTTCTTAATCATTCCTCAGAATAATCAAAATTGCCTTAGGCTGTCTGCCTACAGAAGCAATCATTTGCTCTTTTCCTATGCTGATCTGAGTTTGGGTACCCTATTGTAATTCCTAGCCCTCTGTTGCAGCTTCTCATTCCACCAGGTAAGGGTAGATTTGTACTGTGGTGTATGCTCTCCTTTGCACACCTCTTTATCCCTTATACTCACAATAGTCTACCAGTCATTTGCCTGCCTGATTAATGTTCCTTTTTACCCAAAGACATCTTAATCATTAAGGTCAGAAATACCAGGTGTAGTTGAGGACAATTTTTTTTAATTTTGACCCTTGAACATTTTCCATTAGGTCTCTCAAGGACCAGAGTGGCTTATTATTAACAATTATGATTAGTATATAAACACTGCTATCAGTTTTCACTTATTTATAAAGTTAACTCATAATTATAGAGGTACAATTTAGTTAGATTGGAAATCATATGGGCCTTCAGCAGTCTTCCTTTTGACTGCTTCTGTCCCTAGAGAACATCACTCAGTATGTGAGCAAGTAAAAATTAATGAAACATGGGATACTTAGCTGTTGTCTTTGCGAAGAGTTCGTAAAGTTTGATAGAAAGTACAACCATGGATTTATTGTTCTACAGAATTTTTTGACAGAAATAAGTTCGATGATGATGCAAAGGGCTTAGTTCTTTTATACAACATAAATGCCTTCGAATGAACAGTAAAGGGAAAGTATTATGAATGCTAGTAAAACTTAAGGGCACTATTTTTCTGGTATTAAAATTGAGTCAAGAAATTGATAACAAGTGTTTACCCTTAAGTAAAAGAAAATGCTTAGTCTTCTACCTCTAAATAGAAGTTCAGAGAAGGCCACAGCTATTCTGTGGCTTTTAGGCTGTGATACCATTTAAATCACTTGAAATATTTTGTATTCATCAGTAATTGTAACTGATGTTGGATATACCAAGAACAACTAGGTCTCTTTTGTTAGACAAAACAATGGATTTGGCATAACATTTAATTTTCATTTCTTTATACTAACTTGATGAATAATTCGTTTTAAGTAATAGGTTAGTGTCCCCAAAGTATTTACAAACAAGACACATGTACTTGAAGCATCTTTGCTTTTTTCTTAATTTTTAAATGGAAACATATTTACACACATATTTATGAGATACACAACAATAATTTTATGTATGCATAGAATGTGAAATGATAATCAGTGTAATTAGCATTTTTGTCTCCTCACTTACCTGTTCCATGTGTTGGGAACCTTAGGACTATCATAAATTTGTGTTAGACTTTAGTTACTCAAATCATTATATGAAATATACACCTGTACTTCCTGGATTTTTGCTCCACTTTTCACAATAGCTAAGATATGAAACCAACCAAAACCATCAACAGGTAACTAGTTAAGGAGCCAGAAGTTTTGTTGAAATGCTTTACTATTCAAAGGTGCTTCAGAGTCCTTTAAGAACAACATTTGCTAGGTACTTCAAATTTTACCTTAGTAGGATTCCAAGTATTGTCTCCCCATAGTTAATCACTGAGTAGCACTTACAAACATATATATGTGAATATATGTACGTGTGTGCGAGTGCATGCATGCGTGTGTGTGTGTGTG
Organism: Mesocricetus auratus; assembly: GCF_017639785.1. Taxonomy (NCBI): domain Eukaryota; kingdom Metazoa; phylum Chordata; class Mammalia; order Rodentia; family Cricetidae; genus Mesocricetus; species Mesocricetus auratus. The sequence goes on along the minus strand of NW_024429188.1, from coordinate 99,871,750 downwards.
TGTGTGTGTAAGAATTCTTGTGTTTGAGAAGAATTAAATGGACATAACTGCTGGGCACTGCTAGCACACGCCTGAGGCAGAGGCAGGAAGGTCTCTGTGAGTTCGAGGCCAGCCTGGTCTACAGAGCGAGTTGCAGGACAGCCTCCAAAACAATACAGAGAAACCCTGTCTCGAAAAACCAAAACAAAAGTCCATAATTTTTATAGTATAGATCTAAAAAACAGCAAGTGAAATCAATGAATAGACTAAAATAAAAACAGTAATTTCCCTGTTACTAAATATCATTCTTTTAATATTCTTGAACATTAAAAATATAAAAATCAGATTACTGTTCATTCAAAAGTAGGGGCAGGTCATATTTGATTGAGGGACCTTGATTTGTTGATCCTTATTCACCTGGGCTTGTCCAACCTTTTGCCATTGTGACAAGACATTGTCACCCACAAAGCTCATGTTTGAGAACTGTGCAATCCAATCAAAAATCACAAAAGAGCCGGGCAGCGGTGGCACTCGCCTTTAGTCCCAGCACTTAGGAGGCAGAGGCAGACAGGTCCCTGTGAGTTCCAGGACAGCTTGGTCTACAAAACTACACAGAGAAACCGTCTTGAAAAACAAAACAAAACAAAATCTCAGAAAAGAATCTAATAGTGTCTATGTAAGTTTTTGATTTTGTGTTGGGGCTCTCTGTACCTTCATGTGGTCTGTGAGCCATGAGTTGGACAAGTCTGTGAGGAGCCAGAAATCTGTGGATGTCCCTGGGCCCTTCAACTTCCTAAGATCCCAGGCGACATTTTGTATATATACGAGATTTTTCTGTATACAGTTCCTGCTTCTTTCAGCTGACTCTAGGAAAGTCCCAGATGAATCATAAAAATTAGGAGCCATTTTTTTCTGAAGACGTTTCCCTGTTAGGAGGCATTTCTTTAGTGCCTGGTTGTTTCAAGACTCTGTGCAAGTGCCCCAGAAGTCTTAGAAAATTGTATGATAAGAGAAAACACTGCTAGACATTGAAGGCAAATAATTGTCCAGTGATCTTGTTTCTTAAAGTCTGATACCTACACCATTCTTCATGCTTTGCAAGACTCAGAAGGATGAAAATCTACATCTCTGATTGTGAGAGAAAACATCTTCTATTATTTTCAAATATTTAGTGAATGATTTTAGTTTAACTTTAAATATCAGAAGCAATTGAAATGTCTAGACTACACAGAGAAATCAGATTCCAAGAACCTTTTCCTTAGTACTAAGGGATGTGATTGAGTGATAAAATGTGCTTAGCATGTATAAGGTCATGGGTTCCAGCCCCAGCACACACACATACAAATCCCTATCCTTTTTTCTTTAAAATAAGCAATAATTCTCAGATGAGTTCATGTTAGTTTAATTTACATGAAGAGCTGTGATATTCATAGAAGCAGGATTAAGTGGCTTACCTTAGTACAAATGAATGCTCAAGCTTATAGGTTGCTTGACTTAACCCGTGACTGTTAGTTAAAGCTAAGCCATTGAATGTTCAGATTCATAAAATGGAGTAGTTAGCCTGGGGCAGAGGCGGTAGTAAGAAAATAGAAATGCTTATTTGCAAGGAAATAGCAGCTCAGGAGTTCCAGGGCTGCAATTGGAAGAACTTGCTTCTCAATAAAGTGCTATAGAATGAAATTTATACTTAAAGAGGAAATGGTCTTAAAAGCTAATTTTAAAATCTAATGACAACCCAATATATTTTGTGGCTAAATCTTTAAAGAGTACTAAACATCTCCAACAATCATTTTATCTTTTTCTATACACAGATTACAGATTTTTTCATAATGTTAGAAGAAATAACAGACTCTAAGTAGATTAAAATGATTTTTAAAGAAAGAAGTTAAATGGAGAATTTTCCTTAGCCAAAAAAAATTTATAGAGGTTAGAGCCATAAAAAGAAAGCCTTGCTTAGGTAAACACTAGGTTTGGCTTTTAATTGAGCATTAATTAAGTACGTAAGTTATTACTAATTTGTTAGTTTCCTTATTTTTTAAGTCTGGAAGTTCATCCACCCCTCACATTTGTTTCTGTTCAATATATCATAGTTGCAGTTTTTTCAGTTTTTTAAAAAAGCAAAATTAACAAGTAACTTGAATTGTGAGAGTGACGTCAATAATAAAGTTCTATAAAAGTCTGAGAGAACCAGACGTTGGTGCCACACGCCTTTAATCCCAGCACTCAGGAGGCAGAGACAGGCGGATCTCTGTGAGTTCGAGACCAGCCTGGTCTACAGAGCGAGTTCCAGGACAGCCTCCAAAACAATACAAAGAAACCCTGTCTCGAAAAAAAAAGTCTGAGAGAAAACAAACAAGGCTTCTTTCAAAGATTCTTGCTGATTTTGACAAGAGTATGAATCATTGAATTAGTAAGATCTGACTTGTCACGTCTAATTCCTGAAGATGATAAGAACTTTGACAGGTTCCTGAGACTTTTCCATCACAGGACTTAGCTGGACTTAGTGAGCCCAAGGCTATCTCTCCTTAAACCCGAGAGTCCCCCAGACCACCCCATCATCTTTCTTAGCATCTAGTGTGGTCCATCCATGTTTAAATGCTTCCTCCCTTGCCCTAATGAGTTCCGTTCCTTTGAGCTGAATTCTTTCTCTTCATCGTAACAAAGCAGTCAGCTTATTTGATACAATACTTAAGGTGGAATGCTAAAGTGGGAGCACTTCCATCTCAGCCAACTTGACCTTCCGGGTTTCTTCAGGCAACTGTGCTAGTGAAAATTTGAAGTAAGCCTGGAGGATGAGGTAGGGAATTATATATATGGCCCCACCAAACTCCACAGTTTCCTATTCTCCCTGTATATAGAGGAAGTCCTTTGACTGCAATTTAGCATGCATGGGTGCAGTTTTATTTCTCCAGTGAAAGAAATTGAATGCAAGAAAGAACACATGCTCTTAGTAAATTACAGTGAGATACCACCAGTTATTGCCTTATTAAATTGATATTAGAAATATATAAATAATATATATTATTCATCCATTAAACTTAAATTTTATTTTTAAAATATATCTCCAGTTGTATCTACAAGTCATTGAGTAAGTATTCTGTACTCTAAGAAGGACAGGCAAAATATCAATGAAATGATAAACATATTGAAAAGAAAAGATGCATACATGTGTCATGAACTGGAAAAGAACACAGTATAATGATAAATTCCTGATACTAAAAGCAATACTCATACCAATCTTTTTGAATCCGGGAATTTTAAAAAGAAACTGGTAAAAAGCCCTTTGTATTTCTAAGGCTTTTCTTTACTAGTTGTACTCTAAATTTTAGACTGTATATTCCTGTTATCTTTTCTTCCTTAATAGGGACTCTTGTAGCATTAATAGGGTCTTCTTTTGAACTATGAGTATCATCTAGCCCCTAGATAAAGACAAGGCTGGGCAAGTCAGATTCTTTATGAAACAGGACCTGTAGTAAAATAGTAAAATAAAATGACAATGCTATTCTCATTCTGTATAGATAGTAAATTGTTAAAGCATTCACTTTTTCTAAATTACCTTTTTCTTTTTCAAGTCTTCTAAAAATATCAGTGGGACAAGAAGAGAGAGAAGGGCACTACTGGGTGTATGGATGTGTGACAGGACAGGCAGCCTTAAGCCAAGCTAGGAAGAGGAAGAAGATGGGAGGAGAGGGGCTTTCAGGAGTATACAAAGTCCACATTGAAAGGCACAGCTATGTGAGGAACCAAAGGAAATCTTGTGTGTATGTGCTATCATCAATTGGTGGAATTATGGCTTTTTCAAAAATCAGCTTACCAGTAAAGTTCATGCCTATAAATGCTTGTGGTTTTTAAAAGCAACTCCTATATGGGAATTAGGAAAAGACAAAAAATCAAAACACCGTGGTAATTATATTTAGAATACATATATATATATGTATGTATATGTACATATATATGTGTATATATATTTCATTTAACAGCAATTAATGGAAAAGGCCATAAATTTTGAAGAGAGCAATAAGAGGGTATATGGGAGGACTTGGAAGGAGGAAAGAGAAGGGTGAAGTGATATAATTATATAAATAGATAAAAGTTAATAGTTTATAAATTTTAAAATATATAAAATGAAAATACATAATTATATAATGACTATAATAAAGCAATATGATTATATAACATCAAGAACAACAGAAATAGTGAGTTAGGAAATGCTCTAATTCCTTTGAGAATGCCTAGTGTAATAAGTAATAAGAAGGATCTATTTAGCTCCAATACCTCTTTTTGTCTCTTTTGAACACAGGCATCTTTTCCTATGAATCCATCACTTGCAGCTAATCCTGCCATGGCTTTCAATCCCTACATGCCTCATCCTGGGATGGGCCTGGTTCCTGCTGAACTTTTACCGAATACTCCAGTTCTGTTTTCTGGAAACCCACCTCTTGCATTGCCAGGAGTTCCTGCCCCAAAACCAACTCGTACTGATAGACTGGAGGTATTTGTGAATATATAAACGCTTGTAAAATGAATACTAACTTTATGCATAATGTACCTTTTCAGAGCCTAGCTTGTTGAATGTTTTAAATAACTATGTCCAAGTACCTTTTAACATAAGGAGCCTGAGAAAGAATATTAACCATTTTTTAAACTTCAGTTACACCTTTTTCTGAAGTGAATGAATTTTGTTGTGCAGTAGGTCAAACAATGTTTCAAATATACCCAAACAGGAACGAGTGTAGAAAGTCTGAATGAAAATTTTCTTTATACCCATGCTGGAGCTGTATAAAATGGGATAACTTTCTAGAATGGTAAACTGAAAAAAATGAACCTAAACATTCTGCAATTATAGAATGTAAAGCTACATGAATGGAGGTTATAAATGAATTTTATAACATCTCAGCATTTTCTCCATGTTAAGAATGATCTACTTTATAATAAATATCACATTAAACTTAAAGAATTTAAAATAAATTTCAAACATCCTTTGATTTATTGGCACCCTGTAGTTTTCCTTTAATTGCTATTCTTTGTTCACTAGAATAAATAACTGGTTGATTTCTTAGAAAGTCAGCTCCATTGGCAACCAATTTGCCTGCTCATGTATTATAATGGAATCTAAAACTACACGTGACTCAATGTAGCTTACAAATGGACTCATAAAACCATGCGGTGCATTGCTGTATAATAAAGAACCACCCCAGAACTTAAAGAATTAATTACACTTGATAACTTCAGAATTCAAACACATTTTCAGTAATACTTTAAAGTCTTATTATGTTGGTGTAAGGCAAATAGACACTCTTATCTTTGTAGAAAATGTGATTTCCCCCCCCCCTTGGAATAGAAATTGTGTTTTTTATCTTAGGGTTAATATTGGTTTCTATTACCTTTCATATTTTATATCTATTTCCTACATAAATGACAAAATGTATATGTGACTCTCATATCTTCTTGGAAGGTAAATAAAAGCCAGTTACCTTCCAGTCATCATTGGAAATGTATGTGTGTTTTTGTTTTTGTTCCCTTTTTAAGGTTTGCCGTGAATTTCAGCGTGGAAATTGTACCCGTGGGGAGAGTGATTGCCGCTATGCTCACCCTACGGATGTTTCTATGATTGAAGTGTCTGATAATAGTGTGACAATCTGCATGGATTACATTAAAGGCCGATGCTCCCGGGAGAAATGCAAGTACTTTCATCCTCCTCCACACCTGCAAGCCAAACTCAAGGCAGCTCATCACCAGATGAACCACTCAGCTGCTGCTGCAATGGTAAGGGCAGGTTGGGACTGTGGGCTTCGTGTAAGCCTGCTTTGTCTAATATTTTGCATGCATAAAAGACTGGATACTCATGAGTGCATCTTAATATGAATAGTCAAAGTTTAATGCTTGAAAATAGAGAAACAATTTATTCTACTTTATTTGCTAAGACTTTCTAAAGGTAATTATTTAAAAGCTTTATTAATGATTTTAACCCACTATTTGTTCATAATTTTAGAAAAAGGTAAGTTATATGATTTAAACAGTAAATTATGTTGAGTGCCTCTTATAGTGTGACTAGACTGAATATTCAAAAATGGCAGAGTTGCCTGTGTTCTATGAGTCACTTTCATGGCACTTCCTTAGTGCCCTCTGAAAACACCGTGCTTCAGAGATGGGCATTGAGTAGCTTCTAATTTCCCCCAAGGTCTGCTTTGGTTGTGTGCTGCAGACAGAGGGAAGATCAAGGCATGAGCCTGACATATCTTCCAGGAGATTTTGCCATGACTGAGGGAGAATGCCTCTCCTTTGAGTTGCCATAGCACTCAGTGATGGGGAGGAGTTAGTTCTGATTCATAACACTAACAAGTAGAAAAATAATGGTATGGCACTGGGGTGTGAAATGTCAAAGTTACAATTACTCAAGTGTTTCATAACTATGAAAGATTTTGATATGTTACTTGCCATACTCTTTGCTTGTTTGATGTTTGCTACTGAAGATCTTCACTCATATTCCTAGTGGAGGACAAAACTGAATAAACTTCATGTTACCTGTTTAACCCCAAATTCCATAATCGGTATGAAGCAAATTATATGTCCATACATTATTCAAATTGGCATAATAAAGACCTTGTGTTTTCATAAGAGGTCATTCCCTCCCCTCGCCTTTTCTCTCTCCACCCTCTTCCCAACATCTTTATCTGTCTGTTTCTCTCTGTGCTTCCTTTCCTTCCCCTTTCCCTTTTCCTTTCTTTCTTTTGTCTCCTGTGACAAAGTTATACTATGCAATCCAAACTGACTTCAGATTCTGTAGAGGTCGGGCCAGCCTGGAATTCACTCTTTTTTCTGTTTCAATTTTCCATGAGTGATATGTTCCTTTTCAGCCATCCTGCTTTAGAAGGTTGTCCTCATACCTTGATGAAATGTATTTTTTCTGTGACTGGAATTTCATGTTATAAAGTCAGCCACTGTCCTAAGAGGATCTCATGTCCACGCCCTAAGCCCAAATGCCCTATATTTCTTTCAGTTTTTCTCATAATTTGTGATTTCAAGGATGTAGCACCATTGTTGAACTGGATCTACTTTCTTACTACACCTTTTCTTTCAAAACTGACTCATGTGACTCATAAAGGACCTGGGTACAAAGGTAGAGCTCACTTTCTCCTTTGATCTTGACAGCAAGTCTGTTAACGAATATTAATTATATTCTCAAATCGTTTTGGTTTTAATTGCTTCTGAATGATTTTAAGTTATGAAAATAGCAAAGTATCTAGGATATCCCGTGCTGAAGCTAAGCCTTGATTTTATTTTTAAGAGATTTGTGCCAATGTTAACCTCTAACTCCTGATTTCAGGCTAACTTCCTACCTTAGATAGCCAAGTAGCTAGTCCTGTAGGTGTTCTATATTATACCAAGCTAAGCCTTCAACTTCTTAATTACCTAGGTTGGTTGTAAAAGTTCATGCACATGTGCACATATACACTCAGGATATATAAAAAATAAGCAATGTCTTGCTTTTGTGCAATAGTGCACCTGTACCCAAACTTGGGGGGTGAATTTCATATGTATCTATCCACTGATAATTTAAGTTTGTTTGGTAGGGTATTTATATAATGAATTAATCTCAAATTATCTCTGTTTAGACAGCTAAATATTATACAGCATACTCGCAATGGAACATGTGAATATCAACATAAAATCCTTTTCTAACTGATTACAGCAGGGTCTCACTTTAGCAGTGACCTTATGGGTTAGAGTGACCCAAAGGAAATAGTATGATATAAGACTAAATAAAAGAGGATTCCAGGGAGAGGTTTGATCCTTTTGTATTTTTAATCTTTTTTATATTGGCATGTGGATGGTATTTACCTTGTTCATGTGTACAGCTCAGGTTGAGTTTACTGAAGAAGCATTACATGTATTAATTTTTTGTATAGCTCAGCAAGATGGCTCATGTCTGTAATACTAACACTTGGGAAGGCTGAGGCAGAAGGATGATTTTAAGGACAGCCTGAGTTACAGAGTGAACCATTCAAACCTTCCCCCACAAAATGAAAAAAAAAGATTTAGAGGGTTTATTTATTTCTTCCATAGGCTCACACCTCTTTGGCAAATTAGTAAGTTTTTGATGAGTCTATGAAGGCCTGCTGTATCAATAAGAGAAATATTTATAAATAGTATAAGCACCACTGAATCAGAATTAGATACAAATGTAAACAGACAGTACTATCTTACCAGGATCTACCAGCTCAATGTTCTTCTAGGCCTTGCCTCGGTTTTGAGTTTGCTGGGTAGCACAGCTTTGGTTCTAATGTTCACTATTTTCCAGAGAAATGGACAGTTTCAACTTATTCCAAAGGGAAATATTTTAGATAGCCAAATAAGGGGTCTCCTGCCCTGTTCTGGTAAAATCTTCAATGAATCCTTTTCACCTCAATGATTTCTTTTAAAAAGGCATTTCAAATTACTTATAAATAACATTTTACAAATGAGGAACTTTGCAATCTGTTCTTCTCAGAGAAAGGTGGAAATTATACATCTCTAAAGCTCCTTGGTTTATTTCTTTCTGACTTGGACAATCAAAATAATGTATGCATCAAAAGAAAACGTGTATCATTTTAGACTTTTAGTACCTGTGGGTATCAGGAGGTCATGGCATTACTTTTTTGGTTCTTGGAAGGCTCGTTTCTCAGCAGAAGTGTTCCTGTCTCCTTAGGAATTTGGAGCACACCTTAGTGTTGCTGGCATTTGTTGAAATAGCACATAGTTGGCTGAAGGAAAAATTCAAAGTAATGTTGAATGTTTTCAACGACTCTGATCTAGGAGCTACCTTGGATAGTAAAGGCACAGTGAGATCCTGAAAGAACTTTAGCCATAGAAGAAGGGCTTAAAAGTTCTGGTAGGTTTTAGAATTAAACATAGAGCTATTTAGTGAACCAAACGTTCTACACTGAAGTGTGCAGAGAGCGTCTATAAAAGAAAACAGCAAACACATTCCACTTAAATAATACAGGAGTGAGATTGGTGATGGGGGGGATGATTCCCCTGCCTTTTCCTTACAGGTGTGTTTCTAGATAAACACTTGTAAGATTTAAACCTGGAGTCTTGGTCTGAATTAGAGTTTTGTTTTGTAGGACTACAATATCATAATGACAGTGTCTGTTTTATCACCCACATGCCATTTATCCCCTACATCAATGTTGGGACTTTAACAGGCAGAAATCTTTGTTCTCTTCTGCCTGCCATGTCCATTCTCATTTCTGTTGTTTACTAGATGAACACATCTCAGAAGTTAATTGTGTTTGATAACTTGCTGTTGGAGTTTTCTGTCACATCCTGCCTCAAGTACTATAGATTAGGGGCATTAAAAGGCCCTTTCCCTTTATATCTGTTTCATACTAACTTTTTTTGCACTGAAACAGCTCATCTTTGTTGTTGTTTGCCCTGCTGAGTATCCACTACTTATGGAAAATCTTGCTTTGTGGATACCCTTGTGGTCTCTTCCCAGGCTGTATCTTAGATAAATGACACTTTGGTTAGAGCACATTTTTACTTCTCTGGTACTAGTGACTATTTCATCCCTTCTCTATAGGCTCTGCCACCTGGTGCACTTCAACTGATGCCAAAGAGGTCAGCCCTTGAAAAGAACAATGGTGCCACCCCAGTCTTTAATCCCAATGTTTTCCACTGCCAACAGGCTCTAGCTAACATGCAGATTCCGCAGCCGGCATTTATCCCTACAGGTGAGAACACAGCTAGGGGAATCTTGAATTTAGCAGTTTGAATATGTATACTGCATAGCAGCTTCTAAAGGGCTTTTGTTGGAGAATGCTCACCATGCATTTTGACTACAAAGTAAAATAAAGCAATTACATTTGATTTGCTATTATCTAGAATAACATGATTTTGGAAATGAATGGATTGAAATTAAACTAGAAACTGAGTTTTGTCTTTTCTTTGTTTGCTTTTTGCTTCTAAAGGTTGATTCACTTGGTTTTATCTCAACTTGTTACTTGATTTGTAGTCATTATTTCACAGATAGCAGTTACCTGTCAAAAGAATTTCCCAACTTCAATATTGTAAAGTGCTGTAGTTTGTGTAATGATGATATAACAAGATCAATTATTCTTAAAAACCCTTATATTCATAGTAAATTTATAGTAAATGTAAAACAGGTAATTTTAGCCTCTAACTCTTGGAAATTATTATTAGGTGAAAGTAAAGATTTGGAGATGTATGTCTAATAGAGAACTTGTCTAGCATGTTCAAAGCCCTGGACTTAATCTCCAATACTATCAAAAAGTTGTGGAAATTTTTCTTTAAAATTGTGAAGCCTTTAGTAAGTATGGTTCCATTTGCTTTAAAAATCATTTTTGCAAGCCTTAAAATTATATAAACATTCCCAGACACATAGTATTGTATACTCAAACACAGGGAAAATAATACATTGATCAGTTAATTAATAGATTAATTCTCTAAATACAGGCTTGAATCCCAGAGCATACCTTTAAAGGATATTTGTAGTAAACAAAAAAATCTCCGCTTATGAAATTATTTACAATTTATTTTTCTAGAATAAATACATAATTTAAGTGAGATGATTCCTTTAAATAAAAAGCAAAATTCTTTTTTAACCAATGAATTACTTTTTCCCCTGGGTCTGTGGTCTTAAATCTAACCTGTAATTATAAGCATGGGTGATAACTGATTTGCATGTGCTGATTAATTGATATAGCAAAAATGATCTTTCTAGTTAAAATTCACTTCTGTCTGTAAAGCCTTACTAATGAAATCTCTCTTTTCTTTACTTTCCACGCTTTTCTGCATGGTGTACAGGGCCAATACTGTGCATGGCACCCGCTTCAACTTTTGGTAGGTTTTGTACAAAAATTCTCCACTTTCTCTAACCTAAAAACATTTTTCTACTGTGACTATGAAAATATGAGTGACCAAATAATGTAAGTGGACATCTTCTGAGTATTTAAGGTTTAATGTGGTATTTTTTCTTTATAGAATCAAAGTAGACCTATTTCTCAAGTTCTAGTAGGTTGCCACTGTAGCCAAATTTTAACCCTGCCATTTCCATCCTAAATATACCAACTAAAATATTTTTTAAATGTTTTTCTTTCCATAGTGAAAGTAGATGATTTTCTTGGCCTTCTATTATTTTAAAAATACATTTTAAATGTATAATTGGTAAACTACAATGAAACAATCCCCTCCTAAAGTTACCCTTATAGTGTAATACATTCATTATGCAGATATTGAGAAAGGATGAGCTTAAGCAAAGATAGAACATTCTGCTGTGTTCTGTGATGGATTCTTAGATTTTTTTTTTATTTGAGCTTAGCCTTTAGTGGCAGAGCCATCTCTGCAACCCCTGTGACGGATTCTTTAGTGTTCAAGGATGGAGCATCATCTGCCCAGTAGAATCATTTCAAATGTGACTTGGGGTGATGATGTGGTTTTTAAACTACCAGTCACAACCTCTTAGCCTTTTGGCTAAGATCAAGTGAAGTAACCAATCACATACAATTCTTTAGTTAGCCACCACCATGAGATGGTACCCATCCCTAAGCCATTTTGTATTTCACTAATAGAAAAAAAGATAAAGCCACTGGGAGGTCACAGTTCCTATAGTCTTCATGGGAACCAGGAACAGAGCATGTGAAACTAGTTTTGTTTAAAGTAGGGGAGAAGGAACACATATTAGCTTCTCCGATCAACCCAGGTCCTCTCACCTTAGAAAATTTGCAGCAGCTTGATATCTATCCCACTAGTAGACTAAGGTTGTTACAGAGAGATTGAGATAAAAAGTAAAGTCCAAAATGATGACCACATAAAAGCAACTCAAATGCAGCAAGATTTGAACCATGGCAAAGTCAGGAGGCCTGTTATTGAAGGATTAGCTGTCACCATAGGACTTAACATTGCGTTGACACTAACAGGAACATTCTGTGAATATAAGTGGAAGAACAGACACCTGCAACAGTGAAAAATGTTTCTCTCTTTCTTGGGGCTGCTTCCTTGTCCTTTCCCTTTCAGAGCTCTGCTTGTGAATGCAATTGCACGCTTTGGCATTGCTGCGGCCGGGCGTTGGTGGCGCACGCCTTTAATCCCAGCACTCGGGCTGCCCCTGCACAGTTGCTGTACTTCCAGTGAGGAAAACCATGCGTGTTTTTAGAATTAGCATGTGAGACCATGAAAGATGGCTGTAGGAAATAAGTAACCAGAGATGGATCAAAGGAACAACTATGGAGTCTCTGTTAATCACTGTTTGGGGGACAGTCTTGCTTACTTTGGTATGAGTTGCATTTTCCTCCTGGCCATTCACTTTATCAGTAGACTTTCAGAAAATCTGAATTTGACCAAGGTAGACATGATAGATTATTATATATGTATGCTTTCCATTCACACATCACCATTCACATATTAATTCCCTAGTTGACTTTCCAAAATAACTGAAAATTAGAAAAGCATCCCAAAGCTTTGAGAATGAAATAGAAAGTAGCAAAGCAAAAGCAAACATCCTGAAAGAGATTTTGCATCTGCTAGCCATTGTAGCTCTATTATTTGCTGTGAAGACAAGATTCACTGTGGAACAGATTAACTGATTGAGAATAGTTAACATTTCCAAGGGACTTACCAAACTGAATACATAGTCCACTTTATTCTTCATTCCTGCTCTTCTACCACACACTTACCAACAGAACCATCATTCTTTTATATGCAGATCAGGTAAGTACTCCTAAAAGTGCCATTTGTACCAAAAAATCTAGTAACAGACATGTCCGTGAAACCAAACACCAGTTGAAAATTCCCTAATTAATTTTGACAGTTGAATCCAGTGACTTGTCTGCTTACCTAGCTTCAGTAGGTATTCCTGGTAACAGCAGATTTTTTTCATATACATTTATTACAACCCTTCTTGAAAATTCAGGCTTTTGAATCTATTATAGTGTTATTTTGCTCACAATGTTAAGAATGGCTGTTTTCCTTAATAGTAACTATAATTGGCTTTCCCTTTTTCTCTTTTTAAATTTTCCTCCATTCCATGCTGTGTTGCTTTGCACTGACTTTGATTGCATGGTGTATATTCATCACGATGATGTTACATGACTTGTTGCTGCGATATCTACCACGCCTCATTCCATCGTGTCTGTCATGGTTCTGTAAATGCTTCACCCTTCCATGTGTTGCTTCCATGATTTCCTACTGAAAGTGCCCATGATGCACGGTGCTACACCTTCCACTGTGTCTGCAGCAACAACACCTGCCACCAGCGTTCCCTTCGTTCCAACAACTACAGGCAATCAGGTTTGGCCATTTATTTCATCTGTTCAGACCTAGATAACCACAAGGTGTTGAAAAAGCACAGTATATGCCTTTTGGATTGGTGAAAATCCTTAGTCCATATGCTTATGTGTTTCTTAGCCAATCATTAGATTTGTAACATTTATTTGTACGTATAATTGGGGTAGCATATGTGATTTTCTATCTATCTCAGGGGTTATTGGCATGATCTTACTCATTGTTAATTGGTAAGCAGATGCTACTGGTGTCTTTCTATGTCAAAGTATTGCTACCACACCAATCCTCAAATGTATATGCTGTACTGAATATGTCTTAAATGCGTTCTCATCCTGGTGAAGAAAAGTGATTTTACTGCCCTCCTTGTTTTGGTTATTGTGTTTGAACTTTGATTTAGTGAACACATCACCTTTACTTTCAGTTCCACTGGAAAGAAAGCATGCTATCACATTTCTTTCCAAGGGATGCACATCTTTACTATCACCAGTGATTACATCAGATATTCCGTCTCATAAAAACATTGGATGTTCTTGTGTTGTTTTCATTTTCATTTGGTTTAGGTTTTTCAGGCAGAGTCACAGCCAAATGGCCAGTTTTTAGAAAACATTGAAGTTGTGAGGCAATTAGTACAGTAGCTGCTGAATACTGTGATACCTGTTTTGCTTTATCAAAGTGCTCACTTGCCCCCAGGCTGCTGCTTAAATTTCAAGCATGACAGCCAAAAAGCACACAGCATTTATTTGCTGGATAAACCACACTCCATCCTGTGCTCTCCAAAATTGATGCGGTGGAAATAGTGAATATACCTAGTTTTCTGTGAAATTTATTATCATTTTGACATAAGAAACTCAAGCAGTGAACAAAAACGGAATTCTCCTACAAAATCATTTTAATCTAAAATCTTTTTTACTACTATAGATGACCCAATTATCAATAGATGAGCTGAATAGGAGCATGTTTGTTTCACAGATGTAGAAGTTACCAGTAGAACAGTAAGTTTCTTTAAGTATTAATAGATGGTGTTTTTAGGTTGTGTCTTTTGTTTACACAGTTGTGTTTGTTAAGGTTTGAGTAAACATTTTCACTTAAAGGCATTGCTTATAACTTGAATTTGACTGTACATTCAAAAGTTTTGAAACTGGAATGTGAGAGAGGTGATTTTTTTTTATGTGGAGATGACAGCTGTTGCAGTATTTTTCTAATGAGCTCATAGACTCAGTTTTTCTCTTTTCAAAGGGGCAAAAAACTTTTAGCCAAAAGCACAAATCACATTTGAATTTTAATTCTCTAAGCTTTTTTGTTTGTTTTATTTTCAAGACAAGATTTCTCTGTAGCACTGGCCATCCTGGAACTCACTGTGTAGACAAGGCTGGCTCAAACCCAGAGATCTGCCTGCCTCTGTCTCCTGAGTACTGGGATTAAAGGCTTGCCCCACTACACTGGGCTTAATTATTTAAGATTTTTAAACTTTATTTTTTGTTGAAGTAAAAATAAATTTGTCAGAATTTGTCTGATGTGATCATCTCAAAGACAGTCAGTGTTGGTTCTTTCTGACCCAGTGTAGAAAGCTGTGCACTTTCTGCGTGTTGCATCCCATCTAAGTCAAGTAAAATTGCACTAGCTATTTTAAAGTTTGACGTACAATATAATTTGGTAATTCAATAATTATTTTCATTTTTTTCACCCTTAACATTTGACCTCTACTTTGCCTGGTCCAGAAGTCATTAGTAGCACACACTTAGTTCAAGCAGTCATTCACATGGAGCATGTCTGTTGAAGATACTTAGGAATCACGGGTACCTGAACTATAGAGACCTAACAAACGAATCTTCTCAGAATTACATTGTAGTGTAGAAAGCTTGAAGGTCACCCACCTTCAGTGTGTCATTTGGTTGAAGGAGGTAACTGATATGCCCACTGCTGGCCTAGTTCCCTATCTCCCACTAAATAGGTCCTTAGTACTGTTTCAGACAAAGCCCATAGCTATTCTACACTAGGTAAGCATGTCCTCTCAGTCATAGGCATGTTTTAAAAAGATCTGGGGGAACTGAAGGAGCTGGAAGTTAGAATCATTTTTCGCAGGTGTTATTTGGGATAGTAGCAACTTGAGAAAGCCCTAGATGCGAGAGTGGAGGTTTGTGCAGTGCTTGCCCACTTCTGATAGAGGCCACTCTACATCGGGGTGAAGAAAGTCCAAACAATTAATTCACATAAAATATGTCCAGAAGAATGAGTTTTCTTCTACTTGATTCCTTTAAAAAATTATGGAGGGATACCTTGCTCAGAGTTTGAGGATTCCCCATGGGAGGCCTCATCCTCTCTGAAGAGTGGATGGGGGTTGGTGTTGGGAGAGGGAGGAGGGACTGGGATTGGTATGTAAAATAAGATTGTTTTAAAAATAAAAAAGAGACAATAAGACATTTGATATAATAAAATAACTTTCACGTGCAACAGGTGTGAAGATTTTTCTCCAAAGGTCAAAAATGTCATTTTGTATAATAGTAGATGACTTACTCGGGATATTTCTGGAAGGGTATAAGATATTCAGCTAAAAGTGTAAAGCTTTGTTTACTATTGGACCTTTTCAAAGTGATGGATATTAAATACATCTTGGGGGAACATGTATGTTGAATGAGGTGAACTGATGGTTGGATGATGAGCAAAAAGTTTTGACATTGTTAGATAATGCCTTAAATATAGCCGTAATGGGAACCTCGCACACACTGTCCTAGCTATGTGTCTGTTCAGTGATTGTTTGCATTAGCCACACTGTCACAGACACAGAGTCTGAAATTCAGAGTGAGGAATATCTTGCCTCAGTTCATTTATAGAAGTAGAATAAGAACAAGTCTCTGACACCTTGTACGATAACCCTTCACTATTTCTTACTGACTCTCCTCTTTTGTTTTCTATTTCAGTTGAAATTCTGAGCAGCAGAGTTGCAGAGTACCAGAATCTCTCAAGAAGAAACTCCTTATGGCCTTTCTATGTATATTCTCGTATGCCCTCTTCTACCAACACAACAATAAGCATGGTGCAGTCAATATATTAAAGCACATACATAAGTCAAAAAATTCAAATTTAAAATAAAGCATTCCAAAATCTGTGAAGTTGTTAAAGCAAATAGAAAATTGACCTCTGTGTTACCTAGTATGGATTATTAATTGTAAAAGAATTAGCATATAGAATACAACCATACAGCTTTGTCATTGATATGAATTATCAGATTCATATTACTGAATTATCCGTCTGACATGATAATAAAATTTAAGGATTTTTTTTCTAACAGTGATTTATGTTCAATGAACTTCCACAGTGTACTGTAGGCTTACTGTACATTCTTGGTGGATTAAGTCTGTTTTTGAAGTGTTACCTTACTGTTTGTTTACAGGATAGTGTATTGGATTGATGTAGAATGTAACTAATATGTCCAGTACCATTTCCCCCGTTGATATATTGTATTAAATTGGGTTCTGTTTAGCTTTCCCATGCTAGTGTTTTGTTGTTTATACGTGGTGTTTGATTTCAATTAAATGTCATTAGTGGGAACAGAGGTATATGTGATTGAAAAACATGACAGGTTCATCTTAATATGCATTCTTTAAAACATTTCTGTAAGTTTCTTGACATATACATTTAAAAGGCCTCACTTTTGAGTGTACACAAAACCTGTTCATAGAATTTTACATGTAGATCTGACCTTGCATAGTCAATAATATACTCAAATTTTTAAAAGAGAAAAATAATTACTGACATATGATAGCAAAGTTCACATGTTAACCTCAGACCATTCCTTTTAAATAAATTCAAAGTATTCACATTCCAATAAATTTCTGAGCATGTATAAAAAGTATGTAGAGTAGCTGTTACAATTATTGTGTCACAGGAATCCTATTTCTCAGCTTGAGTGTCTAAAATTGAGCTATTTGTCATCTTCAGTTGAGAAACTGGTACTTACTAGTTTAAAGGTATGCTAATCATAGGTTATAAAGTAAGCAGAGAGATGTGGGCGTGGAAGACAGTTTTTATGTACTGGCAGAAAGTGTGTAAAACCTTTGCATTGTAACCTTTTGCACAAATGCCATTTTCTAAATGCAAATGGCTCATGCTCTTTAAACTGTACTTTGAATAATAAGTAAGATACAATCTAGCAAAAGTCAATCCAGGTGAAAGAGAATTGTTTCCAAATGAGGCCTTACCTCCCCAAATGGACAATCTTTTCTATTGATCACAGAAGGAGGCTGAGTACAAGTCTGGAAAAATGGCAGGGATGGGACAGGGAGAGATTTAAAATGACTGATTATGCAAAAGAACTAGGAAAGGTTTCCACAATTGTCTTTCACTTCATTTTAGCCGAGTTTCCAGTTTTCTTCAAGCTGCAGTGAAGTAGCAAGCTTTGACAAGTTTTCCCTGCCCAAACTTTAACATCAGAGTTGGGGGGGAGGGTGTTGGTTTGTCTCAGAACAAAACCTATTTTTTTCTCATTTGAGCTTATATGTCTTTATGTGTGATTCAAAATTATAGTCAGTTTACCATCATGTGGCTAATATAGACTAGCAATATCCCATGGAGGTGTGGTATGAATTCTTCTTACTAATATGCTTGAAATAATCTCACAAATATCAAATAGTAATACATCTATTTCTGTGACATATAATGTACCTTATCTACTTCATGGTTATTAACATTACTATTATTATAACATGGAGGAAACATTTTCCAACAGCTTAAGTAGACTTAATATTTTCTACTCAATATATATTCTCCCATTGGAAAGTATAATATCAAATTTTTGGATGTATAAAGGTTTTTTTACTTCATAAAAATCACAAGAAAAGAGAACATTTGGGATACCTTAAGACAGGTAGTTGGATTGATTTTCAGAACAGTGGAGTTGGCAAAGACTTTATTGCCTTTTCCACGGCTGATAGACACACAGGCCATGTGACTTGCCTAAGGCTGCCTAGCCGTTGTGGGAACCAATTGTTCCTTCTTTTTGCATTTTTCTTTGGAACATTTGAGACTCCAACCCAAAGCAGATCAGATTGGCTCAGAATATAAAAAAGCAAAATTACCTCTAGTGGTTCCTATCCTGTTGATCTTAACTATCCAGGTGAGTCCTGGTCCCCACTGATTTCTAAATAGTCTTGTTTGTATATTGGACCTCTGCCCTTTGTTAACTATTGCCTGAAGTTAGAGATTGAGAGTTGTGTGCCCTTTTACCTGTGGGCTCTTTGAACCAATTAATTTCTGTTTTCTAAAATCATAATTCCATAAAGAATGTATCTGAGCTAATCTAGATGTAGTTCTTAATGGATATGGGAACATTTTGTGCAAAATGAACTTTTTGTAGTTTGACATTTTAGTGCAAAAATACTATCTCATTTAACTTCTTAAACTTTTGAGAAAATAGATGAAACACTTAGAGTAGAGCTGTTCTCATGTTGCTCTAAGCACTGGAAGATACTGACATTGACTTAGTTTTAGGATGAGATTCAGTGAGGAACATTCAGGGTAGTTGTCTTTTTGGTGCAACATGTTTCTATGACATTTTAAAAGTTGCTATGTACGTGAAGTTTAAGAAAGCAAGCTCAAAGCTCAAACATTTCGATCCAATTTTACTGAGTTTTGAGGGAAATGAAACTTTAAGTTGGCACTCTTTAGTTGTGCAATGACAAATGATCTTATTGAAGAAAAAACAAGTCATTCGACTATAAATTGAATTAACAAAACAAGTCACAATGAATCAGTGACTCTAAACAAAAATTTACTAAATCATTTGTAAATAAACTAAATTCTAATCAATTGTGATTCTTAGTTAGCATTTTGTAGTCTTTGCGTTTTATAGTGACCTCTGTTTTTATTTCTCCAAAATTATTGGTTTTGTTCATCTTCTCAGCCTTTTGCCAAAATTTGCAAGAGCACTGAAACTTGAATAAAACGTGTCAAATATACAGATAAGCAATCTAAACATGTCATTTAAGAAGGGCCTAGTAGTTTCAGTTTTTACAAAAAGCACTATGAGACCATAATACTTTAAATAAGGACTAAAATTAAGTTAATTCATAAGATTACTACTTAAATACAGCATTTACTTTTGAAATTGGAGCATGAATCCACACTCAGCTATTGCTTTTGAGTCATTTTTCTAGATTAATTTTTAATCTGCATCTGGTCACGTAAGCAGTCTTCTTCCTGTTCCATCCATCTTGCTCATCCATTTCTGAGCATGTTAAGGCATTTTGATCTTGCCATAAGTGTTGTCCACTAATGGGAGCCCTCGCTCCCCTGCTCTCCAGGAAAAAGCCAGTACCTGCTCTCAGCTATCAGCAGGAACCAAATGAATTAATGTGTTTGGTTTGAATTAGCTTTGACTGGCATGCCGAGTGAGGAAGGAACAGCATCCACACTACATTGTAGGAAATGATGGAGGCTGCTGAGGCAGCTCGTATGCTAGTTGGACTGCCAGTTGTTTCTTTTCCGCGTCTCTGAAGAGCGTTGGTAAGATGACCTCAGGTGGAATACAGCCCAAGTTTGCTGAGACCTGTCAGTCTGTGGGATGCGCTGTGGTATGCAGAATGATTAGTAATTGTAGTTCTCTTTCCCCTTTAAATAAAAGCTCTTCTACATGTCACTTAATGCAAATAAGTAAAATTGGGCGGTTCAATTCCCATCTCTGATTTGTAGATTTAATAAGATAGTGGCCTAATTTTACCAGTGCCTGTCAGAGGTAGTAGAATGAAATAGGCAAAAGAGTTTAATTTTTTTGCAAGTTTAGCAGATAGTCTAATCAAACTGTAAATATAATTACAAATATAGGCTCCAAGTACCAAGTCAATAATTGGTGTCATGTTTTCATTTTTTATTGTTTTTAAGGTTTTTATTGTGCTACATTTTTATATCTAAGTAACTAAGGGATTTAATTTTGAAGAAGAGTTAGAGCAAGTTTAAAATTTTACTACATTTATTCAAACCATTTATTAAAGCTCTAAACTGACACTGTAGCATAACACGGTATAGATTACAGTCCATAACTACACTCTACAATTTACAGTTTAAGAATAAATTTAGCTTTGTATACAAATAATAGTTGTCAGCTAAATATATTTACTTGTTGTTTTGGCAACAAAACTGCAACATGGCTACCTTTAGACATATGTGCATGTAAAACTTATTGGTAAGCGATATGTGGTTCATGACAGTGCAAAAATATAGAAGATACAGCGCAAAACTGATGATGTTTCTGAAGCCCTGAGTTCCATGTGAAAACTGGATTTGTTTCCTCTTGTAGCCTTTTGTTTAAAAAAGTTTATAACACATGGAACTTTATAGTACAAAGAATTAGTTCTGTTGGTAGGGTTGATACAGTATTTTGACACCAGAACAAGCCTGTCATATAAATAAATATATATATATATATTACCTGACTTCTTTTTCATAAATTCATTCAAAATTATCTATTAATGTAGTATCTGTAGCTACAAGAATAATCCTATTTTCTGGAATTATATACAAAAATATGTGAAGATTAAAGCATAGCGCAATGTTTAGAAATTAACTCATATTAGTGACACCACACATAAAGATACTATAGAATGACCCCAAACAGTGTTAAGAAGCATATGCTGCAGTTATCTAACTGTCTCAGTTAGGGTGCGAATGTGTGAGACACACCTTTTTTGCACTTATGTACATAGTCCATGAAAGCAATCCTTGGAGCTTTTTAAAATATAAGAAGTCTGTGGTAATAGCATGTTTGGGAGAATGGTTTCTGTGGGTTTGAGAAAGAAGGGAGTTATTCTTTGCTCTGAGAATTAACAAAAACATAGTGTTGTGGACGCTTGCAAGTTTGCTACAGTTCACCAGAAGCTCAGCCTGCTAACATACACCAGATCCCCCTTAACAGCACTGAGCAAAAGGACAAAGTACTTCTTTTAGTAAGGCTACTACTAGCAGAGGCTATTTGTTTTGTGGGTTAATTCCCACTGCACACACACACACACGACACTCATGCATGTACCACATAATGGATAAGCTTCCCAGCAGAGGTTTTCTGTTTTCAATTGTAAAAAGCAGTAAAAAATACTCTGTCCTTACAAAATAGTTATTTGCACATCTGGTTGAAACAGACTTTATCCTTCATAGTTAATATATACATCAATTAATAGGGATTTAAGTGACAAATTGTTACTGTTTTAACTAAGCAGAAGAAAACCAACCCAAAATTAACATAACATGGAAGTTGGCAGACAATGTCAATCTGTAACCCACTCTGTCAGTTTTCACTCTGCACTTACAGATGGCCAAGGAACTTGATTGGTGTTCCTCCTCAAGGCACTGAGGTTTAGCAATGGTGGAAGTCTGAAAAGTTAAGGAATGGATTACCTTGGCACACTAGGGAAGGACCCGCCCTAGGCTGAAGGTAGTTCTTGTGAAATGCTGCTACCCATACTGCTAACTCTTGGATTAAAAAGAGCTACCGCCATAGCTCAGTGGTAGAGCACTTGCCTAGATGAGTGAGGCCCTGGATTCCATCCCCAGCACTCCAAAAGGGAAACAAAGGAAGAAAACAAGAGAAAGGTAGAAAACAAACCAAAACCAGAAAACAACCCAAGCCTTAGATGTATCCCATAGCTCAGGGCCATTTGGCTAAAAAGTCCTCTTCTTTTTCCCTCAGCTCCTGATCACTTAAGATTCAACCATCCCAAACATCATGACAATCTGAGCAATCATTTTGGCCAATAGAAAATGTAAACAGATATTTACTTTGTAGTTAGGAATGCCCACTTCAGCCTTATTACCCCCACGATTTCACTTTGTCTTTATGTGGACATTCCCTTGTGAATTTGTATTTCATAAAAATATTTTCTCATAAGGTCAACAGAGGAAATTTTATGTGGTACTGGGAATATAGCTCAGGGCTTTGTGTGCTGTGCAAGTACTCTAACAACGTGTCTATTCAGATATGAGTTAAATCCAGAACTAGCAACCATGAATTAGTGTGGATAAGCCTTGAAGCATCACAAAAGATAGCCAATGGATTTATAACATGTGCATGCTCACAGCCACTTGGTCACATACTGAAGCTTAAACATAGAGACTGTATTTAAAGCAGTAAGGCAAGATAGAGAATTAACTATAACAAATGCATATGACTAAAGCCAAAATGACATCAATTGGTATTAATTTATGACTAATTCATAATTTATAGCCCCTCTATCTGCCCTTGCCTATGAGTGATTTACTCACTGACATTAAAAAATCTGAATTATTCCAGAGAAATTTTATGTTTATTACAATTCCTCAATTGTAGTGTACCTAAAATTGAAGAGTGCTTTTGTCTGAAATAAGCTGCCACTCTTTATAGATACTACAAGAATCTTCACTAATACTCTTTTACATCATGTTACTTTTAAAAATACCTCTGTAGCAAGGCCTAAAAGAATTAAGCAAGCTTTTTTATCCCAAACACACAGCCTTAAGACTGTCATAGAACTACATGGTTCCAAAGCTTTATTTCTGTATACAGATGCTATCTGTTAATGACAGAAACCAAACTGTTTTGTTGCTGTGTCTGTGTCTAGCAGTTGAGTGAATGATACGGCCATCCATTTCATTAGATTCTGGGAATAACCTTTTCAAAATAAGTTCCTTTTATTATTATAGCTATTGCTTTAGTTACAAAACTGAGCCATTTGCTCCCAAATTACAATAATTGAAATGAGTCCATTTTTTAAAAAATGAGGTCTCACTCACTATGCTGTGTAACCTAGTCCAGATTCCATGACTTAAATGAATTGATTCTTCCATCTCAGCCTTCCAGGTGGCTTATTTTGTTTAAAATGATGAGCTATGTTACTCCCTTGTCTAATTTTAAAGGAACAATTTATACCTTCATCTAACAATGATCTGGATTATAGAAAGTGGAAGAATTATTTTGGGGAGAAAAATGGCAATTTAAGAATGCTATAATAATGGAGTGGTGGTGGCACAAGCCTTTAATTCCAACACTTGGGAGGCAGAGGCAGGTGGATCTCTGTGAGTTCAAGATCAGCCTGGTCTACACAGAGAGTTCCAGGACAGCCAGGCTACACAGAAAGACCCTGTCTTGAAAAAAAAAAGAATGCTACAGTAAGAAAATTCTTGGCACTGTGCAACAATTAAGCACTTACGAAATGACCAAAATATTTTACAAATAAAAATTGTTCACATAATATTTTGTCCCCAAATGCAGTAATTCATTCCCTCAACTGCAAATGTTTGGACTTTTTCAAGTTACAGTGTTGTATTCCGTGTTTGTGTTTAGAAGTGTGCATTATATAGCACATTTTAGTATGCTACTTTTATGTTTATTTTTTATTCTTTTAATAAAGTTTGCAAATTCCTTTGTTATGTCTTCTTTATGAATTGGTATTCACACAGACATTCAGCCAACAGTTATTCATGGTCTAGTATACCAAACTTGACATTAATAACTCTAATATAAGTTTGTGATTTGACTCAGTGTTATATCCCATACACAGAGAAAGTTTATTTCCAAATGCCTTAAATATTTTGAAATAGGTAGATGATATTCATTATCTTTATATTTTCCCATACAATTGTAGTTAGTAACACAGAAAATTACATTTTAGTAAAAAAAAAAAGAATCCTAGCTTTTATTGTGCCTCAGAAACCCTAAGGCACATTCCCAAGATACACAAGAAGTTTGTGTGTACCAGTTATCCATATTATCCTCCACTTTCAGTATGACATATGAAACCAGTGCTGTTCATGAACGTTCATGCTTGTCAACATGGGAGTAAGTGGTTTCATGAGAATATTTATTAATGTTTCCATTAAAATGTTTTCTGGTATTTTAAACTATTCGTGTCCAATAAGTGACAGAGGGTACTCCTTTTTGTTCTTTAAGAAAGCAAGTATAACCTGATAATATTTTATTCAACCAGATCTCTAAAAGTCTCAGGAACACTAATGGGGGAGAGGAGCTGTGAATCTGTTACCATTCCATAGTTGAGTTGGTAGAAGACAGAGGTAAAGTTTGTATCAAAAGCTGGGGCAGAGTAAGACTGTCTATGACAATGACAAGGACCAAAAGGGAAGTTAGGTCCTTTCTGGTACAAACTGTTATCATGTTCATCTCCTTTACTTTTTGTGCCCTGTTTTAACTAATTCTGATGTGATTGATCTTCACTTTGGCATTTTATAAGAAGCCACCTTTAAACTCTTTGATATGTTCTATGTGCTTCTGTGAGTGACATTCCCAACACTAAGACTGGTTCAGTATACAAACATGTATTACAAGTTTGAGGCCTTATGACTAAAGACGCATACGTATGTAGGCGGTGAACTACGTCACTAGCCAGGGCCACTTTTGGGCATGGCTAGGGGACGTTATGGGGGAAGGCATAAAAGACTGAACAACGGAAGTCTTGGTCTCTTTTTCCGGCTTTCGGCTTCCAGTTCCGCAGCGGAAAACTACTAGGCTTATCTGGGTTACTTGTTTGGTCTCTTGTGAGTAATTTCTACAATAAATACTTAGCTTTAAAAAAAAAACAAGTTTGAGGCCTTATGTCATTTTCTTTGAAATTGCTGAATTGTAGGTTTTATTTCATGCATCTCGTTGTTTCTATTAGCACCTGTAGGCAAAGCCAGATATCAACAAAGTTTGTCTTGGGAACTTTTCACTTTATTCCACAGCATCCTTTTAAACTCCATTTTACTTATCCCTAATCGCCTCTAGTCTTCTAAAAGTCCCATGGTAGTAAGTTAGCAGTCCTACATCTTAAGGCACATCTGGAAGCTTCCCTAATAGAACCTTACTTTTGGGATCCCAGGTTTCAGAGACCTGTTCACAACCGAAATCTAAGAGAAAAAATGACAGTCTATAAGGAATGAAAGTATTTAATGTACTGCCTCTCCTGGAGAGGTTTTGCTTAGAAAAACACAGCTCTTTTGTGGTTCAGTATCAGGCACTTACATGTATAGATAACATCCAGTCCCAGTATTTGGGAGAAGAATTCAAATTTCTATAGGTTAGTAGGAGGTTAGTAGGTTAGTCAGTTGCCACCTAAAAAGGACTAAAAGATGAAAATGCTTGTGTCCTTATAATTGCTAGCAAGCTGCTCAAATAATGACCAAACTAAAATAACCAACTACATAGTGAAACCCTGAAGATTCCAGAGTGCAGAACCTATTAAAGAGAACAGCATTTTAAAAGTATGTTTCACTAGCTCCCTGGCAGTAGGACCACGATACAAACCTGGTACATGAGCTAGCTTGTTGGGGCCCATTCCCTGTTGCGGGATGTCAAGCTCATCCTTAATGCGTGGGAGAGGGACCAGGCCCTGCCCCAACCTATTGTGTCAGACTATGTTGACTCCTCATGAGAGCCCTTACCTGTGAGGAGGAGTGGACTGGAGGTGGGCTGGGGGAAGTGATGGGGGTGGGAGGAGGCAAGGGAGTGGGAGGGAGAACTATAGTTGGAATGTAAAATGAGATAAAAAAATTTGAAACTGGGGGAAAAACACACTATACATCCAAATTCTTCAATATACTGGAGTAAAAAATGGAAGTCACTTAAGGTTTAACTTGGGTTTAAAAAGAAAGTATACCCCTCTGTTTAGTGAAGCCTTTTCCTTGCCAGCTGCTTTGGTTTTTCCCTACCAGTTGCCTGGGCTCTGCTGCGTTGTAGTCCCCAAATAACACACAAGACACTGTATTAATTATGAAACTGTTGGCCTTGCTTGTTTCTTACTGGCTAGCTCTGACTTAAGTATTTACTCCATAATTGTTAATGTAAGTATTTCTCTTACTAGAGAAAAGGGTCCAGACTTCATTCAATAGCTGATGGAAACAGAAGCAGAGATCCACAGCCAAGCACTGAGCAGAACTCCTGGAATCCAGTTGTAGAGAGGGAGGAGTGATGAGCAAAGGGATCAAGACCATGCTGGGGAAACTCACAGAAATAGCTGACCTGAAAAAGGGGGAGCTCATGGACCCCAAACTGAGAGCTGGGAAATCAACATAGTACAGACCCAGACCTCCTGAATGTGGGTGTCAGTTGAGGGGCTTGGGTAATCTATGGAGCCTCTGGCAGTGGAACCAGTATTTATCCCTAGTGCATGAACGGGTTTTTGGAGCCCATTCCCATGGAGGGATACTCTCTCAGCCTAGACACACAAGGGAGGGCCTAGGCCCTGCCCCAAATAATGTGACAGACTTTGAGGAACCCCATGGGAGTCCTTACTCACTCTGAGGAGCAGATGGGGGTGGGATGGAGGACAGGAGGGAGAGGGAACTGGGATTAGTATGTAAAATAAGATTGTTTTATACCAGGTATTGGTGGTTCATGCCTTTAATTCCAGCATTCGGGAGGCAGATGCAGGCTAATCTCTGATTTCGAGGCCAGCCTGGTCTACAAGAGTGAGTTCCAGGGCAGCTTCCAAAGCCACAGAGAAACCCTGTCTTGAAAAACAAACAAAAAAGATTGTTTTTAATTTAAATAAAAAAACTAATTTTAAAAAGAATCATTAGGCATGCCTTTAATCCCAGCACTCGGGAGGCAGAGGCAGGCAGATCTCCGTGAGTTCGGGGCCTGGCTGGACCAACAGCCTCAAAAACAATGCAGAGAAACCCTGTCTTGTAAAAACCAAAAAAAAATCATTAGGATGGGCGTGTGATCCCAGAAAGTCATCAAAACCAATGAGGAAATGGTCAAAGATCATGCTCAACATATAGTGACATTTCACTATTCTGTGTTTCTGATCCCGAGGAAGTGCCATTCTGATTTTAAAATGTGCCATTCTTGGGACAACCAGGTGGTGAGTGCACCTGCCACCAAGCTTGGTAACTTAAGTTTGGAGCTTGGGATTCACATGGTGGAAGCTCTAAAGGACTCTGCAAGTTGTCTTCCGACCTCCACGTGCAATCTGTAGATGTACTCACAGTCACTCACGCTTGTGCTCTCCTGTCTGGCTCTGTCTCCATCCCCTTCCTCTTCTCTGTCTCTTGATCCTACCATTGCTGTCTCTAATATCTGTCCCTTGTCTGTCCCTCCACTCCCTCCCAATAAAATTTTAAAGTAAAAAAAGTGATGTACCACTCCAGATATTGTGAGAATGGCTTTAAAAGAACAGCAAAAACTTTTTGAATGGTAATGGGTTAAAACGCCGTAAGTCATATTAAAAGTTATTATTGTATATGTTTAGTGATGTGTTACTGTCATTCTCCCTTCCGATTTTTCTTCCTTCTGACCCATCCATGTAACTATGGGAGTCATTTTTCCTAAGTTTATCATTTTCATTTACTTCCTTCATTGTATTATATGAGAAAAATCTATTTTAAATAAAAGGAAAAGACAAAACACAAATATATAATCACATATATTATAGATATACAATCAATACACACATATGTATTCACATACACACATACATACACGTGTACAAAACATTGTTTTTTCATTAAAATATTTACATTTTCAAGTGTGAATATATTTTAACATAACAGTATACAATAATATATGTCCATTTTGAGAATTATGAGCATAATGATTTACTACTATATTTTAAATATTAAATCACAATTTTGATGGTAATAATATAACACATCAAAGAAATATTTCTTTTAAAAATATTCCACAGTATCTCAATTCCTATGGAGCAAAGTATACATTGTAACAGTGCAACTTTTTGTTAAATAATGGTTTTAATTTTCTAAATTGGTATATATTCATTATATATAGCGATAGATTTCATAAAGGCAGTATCTTCCAAGTATACCACTACATTGATCATATTGAGTCCCATATCCTCTCCTTTCTCTCATCTCCTGCTGGTTGTTCCCTTCCCTCACTCAGTCATGCTTCTACTTTCATATATTGTTTACAAATAATTTTATGTATACTCATAAAATCTAAAATTCAACTGAGAGGAAATTAAATATTAGTTTAAGTACAGCTTCTTTTTGCATTTTCCTGAAAAAGAGAGAATTTCATTCTTTAACAATTTTTATTCAGCAGGTCATCTAGGCTGATTTCATAACATGTCTATTGTGCAACCATAAACACAGATGTGCAAGTATCGCCATTGACTCTTAACTTAGATTGTTTTAGGTGTAGTCCGAGGAGTGGTATGGCTGGCTCATATGCTAGCTCTATTTGTACTATTTTTGGGCAATTGTATGCTGACTTCCATAGCGACTGGATTAATTTACCATCCAGCTGTGTACGATTGCTTGTCCCCTGCCCACATCCTCACAACAGATGTGCATACATTTTTATATGCTCATGGTTTAACTTTGATAAGCCTTTATGTGTCTAGAAATTTACCCCTTTTTAATTTTCATATTTATCTTTTTGCAGTGTATATGTTTGTGTGCCATGCATTGTGTATGGAAGACGACAACTTGACAGAAGTTGTTTCTCACTTTCTAACATGTGGGTTTCCAGAACTGAACTCAGGTTTTCAAGCTTGCCTGCAAACACCCTTAACCATTAAGTCATCTTGCTGGCCATATTCACTTATTTTAGATAGTCCTAGTTCTTTGTCATATAGATGGTCAACATGTGACCTAATAGTCAACTAAATTTCATTGGTAAATTTTGAAATCTTGTCCTTTTTATCTCTAATTTCATTACTTTGAATCTTCTCTTTCTTTTGGTTAGTTTGAATAAGAGTTTTTCACACTTTTTTTTAAAAAGCAACAACTCTTTTTTCTCAATATATGTTTTTATTTAAATTAGAAACATGAATGTTTCACATGTCAGTTCCAGCTCCCTCTCCCACCCCTCCTCCCTTGTCCCTCCACCAGCCCCCCCAGCCCCCCACCCAATCTCCACATCATTCCCCAGGGAGAGTGAGGCCCTCCTTGGAGGGGATCTCTAAAGTCTGTCATTTCATTCTGGGCAGAACCAAGGCCCTTCCCCCATGTGTCCAGGCTGAGAGAGCATTCCTCTATTTGGAATGGACTCCCAAAGCTCATTCATAAGCCACGGTAAACACTGATCTACTACCCAAGGTCCCAGTGATTTCTGTGGCCTCCTCCCTGGTACTACATTCATGGAGTCTGGATCAGTCCGTTGATGGCCTCTCAGCCATCAGTCTGGGATTCAAGAGCTCCCCCTTCTCCGGTCAGCTGTTTTTGGGTTTCATCATTGTTGGGGAAGTCCTGTGCATTTGTCAATAAAGCACTGTCTGGCCAATAGGGAATCTAGATAGGAGGGACTAGGAGTCCAGAAGGATTCTGGGAAGGAGAAAGACAAGAGGGCAAGATGTAACTGCCATGGGGTAGGAAGCCCGGAACTATTCTCCGGTAAGAGAAATACTTAGATTAACAATTATGGGGTAATTACTTAAGTCAGAGCTAGCCAGTAAGAAACAAGCAAGGCCAACAGCTTCATAATTAATACAGCATCTTGTGTGTTTATTTGGGGACTACAATGTGGCAGAGCCCAGACGGCTCCTCACAAAGAAAAAGCTTCTCATTACACATCGTCATGGTCTTGACCCCTTTAAAAAGCGCCAACTCTTAAAACAACTCTGAGACACCACCTTACTCCTGTCAGAATGGCTAAAAACAAAAACACCAATGATAGTTTATGCTGGAGAGGATGTGGAGAAAGGGGAACACTCCTCCACTGCTGGTGGGAGTGCCAACTCATCAACCACTTTTCCTGAGACTCCTCAGGAAAATGGGAATCAGTCTACCACAAGAGTCAGCAATTCCTCTCTTAGGCGTTTACCCAAAAGATGCACATTCATACAAGGACATCTGTTCCACTATGTTCATAGAAGCATTATTTGTAATAGCCAGAACCTGGAATCAACCTAGATGCCCCTCAACTAAAGAGTGGATAGAGAAAATGTGGTGCATTTACATAATGGAGTACTATTCAGAGGAAAAAAAACAATGGAATCTTGAAATTTGCAGGCAAATGGATAGCACTAGAAGAAACCATCTTGAGTGAGGTAACCCAGTCACAAAAAGACAAACATGGTATGTATGTATATGGATTTTAGACATGGATCAGGGGATTGCCAGCCTACAATCCCATGGCCAGAGAGTCTGGGAAACAGAACATTCCTCCACTGACTGATGGAAGCAGAGGCAGATACTCACAGACAAACACTGAGCTGAACTCAAGGAACCAAGTGACAGAGAGGGAAGACTGATGAGCAAAGGGGTCAAGATGGGGCTGGTTTAACCCACAGAAGCAGCTGACCTGAACAAGGGCCCCAGACTGATGGCTGGGTGTACAGCATGGGACTGATCCAGACCCCCTGAATGTGGGTGTCAGTGAGGAGGCCTAGGCAATCTATGGGTCCATGGGTAGTAGATCAGTATTTATCCCTGGCATACAAATGGACTTTGGGTTCCCATCCCACAATGAGGGATGCTCTCCCAGCCTGGACTCTAGGGGGAGAGCCTAGGCCCTGCCCTGGATGAAGTGACAGACTATGGACACCCCCATGGAGGACCTCACCCTTCCTGGGGAATGGAGTGGGGTTTGGGTGAGGGGCTGGGAGGCTGGGGGGCAGGAGAGGAGAGGAGGGAGAGGGAGCTGGGAGTGACATGTGAAGTAAGCTAGTTTCTAATTTAAATAAAAAGGGAAAAAAGCACCAGCTCTTTGTCTCACTGATAGTTTATATTGTTCTTTTTGGTTTTTATTTAACTAATTTCTTCCCTAACTCTCTTTGTTGGGCTTTCTATTGATGTGAAGAGACACCATGACCATAACAAGTCTTATAAAGGAAAGCATTTAATTGGGTGGCTTACAGTTTCAGAGGTTTAGTCCATCATCTTCATGTTACAACATGGCAGTATGCAGGCAGTCATGGTGCTGGAGTAGGAACGGAGAGTCCCACATCTTGATTTATAGGTAGCATGAAGTGAACTAAGACTCTAGGTACGGCTTGAGCATATATGAGAGCTCAAAGTCCACCCCCACAGAGACACACTTCTTCCAACAGGGTCATATCTACTCCAGCAAAGCCACTGCTCCTAACAGTGCCACTCCATATGAGCTTATGGGGGAAATTACATTCACGTTACCACACTAACTTATCATTTTTCTACCTACTGCTTTGGATGTGTCATGTTGTTGTTTTTCTAAGGCCTTGAAGTACACCACTAAGTTATTTATTTGTGACTGCTTTTTTAAAAATGTAGGCATTTATAGATAGAACATAGCCCTCTAAACCAACTGCGCAAAGTTCATAAGAACTGACAGAGACTGAAGCAGCCAGCATATGCTGCAGGGGTCTGCACCAGGTCCTCTGCGTACACCCTATCACTTTCAGCTTCATATTCTTACGGGACCCCTAAGTGAGAGCAAGAGGGTCTGTCACACTCTGCCTTCTCTTGAAGCTTTTAAATTTTTTTTGTTTGCTTGGCTTGTCCAGCTTCAATATGATGGCTTTCTTTCTATTGTATTATGTTTTCATTTTGTCTCCTCGAAGCCTGTTCTTTTCTAACGAAAGACAGAAAGGCAGTAGATCCAGATGGGGGAGTGGTGCCGAGGAGCCAGAAGGAGTGAGGGAGGGGAAAGTGTACGCAAATTGTATTTTACGAGAAAAGACTCTCCGTTTAATAAAAAGGGGGAAACAATACGTTCATTGAATCCCAAAGGCTCTGGTGTGTTTTATGTGCTCATTCGATATCAGGAAGTTTTAAACTTTCCTTCTCTCTCTTTGTCCCATTTGATTTCAGAAAGTTTGAGATTTCCCTTCTGATATATGTAATGACCCTTTCGGTCTCCACAAGTCTGCGTGTCTCTTGTACTTTATCTTGCTATGGATTTCTAGTTTGATTCCATGTGGTTAGACAGAATACAGGAAGTTACTGGAAAGTAATATTTTACTATTTTTATTTTTAAGATTATAATTTAATTACATTTCTCCATTCCCTTTCCTCCCTCTGAACGGCTCTCCCATACACCCCTCATTGTTCTCTTTTAAATTAGTGCCCTCTTTTTTCATGAATTGTTATTACATGCATATATATTCCAAAACATACCTGCTCAGTCCATATCATGTTACTTGCTTGTATGCTCCCTCCAAATGCAAAGTATTTTTAAATCTTGCTTTGTTTCCTAAAATATAGTCCACTTTGGAGAAAGGCTGCTGAGAATATTTTGTCTTCTGCACTGTTTGAGTAAAATAATCTGTAGATGTCTTTTGATTGGAGAGTAGAGACCACTGATACTCAGTCAGTGTTGAAATGGTAATTTCTGTCATTTGGTTGCTTTTGTGATGTTTGATGTTTCACTAATCCTCACCTGCTCCACTATTGCTCCGCTGTTTTACTCATTCCTGTGGCTTTATGGATGTATTTATTTTTCTTTTACATGTGTAGGATTCCTTCTGTAGTGCTAGCTTAGTGGTCCTGAATTCCTGTAGTTTGTGTTTATTATGGAAAGTTAGGAAGGAGAATTTTGTAGAATGTAGTAATCTAGGTTGGCAGTCCTTGCTTTTCCAAGCTTGAAAGGCATTGCACCTGGCTTTTACAGTTTCTGTGGAGAGATCAGTTTTTCCTCGTGGGTTTGTTTTTATACGTAGCTTGGTGATTTTGTGCTGCCGCTTTCAACAGACTTTGTTCTATGGACTTAATTTATGCCTTTAGTACCACATGCAGAGGTTTTGGGTTTTGAATTGTTTGTTTTTCCAGGTCTTGCTTGTTTGTGACTTTATTTTTTAATTAATTAGTTGATTGATTGCTCTCTTGCTTACTTGATTGATTTTACATCCAAGTTACAGTTTCCTCTCCAGTTTCCTCTCCTTCATCTCCCCGGGGCCTCTCCTTCCCACCTCCCTTCTGCCCCTCCCCCATTCACTCCTTCTCCATTTGTATTCAGGAAAGAGCAGGTCTCCCATGGATATCAACAAACATGGCATATCAAGTTGCAGTGAGACTAAACATCTCCCAGTGTATTAAGGCTGGGCAAGAAGACCCAGTATGAGGAGTAGGGTCCCAGAAGCCATTAAAAGAATCAGGGACAGCCCCTATTCACACTCTCACAAGAGGACCAAGCTACACAACTGTAACACATATGCAGAGTGCCCAGGTCAGTCCCATGAGGGCTCCCTGGTTGTCAGTTAAGTGTCTGCGAGCCCCTGTGAGCCCAGATTAGTTGATTCTATGTATTCTTGTGGTGGTACCCTTGAGCCCTCTGGCTCTTGTAACTACAGCTTACATTTGTAGACTCCATGCTGTTATTTTATTGAACATGCTTTTAACCTGCTTTTCCTTTTTCTATGCTCATAATTCATAACTTTGGTCCTTAAATAGTGTCCAAGAGGTCTCACATTTTTATTGTTGTCTTGGGTATTCTAATTTATTTACCTTGTCTCCAAACCCTGCCTTCACTTGAGTCATTCTCTTGGTGATTTCCAATGAGTTTTTTTAATTTGATTCCTCAGGTTTTTGTTTACCAGCTTTCAAAATGACTCTTCAATAATTCTAGCTACTCAGTTCCTCTTCCGTAGCACACTTTGATTTCCTTATTTCAGCTGTTCTTTCCCATTCTCTTTGAAGACATTCAGTTTATATGTCCTCACTTTTCATTTCCTTGGACATCCTTGTAATCTGTTCTGATGATTTGGCAGGAATTCATCTATTTCATCACTGTCTTTGGAACTCATTCCTATTGAATTGGTAGTTTTTTGAAGAAGTCTTGATACCTTATTTTTCATGTTTCTCATGTCTGTGCTAGGGCTTGTGCATCTGTGATTAGGTCATTGGTTGGGTTTTTAATCATTAATATTCTTTCCAGCATAATATTTGCAATGTTGAAGTGAGACTAGGTTGTGATAGGGTTGAGGTGCAGTTTCTCTCCACTCCGCTGGGAATATACTTCTGTGTCTAAACCCACATGCTCAGGACCCAGCCACAAACTACAATACCACTTTAAGAGTAGAATACTAAATGCGGTAGCAAGAACATCTGTAACACCATATTCTTTTATGCTGGGTCTTAGACTTGTTTTAGTTCTCCTTCTCCTACTATAACTTGACTAAGAAAGAAAGCTATTCGACACTTGGGGTAGCCAAAACAGTTTTTTTTTTAGACCTGAGAAAAAGTGAACATGACATTAAGCTAAGCTAAATTCTAGATATTATAAGGACATAAGGGGATTTATAGCCCAGAAGTGAGTTCAAAAACATGTTTGGAGATGATTAAGAGGAAAAAAATCAGAGTCCAGGGAGCTTTCTGACTGACCTGGCCTAACAGGATTCTTGCTAAAAACAGGCCATGTATCAGCACCACCTGGGGGATGATAAAAGATGAGCCACTTGAGGAGAAATTGTGGGAGGGGGTCCCTAACCAATTGCCAGGATTCCTACAGGTTAGTAGGCCATACAAACACAGATCTTACCATTGAAGAGCAGCTAACATTCCATGGCTGCTTGTAAGTACCCATGTCTTGCACAATGAGTCTAACATTTTCTAAATTCCTTTTCTGCTAACCTTGGCTTCTCAAACAAGAACAGAGTCTCACTGAACTTTATGAGGGTAGCAGTCACACTATAAATACATAACAGAAATTGGTGGCAAAAAGGACTAACAAGTTGAGAGATTTCTAAGTTAAAAAAAGAGAATATCCACCCAAATAAAGGATACTTTTAAGGCCAGAATAATGATCATACTTCTAATTCCATTAAGGAAGAAGGTGAGGCAGCAGGATTGCAGATTTCATAGCAGTCTGAGGTATAGAGTGAGACCCTGCCTATAAATAAAATGAAGTGAACAGCATCTGAAACTTGGGGCTATAGCTCAGTTGGTACAGTGCTTGCCGAGTATACAGGAAGCTCTGGGGTCAGTCCCCAGCACACTGCATAGACCAGGCATGATAGCGCACACCAGCATTCCCAACACTAAGGAGGATCAGAAGTCCAAGGTCTTCCTCATTTATAAAGTAAGTTTGAGGCCAGCCTGTGATATAAACAAATGAACAAAAAGACGTTTGTTCAGTGATAGACCAAAACTTCTCAAATTCCATTTATAGCAAGAACAATCAGGCTCAGACTCTCGAAGACTGTCAAGCAGCTTCTTTCTCCTGTCCATGCTCAAGGCCCCAGCCCCTGCCTATGCCATACTCTGCTCTGAGTGTGCATTTTTCTGCAAGCCCTCCTGACTGCTTAATGGGCAGCACCCAGGTAATGACCAGAATGATAGCCAAATTGTAAGAGCAGATGGCACTAATACCAGACTGAATCAGAGGTACCTGGGAGGCCTGGCAAACAGATTGCTGTGGACCTCAGAACTCTGGTTCAGCAGGAACGAGAAGAGATCTGAGAATTCGCATTTCTAATAAGTCCCCTGAGAATTAATTTTCACACTCCGAGGGCCACATACTGAGAACCACTGGTCACTATTATCTTCCAACTTGATACTTCTCTAAAAACTGACTTGGTCCCTGGGTTCCAATGCTTGATTCTCATGAGAAAAATATACAGTTGAGCCTATCTGAGGCAGATGTTTATCCCTGCTGCATTCAGTTATGCCCAAGGGAGCAGAGCCCTGTGGTTTTATAGGACCTGTTGCTTCTTTGAGGTTATGGTGTGAGAAACATTTTAAAGAAGGTAGATCAGTCTTACAGCTACCACCCTGGCTGACCTTTTGTCTGTTTATTTTAATTTGCTGAGACAGGGTTTCCTGTGAGTCAGACCAGCATTGGACTTCCTGTGTAACTGACGCTGGCCATAAAATTCTGGTTTTCCTGCCTCTGCCTCTCAAGTGCTGAGATTATAAGTGTGCATCAGCATGTCCACCATGGCTTCTTGTAAAGCTGTGAAAATCCCCACACTGACCTAGACCTTGATCTACTTGATTTAGTTCTTCATCACCAATGGAAGTTGTGAGATTATAATCACTGTACACTAGGCACCTCTAGTCAGTAATTTCAAAGTGAATGAAAGCTTTCTATCTAGCTCAAAATCATACCCTTTCCCCTGCTAATAAGCTGCCGCCTCCTCAAACTGTCCAATCCAGAAACCCCATTGGCTTCTCATCACTGCCTTCATTCACCATATCAAGTCCTGTTGACTGTTCCTTCTATGCTTGGTTAGTCTGACCTGACACCTGAGATGTGCTATTTGCCTTCAATCTGTTCCTCCCAAGAGTGCCAAACGGTCTACCTGAAGCAGTTTCCTAGTATTTGCTTCCTGGGTCAACTGTGCTGTGCCTGAGGCAGTTGAAATCTGGGTTCATCTTGTTCAGCAGCTACAAGTCTATTTCTGTTATGGTTCCACACACACAAATCATCAAGGGGTGGCAATGGAACACGGTTGGTAGATCATTTACCTAGAAGTACTGTGGGCAGGATGATCAAGCATTTGCTATCATCTTCTAGTCAAGGCCAGATTTGAATATCTGAGGCCCTGTCTTAATTTTTCAAATATTTGTATTAAACTAGGATGTCTGATATGACTTGCCGTTGGCTGCTTTGGACTTGCTTCAACAGCAGGCAAAAACTCGCACTTCCTAGCATTCACTGTGCTACTTCAACCATAGCGATCATTGCTCGTGGTCTCTTTTCTTCCTTAGATTCCCTTTTGCCTACATAATATTCTTTGAGACTTACTTTAAGTGCTGTATTCCCAGGAAAGCTCCCCCATTTGCTCCCCACTGCCACCAGTTCAATCTTCTCTGAAATTCTTTCAAGGCTGGAAGGCAGAATCCGTGTCCCTTTCTTTTGGAGGCTCAGTTATATCCCCTGGAGAACTTCAAAGACACCGGACTTTTCACAGAGAAGTAATGGCCTTTCATAGCAGTTGGACATACTTCTGTTTTATCTTGTTGGTTGTTCAAGGCATTTTCCAAAACCCTCTCGTATTTGTTTGTTTGTTTCCTGTGTTTTTCTCAAACCTTCACATCTACTCCCTCCCACTCTTGTACTATTCAGATTAATTCCCTAAGTAAGGCAATACTTGAGAAACCAAACAAACACACCAACAAGAGCAACACAGCAGATGGCAGTTGGTTTCTTGTGCCTGGCTCGAAAGGAGGGGGAACAAAATCTTTATTTGCATGGTGGGAAAGGGGGAAAATACCTACATCACTGAGGAACAATCCACAGACACTGTCAGTAAATGATTCTTTACGTAAGCAAAATAGGTTAGGGGGGATGTGGTGCATTGAAAGAATATAGGGGGTAACTTTTAGAGTTCTGGCTATAAGTGGTGAAAAACAAAAATGAGGATGGTTTAAGAGGGCACCGAATAGGGTGCAGCTCAAAGGTGGGGCAATTGCCTAGCAGGTGTGATGCCCTTCGTGCTGTGCCCAGTACTGAAATCAAAGCACATGTGTTAGGTGAGTGAATTAAATGCCACAGGTATTTTGCTTTCTAGCTCAGCTGTGTGCTGCTGGTCAAACTGTAGGGTTAGGAATCTGCTGCTCTCATTTATGTCTTCAGCTGTAACTTCTTTGCACCTAGCTGATAAACATGGAAAAGACAATACATCGTTCCAAAGAGCCCCAGTGTAATTTCTAAGGCTGATTTATTTTAGCCAGGTTTGGGTCACGTGCCCACACCTGAAGCTCAAAGATGGAATCCTTAGATTGGCCAGGTTCAAGTTTCTATGGAGACTTTGAACCAGAGACCTCCTTCCAACTTCGTCAATGGATGGAGAGCCAGAGGTGTGGCCAAGCAAAGCGAAGATATGAAGGAAGAGGGCTAGGGAAGGACATCTCAGAGCTTGCTCCTCAAAGGAAAACAAACTGTGCTGCTCCCACAATTGCAAACATATCTAGGGCAGACAAAAGCACCATCTGAATACTATCCCCTTATGTGACCAACTTCCAAGAGGTTTTTTGCCTAATATAGAGGCATGTCAGAGAGAGATTCAGGTGTAGCTGTGCCCTATGTGAAGACAAACTACCCAGCTTCTTGTACCCCATTTGTATCTACCTTCAAGAGCAAAATCTTTCCATGTTTCTCAACTATCTTACACAGGTCTTGAGGTAGTTGCCCAGGCTGCCACATCTAT
This sequence comes from Mesocricetus auratus, assembly GCF_017639785.1. Taxonomy (NCBI): domain Eukaryota; kingdom Metazoa; phylum Chordata; class Mammalia; order Rodentia; family Cricetidae; genus Mesocricetus; species Mesocricetus auratus. The sequence goes on along the minus strand of NW_024429188.1, from coordinate 99,833,498 downwards.
AGGCCTATGACTTTTTTGTCTCCATTTAAAGCATCTAGTGTCTCATGTCAAAGCTCAGTGGGAAAACTAGATGAACTAAATAAAACCATCTGGACACTCCAGAGATAAAGCCTACCAATGAATATCAAAGCAAATCATATACACTATGCATGAATAGTAAGAACTCTGACCTAGCAATGGAGTGAGGTCTTGCGACATTAGCTGTTTGTCCCATATGCTGCTGTCTAAGACCATCTCCCACCGCAGATTTTCCTACTTATCTGTTCCTTAAAGACTTGTTGCAGAAGTTTACCCCTCAGGGGACACTACTATTTCAGCAACTCCCTTCCTGTAGATATGAGCTCAGTGGCTTGAGGACTGTCCTCTGGGTTGGAAAATCACATGTTTCTTTAAACCATGCTTAGAGTTTTTCCAACAATGTAAATTCTGTAACTTCCATTCTGTAGGTAACTTTTTGGCATTCACCTTAGGTCTCTAAGAACAAGAAGTGAACAATGGCTTACCTGACTTCAAAGTTTCTTTTTATAAAATTATGTATTTTTATCATAGAGAGCTATTATGAAACACACAGCTTCCTTCTTGCTCTCTGATCTGGTACCCCTAGGGTATAACCCTTATCCTCATGTCTTGAGATGGTTGATAAAACTCCACTATCGCATCTACATTCCAGACAGAAGAATGGGGAAAGGAGAAAAAGACATATTTCCTCCCTCTAAGTATATTTCACAAAGGTCTGTCCAATCCTATTGCCTATGTTTTATGAAGCAAAACATAGTGGCATCAGCATGATTCAAGCTAAGCAAGTTTAGGGAATGTGGTATAGTTTTGTCCTTCCAAAAGACAACATGAATAAATAGTAATTGGGGTTCTGTTAGTAAAAAGAATGAAAGAGAAAACAGCTTTGGAGAAATACTGTAAGAACCCAACACACACACACACACACACACACACACACACACACACACACACACACTTTCTTAGGTACTGTCAAGTCACATCCTTAGAATATCACCTGATCTGGAAAGCGACAGGACTTAGAAATCTTCCCAGACACCCTAGTCCCTCATGCATATGACTCTAATGGCTGTTGTATATTGGTCATTATGAACTTGTATTACAACAGGGAAACACAGATGGTGTGAAGTGTTGGCCCTCCTTTGGTAGAGGTAGATGTTTCAAGGATGCCTGACAAAGGAAACTTTCTTAGGCTCCTACTATCGTTATAGTGGAGCAAGTCATTTAGGCTTCCCTTTTTTGTTAACTCTAGTTTTTGCTTTGTAGCCTGGACTAACATTAAACACAGAATTCTCCCATCTGAACTTCTTGAATGCTGAGATTACAGGCATTTGCTATGGCACTCTGCTAATCATTATGACACCTTATTGTTTGTTTGTTTGTTTTCCCAGGGCCTAAAGCATGCTAGGCACATATCCATTAATGATTTCTTCCCCTACAAGCTTCACAACATGCTTCAAGCTCATTGGAAATTGCTGACAACAGCTATAAAGGGCCACTCAACCCAAGTGTATTTTCTTACTCCTGCCTTTAAGATCTGCTCAATTCAAAGTAACCTAAAAGTCTGCTAGTCTGGACATGTCAGACCTTAGTCCTCCCATTTACAGTCACAAGCTGTACCTCTAGGCATTCTGAGCTTGTCCTGGACAGAAAGAATGAAGCAAGAAAATGATTCCAAGATAAGTCAAACTCCATATGGCCACTTAAAAAAATATCTTGGGGCTAAAGAGATAGCCCCATAGTTAAGAGCACATGCTGCTTTGCAGAGGATCTGGATTCAGTTTCCAGGAGATCTGATACCCTCTCTGACCCCAATGGGCGCCAGGCACAGATACAGACATGTAGGCAAAAGATTCATCCACACATAAAGTAAAATAAATGAACCTGTTTTTAAGAAAAACAATCAGGTTAGGGAAGGAGCTCAGTTGGTAGAGCTCTTTCACATATGGGGCCCTGAGTTCCATCCTCAGCACCACATACCCCAGGTGTGGTGGTGCATGCTGTAATCCTAACACTTGGGAAGCAGAGACAAAAGGATCAGAAATTCAAATCATCCCCAGCTATATAGTGAGTTCAAGGCTAGCCGAAACTTTGTAAGACTTCAATTTAAAGAAACAAAAAAACAAAAGCAAACAAAAAATTTTCCCAGCATGATTTGGGGGGCATATACCTTTTATCCCAGTACCCTACTTTGGGAAGGTGGTGCAGAAAGATTGTGAATATGAAGTCAGTGTGGGATATAAGAATGAGACTACCAAAAACCAAAAGGACTGAAGATATGACTCAGTTATTAAGAGTGCTTGCTGATCTTCTAGAGGACCTGCGGTCCCAGCATCCACTTCCAGGGACCTCCTTAGGCACCAGATATGTACAGGTGCTCATCTAATATAGACCATCTCCAGTCTAAGGTAGGGAAGGGAAAACTGTCTGAGATGATGGAAGACTGCCACAAGGTTGGAGAGAAGTGTACAACCAGTGATGATCCCGGGCTGCCTCAATATGACTGCAACGTTCCTCCCAAAGTACTTAGAGAAAATAGAAAGGACAAGACATGCATTGCATGGGCAGATGTGAAGCATTAACTGTCAGTGTCCTCTTTCATTCTGACACAGAAGAGCCAGTTAAGTTTCTGGGTAGGGAGACCAGAGTTTGCCTAAAAAAACGTGAAGAAGCACCAACCACACACTTGCAGCTTTGCAATACATGAGTGACGGAACTGGAATACCCAGGCAAGAACTTCAACAAGAGCACAAAATATATAAAATCTAGATTTTGTTGTCTTGTATTGTCCCGAGTTGTTATGAAATGCTCGATAGGCAGAGAAGACAGTCATAATAATATGAAATCTTGTAAAATTGAATGTGAGGGAAAATGCTGCCTAGTGTGTAGTCCATTCCCTCCAAAAATGACTATATTAAGTGGTTAATTATGAACTCACTATTTTGTTTCTTCTAAAATACCGAAATGACTCCCTGTTACTCTTTGGTGATACTTTGTATCTTCCTGTAGTCATTAGAATCATCTTGTGAATTACAGAGGGTTTCCTAAGACATGCATTGCTGAAACTCCTCCCAAATGTGATCATGCCTAAATCCTCTTTAGCACCTTAAGTGCATAAACTTAAATGACTGTGAAGGTTAGCAAGTGTTCAAATGCCTTAGTGGAAATTCACTTCTATTACCTGTTCGGTGCTTTGCGGTGTTTGGACACCCTATTCAGTCACACCCTTCATCTTCTTGTCATTGATTCGTTCATTTAGGAAATGTTTGGATAAGTACTCTATATTCAGAGATCTACCGAGTTAAGGGGATCTATTAAGGTAAGAGGAATGTTCCCCCAAATTAACACTTTAAAAACAAGACTTTGAGGAGTGGAGAGATGACGCAGTGATTAAGAGCAGTTTCTGCTCCTGCAGAGGAAGACATTGGGTTGACCTGGTACCTCACAACCTTTGGTTACTTTATCTCTAGATGATCCATTGCCCTCTTCTGGCCTCTGTGGGTACTACATGTATGTGGTGCACTTCCATACACATGCATGGAGATCTTGGGCCATCAAGATGGCTTACTGCACATTTCTGAAGAAGTAAGTTTGATTCCTAGAACCATTTGAAAGGTGGAAGGAGAGACCTAATTCTACAAAGTTGTCTTCTAACATCCACATGTGTGCTCTTTGAGGAAAGGGGATACTGATATCCAGCTTTGCTTCAGAAAATAATGATATTATATATATATATTGGAATATATATATATATTCCAAAGCCATGGATGGATGGAATTTTGCTAGAGACATATACATGTGCCTATGCACGTGTGTATATTTGTACACACACACACAGAGGGGGTGGGGAGGGAAAGAGAGAGAAAAATAGCATATTTTAAAAAATATTTAAAGTTCTTTAGGACTAACCAGAGATCTTGGGATATATCACAGCTTCACAAGAAGTATGAAATGTAACAGTGGGAAATGATAGCAAAGTCTTTGTACGAACCTAATTTGAAAATCCATTTAGAAAATCAATGATAGTAGGAGCATTCAATGGGTACGAATGAGGAAAGACGCCTTGCTTACAAGCTCTAAGCAAAAAATTTCTCAATCTATTTTTATAGAGCATTTACTTTTATTTATTTTCCTTATGAGAAATCACAGAACCCATTCAAATGCAGTTATCAATTTTTTTGGTCTATGACATTTGGAAAATGTTTATCATTGTAATACATCTCCTTTGGGTTTCAGTATGTCTGAGTCATGGTTAATGAAAAGCTATTTTAGAGTGAAGTCTGCGATAGCCTTGTGGCAAGCCTTCCAAATGCCCACTGAAAGGAAGCAGGTTGCGATCTCCCTTGCTTTATGACTGCGTAGGGGTTTTTGAGCCACTTTTGCCATGAAAATAATATGAATAGAATTGTTTTAAGGCCTTAAGTGCTTAAATCTAACAGAGCCCCACAGAACAAAAGTTATCCTTGAATACTGAAGCTGAAATGATATTGAGGAGGAGTAGAGGAACAGGGAGTTTATGACATTGTATTGGAAGAACACAATGAGGGGGATTTAATTTGCAACAAGTCCCCTTTGTAAGCTTCTGGGAACATGTTCCTGTTAAGCTACATGAATAGATACTTCCTATGTAATAAGTACACACAACTGAGGTAGAAGCGTTTAGCTCCTTAAGAACCACCTGCAATGCATTCACCTGCCTGGGGAAATACAAGCAAAGAGTCAACAGGAACCACGGGTTTCCATTCAATGGCTGTCAGTCTGATTCTGGGATCTTTTTAGCTTTTCTTTTTTGCAGTACCAGGAATTGGACCCAGGGTTTTGTGCATGACAGACAAATTCTTTACCAGTGAGCTACACCCACAACTCATTTGTCACTTGTTTTATGTCTTAGAGAGATAGAAAGTTTCATATTGTCTGGGGTCTTCTGGAATGTTCCATTGACATTAACTTCATTCTCCCCATTTCTAGCATGGGATCTCTGGATTCCCATCCACAGTGCAGCAACTCTCGAGCATCTAGTGTACGGAAGGAGAACAGGGTGACAGTTCAGACACATGCTATAGAGACTGTGGAGTTTCTTCACTATTCCATTATCCTTCCACCCCAAGGATCGCTTTGTGCAACGGTGGGGCAGACAGAGTAGGCAAATTCACTCACTGTTACCCCGCCAGTTATAAAATGTAGTCTGTGTCATTTGATCTTGGGATGCTAAGAAGAGTCAGGCCACTGTTTATTCTTATGTGTCCACAGGATGCTGAGCTAGAGTGCCGGAAGGACTTCTTATGTGTCCACAGGATGCTGAGCTAGAGTGCCGGAAGGACTTCTTATGTGTCCACAGGATGCTGAGCTAGAGTGCCGGAAGGACTTGTTGCTCTCCCAGCTTCCTTAGCAGTCGTCCTCTCAAAGGCTGGATTTCACCGTGATGGAAAGAAAAGACCCACTTTTTTGAGGCGAGCTTTAATGTGTTTTCTAGCAATCTGCTGCTATATGTGTCACTGGTGGCTGAGTTTTAAGGAGAGAAAAAATCGAAGTAGTGTTGATGGCAGTCATTTTATTTACTTTCTCCCCCTTGTTTGGCTTTAAAACATGAATCAAATACATTCTCTAAGTACAGGAAAATTGTAATAATGCTGTTGAGAGCCAATTTTACCACTATGGTAACTGTAAAAACACATTGATGATGGATTTTTAAAACAATTTCAGGGGTGTATTGGGATTGTATTTTAGTGCTATGACTAAACCTTGGGGAAAAAGTCAATAAACTGCAGTTGTCAGCGGTTTTGTGTGTGAAGATCCCAGGTCTAATAATCAGCAGATCAAAGGAGGAAATCAAAGGGCTCTGACTTTAGCTGAGAGTCTCACACTAAGCTCTAGGCATGGCTGGGTGCTTGGGAAAGGGACAAAGACACTGCAATAATCTTTGACAGTTGCAGTAAACAGGAAACGCATGTCAAAGAAAAGCCATGGAGAGCGAAGGACCAGGATTTAAAGCAGGCAAAATCTGAGTCTGCAGGATTCATGTCACAGAAGACTCAGGAGGAGATGGTCACTGAGTGCTTAATGTCATGAGGCAGCTCAAATAGCACCACGCCAAGTAGTTTGTTTATATTTTTTTAAGACAGAATTCCACTGTGTAGCCTTGGCTGGCCTGGGATTTGCTGTATAGGCCAGACTGGCTTCGAACTCACAGATATCCATCTGCCTCTGCCTCCAGGGTGCTGACATTAAAGGCATGCATCGGCACACCCAGCATAACTTATTTATTTGAATATATCTATTCTAGCTAAATTTCAGAACTATCCGCCTTAACTAGAGGTGCCGTTTATGGTATTCTGTAATATGTGCTAGAACGAATTCACACAGCCTGAGAAGGTGCTTCCACGCTCACTTATTCTCAGTGTCACTCTGTCCTTTTCTTTTTTATTTTTCTTTTAATTTTAAATAGCTTGTTTTACATGTCATTCCCAGTTCCCTCCCCTCCTCTTGCGACACCCCCATCCCCCCCCCCATCCTCCCACCCTATTGCCAATTCCTTCCGCATAGGGGATATCTAGAGTCTGTCATTTCACTCAGGGCAGGGTCCAGGCATTCCCCTAAGAATCCAGGCTGAGAGAGCATCCCTCTTTGTGTTATGGACACACGATGTTTGTTAGTATTCCAGGGATAAACACTAATCCACTGCTCAGGACCCCATAGGTTGCCCAGGCCTCCTCACTGACTCTCACATTCAGGGGGTCTGGATCGGTCCCATGCTGGCCTCCCAGCTGTCGGTCTGGGGTCCAAGACCTCTCCCCCTGTTCAGATCAGCTGTCTCTGCTGGTTTTGCCAGCCCATTCTTTGCCAATTTGCTCTTCGCTCCTCTCTCTCTGTCGCTGGGTTCCATGAGTTCAGTTCAGTATTTAACTGTGAGTGTTTGCCTCTGCTTCCATCAGTCACTGGATGAAGGCTCCCGGATGGTTATAGACATCAATTTCACTATCAGGAATGGTCATTCGAGGTGGTCTCTTCACTATTGCTTAGCTTGCCAATTGGTGTCATCCCTTTAGATCACTAGAAGTCACAATGGTGCCTGATCTGTCTTCTAACCTATGATTCCCTCTTCCCCCTATCCTACTCCCCCAGTCGACCTTCCTGTTCCTCCACTACCTACTCTCTCTTCCACTTCTCCCCCTCTCTATTTCCCAGGTCCCCCTCCCCCCACCCCTTGCCATGTTCCCCATCTACTTTGTCCTTTTCTAAATTGACTAACTCCAAATGGAATTTACTCCAACACTCAAAACCCACATTTTTCATGACTCTGGATGGCTCCTTTACTTGCTGGGCTCCCCATCTCCCGGTGTGATTTGTTTCCACACAGCCACAACCCCAATCTGAAGAGCAGTGTGTGTTCAGTTTATACACACACACACACACACACACACACACACACACACACACACACACGAGTGCTTGCTTTCATGCAGCTCTGGAAATCATGGGGATTAGTCTAGGGCATATACACCAGTTTACTGGCTCCGTTTCGCCTCTTCCTTTCTCGGGTCTTTCTCTTTGGGCTAGTGAGCCCTTAGGAACCCCAAACTATCCTTGTCTGTTTTATGTCAGCTCTGCCTCTGATCTCCTCTCTTGCTGAGCCAGCTCCTTCAGTTTTCTAGCAGATGAACCAACATTCTGTCTTAGAAGATGTACATTGCTGTCATTACAGATATCAAAATTAAACTAGATATGGTGCTATAGTCCCAGTACTTCAGGGGCTAAGACAGGTCAGCCTGGGTTACGATAGCAAGATCTTGTCTCAGAAAAAATATACCCACAAAAATTAATGAAAATAGGCCGGGCAGTGGTGGCACATGCCTTTAATCCCAGCACTCCCGGAGGCATGAGGCAGGCAGAATTCTGTGAGTTTGAGACCAGCCTGGATTACGAGAGCGAGTGCCAGGACAGCCTCCAAAGCTACACAGAGAAACCCTGTCTCAAAAACCTAATCAATTAATTAATTAAGATAAAATACATGCATATGCAATGGAGGAAACTAAGATTCACAGAGGAAGTGGGAGTTGTAGCTAGGGTCAGGTCTATCAGAATCTAAAGCTTCCCACTTGACAGAAATATCTCCTCCCGGCTTCTAGCATGTTCTCCTCTCTTCAGCACCTCAATATTGACTTTCTGTTTCCTCAGTTGTCTGCTCCATTGCTTCCAACGCATCTAAGTGAGGGGTACAAAAAGCATGTGCTGAAAACACCTGCAGCTAAACCTGCTGCCCTGAGAGTCAATCCACCTCACGGTCCTGCCATCCTCTGACGCACTACTTTGCAGTCAAAGATTTTCACTTCTCAGGAAATCTGCGCCTGGGTCTGAACACATTTTTGTTTGGTACTAGTGGAGAAATGTGAGTGGTATGAAATGAATAGAAGCCAGGCAGGCACTCTGCTGCAATACACAGGACAGCTCCCTGAAGCAAGGAATAATATGAATTAAAATTCACAATGCCAAGGTTGAGAGCCCCTTCTCTGATGGGTCAGTTTAGCGATCTACAGTGTTTCCTTGGTGCCTGTTTCACATGGGCCATTTCATGGTTTATAACCAACAGTCATTGACCCTTTGAGAGCCTACTGCCATGTCAGCATTACAAATAGCTATCCCTTTTGGGGTTATTGTTTACAAGAATGTTATGTGGACAAACCTGAGCTGGCCCTCTCAGTGTTCTTCACCAAACCACTGGGTTGCATGCAGGTGTGTATAGGCATGCGCACGTATGCAGAAGCTTCACCTATGGACTTTTTGCATGGCCTAGTATAAAAGTTGTTCTCTTCTAGGGCAAAACTGGACATCAGTATCCCCATACATCAAAGATGTACTACCTTACTTTTCCATAGAAATGGGACTCAACTTCCAAATTTCATTTCACCAACCACACTTCCTACATAGTCTTTCTTTTACATTCTCTGTTGAGTGCTTAGATTCTAGTTGAATGGATTTAGTTCTGTGAATTTACTTTTGTGTATAGGTGTTTTACCTGCATGTATGCTTTTGTGTCCCTTGGATGCCTGGTGCCCTCAGAGTCGAGAAAAGAATCACTTGGAACTGAAGTTACAGACAATTATGAGTGGCAATACGGGTGCTGGAAATTGAACTTGGGTCCTTGGGAAGAGTAGCCAGTGCTCGCAACCAATGAGCCCTCTTTCCAGCTCTAAGTCCTATGTTTTTTAATTTCTCATATCTCCTCTGCCTTTGAAATTATCTAAAGGCTGACATCGATATTTAAATGCTTGACCTGGATATATAAAAAAGGTCACAGTTCAATTGGGGCAATTTAGACTTTTCTGTGGTTTGAAAGTTCATGTTCCTCCAAAATTCATGTTGAAAGCTAATCTTCAATGCAGCAGCACTGTAAAATCATGGAATTTGGGGGGCATTGATTTGGTTCCACCTTTCTAGGTATAATTATTGTCCTTATAAAAGATTTGAGGGAGTTTATCCTTTTCTTATAAGTCCATCCACCAAATAAGCCCATTTCCCTTCTAACAAGCAAGGATGCATCGAGAAGAAGCTATCATATATGTGGTCAGCAAGCTCTTATGGAACCCCAAATCTCCCAACATCTTCTTTCTGGAATTCCATCTTTCTGAACCCTGGAAGATATTTTTTGTTTGTAAATGGCCCATTGATAGAGCAGTAATAACAGTTGTATGTATTCCATAGGAAGCAACACATTTCAGTTAAGGGATCATAGTATTGGCGGTGCAGAAGGTTGACCCCTCGGGCTCCATGAATACTAAACAGTCCCTCTACAAGTGAGCTACATCCCAAGACCAGACTTACGAGAGTTAATGTGACTTGGAGAACTGAAACCAGAATTCAAGCATACACATTCCTTTCTATTGCAATATGTCAATCCAAATCATGTTTGCCTGTCAGTTACAAGTTGACAGGCATCAATGTTAATCATGTTGTTAATTCATGTCAAAACACAATCAAAAGATTCAGGCAATGGCCTGAGTAATAAGGACAGAAACAGCATCTGGGCTGGATTAGGTAGATTATCCAATTGAGTCATTGCGATCTCAGTCAACATGATGGCTTGAGGGATTCCTGTACATATTGTTTGCAGAAGTCTGAAGGGAAACTCCACAAAAAAATCTATTATGGCCAAGAATCTATACTATTTCCTTCTTTTTTTTCTTTTTGCAAATGTTCTTATTTTCACAACAACCTTATTTTATATACCAATCCCAGTTCCCTCTCCCTCCCATCCTCCCACTCCCTCCACCTTCTCCCAACACAACACCCTTCCACTGCTCAGAGAGGGTGGGGCCTCCTATGGGGGAATCATCAAAGTCTGTCATATCACTTGAGGCAAGATCAAGGTCCTCCCCCATGTATATAGGCTGAGCAAAATATCCCTCCATAGGGAATCAGCTCCAAAAGACCAGTTAATGCACTAGGGATAAATACTGGTTACATTGTTAGTGGCTTCACAAACTGTCCAAGGTCCCCCCACAACTGACACCCAAGTTCAGGAACCCTAGTTCAGTCTTATGCAGGTTCCCCAGCTGTCAGTCTGGAGTCTATGAGCTCTCACTTGCTCAGGTCAGCTATTTCTTTGGGTTTCTGCAACATGGTCCTGACCCCTTTGTTCATATTGTCACCCCTCCCTCTCTGACTGGTATCCAGGACTATACTGTTTCTATTGATGTATAAGAAACTACTGTTTATAAAGCTCAAAAAGGGAATGTTTCCATGTAATGGATCACCAAGGAATATAAGTGTAGCCCTTCTTGCTTTGAACTTTAGTGGTGAGACTATTTGTCAGTTCTAAATTAAATGGGTACCTAGCGAGCTGAGTGGAGCATATGCAGAGATCCCTAGGACGCAGAAACTACAGGTCAGGGCTGTTGGATCATTAGGCTTACAGAGTTGGAGTGACTTCTTCATCCAAAGTCTCTTTAGAGTCCATATGGATGGCATTTCCCTTGCAATACTAAGTCCTTACTAACAAGCCTTTAATGCAGCACTATATAGAGCCTGAATCCTCATTAGAAATATATGAAAAATAAACTTGCAACAATCCCTGCCACCAGAAATCTCCCAATATTTATGCTCTCAGCTTGGATCTCTCTTCTTAATTTTCTGGTTCACTGCCCCTATATTTCTATTTGACCTTCAAACTTAAAATGTACCAAACCCAGTTTTATATTGTAACAATTTCACTCTCAAACAAGACAAACCATACACAGTTTATTTCTAAGGTGATAAAAATGTTCTAACTTGACTGTGGTGATGATTACAAAACTCTGGGAATATGTAAATACAAATTTCCTAGAAACTGAGAGGAGGTAAGAGAAATATCACGAGTTGAAGGCCAGTCTCAACTATGTAGCAAGTTTAAAATCAGCCTCACCTCCTCCCGCAGACCTTGTCTCTAGAAAGCAAAAATGAAAACTGAGAGCCATTAAGCTATACATTTAAGAAGATGAACCTTGTAAGGCATGCCCACAGTTTTCACTTAGGATGCTTAAAATTTTATCCATGTTGGAACATGTGTCAGTATTGCGTTCCTTTCTCCAGCTTTAGAATACTCAGTTCTATGCATGCATCACATTTCATTTGTCCCTTCAGAAAATACTGGACATTTTTATTATTTCTGACTTAATATGTAGGGAGGAGAAAATGTGGGGACCATTCTAGATTACCCTATATTGTATAGGATAGCAGTTTTCAGGTTGTACTTAGCCTTGAAATAATCCATTATGCAAAGCAACTGTCTTAACGTGAGCTATTTTATTTTGAGTGTAAGTGACAAGGAAGAATGGTGCTACATCTTGTGTATACAAGTAAACAACGACCACCTGCCAGCTCTCCAGTAAATGGCAATACTTGTCAACAATATATTAAATCCCATCAGAAACACCAGACACAAGAGTTGATCAATAATACTAGATACAACTTCCTTATCTGAGACAATAAAGAAAGGAACAAACTGACCCAGTAAGTTGACATGAGCCTTATCCAAGAAAATTGCCACAGTGAAGGACTTCTGCCTCTGTTCCTAGAGTCCAGCTTGAGTACAGTTTTTTCTGCCTGTGACTCTCAGTCCAATTAAAGCTGACACTCAGGATAGCCTGCCTTTAAGGAAAGCCATAACATTTCTTTTCAATTTACATGGAACAGCTTGTGTGTCTGAACAGCTGTAAACTTACAGGTCACAAGGCTTTTAACTGATCTATTACAGACTTCCTCACATCTGGATTAGATCTCTGCTCCCAAGCCTCTCTGAAATTGGCAGCATTTTCACAATTTTCCTAGGTAATTTGCATGTGGGCACATACACACATACACATGCACACACTGTACACACATGTGAGGGTAGTTCAATGGATAAGATTGTAATGGAGGAACCCGGTTGCCAATAGTTACTTACCAAGAGAAATCAGGATTACTTAACAAATTGTTGCCAATGAGACTGGCTTCTAGTTATTCAGTAAACTCTACCCTTATAGACATCTATATTTCTGACATAGTATGTTCATGACAGAATAAAATACAGACTTCTTACACTGACCTCCAAGATGCTATTCTAGTTACTGCTTAGTTTTTCTACTTTGGTTATCTTTGCTCATTGTCTGACAGTCACATTAAGTTCTTTTTATTTTTCAAACATACTTGTGGCTACCTCAGGACATTTACATTGGATATGTACTTTCTCCAGAACGTATTTCCTCAAATGTCCATTTAACCAGTGTGTGTGTGTGTGTGTGTGTGTGTGTGTGTGTATGTGCGTGTGCGTGTGCGTGTGCATGTGCGTGTGCATGTGTGTGTGTGTTTCAAAGAAAACAAAAAAATGAGACTTCCCTTAGTACAGTCAGCATTTATTACATAATAACACACTTAGGAAATATGGTAGTCTCAATGGCAGTGATTCATTTTTTTATTTTTTATTATTTCTTTTATTTTTAAAATTTTTTTAAATCGTAAGTTCGACAAATCCCTAACACAAAATATCCAGGGATACCGTGAAAAGACCAAACCTAAGAATAATAGGTATAGAGGAAGGTGAAAAAAATCCACCTCAAAGAGGCAGAAAACATACTCAACAAAATCATAGAAGAAAACTTTCCCAACTTAATGAAAGATATGCCAATGAAAGTACAAGAAGCCTACAGAACACTAAATACAGTGGACCACGAAAGGAAATCCCCTCGCCACATAATAGTAAAAAGCCCGAATGTGCAGAATAAAGAAAGAATAGTAAGAGCCGCAAAGGAAAAAGGCCAAGTAACATACAAAGGCAAACCAAACAGAATCACACCTGACTTCTCCATGGAAACTCTGAAAGCCAGAAGGTCCTGGATAGATATTCTGCCAACACTAAAGACCATGGATGCCAGCCCAGACTGCTATACCCAGCAAGGCTTTCAATCACTATAGATGGAGAAAACAAGATATAACATGACAAAACCAGATTTAAACAATATGTATCCACTAACCCGGCCCTATAGAAAGTTCTGGAAGGATAACCCCAACCCAAGGGAGTTAACTACAACCAGAAAAACATAGGCAATAGATAATACCACCTTACCAACATCCAAAAGAAAAGAGGTGGAAATCCACATATAATTCCACCACCATCAACTATTCCAAAACAAATAAGAATGAGCAATCAGTGGTCATTAATATACCTCAATATTAATGGTCTTAACTCACCCATAAAGAGACACGGACTAACAGAATGGATTCGAAGACAGAACCCATCCTTTTGCTGGCTACAAGAAACACACCTCAGCCTCAAAGACAGACATTACCTCAGAGGTAAAGGTTGGGAAAAGATTTTCCAATCAAATGGATCCAAGAAACAGGCGGGAGTAGCAATCCTAATATCTAACAAATTAGACTTTAAAATAAAATCAATCAAAAGAGATGAAGGAGGTCATTACATACTCATCACAAGAGAAATCTACTAAGATGAAGCTTCAAGTCTGAACATCTATGCTCAAAATACAAAGGCATCCATGTTTGTAAAAGAAACATTACTAAAACTCAAATCACATATAAAGCCCCACATACTTATAGTGGGAGATTTCAACACCCCACTCTCAACACTAGACAGGAATACCAGAGAGAAATTTAACAAAGAAGCAAAGGGGCTAATAGAAGTTATGACTCAATTAGGATTAACAGACATCTATAGAACATTCCATCCAAATAAAAAAGAATATACCTTCTTATCAGCACCACAAGGAACCTTCTCAAAAATCGCCCACATACTTGACAACATATCGAACCTCAACAGGTACAAAAATTGGAATAACTCTATGGATCTTAACAAATCACCATGAGTTAAAATTAGAATTCAACAACAACACAAATTACAGAAAACCTACAAACTCATGGAAATTGAATAATGCACAATTTCACCATTCCTGGGTCAAAGAAGAAATAAAAAAAGAAATTAAAGACTTCCTAGAATTCAATGAAAATGAAGTCACAACATAGCCAAACCTATGGAACACTTTGAAAGCATTGCTACAAGGGAAGTTCATAGCACTAAGTGCCCACATGAAGAAACTGGATAATAGTTACACTAGAAAATTAACAGCACAGCTGAAAGATCTATAACACAAAGAAGAAAATTCACCCAGGAGGCGAAGATGCCAGGAAATGATCAAACTAAGGTCTGAAATCAATAAAGTAGAAACTAGGAAAACAATACAAAGAATCAAACCAACGAAGAGTTGGTTCTTTGAGAAAATCAACAAGATAGACAAACCTCTGTCCAAACTTACCAAACGGCAGTGTGAACATGCAAATTAACAAAATCAGAAATGAAAAGGGGGACATAACAATGGACTCTGAGGAAATTCAGAGAATCATCAGGTCATACTTTGAAAACCTGCTCTCCACAAAATTCAAAATTTTAAAGGAAATTGACAATTTTCTGGATAGCTATCACTTGCCAAAATTAAACCAAGAACAGATAAGCAATGTAAATAGACTTATAACCGCTATTGAAATAGAAGTAGTCATCAAAAGTCTCCCAAGCAAAACAAGTCCAGGTCCAGATGGCCTCCTTGCAGAATTCTACCAGAAATTCAAAGAACAGCTTATACCAATTCTTCTCAAAGTATTCCGCGCAATAGAAGCAGAAGGGTCTTTACAAAACTCTTTCTATGAGGCTTCAATAACCTTGATACCCAAGCCACACAAAGACACAACTAAGAAAGAGAACTTCAGACCAATAATCCTCATGAACATTGATGCAAAAATACTCAATAAAATACTGGCAAATCGGATTCAAGAGCACACCAAAACAATCTTTCACCACGATCAAGTAGGTTTCATCCCAGGGATGCAGGGATGGTTCATCATTAAAAAAAATCCATCAATGTAAACCATATAAGCAAGCTGGGAAACAAAAATCACATGATCATCTCACTAGTTGCAGAAAAAGCCTTTGACAAAATCCAACGCCCCTTCATGATAAAGTTCTTAGAGAGATCCGGGATAATAGGAACATACCTAAACATAATAAAAGCTTTATACAGCAAGCCAACAGGCAACATCGAACTAAATGGACAGAAACTCAACATGATTCCACTAAAATCAGGAACAAGACAAGGCTGTCCACTCTCTCCATACCTTTTCAACATGGTACTTGAAGTTCTAGCCATTGCCATATGACAAGAAAAGGGGATCAAGGGGATACAAATTGGGAAGGAAGAGGTCAAACTTTCACTATTTGCAGATGATATGATAGTTTACATAAGTGATCCAAAAATGTCTACCAGGGTACTCCTACAGCTGATAAACACTTTCAGCAAAGTGCCAGGATACAAGATCAACTCAAGAATATCAGTAGCCCTATTATATACAGACGACAAAAGGGCTGAGAAAGAAATCAGAGAAACATCACCCTTTACAATTGCCAAAAACAACATAAAATACCTTGGGGGTAATGTTAACCAAACAAGTGAAAGACTTGTATCGCAAGAAGTTTGAGTCTTTAAAGAAAGAAATTGAAGAAGACTTCAGAAAATGGAAAGATCTCCCATGCTCTTGGATAGGTAGGATCAATGTAGTAAAAATGGCACTCCTGCCAAAAGCAATCTACAGATTAAAATACCAGCAAAATTCTTCACAGACCCTGAAAGAACAATAATCAATTTTGTATGGAAAAACAAAAGACCCAGGATATCTAAAACAACCTTATTCAACACGGCAACATCTGAAGGCATCATCATCCCTAACTTCAAGCTCTATTATATAGCTGTAGTCTTGAAAACAGCTTGGTATTGGCACAAAAATAGACAGGTAGACCAATGGAATCGAATTGAACACCCTGATATTGACCCATACATGTATGAACATCTGATCTTCGACAAAGAAACTAAAAATATACAATGGTAAAAAGAAAGCATCTTCAACAAATGGCACTGGCATAACTGGATGCTGGCATGTACAAGAATGTGGATAGATCCATGTCTATCGATGCACAAAACTTAAGTCGAAAGGGATCAAAGCTCTCAACATAAATCCAGCCACACTGAAACATTTAGAGGAGAAATACTTTGAATGAATTTGTACAGGAGACCGCTTCCTGAACATAACACCAGTAGCACAGACAGTGAAGTCAACAACTAATACATGGGACCTCGTGAAACTGAGAAGCTTCTGTAAGGCAAAGGACACAGCCAACAAGACAAACAGGCAGCCCACAGAATGGGAAAAGATATTCACTAACCCCACATCTGACAGAGAGCTGATCTCTCAAATTTACAAAGAACTGAAGAAGCAAGTCTCTAAAACACCAAAGGATCCAATTAAAAAGTGGGGTATAGAACTAAGTAGAGAATTCTCAATATAGGTGTGTAAAACGGCTGAGAGGCACTTGAGAAAGTGCCCAACATCCCTAGCCATCTGGGAAATGCAAATCAAAACAACTCTGAGATACCATCTTACTCCTGTCAGAATGGCTACCATAAAAAAAATCTCATGACAGTTTATGCTGGAGAGGTTGTGGAGAAAGGGGAACACTCTTCCATTTCTGGTGGGAGTGCCAACTCATACAGCCACTTTAGAAATCAGTATGGAGATTCCTCAGGAAAATGGGAATAAGCCTGCCACAAGAAATCTCACTCTTAGGCATATATCCAAAAGATGCACATTCATACAACAAGGACAACAAGGGAGAGTGACCTGGGATTGACACATGAAACAAGATTGTTTCTAACCTAAATTAAAAATAATAATTATTTTTAAAAAATAATGCCTGATAGAACAATGTTTAGGCCGGTGATGTGGCTCACTGGGTAAATGTCCTTGGAACGCACATGGTAGGAGATAAGAATTGATTCCATGTGTCCTCTGACTTCTACATGTGTGTCGTTCTCATAGACTTACACACACACACACACACACACACACACACACCACAGAGAGAGAGAGAGAGAGAGAGAGAGAGAGAGAGAGAGAGAGAGAGAGAGAGAGAGAGCATGTTGGGGCTAGAAAGATGGTTTAGCTAACAGCACTGTTTGCTCTTTCAAAGGACCCATGTTCAAGTCCTAGCACACACATAGTGGCTCATGACAGTCTGTAACTCCATCCAAGGGGAACTGACATTTCTTGCTCCTTAGGCACCATACATGAAGGTAGTACACAGATATACATGTTTGCAAAACACTCGTACATATAATTTTTTTTAAAGAAGAACAATGTTAAGTATGTTAGGTGCTGATGGTTGAACATCAATTTCTGAGCTCTTTGTGGAGATAAATGTGGGGAGTGTGAATCATACTTGGTAGTTCTCTGATAACACTGACAGAATCCTCTGCTATTTTGTTTCCCCCTTTTTAATGCTTAGCACATCTTACTTTATGTAATACCATAATTATTTTTTCAAAATGTCTAGGAATGGTTCACAATTGTGGTCCATTTCTAGCCAGTAGTTACAAACACTATAAACACATCGATATTGTCAGTGATGTTAGAAAAGAGCTAGTCAGTTTACCCACTGGTTACACTCTCAGTGCTACAAAGCCCATTTCTGAAGACAGTTCCCAGTCTCTCTCCTTTAGCCTCATGTTGTCCGAGCTCCATCCTGAACACTTCCCAAATTATCTGGAACCTTACATGTAGCAAACCCAGGTGATTATTCTCTGGACAGAGGGTGGTGTTGATAAGTCTTTCCATTCCCTGTCCCTTCACAATGCCTTTGGGAGCAGTTTCAGACATTTGGCGTAGAGAAGTCATAACGTCTTCCTTCTTGATTTAACATCCTTAAGGGCAAAGCTTTACCACATAATTGTGATTAGAAGCTCCCTCCCCTTGAAACTAAGAAGAGGAAATGGAGGAACATAAAGTGATGAAGAATCCTGTGTTGGTTTGAATAAGAAAGACCCCCACTGGCTGCTCCATTTGAATGTTTAGTCATCAGGGAGTGGCACTACTTAGAAGGTGTGGCCTTGTTGGAGGAAGTGTGTCACTGGGGGTGGGCTTTGAGTTTTCAAGGGTCCATGCAAGGCCTATGTCGCTCTCTTCCTTCTGCCTGTGGATCTGGACATAGAACTCTTGGCTACTTCTTCAGCACCATGTCTGCCTGCACGCTGCCATGCCACCTGCCCTGATGATAATGGACTAAACCTCTGAAACTGTAAGTAAGCCACAAGCAAATGCTTTCTTTTTTTAAAAATTGCCAAGGTCATAATAGCTCTTCACAGCAATAGATTAGTGACTAAGACTATTCTCTGTCCCACCACTTATGTTACAACTATTTGTTTTCCATTATACTTAGTCTCCTAGATGACAAGGCCCATATATACAGTAGTGAGAACATCAGTAGTTCAACAAGTTTGGACAGAGAATAAATAAGTAAATAAATGAATATTTCCTACTTCCTTTGAAGTCTTGCTGCAAGGAGATTCATGTTTGTTCATGATCTCAGACAATGAGTTGTAAAAGAGTGAAGTGTCTGGATTTGAAAATGGTGGCCTTTTGGCTTGTGTTTTAAATCTGCCCATGCCAACACCTGACATGACTTCTGAAGATCAGTTCTACCCATGTTTCCTTCCTTTCACTGCCCAAACCACCCAGTTCAGTTGCCAAACCCATTCTGATAAATACTACATATTCATCAAATATTCCTAACTCTTGCATTGGTCCATATTCCATTGTTGGTCCAGAAAAATCAGCCCTCCATTTCCAGCTGTGCTATCTTCCTGTTACTGGTATAACAAATCATGATAAACCTCATCACCTAATAGAAATTCATTATCTTACAGTTCCATGGGTCAGAATTCTAAAATAGATCTCATGAGGATTTTGAAATCCAAATGCTAGAGGTACAGTTCTAGGGGAATTCTATCAGAAAATGTCTTTTGTTATCTTTTTCAGCTCTAAAGGATGCTTGGCTTCCTTGACAACTAGTTCCATTCCTCTATTTTTAAGGCAAGCAATGGCAATCACATGTTCACTATACTGTGACATGGTGTTTTTGTCATAGTACTTTCTTTTAAAGGTTTGTTAGGATTGCATTGGGCCTACTGTAATAATTCAGACCAAGTTTTTCATGAAGTCCTTAATTTAATTACAAGTACAAATTCCCCTTTGTTATATATTAAGACATGAACATTTTAGGGGAAGGACATTGTTCATTTACCATACCAACACACTATCATTTCATCTTTGAAGCTTGATTTTCCTAACATTCATAATATATCCTTTGAAGTTTTTAAAAATTGCATACTAGGGAGTACAACTCCATTTAACGTGTAGTATAATAAAATGCTGAGTGGCAAGTAGCCAGGCAGGAAGCATAGGTGGAGCAGACAAAACCTAGGATGATGGGAAAGAGAAGGGGCAGAGTCTGGAGTCCCCAGCCAGACACAGAGCAAGCAGGAGAGGAATGTGGTAAGATTGTAAACAAGAAACATGGGTTACCTTAAAATGTAAGAGCTAGTTAGTAATAAGCCTGAACTATTGGCCAAGCACATATAATTAATATAAGCTTCTGTGTGGTAAGTTGGGAAACGGCTCCTGGGCAGCTCTGAGCAGTTCTGAGACAGGAAACTTCCACCTACAGTGTGTTACACATTAATTCACCCATATTTCTATATGTGCCAGTTTATTTCCTCATTCAGTTAGAATGTATCACTTTGTGTATCTACTCTATCTTACTATGATGCTGGGTACTGACCTTGTCCTTAGAGAAGTTCACTTACTGAGGTAACTAATGTAAATAATGAAACTCAAGAAGACTTTTCTGATATAAGTATATACAAGATACAGTTAGCCTCAAAGAAGGCATTGTACTCTCAAAGCCTCAAGAGCAGGTGTTGGCTAAATACAAAGTTAGATCAGAGAAAACTGTATGTGCTTTATGGTCAGGGATTCTGTCTTTTTATTTTCTTCTGTGTATCATTTGGGAGATAACACAGTATAGGAATATACAATATACTGAATAAAAATTAGTGAGTCCCTGAATTCTGAAAAATGACAGCAATTCTCCTGACCATAACAGGGCAAACACAGCAGATTTGATTTATTACATAAGTAACTATAAACAAGAACAAAATATATGAGAGAACTCTATAAAACATTGGGCAACATAACATAGAGGACTGTGATTCCTTTAGAGACAGAAAATAAACAGAGTAGGTCCCATGATGGCTGTAGCCTTCCCACTGGATTACTTTCTAAACCGATGGTGTGGAAAGGGGAAACCCCAGCAGAGTACGGCAGCCCTGCTGAGAAAAGAACACAATGATCTGCCTTCACTGGGGCTGAGACACACGGAATTCATGGGACAGAGGACCAACCGAGAGGAAAAAATCTCCAGATGTTGGCATGTGCTCTTTTTTAGTCTTTTCATGAAGACAAACCAAACTGCATACGTGAAACAACACAGAGCCAGCAAGAACTCCTACTAAAGACACATGATCTGCATTCATTTCAGTACTGACCCTGGACAGAAGATATTCATCTTCATTAGAGTTTCTATTGCTGTGAAGACACCATGACCACAGAGAGTCTTATAAAGGAAAGCATTTCATTGAGGTGGCTCACTTGCAGCTCAGAAGTTGAATCCATTACCATCATGACAGGAAGCATGGCATCATGCAGGTTGACATGGTGCTGGAGAAGGATCTGAGAGTTCTACATCTTGACCTGTAGATAACGGAAGTGATCTGAGATATTTGGCATGGCTTGAGCAAATATGAGGCTTCAAAGCCTGCTCCCACAGTTACATACTTCCTCCAACAAGATCATACCTATGCCAACAAAGCCACACCTCCTAATAGTGCCACTCTCTATGAGCTTATGGGGGCAATTACATTCAAACTACCACAATGTTTAGATTATAGTCCATCAAAGTCAAAAAGACACAGGGATAGTTGAAACATTCAATAGAGTATAAAAGTCAGACATCAATGATCACCTCAATTTTAGCACTAGTCAGAAGGTTATGCATACTCGCTCAAATGAAACTTCAAAATAAGACCCCAGGGCTTCTACCTAACACTGTGTTCAGTTTCCAGTACCACAAAAGGAGGCTTTAAATGATCAAGACAGGGCTTCAAAAGATGGTTCAGCAGTTTAAAACACTTGTTTCTCTTGCGGAAGACGCAGGTTTGATTCCCAGAATCCATATGGCATCTCACAACAATCCATAAGCCCAATTCCAGGTGACTGAACAGGCACATATACAGAGCACATGCATGCAGTCAAACTATTCATACAAACAAAGTGAAATAAATAAATCTAATTTTAAATGCTCAAGATAATCCAAGGCAGCATGGTTTTCTGTCAGAACAAATGTCCAGACTCCAAACCAGAGCATAATAAATTCTAGACCACTCACAATATCCCAAATATCTAGCATCCAGCATAAAATTATTACTATGAAAATGGCAAGAGAATGTGATCGAGAGTCAAGAATGATGTATTCTATGCCAATAGTCTTAGAAATGACTAGGATGGTAGAAACAGTGAATGACTTTTAAACAGTATTGTAAAAACTGAAAGGAAACCATGAACATAAAAAATGAGAGACAGGGAAGATATGAGGAGAATATGAAACAGAGCGGTATAACCAAGGTGGCAGAATAGGACTTCTGGGGTCCTCTTGCCCTTCACAAACCCACTGATTCAGTGGTAATTCACAGATAACTTTCTTTTAATAGAAATCCAGAAACTAAATGGAAGACCCCTGGGCCCCGTGTAAATGCAAAATGGGATTCATTGGCACTCGCACACTGGAATCCCTGCTCCTGGCACCACACTATAAGAAAGGGGAGAGATGCTCACACTCTTAGTTTCTTTTGTGAAATGGAATAAGCTCACATGTCCAGCACTCAAGCATTTCTGAGGTGCTATACTGGTGGATTGTTTTCATTCTTGCTGGCCTTGGAGCTTTGATGGGTCCACCATAATCTAACAACCTGAAGGGGAATACAGATGATGGCTTGGCACATTACAAGGTGAGCAGATGAAAGGAAAAACAATCTCTTGTGCCGTGGGCATGGCTTATCAGGTAAATACGCATGCCACCAAGGCTTATACACTAAGTTCCATCCCTGGAGCCTACATGGTGGAAATACAGAACCGATCTCTGAAGATTGTCCTCTTATGTGTGTATGTTATAACATTGCATACCTACACATATACATAAACAGACACATAAAAGAAGTATATTGAAATGTAGGCCCCCAGAAGGAAAAGCATTTTATGCATGGACCCCATGCCTTTGATTCCAGAAATACTCAGAATACACCTGTCTTGCTAGTCTTAGAATTCTAAACAGGTACTGTTTTGCTATTACTGGAATTCTAAAAAGTCTAAGCAAGTATAGCCAGGGGAAAACAGAGACAGCGGCCTAGACTGGAAGACATCAGTCTCCCATTCGCAAAAGCAGGGTCTTCTGTATGGAGCCACAGAAGGCACCACAAATAACCTGAAACAATCTTGAGCAAAAATGTAAAGCTAGAGACATTGTGTTTCCGAACTCCAGAATATGTTAAAAGTTTTAGTTAGTTATTAGCAAAATATGGTAATAGAATAAAGATAGACCAATAGACTAAGAGGTCACAACAAAGAGTCTGAAGGCAGTTCAACACTTATATGTTCCCTCATTCTCAAGAAAAGGGTAAAAAATACAGAATGATAAAGAATTGTCTCTTTAAGAAATTCTATGGAAATTTATGAGAGACAGTGTGTTTTTAAATAGGCCTCACTCAGGTGCTGACATTACAAGTATATGTGGCCACGCTTGGCTATGAGACAACATTGTTTTTTTATTTTCATTAAAAAGGGAAAAAACATAGGGAAATGTATTGTTTTATAAAGATTATTTAAGTGTGTGTGTGTGTGTGTGTGTGTGTGTGTGTGTGTATTTCAAATGAAGTACCATACAGGGTGGTAATGCTCCTACCACTACCACAAAGCAATCGACTATATAAACCCAGATTCCAGATATAGAAAACCTCCCCTCAGTTGCTGGTCAGGAGACAGGCGGGATTCCAAGAGTCTCGTCAGACAATATAGACAATATACACTGTCTGCTTTGCCTTTAAGACAACACATACTTTGGACACAGAACCGGGGGCAATTGGGCTGCTCAGGTAAATGATACTGCTGCATCTACCTCCTCTCACTGCCAAGAAGACACGAGATACCTGGTAAGCTTCGATCAATTTCACTACATTTCTTCCTCTGATAGCCCATCCTTGCTGTGTGGCCTGTTACTGAGCAACCCAGTCAGGTACTAGTTTTGAATAGGAGCCCAGAATAGCAGAAGGAACTACAAAATATCCATACTGCTCTGCAAGCTTCTCTGCTGCTTGGGCCGTATGAGCCAGCAGATCTACTGGCGCTTGAAATGTCCGTGACACATATGGATATTGTTTGGAGCCCCTAATCTCTGTAGGTGAATCATAATACAGTCATATGTCTACACTATTGTGGTTCTCAGGAGCATGCAGACATGTGTCTTTGTGCAATGAACAGTGCTCATTACTGAGTTACACAAGTGGTCCAAGTGCAGAAAACGTGTGTGTGGAGTGAGAGAGAAGCACAGTTGCTTGGCCTTGAATCCAGTTGGCCACGCTCCTTGGGCGCTGGTGTGCTTTTAACAACTTGAAGGGCTCTTGGGTTGCTCCCCTCTGTTCAGGCTGCTTTTAAAGAGCCTCTTTATTTGGAGGCCTCTTTCATTAGGACGAAGTCAGACTCACTTCCTACAGATGTTTCTCAGCTGTCAAGTGCTCTCCAACCCTTCTGGAAAACCCTTAGGACAAAGATAGCTGTGGGCTGTAGAGACCAGGTGCTCAGGCTCCCATGAGTGGGGAGAGGAGAAACAAAGTGACTGGACAGGGTGTAAAGTCAGCAAATTGTCGCTCTTGGTTGTGTCTCCAGAGAACATCTGCAGTAGAAACAAGCCCTGACCTCACTTTTCAATTCAACTTTTGTCTCTTGTTTGAAGGGCTAAGACTAATGGAGGGAAATGAGGCGAATTTGAAGAGGTTGCTGCTCAGGAACTCAAATGTAGTGGAAACTTCCCGTGAAAACTGAACTGAACGTTGCAGGCATTTGGAAGTTTCTTCTTGACATTAATAAGAAGTGGGACTGATGTTTAAGAGCCTGCCTAGTAACAGTTCAAGCCTATAGAGTCTTATCCTGGCATGTTCATTGGTTCTGACGATAGTAACAATTCTTGGATTTTCCATTTCTAAGCTGCTCCATCTCCACTCTTCAGCCCTCTCCCAGGGCTGTTTCGTCTTGGACCCGTGGTTAGCATGAAGCCATGTGCCACCTTCTCACACGACAATTTTCTTATACTCTCCTATACCTTTCCCCTCCCCACAAGATTCTATATTCACAATCAGTGGATCAAATATGACTTTCTCAATAACTTATGAGACTGCCTTGAATTTTTGTGTGCCCTTGAACAAGCTTTTGCTCCCTTTCTTTGCCTCAGTTTCCCCGCATAGCGATCATGTTGGGCTCAGTAAATCTTTCAGATGCTGATGACACGCAGATCTATAAGACCACGTTGAAAATAAGGACAGAGGATCAGCTCATCTTAACAAGCATCCTAGGAATACAGATGAAATCAGTTTGCGTTAAATATAAAACCAGTGTCAGCAAGACACTTGCTAGCAAGGCTGGAGACCTGAGTTAGATTCCTGGAATCCACATGATGGACAGAGAGATGAACCCTGAAATTTGTTCTTAGACCTCTCCTTATACACTATGGCATGTGTTCCTCCCACAAAAATTTTAAAAAAGTAATAACAAATGTAAACTAGTTTAAGCAAAGCCCCGCAACAGCCTAAAATCAAAACAACTAGTGAAGTGCTTCGCAACTGAGCAGGCCTGCATTCATGACATGACTACCAATGCTCTCGAACACTGCCACCTAGTGGTCATTCACAGACACTGGCGAGGCAACTGACATTCTCAGGAGTTGGCAACCTTCTACAGAAACGTGGGTCAGCAGGACAAAATATTGCACCCCTGAAGAATGAAAATTCCTCCTGAGAGAAATCTTGATCTGCAAACTAAGAGAAAAATGAAGTCGAAGACAAGACCAAAGCAAGAGACACAAAGACACAGTGTCTCATGAAACTAAGTGAATCTTTCACTGAAAAAGGGAGCAGGGTCTGGATAGATGGCTCAGTGGTTAAAAAGCAGGCAGCCCTGCTCTTCTCTAGGGGTCCTGAGTTCAATTTCCAGGACCCACATGGTGGTTTGCAACCATCTCCAATGGGATCCAAAGCCCTCTTCTCGTGTGCAGAAGTACATGCAGACAAAGAAAAATAAACCTTAAAAAGAAGAAAAGCAAATGAGAGCAAGGGAAGTAAGGAGTATGGACTTGATTGGTAGCACTGGACCAGCACATTCAACATAGGTCTAGAGCAGTGTTTCTCAACCTATGAGTCGAGACCCCTTTGGGGTTGAAAGACCCCTTCACAGGGGTAGCCAAACACCATTAGAAAACACAGATATTTACATTACAATTCATAACAGTGGCAGAATTACAGTTGTGGAGCAGCAAAAAAAAATAATTTTATGGTTGGAGGTCACCACACATGAGGAACTGTATTATAGGGTCACAGCCTTGAGAGTATTGAGAGCCACTGTTTTAGAAACTGATGTGAATTCTGGGCCTTTTTTTTTTTTTTTGGTTTTACGAGACAGGGTTTCTCTGTATTGTTTTGGAGGCTGTCGATCTAGAATTCTGGGCCTTTTTACTCTTTCATTCTCAGCTTCACTATTCCATGATTTCCCCTAGCCAATATGTCCTTCCTCCTATTACCTCCCTATATTTAATTCCCATGAAACAAAAACAAAATGAGGAGAGACGACAGAAAAAGCAACAGCAAGCACCCTTTTGGGATTATTAAACAAGTAGTAAGAGCAATGAGGATCAAGCTTGTGTTTTGAAAGAACACAAATCTTTGATGGCCCACGATTTGCGCAAATATCTGTGTGAAAGTATAAACGTGAAAGGGCTCCTGCTGCCTTTTCTTTGCTCCCGTGTTTCAGGCTTACATTCTCTACTCCCTAAACAAAGTTTTCAGAATAAGAGTCTCTGAAACTGTCCTCCCCTCCTTAACCTGCCCATCCTTTCCCACTGTTTTAATAATTTCTGTGTCCTTTTTTTTTAGCCTTCTCAATAGTCCAGACTCAAAATTCCACTCTCCTACCTTCAAAATACTGGTCTGGTCTTTGAGACTTTATCCAAAGAAATGTCTCTCTCTCTCTTTCTCTCTGTCTCTGTCTCTCTCTCTCTTTTAGAATCACATATTGATAAAATGTAACTGTATATTTATGCAAGGGTGAAGGTCATGTTATCCTTTTAAATACAACATGGAAGAATCCAATCAGGTCAACATAGCAACCCATTCACCATCTCAAACATTTGCCATCTTCTGCATGAAGAATATTTATGTTCCACTCTCTCAGTATCGTTGAAAACTGTTATATTCATCTCTTAGGCATATTGACTATACTGCAACAGTTCTGAAAATAAACATACTCCACTTTACTGAGGTTCTGTATCCCCCGAGGAACCCATCCCTAGCCTCTGGCCAGCTAATTTCACTAGATATAATGGCTTCCAATTGTAACCATGTCATTGCAGATGACAAAACATTTTCATTCACAGAAAATAACAATGAGTACCAGTAAGAGTGGATTAAAAAACCTGAGAGATATTTTTTTGTAATTTTCTCTCTTCCTTCTAAAAGATATCAGAATTTATAAAGCAACACTTTAAAGCACATAAGTGATAGGACAATAAACCCTCAAGTCAGTGGGGTAGGGTGAAGAACTTGAGTTCTATTGCAGAAAACACTTTCCCAGAATTAAATTGATATTAATCAGATGTAGACTTGCTGGGTTGAAATGATAGCTATACTTCCAAGATAAAGCATTAAGTAAGTAAAATATATGGTTAAAACCAGGCACCTTATCCTAGTACACTTAAAATTAAACATAAAAAGGTAACTGGGGAAGAATAGAGAAATATAAAACTGACAAAACTCACAGAAAACAAATAGCAAGATGATAAGATGTAACTGTATATTTATAAGATGGTGACTGTAAATTTGACCATAAGAATAATTATATCTAGTGGAAATGATGTGTGCAGGAGGCCACCAGAGCAGAGATCGTCAGTGGATGCAGAGACAGAACCCAAGGGATGCTGGAGACAGAAAGAAATGCTGGATTCAAAGACAGGTGTGCTAAAGGAAAAAGATGACAAAAGGCATACCAAGCAAAGAGCAAAAGCCTGAGAGCTGAAGTGGCAGTATCCACTCAAAGCAGACTTCAAACCAGAAAACCATACTACAGTGAAAGAAAGGCATTTAATACCGACAGGATAATTGGCAGGGATTACAAATGCATGCACAACTAACAATGATGTCAAATTTCATGAATCAAAAGTGACAGATTTAAAAAGAGAAATAGACAATGTACAAACAATAGGTAGACATTTTAATACACTATTCTTAATAATTGATAAAACAACCAGGCAGAAAATTACCAATAATGTAGAAAACTTGAAAAATCCCATCAAACAGCCTCCTCCCCAATGAATGAACACATTTTTAAAGCATAGACATAATATAAACTCTACTCTAGGTAGTGAAATGCTTTATTTAACACACAGACATAATATTCTCCAGTATAAATTGGATTCTAGGCTGTGAAATGCTTTAGTGAATTTGAAACCACTGAAACTATACAAAGCATGCTCAATAAACAAAATGCAATAAAGGCCGACAAGACGGTTCAGCCGGTGAAGGTGCCTGTCACCAAACTGGACATCGTGAGTTAGATTCTCCAGATGCACATTTTAGAAGAAGAGACCTGACGCCCACAAGTTGTTGTCTGCCCTCCACATGCACTCTGTGGTACTTGTGCCTACCCCTCATCATATATGCACACACAGTAAATAGATGTCATAACAAAGGAATTGGATAAATCCCCAAATACTAGAAAAGTAAACTGTATACTTATATACAACTTGTAAGTCCAAGAAAAAAAGTGTGCGAAAGTTAACTCCAAAGGAACCTCCAAAAGGCTGTCCAATGAGCTCAACCTGAACTGTAGCAGGATTTGTGGAGGATAAATAAAAGCCAGCATTCCCCAGGAACGTGTGAAGAAGCCCTGTTCCCCTCTACCAAAAGGAATCATTTCTATTACCTTTGGCAGAAGGGACAAATGACTATCTGTGGTGTCTATTAGCATATCAAAGCTCATGCTGGCCTCCAGACTCCCTCTGTATCACAAGTACCTGCTACACATTTCAAATTACATGCTAGCACCCTAGCATCTCACATCCACCTCCTCCTCTACCCTAAACATCTCTAGCTCACAGGCTTCCCTTGTCCAAGTGTTTAGTCTCCTTATAACCCTACTATTCTCAATATGTTGGCTCTCTCCCTCCCTCCCCCTCTCCCTCCCTCCCTCCCTCCCTCCCTCCCTCCCTCCCTCTCTCTCTCTCTCTCTCTCTCTCTCTCTCTCTCTCTCTCTCTCTCTCTCTCTCTCTCTCTCTCTGATCTACTCCTGCTTCTCTCAATTTGTTTTCACTATTTTCTATCTCCCGCTATTCTCTTTTGCAGATAGCCCTGGTCAGGTCCAGTCTGCTGGCCATGTTCAGTCTACTTCTTTTGCTCTCTGCACTAGACACTTCCAGATGCTTGTGCCTGTTCTTTATCCCATATTTACAATTAAAGCCTTCCTGTTAACCATACCATGGAGTCATTATGTCTCTAGTTTGTGAAAAAAGAAACTACTTTTCTTGGATCTAAAGAGGTGATGAAAATGTAACATAAAAATTTAGAGAGGTGGGTCAGTTGATAAATTGTTTGCTGTCTCAGTACACACACACACACACACACTCATATACACACATATACATACACATATATACATACACACATACACACATACATACATACATGAGAGATTATGAGGTTCAGCTAAGACAGAATTTGGAAGAGTTATAGATTCAGGTTCCTATATCAGAAAAAACAAAATGTCACAAATTAATACCTCACCTTACAAAACCAACATAAAGCACTTGGGAGACTGAGGCATCCTGAGCTATGAAGTGAGATCTTGTAAAACATAAAAGGAGGACTGGGATATATGGTAGGTTCTTGCCTAGTGTGGGCAATGTGAATTCAATTCCTAGTAGTGTAAACAGAGCAAGTTGTAGAACAGTTGGGGCTACACAGAGAAATTCTGTCTCAAAAGAACAAAAATAAAAGGAAAGAAAATGTGATAAAGTATTCCACACCAATAATTAAATGAGAGATTAGAAGACTCACTTTTGGCCTGACAGAGGGAGGGGCTATAGTTAGGTAATGAAGGCAGGAAATTTCTAAGATGGCTGATTTCTTCTTCACCCTCCCCTCCTGACTTGTGACAAAAGCTTAATGTCTTGAAACAAAGGCTTCCTAAGGTTTCCTGTCCCTAAAACTGGCCCTGCTGTTGGACTGGTTTGACAAGTTCAAGGCCTGATCAGGCGTTCTAGGCCAATCAATCATCCTATCTTTCTTCAAACTGACCAACCCTCAAATTAGGTGAGAAAAAATCTTGAGAGACTTTGAAAAGTACAGCCCTGGAGAAGAACTGGACTTTTCAATGTTCTGAATCTCCCCTCTACTTTGCAAAGGGTCCCCCCCCCACCCCGCAGTGTGTGTGTGTGTGTTGCATGCCTGTGCTTCCTCACTCCCACTAAATGCCTTTCAACTGCTGATTCTGTCTGCTGCCCTCTGTGATGTTTGGGATTTCTCCAATGCCACCAGCTCTCCTTGAGATATTTCCGAATGTTAACTGTTCAGCTAAACAGCAAAGACAATGAGCCAGATCAAGATCCCTAGACTTTACAAGCAAGAAAGAAAATACAGGTGGTCAACGTCAGAAATGAAAGAGAGGATGTTACGTCAACACTACTGAAATTAAAAAGACTAAATTAAAATATGAATAAAAACCTTCATAGATCTGGGGAGTGCCAGCCTACAATCCTATGGCCAGAGAGTCTGGGAAACAGAAACTTCATTTAGTGGCTGATCGAAGAAGAGGCAGACTCCCTCGGCTAAGTACTGAGCTGAACTCAAGAAAGCCAGTAACAGAGAGGGAGGACTGATGATCAAAGGGATTAAGACTGGGCTGGTTTAACCCCCAGAAACAGCTGACCAGACAAAGGTTAACTCTTGAATCCCAGGCATCAGCCTGGGAATCCAGCATGGGACTGATCAAGACCCCCTGAATCTGGGTGTCAGTGAGGAGGCCTAGGTAATCTATTGAGCCTTGGGCAGCAGATCAGTACCCATCCCAAGTATACACAGGGACTTTGGACTCCAATAGAACAATGTGAGGTGCACTCTCACCCTGAACTCTTGGGGAAGGGTCTAGGCCCTGCCCTATATGAAATGACAGACTATGGACATCCCCATGGAGGGCCTCACCCTCCCTGGGGGAATGAAGGGATAAGGGGGGGGTTGGGGGGGCACGGGAGGAGGGGAGGGAAAGGGAGAGGGTCCTGGAACTGACTTGTGATCAACCTTGTTTCTTATCTAAATTTAAACTGGAAAAAAAACAAAAAACAAACAAACAAACAAACAAAAAAAAAAACCTTCATGCCCCAAATTGGGCAATGTAACTAATTTAAAAAGTTTCTTTTAAAAACACAAATTAAGCTGGGCACGGTAGTGCATGCCATTAATCCTAGCACTGGGGAGGCAGAAACAGTTCGTTGTGAGTACAAGATTAGCCTTGTCTACATTACAAATTCCACTCCAGTCAGAACTGCATAGTGAAATCTTGTCTAAAAAGCAAAACAAAATAGCAAAAACAAAACACACAATCTACCAAAACTGAAGAAAGAACATTAAAGATCTGATTATATATGTATTTTTAAGTCAAGAAAGTTATGCAATATTTTATCTTTTCACAAAAGAATGTCCAAGAGTAGATAGCTTTATTGGTGAGTTCTACCAAATATTTAAGGAAGGCATAATATGAGATATTCATAATCTCCTTAAAGAAATGACAGAGGGACATTTCTCAACTCATTTTATGGAGTTGGTATCATTCAATTTCAAATTCCAAAGTCAGAGAAATATATCACATGAAAACAAAAATACAGATCAGTATTACCTAAAGAAACTAACATAGGGGCTGGAGGGATAGCTCAGTCGTTAAAGGCTAGGCTCACAACCAAAAATATAAGAAACTAACATAGACATGATCCTAAAGAAAATATTAGCCAACAAAATCAGCAACGTGTAAATGTGTCACAGGCACATCCAATGAGCTTCATTTCTGATACTTGTTACACTAATCAATACTCAAATATTCAATCAACATTTGAGTATTGATTAGTATAACACATCCTGTTGGTTGAATAGAGAAAAAACACACAAGATCTCAATATAACTAAAAGAAGAAGGAAGG
This sequence comes from Mesocricetus auratus, assembly GCF_017639785.1. NCBI lineage: Eukaryota > Metazoa > Chordata > Mammalia > Rodentia > Cricetidae > Mesocricetus > Mesocricetus auratus. The sequence goes on along the minus strand of NW_024429188.1, from coordinate 99,801,524 downwards.
AAGGAAAATAAGGAAGAGAATAAAAGGAGAAGCAGGATAGAGGAAGGGGAGAGAAGGAGGGGATTTTCCAAATTGTAAAAGCCAACATGAATTCATGAGAAAAGTTCTCAACTAATTAGGAAGGGAAGGCAGCTTCCTCACATTGATAAGAAATTTACATAAAATGAAATCAAAGGAAACATAACATAATAATTTATTTAATGATGAAATAGTGACTGCTTCCCAAGACATGAACAAGGCAAGAATTTGTACTTTTCTCACTTCTATTTAACATTGTACTGGGGTTCTATCCTGTGTAGAAAGTAAATAAGTAAATGCAAGGAACTGAAGGCATTCAGATTAAAAAGAAAGAAGGAAAAATGAATGGATTACAGAGGGCATGATCCTCTGTGTGGAAAACACACACACACACACACACACACACACACACACACACACACACACACACACACGGTACAATGAATGAATGGTTTAAAAGAATGACAAGATGAGAGACCAATATACAGCATTCAGCTCTATTTGTATGTCCTAGCAAAAAATCGCGAATTAAAGGTTTTACAATGACATTCAAGTTAACATCAAAGTATAAAATGTTTCAGAATATATTCAATGAAACTTATGATAAAGACCAAGGCATCTAAAACTCTAGATGATGGCTGAGAGAATACAGAAATCTAAACAAGGGAAACTGGAACCCACATTCATGGATTGTCAGCTGGACTGTAATCCTGACGTGGATGTCTAATGAAATGCTAATACAAGTAATACTGCAGCACAGAGACTTTTGTGTAGAGACTGATAGTCCCATACCCACGTATATGTAAAAATAAAGAAGATATAGAGAGGCCATAATCATTCTGAAAAGGAAAACACTACCTGGTTTGAAGCACAGACATCAAAAGTGTTTAATAATGGCACAGTAGCAACAGAGATGATTAGGACAGAATTGAGAATCCGTTAACAGTCGATTGGTTTTCGACAAATATGGCAGAACAAATCAATAGAGATTAGGTTTTCTTTCAACAAATGATCTGAGACACTTGAATTTCTCGTGCAGAAAGATCCTTAGCATATATCAGACAGACAAAAACTGAAATCAGAATGGGTTATAGGCTTAATGTATAAAGTTTTTAGATAAAAGAAACAGTGAAGAAAGCCAGGCAGTGGTGGCTCATACCTTCAATCCCAGCATTTCAGGAGACAGAGGCTTGAGGATCTCTATGAGTTCAAGGCCAACTTGGTCTATAGAGTGAGTGCTGGGACAGCCAGGACTACATAGAGAAACTCTATCTCAAAAAACAAAAGCAAAAGAAAACTTTTTGGCTTTGATCTGAATGAAAAATTTAAATACAACATCAAAAGCACTAAGTATATAATGTACAATTAATGAGGTTTTTTTTCTCTTTTTTTAGGTGGGGGTTTGAGACGGTTTCTCTGTGTATCAGCTCTGGCTGTCCTGGAACTCACTCTGTAAATCAGGCTGGCCTCGAACTCACAGAGATTCGCCTGCCTCTGCCTCCCAAGTGCTAGGATTAAAAGCATGTGCCACCACTGCCCAGCTGAGTTATTTCCAAATAAAACGTTTTATGCACCATTAGGAAAAAGTGAACAGATCAACCAGAGGATGAGAGAGGAATTTGCAAACTGTATATCTAATAATTTGTATTGAGGATATGCAGATAAATGGGGACTGAGGAGAGGGTCCAGTAGGTAAAATACCCACCATACAAATATGAGGACCTGAGTTCAAAATCTGAGAACCCATGTAAACTGGACACACAATGCCGTGCATAGAGTAGACTCTAGGTACGTATTTTTTGGAAGTTACTCTCAGTTTCTCATACCTTGTTGTTACTCTGCTTCCTAAAAGTGAACTCTAGGGTCTCATGAGTAGATCAGAAGCTCTGAACACATGGAAGGCTCCCTGCTTGGGGGTCATATAAAGGAGGACCGTGACCTGGAATACAATAGACATCTCCCAGTTGATATGTGTATTAAAGCTGTTTCCTCTTGATTGCGTATGACTGTCCCTCTCCTGGATCACAGCAGCTGTGACACCTGCCTTGAGACCACCTCACAAGATGAAGTCTATTAACCTTTCCTTGTAGAGAGAAGCCTTTTCCTTGCCACTGCTTTGGTTTTTCCCCGCCAGTCGCCTGGGCTCTGCCGCGTTGTAGTCCCCAAATAGCACACAAGACGCTGTATTAATTATGAAGCTGTTGGCCTTGCTTGTTTCTTACTGGATAGCTCTGACTTAAGTATTTACCCCATAATTGTTTTTTTTGTTTTTGTTTTGTTTTGTTTTGTTTTTACGAGACAGGGTTTCTCTGTATTGTTTTTGGAGGCTATCGGTCCAGCCTGGCCTCGAACTCACAGAGATCCGCCTGCCTCTGCCTCCCGAGTGCTGGGATTAAAGGCATGTGCCACCACCGCCCGGCCATAATTGTTAATCTTAAGTATTTCTCTTACCAGAGAAAAGTTCCGGACATCTTAATTCTCTGGCGGGCTACATCGTGACTCCCTGTGTTTCTCCTACCCAGAGTCCTCCTGGACTCCTAGTCCCACCTATGTTGCTTCCCTATTGGCCAACAGTGCTTTGTTGACATATACACAGGGCTTCCCCATCATTTCCTCATAGAAAGAAGGAAAGGAGTCCCTTCTGCTCACTAAGATTATGCAAGTCATGAACAACCCACAGGAATGGGACTTGTCTGTGATGTGACTGCCAGTATAAATGGTACAGGAAACTATTCTTGGAGTTGCTCATGCCCTGGTAAATAATTCAGATAACTACTTTTTTCCTTTGGTGTGCCAGTTAGCATTGTATCTGGGATGGATGAATATTATTTTCTGTCTTCCTAGGAAAGGTCACACCATGATGTGACACCCTGAGAGTTTGGTCTGTGTGGGTCTCTCAAGGATTTATTCCTTAGATTCCTATCCAGTACAGGAGTGTTGAAGTGGTGAGTGATGGGGAGACAAGGCCATGTGAAGGGTAAATAGACCATTGGGGCAGTCTCCCTGGAAGGGACTAGTGTAATTCTTATAGCACTCCCCCCCAATAATTCCCACATAAATGTGTTGTTTAAAAACAAAAACAAAAACAAAATGCCTAGGGACTGGAGAGGTGGTTCAGCAGTTAAAAATACATACTGCTCTTTACAAAGACTCAAGTTTAGTTCCTAGCATCCTAACAGATTGCTTACAACTGTAACTCCAGTACCAAGGGATACAATGCCCCCTTCTGTCCTTAATGGGTACTGCACTTACCTGTTCATACTTACACATCAATACACATGCATTTAATTTTAAAATAAAATAAATCTTTTTAAAATGCCTAGTTCCGAGTCCCTCTTGTTTCCTATCTCACCAAGTGACTTCTTCCTCCCTTCTACATATGCTCCCACCATGATGCCATCCACCATGTCCTGATGTACAAAGAAAGCCTTTACTGGGGCCTGAATGGATGAAGTTGCCCAATATCAGATTTAAAGCCTTCACACATCTAAGATAAGGAAACATTTTATGTGTTTTTTTGAGACAGGGTTTCTCTTTATAGCAGCCCTAGCTGTCCACCTGCCTCTGTCTCCCAAGTGTTGGAATTAAAGGTATGCACCACCACCACCTGGCAAGCAAACAATTTGTTAATAAAATACTCAAACTCTATTTTGATACATCGCCACAAAGTGCAATCACAGGCTTTCTAAACACCGCTTCAGAGATATGTTATGCATGCTGGAGTCACCAAACAAATGCTACCATATTGTAGACATTCATGGATTTCTAATTACACAGGGTAATTTGGTCTGTGGTTGAAACCTTGCATTTGTATAGTCTTCATCAAGAAAGGCTAGCTAACCTTAGCTTTATCTAATACTGTGATTAAATTATAAAACATGGAATGGAATATGATGTCTAGTAAATGAAACTACAATTCTAGACCTATCGTGTAACACCATAAAAGGAATTCTGTAACATAGAAAATCCTTGTCTGTTTTTCCTGCTTGCTGCTGACATGCCCATTGGATTTTGCTTTTGTTTTCCTTTAAATTATTTAATTTATTGATTGATTGTGTGTGTGTGTGTGTGTGTGTGTGTGTGTGTGTTCTCGCATGCACTCTCGATCACCAGCCCTCATACACATGGCATGTGTGGTGATTTGTATGTGAAAGTCACGGGACAAATGCAGGAGGCAGCTTCCTATTCCCACTATTTGGGTGCCAGATCAAACTGAGTCCTGAGGTTGAGAGTGAAAACCTTCATCACCAGAGCTCTGTCGTATGGAGTTTTAATTGTCAGCCTTCACAACCATATTCACCAATTTTTGAAACCAATGTCCCCTCACGCACACACACACCTGTCCCCAAAAGAACCCTTACACTCAGCAAATGGATAAACAGTTCAAAGGAAAATATGAAATGTGTCTATTTTGAAATTTTTGTCTGGACGTAACTTCTTGTGAGTTGTGCATCTTCTACCATGAGTATCTCATCATCTTTCAGGGTTTCTTTATTTAAATCATGTATATCCTTGACTAGCACGGCCTAATTTGACACTATATACTTCTGACTAAATATACACAGTGAGAGATCGTGACACAGAAGACGGCAGCAGGCTCTGGTTTTTGTGTCATGTTAGTGACAGGAGGACAGTGTTAAGATTTTCCCACCACCAGACAGAAGGCACTCAGAAACCACCCCTGTAACAGTCTGGGTGTGGTTCTGATTAGAAAGCAAACAGCTCCAAGAAGACCAGGAGCTTTGAGAAGCATGGCTTTATCAGCAAAAACAAGCCTGAGGCAAACGCAGCAGGCTTTGCGGCTTCCCAGTTTGAGCTGCTTTGCCTCAGCTTGAGGGCCTTTCCAATTACCAGGTTTCTCTGCAGCACACAGCATGGAAGAGAGAGGATGTGCTCCACAGGACCCGTCCACATCTGCAGACTAGGTGGGTGCAAATGGCCTCATTTGTGCTGATAGAAGAGAAAATATAGAAAATAAGGGAAGACTTATAGTTCAAAAGATCCGGGGAAAGAGAGAATGGGGACGGAAGGAAAGTCATCTTAGTGGAGTTTTGTTTTTTGTTTTAAATCTCTCTTCCAAACATCACTTGTTTATTTACCACTTTGGAGCAAAACAAATACGTTTCATAGAAGACACTAAGTACCATGGTTACTCCAAATTGCTCACGTGTTCTCTACATACGTACTCATAGTCAGAACAGTCTGCCAGCACCAGATGTTTTGGAGTGGCTAGCTCCAAAGTTCACTTGACATCATCCTGTGGCATTCCATTCACTGATGCTTACCAGAGGACTCAAAGTGTGACTCACACCTTGGCCAGAGACCACATGGACTGAGGCAGGCTATAAGGAATCACAAACCGTAATTGGGTCCAGCTTTGTGCATCCACAGCTTGCCAATAGGAGGAAAGGTTGTCTTGTCTGGGATTGGGGTCCTTCTATGACTTTGGAGGAGGGTTTTACCCCAAATTAAGAGCAGGAAGGAAACTGGACTGGTGAATTCAGAGAGCGACACATACTGTGCAACCACCCTGGAAGTGAGTACCATGTCCCAGAGCACTGAATTAATGACAAGATCTGGTGTGTGTCTTTTTTGGAGGTGGCTCCCTCTCCCCTCCCCAGCTATGCAAAAATTCAGTGCTTGGCTTAATTATTAGTGTGTATGTGAAAATTCAGGTTGACATGTCCGGTGAGTAGGCTTGAGATTGGAAGCAACATGCCTTTGAGTGTTACCTTGGCCTCTGACCTTTGGACTACATTTGTGTACAAGGATGCGGGAGTGCGGTGGGCTTGCAAACCGTACTCAAACTTCTAGTGTGAGTGCACAGAGTCCTATTGGCTATGTTGAAATAGTTGGACTCTCCCCTTTTGTACTTTGCACTGCATTCACAAGGATCATTCTCTACTAATTGGATCAGTGTCACGAGGGAGGGATAAAGTAGTAGGGACGTTTGAAGAAAGGGGTAGTCATTTGCTGCTACAAGCAGGAACTACAAAAACTTCAGGCAAGACAGGGATTTTGAGTTGGCTCTTGAGCGAAAGGGGATGCTTATCCGTGGTTAGGGCTTGCCAAAAAGGATGAATGCCTAGAAGCAAAGGCGAGGCCTGGTCAGGGAACAGCATGCATTTCCATTTGACAAGTCTTCTGTGTCTCTGCCCTGTGGAGGATGATTAGGGCCAGGGGCCAAGATGCACTGCGAGAACACCATGTATGAAACTGTCTGTCAAAAGGGGAGAGCGGATAGAGATTGGGTTTGGCGGGGGTGAGGGCAGCGACAGGCAGGCACAAGTGAAAATCAGGAGGCTCAGGCAGCAACAGCTGTAAAGGTGCCGAAGCACAGAACGGCGTGGGGGCAATGATTCTGAACTCTTAGACTGGGGCTGGAGAGAAGAGACACCACAGTCGCTGATGAACACAGGGCATTTGAAGAAAAGAAAGGGGAGGGGCCGCGGCCTTACATCTACTCCGGAGGAGGTGAATAGGTAGACCCACACCCCGTTAGAGCTGGGAGAGACATTTGGGCCAGAGAGGAATTTCGAAGTCAGCAAGATAGATGCGGATGCTGGCTGAAGCCTTGCATGTCATCCTGACCCCACCACACTGCCCCCTGCTTTCCTCATCATGCCTCCCAGCTATGCCGGCCCCTAAATTCCTCCCAGTTCACACGCGGCAACAGGCAGGCTGTTCGGAAAGAAGGCAGTTTGGGAGGTAAATCACAAAGGGAGATCTTGAGTCAGCTAAGAAATCATGGCATCTTCAGACCTGGCATGTCTCCTGTCAGTGTGGAAAGTGCCTCTCATTTAATGTGTGCGGTCTGATAGGTCAGTTAAGAAACAGAGGACTCAAGCCCTCACACACAAATTGTATATCAAATACCATCAAGAGCCCTGGTCAGTTCTCCCCACCCAGTTGCACATGCGCTTGACATATATATATATGCTCACTGTTTGCAAGCTAATTCCAGTGTTAGCCTAAGCAAAACCATAATTAGGAACACCTGCTGCAGCAGCAGCCGGAAAAACTGATACATTCTTCAGACAAATCCAGATGAACTTTCCCCCAGAAGCTTTGCTTATTTATACTACTCTTCCCTTTCAGTAAGCAAGATGATGGAGTTGGCTATATTTATAAGATAAAGATGTGCACCCTCAATGTGGCAGTGCAAGGATTACTCCATTTATCATCTTCTTGGGCAATACTCCGTCAACCACCTCCAAAATACACTTGGAATCTATCAGATCTGCAAATTAATGTTTTCAAAGGACTTGTTGAAGTGGAAGTCTTGTCAAACAAGCAAAAAGAAGCAGACAAAGTCAAGAGGAAATATGGCTCCTACACTTGCAGCACAATAACCCTTGTGGAGCAATATGTAATCTGAACTCCTTCTGACGTAAACTTCAAGATGACATCATGCATGTATTTGTATGTGAGAGCTTCTGAGTGAAGCCAGGACTTGGAAGAATATGTGGTTGGGCCTCTGCTTCCTTGGGAAGGCAAAGTGCTGGGCAATTATCAGCCTCCAAACAGGCAAGCACAGAAGGGTAAGAAGCCTCCTGTCTGAGTGTTTGCTTATGAGTCATCCAAGAGTTCCCCCGCCTGCTTTGTGATCCCTGAACTGTGAAGATATGGTGTAGGGAGAGATCTCAGCTACCTGCAACACTGACCACGCCTTCTGGTTTGGGCATGGTCACAGGAACGTGGGGGTAGGAGAGATAAAGAAAGGGAAGGAGGAAAGGGCTTGCTCTCTCTTTTGGGGCTTCGATCAAGGTCGGGGCACTGACTTCAGTTCTAGGCTTCTCATGTAAGTGACTTCTCTCTCTCTAATAAAGTATCATACGAACCCCCCTTCCCAATATCCTTGTCGTGGCTCGTTTACCATCTTCAATCTGGGACTCATGCCTTTTGTAAACAACTGAAGAGATGTGGAATATAGTTATGTATGGTTGGTGCTGTAGAATTCTGTCCTCTGAGAATAATGGCTATTACCATCCTCATCAGAGAAGCTGTGGCTACTTGCAAGAGACACCCAGGATCAGGCAGACAAAAAGCAGGGTGGTGGTAGTGACGGTTGTTAGACCCTCTCTTGAGGCTTTAGATACTCTTTCCAACACCTTCCTCTCCAAATGAATGTATGTGTGCCTAAGCTGCCTCTTGCCTCATGGACGCAGAAGGTGCTAGACTAGAACATATAGGGAGTGAAAGGTTAACTGAAGGGAAACTTGTTGGCTATGCTTGGATGTGACTTTTCAGTGATGTAGCTGCTTTGGGGTCACCCATACTCCTGTTAATAACCCACCACCTATGCTCCATAACTAAGTTCAAAAATCTCATTTTTTCACCACATCAGACGTGCTGGAATCATTACTTTGGTTGGTCATTGATACCATGTGTGGGTTGAGCAGAATGTTTGTTATTATTTCCCAAGGAAATGTTCATGCAATGATGGGTTGTTACTTCCAGAATGCCCAGAAGATAACAAAATCTGCAGATGGTCAGATCTTATGGAAAATTGTTATATATACACTATATACATACTCTTACATATTTTATTTAAAGCATCTCTAGAGTACTCATAATAACTAATCATGTAAATGGGAGTAAATATTGTATTCTGTTGTTTAGAGAAATTCTGTGTTGAATACAGCTGCAATTTAAATCATACTTTTGATTTGTAATTAGATAAATCTATAATGTGGAACCCAAAGACAGAGTATCTCTGAGATGGCTGATCTGCCTTCCCTTTTTTATTTTTAAATTTAAATTAGAAACAAGGTTGCTTCACATGTCAATCCCAGGACCCTCTCCCTTTCCCTCCACTCCTCCCACGCCCTTCCCCCAACCCCCTCCATACCCCCTCATTTCCCCAGGAAGGGTGAGAACCTCCATGGGGGTGTCCATAGTCTGTCATTTCATCCAGCTGCCTTCCCTTTATACATGCTCTTGGGCTCTCTCCCCTCTACATGAGTAACCTGAGCAACATAGAAAGATACTAGCTAAAAAGGAGCTCAAGAGCATTAGTAATAAAAGAAATGCATGCCAAAACCGAAGTGAGATGATATCTCATATAGTAATGCAGCCACCATAAAAAGTATAAATGACAGGATGTATCAAAAAGGGACCCTTTAGGCACTGTTGAGTGGAACACAAATTAGTCTCACTACTTCAGAAAGGAGAATGGGATATCCTCGAGAAGCTGAAAATAGAATTGCATATGATCCAGAAATCCTACTTCCTGGCACGGACTCAAAGGAAATGAAATCAGCATACGAAAAAGACACTTCTGTTTATTGTGGCACTGTTAACAATAGCCAAAATCTAGGACCAGCCTAGGTTCCCCTGAACAGATGAGGGTAAAAAAGTTAATCCATAAATATTGACTAGAGTTTGACTGCCTCATAAAAGAAGTAAATCCTTTCCTCTGCAACCATGTTGATGAAACTGGTGGGTATCGTGTTAACTGAAATAAGCCAGACACAGAAAGGCAATTATCACATTTGTTGTATCATAAATAGAAGTAAAATAAAAGATTAGACTTAGTTATGAAAGACTGGAAAAGATGCTGACTGACGGCTGTGGTGGAAGAGTGAAGATAGAAGGATGGATGGGTATTACCAATGTAGAATGTATGCATTGCCAAGACACCACAGCAATCCCTTTAATCTATATAATTAAGACATGTTAATACTAATAAGCCATGCTAAAGTCACTTCCTTACACTCTTCTTTGAACTTTCTGCTCTTTTTGTGTGTGTCCTTCTATTTTGATGTTCAGATGTCTCTTCTCATTTAGTAATTCGCTCTTCTAATTCCTCAAAAGTTTTGAATGTAACTTGTTATATGAAGCCAAGATCATCCTGATACCAAAACCAGATGATACCTGATACCAAAACTGTTGTGTCTAAATAACTATGAAGGTTCTAAATTATTGTATCATCCCTCAGATGAAAATGGCAGCATTTCCTTCTTCTTTAAGGTTGAAAAATAGTCCATTGTCTGTCTACACCAAAGTTTCTCTTCCATGCACTCATTAAGGAACAATTAAGATGATTCCTTATCTTGGCAACAAACATGGAAGCACAGAAATCTTGTCAATATACTGCTTCAATTTCCTGATTTCTATTTTGAGAATTATTATTTATTTTGCATGGGATGGAGTGGAGGCCCTGTGTCATGCATACATATTCAGGTCAGAGGACAGCTTTCAGGAGTTGTATGTCTTTTTCCACTCTGTTCTCCGCGCCACTTTCAACAAATGCCACATCAATTTGCCTAGGTCTTTTCCTCTACTTTTCTTTTGTTTTCCCCCATTTCTTCCTCTCCTTTCCTTTCTTCCTTCTCTACCCCTTCCTCTCCCTTGCTCCATTCCTTCTCTTGGTGCTGCGAATAGAATCCAGGGCATCTTGCTAACCTATACTCTTAGTCTCTTTTTGCACAATTAGGTAGACTGTTGCATTTTTTTCAATGGGGAACTGAATTGCTTGAGTTCCTGATATGTGGTTGTCCCTTCATAGTTATAGGAGATTGGTTCCAGGACCCTACACACACATGAAATCTGCACATGCTCATGTTCCATATTTGAGATAGCATAGTATTTACATTCAGTGTATCCTCCTATACCATTGAAAATCATCTCTAGATTACATATGATACATAACATATTGTAAACAGTTGTCAAACTGTCTTGTTTGAGGAATAATCACAAGAAAAAGGTTTGCTTGTATTTACTACAGGCACAATTTTAAAAGATATTTCAAGTCTCAGTTGGCGGATTTGAACATGTGCAACTTCTGGCTGTGGTGAATTTACCAAATTTGGGTATGAACTTCTTATCTGGTGTACGGTTTGAAAATATTCTCTCTCATTCCATAGGTTCTCTCTTTAATGTGTTAACTGTTTCTTTGGCTATGTAGGTTTTATGTGATCCCCTTTATCCCATTGAGGGTATTTTAAAGAGGATTAACATGTCCTACTTCCCAGAGGTACTATGATTGCCAACTAATATGATTCTGGGTCAGTTCTTTAAGGGCAATTCGTTCTTTAAACTACATCATCAGTGACTCATTTTATATATCTATATATGTGTGCATATAAATGTATACATACACACACATATATATATGTATACATACACATGCATATACATGTATGTATGTATACATACATATATATGTATATGCACAGACATCCTTTTCCACTTCACCTTGCTGATTTGGGATACACTCACTCCCCAAATCCTTTCTTTCTCTACACATTTATTTTTTAACCTGCTTTCTATTATTTCATGTTTTCTCATCTTTCTGGTCCCAAATAGGCCAGATGTGATAGAAAACCCAACATAACAACTGCAAGGCAAGTTAATATAAATAGGCAATCTATTTAACATGATCTTTCTATTGATTTAGTGTTTAATGTTTTTAAAGGTCTCTTATTTTCAAAGGTCACCTTCAAAATAGAAAAATCTATTCAAACAAAAATAAAGATGTTAAACAACTAATCAGGGAGTCAAGAGTCCTCCTAAAATCAGTGTAAACAATTGTCTCTTAGTTGTTATGGACGACAATGAGAGACTACAACAGACTTTACACACATAAACAACAGATTCTATGTTCTCATACTTCCAGAGCCTAGTATTCTAAGATACAATTGTTGCGGGGGACCAGGGAGGGGTGCTTCTGAGGCCAATTATCTTGGTTTGTGAAAGGGCATCTTTAACTTCTGTCTTCATAGTAACTGTTTTGTAACTATTTACATCTACATTTCTCATTTTTATAAGATCATAAGCCATCTTGGATTAGAGTTCACTTGCAGTTACTATTGCTGTGATGAAACACAATGACCAAAAGCAACTTGGGGAGGAAAGGGTTTATTTGGTTCATACTCTATATCACTGTTCATCACTGAAGGACATCAGGGCAGGAACTCAAGCAGGGCAGGAACCTGGATGCAGAAGCTGATGCAGAGGCCACGGAGAGAGGGGTGCTGGTTACTGGCTGGCTCCTCATAGCTTATGCAGCCTGCTTTCTTATAGAAGCCAGGACCACCAGGCCAGAGGTGACACCACCTACAAAATGTTGGGCCCTTCCCCATCATTCACTAATTAAGAAAATCCCTTATAGTCAGACCTTATGGAGGCATTTTCTCAATTGAGCTTCCTCTTCTCACATGAACTTAGCATGTGGCAAGTGGATATAAAACTAACAAGAGCAACTATAATCATCTCATTTTAGCATCATTTCCACTTTAAGGGCACTTTTCTAGATACAGTCACATTCTGAGAATGACAAGGTCTGAGACTTCAATGTAAGAGATTTGTTTTTGGAGGAGGAGGAGGGGGGGTGCAATTCAGTGTCTAACAGAAAAAGTTCAGAGCACAAGGTTTTTTTTTTTGTTTTGGTTTTACGAGACAGGGAACACAAGATTTTTGAAAACACTCTTGACTTATCCACCCCTAGAAAAAGGAAACTAGAAATTCTTTCCTTCTTTTTGTTTTTTACATTTATTTTATTGAATTGTGTGTGCACACAGATGTACAGGAATGACGCAGGACAACTTGGGAAGCCTGTTCTCTCTTTTCATTGTCTGGGTTCTGAACGCTGAACTCAGGTTGTCAAGCTTGGTGCCAACTCTCTTTACCTGGTGAGCCATCTTGCCAGCCCCAAAATACTGTAACTCTAACTTGCCAAGTCCCTTCTCAAGCTTCAAAGTGCTTCCCTCCCCAAATTGCCTGTTCTCATATATTAGAAAACCAAAATGACATGTTAGGGACTTCTATTTTTCCTCCGCTGTCCATTCTTGTATTTCTTTGAGCAATGCAAGTCCCTAGGTTCCCATAGAATCCTGGGTTTACCTTTCCACAGGCATTTAATGCAGAAGGTGTTTATTGTCTGAGTTTGTTTGTCCTCCTCATTGGACACTAAATTCCTTGACAGTTGACTACCTGACTTGATCATTATAGGTTTATTGCCATGGTTAATATGTCATTTTGGGCATTACCTACTCTTGAAAAACCTGTCTGACTTCATGTCCTCCAGATGAGATGAGGTACCCCTCCTCCAGGCACTGTTCAAGATCCCCACAATTTCAGTTTATCTCTTATACCACAGTTATCACATTGAACAAAGGAGACAGGGGATGCCTTGGTTAAGATGTAAAAACAAAAAAATTAATGCATACTGGTGTTTTTCCTGTGTGTATGTTTCTGCACCGTGTATGTACAGTGCTTTGAGTGGACACAAAAGGGTATCAGATCCCCTTGAACTATGGTTACAGGTGGTTACGAATCACCATATGGGTGGTAGGAATTGAAACCTGGGCTTCCTGAAAATCACCCAGTGCTCTTAACTCCTGAGTCATCTCTTCCATCCCATGCTTCAATTAAAAAAAATAGTGTCTCTTGAACATCTACTTCCCCTGCCTCGACCCCATGAGTGCTGAGACTGTATAAGTTTACCAAGATGTCTGCAATGCTGGACTTGGAAACCAGGGCTTTCTGTATGCTAGACAGGTACTCTACCAACCGGGTTATAGCCCTGAAAGCACTGCTATGGGTTGCCAAGGCTGGCTCTAACAATGAGAGCATTCCAGGAGCTAACCTTTGAAAAACTCTGGAGCAAAGACTTCATCATTTATCTCTTTGACTTACCCAGCTCAGCTCCTCCTGGTATTCCCACAGGGAGGAAGTTTCCCAGTCTCCTCTTAGCTTGGCAGGAGTTCCTAAGATAGGGATTTGGGCATCGGTCTGGATGGCATTCATCTACCAGATGTCTGGTTGAAGAAATTAGAGAAAATTCAGTGGGACTGGCACTGGAAGCACGTTTTGGTTTTTTTCCTGGAAGACTGGTAAACTGTATACTGTAACACTCCTACTGTGGGTTATTTGGCAGTTAAGGGCCAATGACCAGCCCTGTGTTTTTGTTAGTGTATCCTCTGCCCTGAAGGCCAGCAGTGGCAAGACTCAGATATGGGGATCTTATCAGATGAGCATGTTGGGAACCTGAAATTGATTTCCCTCCCTGTCACTGCCTCAGCCTGTCTTCTCTGGTGGCCCTTTCTTCATTGGCATTTATTTTGTCCTTCAAGAGAAGAGAGACTGGGAGTAGGACAGGCTGATGATGGCCTTTTGCAGGAGCTGAAACTGAGGCCAGGCACAAAGGCATGCACCCAGCACTTAGGAGGCAGAGAACAGTGAGGGGACCGCTGCAAGTTCGAGGCCTGAATCCACTTTGTAACCTGGGCTATATAGCACAACTCTGTCTCCAAACTAATGAATGTAATGAATGAATAAATAACCAAGTCGGAAGAGGAGGAGGAGCGACAGCAGCAGAGGTGGAAGCGGCGGGAGTTTGCTAATCAAGGGTTTGTTCTCAGAGTGGAGGGGCCACAACATCCTGGGGCATTGTCCTTACTCATTTTTCTGCTCTTGGATACTTATACACAATGGAGGTTTTCAGCCCTAAGGAATGAAGTTGTGTTATTTGTAGGAAAATGGATGCAGTCAGATAAATTAAGCAATTTGATCAACACATTAAGCAATTTAAGCCAATTGCAGAAAGACGAATACTATGTTTTCCCACATTTGTGATTCCTAGACTATATATAAGTCAAATGATATGCATACATATACTAATATATACGTACACATGACATGAAAGTAGGAATGAAACTGCCTAAGGGAAACCCTGGTGACAGCCAGAAGAAGAAGATTTCTCACCTGACAACTTGTCAGACTGCCTTGCAGGACACAACCAAGACAACGGTGTGCCAATGATAGGGTGAGACTAGACCCTGAGCAGACTGCTCATTATGCACATGTCTTGACCTCTAAACCCAAATCTCATATCAGTAATCTGAAGACAGACTTGAGGATCCGAGGGCCCTTTGTTTATTCCTCTTCTTCATATGGCCACATTGAGTAAATCTCGTTTCTGCTTTTTACTAATACATGCTTATATTTTAAATCATTTTATGTTAGTTCATTGTATTACTTAATATGTACTAGTGTTTCCCTGTGTGTGTGTGTGTGTGTGTGTGTGTGTGTGTGTGTGTGTGTGTGTGTACCACATGCATGCCTGGTATCCTTAGAGGTTAATTAAAAAGGGGTGTTGAATTCCATGGAACTGAAGTTATAGATAGTTATGAACTGCCGTGCAGGCACTAGGAACTCTGCAAGAGCAATACATGCTCTTAAACTCTGATCCATCTCACTAGCCCACTTTTAATATTTGTAGAGTGTGTGTGTGTGTGTGTGAATGAGAGAGAGAGAGCGAGAGCGAGCGAGCGAGCGAGCGAGCGAGAGAGAGAGAGAGAGAGAGAGAGAGAGAATTCATGTGCCATGGCACGTGTGTGGTGGTCAGACGACAACCATGGGTATCAGCCCTCATCTTCTTTAATACAACCTCTCTTGTCTACATATATATATATATATATATATATATATATAGTACTTATATACTAGGTTTGCTGGCCCTTTTGTTTCAAAGGATGCTACTGTCTCCACCATTCATCTCACAGCAGGAGTGCAATGATAACAGCTGTTTATACTTCTGTGTCCAGATTTACTTTTAATTAGTTCTGGTTAACTGAACTCAGGTTCTCACCCTTAAGTGGCAAGTAGTTCCCTCACTGAGCCATTTCCCAACTGCCCCTTACATGTCCCTGTTAATTGGCAGGTTGGGAATGGGTAGTCGTGCTGGCTAGTTTTATGCTAACTTGATATAAGACAGAGTCATTTTGGAAGAGGGAACTTCAATTGAGAAAATGTCTTCACCAGATTACCCTGTGACAAGCCTGTGGTGCATTTTCTTAAATAATGGTTAATGTCACTGTGGGTGGTACCACTCCTGGGATAATTAAAGCAGGTTGAGCAAGTCATGAGGGACAAGCAGTAAGCAGCACTCCCCTATGGCCTCTGCTTCATTTCGTGCCTCCAGGCTCCTCCTACCTTAAGTTCCTGCCTTGACTTCCCTCAGTGATGGACTGTCTTGTGGAACAGTGAATTGAAATAAACCCTCTCCTCCAAAGGTTGCTTTTTTATTATGATGGGGTTTTTTTTTCATAGCAATAGAAACCCTAACTAACATAATAGCCAAACTTGTCCTGTTGGGAGTGTTACCGCCCACACTTAACCCTAAAAACTCCAGTAGCAAAAGCACTTTTGTGCAGTGGTACCAAGTGGGGGGTTCCCTCAAGTCAGTCCTAGATTCCATTGGCTACCCAATCTTTATTCACACATTAGCTGCATGACCTTGGCCTTATAGGATTCAGACAGGACAACCTCAGTGAAAGTCATTCTGAATTAAATACAACTGTTTGGTTTGGTTACTATTATGAATGAAATACAGCTGTTTGGTTTGATTACTATTATGAATGAAATACAGTTGTTTGGTTTGGTTACTCTACTGCTACAAAGAACCCACCTATGCAACTGAACCTTGTCCTAAACAAGATTTGTGCTAATATCTTGTATGTCCATGTTCAGAATTATTTCCTGCTCAGAATTGGTGCACTCCACGCTCTTCTTTTTTAAAACTGTAAAACTGATGAATCCACTAAGGAAATCAGCATGGGGCTTTTTCAAAAAATTAAATGTAGGATTATCATGTGACCCAGCTATACCACTCCTGGACATATACCCAAAGGACTCTAAATCTTACCACTGAGATACTTGCAAATCCATGCTGTTTCACACCAGTCACAATAGCCAAGGTGTGGATTCCGCTGAGATGTCCATCAGCAGATAAATAAAGAAATTGTGGTCAATAAACATGGTGAAGTTCTATTCACTTACAAAGAAAAATGAAACCCTGATATTTGCAGGAAAATTAAAGAACAGAACATTACTACATAAAGTGAGGAAACCCAGGCTTTGAAAGACAAATGCTGCATGCTTTCTCTCGAACATAGTTTCTAAATTTTAATTTTATGTATGTGTATATATGTGGAGGTATGTGTATAGATCATGAGGGTAGAGTAGAAGGCACAGAGAGAGGAGAATAACAATATTAAATGATGAGTGAGGGGACAAAAGAGGGTTACAGGGTATCTGTGACATGAAAGCTATCTTAGTTTGGGTTTCTATTGCTGTAAAGAGAAACCATGACCACGGCGACTCTTACAAAGAAAACATTTAACTGGGGTGGCTTGCTTATATTTTCAAGGGTTCAATCCATTATCATCATGGCAGGGAGCATGTTGGCATGCAGGCAGACGTGGTGCTAGCTACATCTTGGCTTGCAGGGAACAGGAAGTTGACTGAGATACTGGGCAGTATCCAGAGCATAGGAAATCCCAAAGCCATCCCCCATAGTGACACACTTCCTCCAACAAGGCCACACCTATTCCAACAAAGCCACACCTAACAGTGTCACTCCCTATGAGATTATGGGAGCCAATTACATTCAAACTACCACAAAATTAGCATAATGAGGGAAGGGGACCAACAGGAGGAGGGAGGGGAAATTGGGAGAGGGGGGAGGAGGTTCAACAATAACAAAGTAAGTATGGGAATGCAATACCCAAACCCATTACTTTGTATGATAATTTTAAAAATAAAAGCCTTAACATAAAGTTCAATAAAGCTAAAAATCTAATTTAAACTGTCAAAATTAAATAAAACTGTAGATCCTATCTTCCAGGACCATTCATCAGATGGACAACCTGTGAGCTACCTAAGATTTCAGCACAATGGAGTCCTTGACACTCTTTCCTCTCCAGTTGCTGTGGAAGGAAGCTACAGGATGTCTGGAAGCACACAGTTCAGAAAATGGGCTGCGACAACCTTTTATCTCATGTTAAACACTGTCTTAGTTTGCTTTCCAAGGCTGTGATGAAGGCCATGACCAAAAGCAATCAGGAAAGGATAGGGGTTCTTTCTGCTTACAGCTCACAATCCATCGTGAAGGGAAATCAATGCCAGGAGTCCCGGCAGGACCCTGGAGGCAAGAACTAAAGCAGAGGCCATAGAGAAATGGTGCCTACTGACTTGCTCTGGATGGCGTGCTCTGTTACCTTTTTTATGCCACAGTGAGGTGGGCCCTTCCAAATCATTTAAAAACAGAAAACAAAATGGCCCAACAAACTTGCCAAAAGGCCAATATTATGGAGGCATTTTCTCTATTGAAATTTCCTCTTCTCACATGACCCTAGCTTGTATGACATTGACAAAAAAAACATCACAGCCACCACTGATTATTTTTCCAAATAATTGGTGTGTGTGTATGTGTGTGTATGCGTGTGTGTGTGTGTGTGTACATGTCTGTGTATGTTGTAGGATGTGTTTCGGTGCACATGCCCATGAGGGTAAACTAGAGGGGTATGTCAGGGCTCCTGCTTATTACCCTCTGCCTTATTCCCTGGAAACAGACTCTCTTGCTGAAGCTGAAGTGATACTGGTAGTCAGCAAAACCCAGTGATCCTTCTGACTCCACACCACCACCCAGAGTGCTGGAATTACAAACACGCATGCGACCACATCTGCCTTTTTAACATGTGTTCTGGGATTTAATCTCAGGTCCCCTTGCTTGTACAACAAGCACCTGTACCCAATGAGCCAAATCTCCAAGCAATAGTCTTTGTTTTTACAAAAGTGATGTATGCTGCATTGCAATAGTATGCCACGTTGTTCTAAAGAGTTAGATTCCTGTTCTTAGCCCACATACATGCCACATTTAACTCCTACCTTCTTTCTTGTAAGTTGTTTGTTGTAAGTTAATTTACAAACACCTTGCTGTCTCTGCATCTCAGTGGACCATATTTCTTCTGACAAAGACAGCAGCGAGTCAAAATCAGCTTGCTGAGTTTTCCTTCTTTACCTCTTGTCTAAGGACGCAGCTTGATTTTCATTAATCCTGAGAAGCAGCCGCAGAAGTGATTTCAATCAACTCCTTTGTGATGATAGCCGAGCAGATGAAGTTAGACATCAGCACCAATTTATTAATCATATCAGAGGCATTCTTGCTGATGGTATCCATAGCCATCAGCCTCGCACTGTGCTCACTGGTGGCAGACTCCTTCAGGTAGATGTACAGATTGGATTTCTGGTAACTCTGCAGCATATCAGCAACAATGTCATCCTCAATGCTCATGCTCTCAGCAGTTGTAATGATATTGAGAGATAAAGGGGACTTCTCTTCTGTCTTATAGGAGACAGCAGACTTGAACTGATTAAAAATGATAGCACCTTCATCAAACTCACATGCAGAATGTAACAGTTCAAGAGCAATGATTTACTCATCTCCAAAAGTAAGTGTTTTCACCCCAAGTCTTTGAATGACACCAAAAACTTGTCAGACTGAGACCTTTAAAATATTTCCCTGAGTTTTTCATCAGTGCTAACAAACAACTTCTTTTCCAGGGGTTATGAGTGTAGTCACTGAGGAATGAATAGTCCCACAAGGCTCTCGATCAGAGGACACACTGAGAAGAAGGTGTGTGTTTCTTCTTGTCCTCAGGCCCCTTACTATCAGAGCCTTCTTATGTAGAGTCAACGAGTCTGTTACTGTTACGTACATCTGAGCTGGTTTCTCCCACTCAGCATGAATGTACTTCACAGCTGGCACCATCTTCATAGACTTGGTAACTTTCTGGATATTTCTAATAGACTTTAGTCTCCTAGTAATATCTTTCAAAGTTGTCACGTTCCAAACTTGTATCCATTGCAGCTGCAAGGCATAAGCCAAAAACCCAGCAATGCTGGCTGGTGAGAACAAGGTGAAACCTTGAAGGCCAGGCAGACAGGCCTCACTGCGCATGTGTGGCAGATTCCCATTCACTAGCCCTCTTAGCTTATATTTTTTAACTGTTTCCGTGTTTCTAAATAACATACATACATAGTTATCTTTTCATTAATTAACATGAGTCTATTTTCATCTATTCTACTTATAACATCCTCCCTTGCACAATAGAGCTATACCACAATGTAGAGCTATCATCCTTGAGATACTGGAAACACATTCACCACTGACCCAAGGAATATGCTATGATTACCCTTGTGTAATCCTTGTTTTTTCTTTGCATACAGTGACCAAGTTTTCTAATATCTTCTAATCATCCTGTCTCCAGCAACACATGATCACACAGTTCCAAAGCCTTCCTGACCTGCAGAGGCCAGAAGAAGGCATAGATCCCATGGAACTAGAGTTGGCAAGAGTTGTAAGCCACCATGTGGGTACTGTGGAACAAAGCCAGGTTCTCTGGAAGAATAGCTAGTGCTGTGAACTACTGCTCCATCACAGCAGCTCCAGAAAACCCATTTACTATCTTACTATTCCACTGGCGAAAAATGAATCCGTGAACATTGTGACTTGGATGGCTTCTATGCTTTGAGTGTCACAAGGCCTAAGACATGTTAGCTGCATTTGTCTCTGGGGTTGGGGGATGGATTTGCTTTCTCCCCTGTTCATTTGTTCAGCAGAGTCACTTCCTTCCCTTGTGGGATAGAGGTCTTCATTTCCGCACTAGAACTGGCTGTCAGCCAATCTTTGCTCCCAGAGTCCACCCTCATCCCTTCCCACAATTTTCATGTCACGTCTCCTTCCAGCAAAAGTGCATATAATGGCTGTGAGTTGCTCTCATATTTCATGTGTTCCTGACATTTCCTTTTTTTCTCCTTTTTCTGTAGTTCTCTAACTACAGCCAAGAAAAATTCTCTGACTGGAGCTGACCTTCTCAGACCACTCAGCATCAGCCTTGGTATCTTGAGGTCTATACACTGTTACATTTCCAAAAGTCTTCTTTGCTACACAATAGTATGGTCACAGAATCCAGAGATTATGGCCTGAATATCTTTGGTGGCCATTCTACCTACAAAAGATGGATTCAAGACAATGAGAGAAAGCATGTTTTGGCCAAAAGTCTGAATGGATGAGAAGCATGAATGTCGGCAGTTCAGTCATAGTGGTGTGAATGAAAATTGGGTTGGAGTGGTAGGCACAGGGCCAGATAATAATAGATTATTACTGTTTTACCTCTTCTGTATTTCTGGGTTTATATGATCTCTTGGTTTCCTTTGGGTACACTAAACCAGAATGTTGCATTGCAGCCTTGTTGTAAGCTGGTTGAAAGCGTGTGTCCTTCCAATGTGAAACACTTCTGTTAGGTCCTAGTCTCCATCCCAGCCTGATTTGCTGCCAGTGTTCAGTCTTTTCCCTTTACAGCCATCTCACTGCTCACTGTAAGGGCAAGGAAGAATCTTTGTAACTGGAGGGTTTGCCATCTGGATGGCCATATGCAATCCCATAAATCCTACTCTAATTGTCCTACAACACTGCTTTCTTCATGTCAGTATGCTGTTTGGATCCGGATGCCTCTCCCTTGAATCTGGAACTCAAGTTGCGCGTGTGCACGTGCTAGTGTGTGTGTGTGTGTGTGTGTGTGTGTGTGTGTGTGTGTGTGTGTGTGTGTGTGTGTCTGTGTAGGCATGCATGTGCATGTGTCTGTGGATATGGCAGCCAGAGGAGGACAACATTTTCTGTCTTATTCTCTTGAGACCCTTGAAATGGAGTTTCTCACTGCAGCCAGAATTCAGTTTTTATTAGCTAATATGGTAGACAGTAAGCCACAGTGATCTTCCTGTCTCCTTTTCACTGTCAGCATTAGGGTGTCAAGTGCTCACATGGACACACCTGGCATTTTACCTAGATGCTGAGTCAAGTTTTCATGCTTGCACAACAAAACTCTTACACACTGAGCTGTCTCTACACCAACCGCACAAATCAAATCCTTCCTTCCTTCCTTTCATTTTGGTTTTGTTTGGTTGCTTTTTGAGACAGGGTCTCACTAGGTAGCTGTGTCTAGCCTGCCTAAACTGGCCTCAAACCCACCGACATCATTGCCTCCTGAGTGATGGGATTAAAGGCTCTTGTGCCACCATACCCAGTATCAAACCAAATTCTTAAGACCACACCAAAAAGGCCAAGTGGGAATCTACCAGGCCATGCCAAACTCCTCACATACTTTGTCCTAGGCAATTAAGGATCTTCTTTGCCTTTTAGCCCACCATACGGAGTCTATTCCTAGTCTCTTTCTCCTTTGTCAATCAAAATGTCCCATTCCCTTTCATGTTGTATGTACAAACTAGCTTTCCAGTCAAAACACAAATCACATACTTTCAGGATCTTTTTTCCACTTGATTTTTTAGATGCTTATAAAACTTTTCTACTTATAAGACAAGGTCTTTCTGTGCGCCCAGGCTAGTTCTGAACTCACCATCCTCCTGACATAGTCTCATGAGTGATGAGATTACAGGTGCATGCCTCCACAGCACAGTACTGTCTCACTTCCTGTGTTCCCGGAACTTAAGGTGCAGGACTTTAATGCAGTAACTTCTATTCACTTCATCCTTTGTTGTGGACTTTCTTTGAGTTGAATAACAGAGTCACCCTCGTCTTTCCAATTGCATTAAAAGCTATTTGAGGACAGTCCACATGTCCTATTAGAAATTTGATATGCTTTTCAACTTCTATATAACTGTCAAATATTCTATTTCCAAACTAGAGAAGGTGCATGTATATTTCTGTTCCACTCACAAGTCAGTCATCTGAGCTGAAAAGAATGGGAAACTCTCCCATGCTATCATTTTGGGATAGGGTTATGAAATATGTATCTGTGGCTTAGAAATTTTTACTAATCCCTTCATATACATCTCCAAGCCAATGCACATATGTACTTATCCTAATGTCTTCTAGTTTTTCACAGGCCAAAGTTTTGTCACTTGGCCAATCATGCAGCTAGATGATTTATGACTAGCGGTGTTGTTTCATCGAATGCTTGCAATACTCTTCACCAGGCAACAAGAGGAGAAGAGACCTACCCTTTGAAGAATCTGCCAACCTCTTCCCTAAGATGCTTTGCAAATAAGAAACTGAATTTATTACACAACTCATTCTGTTGAAAGAGCATAGTCAGTTTGGGTCCAAATCCCAATCTCCTTAAGGTTGTAACTAGAAGGCTTTGGAGACTCAAAAACCTGAGTCTTCCTTTGAGTCTAAGCAGAAAAACTATTATTGGAAATGCTGACAGTTGATAAGTTTGAGACATATGGTTCTATTCTATTTCTCTAAAATGAGAATGGTGGTTTTAGCAGTAAATTGATAGCGTAAGTAAATCTAACACTTGAAAGAATTTAATTAAATTCCCCCCATCTTTAGTGTAAACACCAGACAGAATCTATCCTTCTGGTAAAGACAGGTAATGGAATTCACCCATGGCAAATGGCTATTACCACTGGACCAGCTCTGCTGAAAAGGCAGGAGTGATGTCCATGCAAGATAGCCTGTAGTCAACAACAGATAAAGACTCTCCAATTCTGAGGGAGGAATACATCACAAAAGGGCACTAACATATCAGCTTCTTAGAAGCACTGAGTATCCATCCCTGTAAGCTTGAACACAGTAGCCCATAGGTTCCACAGCAAAATGGAAAGGCCTCAGTTGCACTTGAAGCAACAGAGTGGAGACAAAGGAACTACATGGAACTACAGAGTTTACTTAAAACATTTCCAAACAACATTAACATTTAGTGGGCTAACAACTGACTCAGAGCTCTAGAAGCCTGGTTGATAACTAGAATTTGTTTTCTAACACTTTTTTTTCTAACAAGAAGAGTTTGCAAAGAAATCCTTAACCAATATGCAATAGATGACACATCCCTAGGAAACCAATTGAGCCACTCAGCATCATGGCTTTCATATGGAAAATACTTGTAAACAATTTCAGAAGCCCATAAGTGAAAGTGCTTTCAACTAAGGATAATGTGAAATGAATGGGATTTTGTGAAGCAGAGGCAAGGCAGATGGAAAGATGATTACAGCTCTACATCTAGACAAAGTTATGAAGGAGAGCAAAATGGTCCCATCATATAGTCTTCGCCTCTTCCCTTCCCCCAACTCACTGTAATGCGGCTTATATAAAACTGGCTGCATTCTCCATCACCTTTGCCTCTGTGTTTGCATCCAGGACCTTCCCTCTGCTGGAAATAACCATGCTCCTTGCTTCCTGTCTGCCTTAGAGTCTTCCCTTTCCTTTCATACTCAATGGCCGTCTCTATGAATATCCTCACTGAAAGGTCTTGAATGGAGGTTCAAGATGGACATTGAGACAGATTGTTATGGGGTATGTAAATTAACAGAAGAGTAATCAGTGTTGTGGACAGATAGACAACAACATGGTGGGAACTCTAAAGAGAGTCCAGGCCTCAGTACCAGTGACAACATGATGGGGTGTCTGAAGAAAGGATTCGGAGCCCAAATGGGAGAAGTGAGGTCACTTCTTATACCTTTCTGTGAGTGGGGGTGATTTTAGAGCATGAGCCATCAGCACTGAAAGTTATTTTCATTTGCTCTTACTAACCTAAATCAACCAGAGCCCCATCTCAATCCATCCCCAGCTGACACCAACTGCTGCTTCCTATAGACTCCCCACTGGAAATCCTCTAGTGTCCATAATTACACCCTGTTCTTTTGGATTACATTTGTGTATGTGTATTACTACTCCAGAGCTATATGCTTCTTGATAGCAGGGGCATGCATTTTTAATTAATATTTTAATTTAAATTAAAGCAATATTATTGATTTTACATACCAATCCCAGTTCCCTCTCCCTCCTGTCTTCCCACTTACCCCCCATTCTCCCCATCCCACCCCCCATCCACTCCTCAGGGAGGATGAGGCCTCCCATGGGGGATCATCAAAGTCTGTCACATCATTTGGGGCAGGACCTAGGCCCTCCCCCCTGCATCTAGACTGAACAAGGTATCCTTCCATAGGGAATTGGCTCCTAAAACTCATTCATGCACTAGGGATAAATACTGGTTCCAAAGACTCCCCAAGCCCCCCAACTGACATCCACATTTAGGGGGCCTCGTTCCATCTTCCCAGCTATTACTCTGGGGTTTCTGAGGTCCCCATTGCTCAGGTCAGCTGTTTCTGTGGGTTTCTCCAGCCTGGTCTTGACCCATTTGTTCATCACTTCTCCCTCTCTGCAACTGGAGTCTAGGAGTTCAGCTCAGTGTTTAGCTGTGGGTGTCTGCTTCTGCTTCCATCAGCCACTGGATGAAGGCTCTATGATAGTATTTAAGGTAGCCTCTCCACTATTGCTTAGATTGTTAGTTGGGGTCATCCTTGTGGATTCTTGGGAATTTCCCTAGTGCCAGATTTATTTCCTATATATGTCTACTTCCAAGCTCAGGAACAACACACAATGGTTGTCCAACAAATCTTCAATAAGTGGAAAAAAATTTCAATGCATTAAGTTCAAGGAACAAAATGAATGTAATACTAAAGCTGTGGCAATTGCTTTATAATGTTAGTCATCTTACTAATCAATTCCAGCCTGGCAGTCAAGTACTTGATTTTTCTTTTGAAATAATATGCTTACCTCTTTCTATTTTTAAGAAAGACCAGTTTTGCTAGGTGTTGGTGTTACATGCCTTTAATCCCAGTACCTGGGAGGCAGAGGCAGGCAGATCTCTGAGTCAGAGGTCAGCCTGGTCTACAGAGTGAGTTCCAGGACAACTAGCAGGACTACACAGAGAAATCCTGTCACAAAAAGAAAAACAAAGAGAGAAAGAGAGACAGAGAGAGAGAGACAAAGAGACAGAGAGAGAGAGAGCAGTTCTTTAAATGTAAGCCTCTTCTTTATTTCATTTATTATTACTGTAAGGGGGACACACCTGTCACATGTTTGTGGAGGCCAGGTGATAACTAGGCTGATGATTTTCTACTCCACAATCTGTGTGTGTGTGTGTGTGCACGTATGTATGTATATGTATATGTATATTATATGTATATGTATTATTTCTCTGATGACTTCTAGTTTCTTTGTGTGGGAGATGCATTTGTGTGTGCACATGTGCATGTGTGTAGGTGTGTGTGTGTGTGTGTATACCGAACTTAAGCCCAGAGGCAAACATCAATGAAGCTAACTACCCAGCCTTGACTACTAGTTTCTTTCCTGTCTTTTATTTCCTTCCTTTTCTTTTCTTTGTTCCTCTCTCTTTTTCTTTCCTCCCTTTCTTTTTGGTGTGTGTCTATGTTATATGGCTCTGTGTGCATTTGTGTGGTGTTGTATATGTGGGTTGTATGTGCCCATGTGCATGTAAAGACCAAAGCAGGATTTCAGATGTCTCTCCTTGAACACCCTCTGCTTTTATTTTTGGGATAAGTTCTCTTGGTGAACCTGTAACGTGATTCTGCTAGGCTTGCTGGCTTCAGGGATCTGTCTCTGTCGCCTGAAGCCCTGCAATTCTGGCATTACAGGCGTGTGTTTCATTCTTGGCTTTTTACATTGGGCATTTTGAGGGAGTCTTTTTGTGTGGGTTTTGCGGATTTGAACTTGGTTCCTTGTACTTGCTGGAGCAGGCACTTTACTGACTGAACCACCACCTCCCTATCCCTAAGACTTTAAGGGCAGGTAAAAGGCAAACGTGACTTTTCTTTGTATGCATTATACACAGTAGGCACTTAATAAACATACGTTGAGTTAATACCTTGTGTATAGCTCCTTACAATTGACAAAGAATCTTATGGAATTCCAGTGGGGCAAGCAAAGCACGTGTTATTCAGTCAGCCCATCCTCTTCTTTAGTTAAAGAAATTGAGTAATCGGAAAGCAAGGGGCTTAGCCCATCATCAAACAATGGGCAAGAATCAGGACTGAATAGCCTGGGAGTCCCCCTGCTTCTAACACTGAGAGTGTTTACTTCTTCCCTTTCTTTCCCTTCTGTAGGCCAATCAGTTTCTCCCTGTAGGGAGCTCCTTCTTGGAGAAAAGTTCCCACTGGGTTTATTGATATAAACTGCCTCATGGAACACTTCAGACAGAGAGCAGTAATCCCTGCCACACTTTATTGTCCAAAGGAAATTCTTCTGAGCCAGACTATGTGATTCCTTTCTGCTCCCCCTGCCCCAGCACAAGAAAGTAATCTTCCTCTGGAGTCAGCTCAGAGCCCAGATCAAATTACATACATTTGAATCCACATTGACTACGTGTTAGTCAATCACATAATCACTGGGGGGAAATCCAGTGCATTTTGGAATATGTATTATGCGTCTTCAGTGTCCATTCAAATACATTACCACATTCAGATCATCCATCAGTGCCCCCAGGGGCAGCACGAGGCAATTTTATTCCCAGGTGCAAGAAAGAAAACATGTTCAGAGTGATTAAATACATTACCCAGGCTTAGATAGTTACCATTTTCTTGGCTGAGATTTTTTTTGAAGCCTGGAGACTAAGTAGTCCAGCCTTGAAAGAACAAAGAACATTTATTAGTAGTCAAGATGAATATGTACTGTGGGTCAAAAAACCTCGATGCTTAATAAAGCATATCAACCATGCAACAAAAGAGGGAAACCCTTCCATACACAACTGACAAAGGAAGTTATATGGCTCATTTATTTGGTCAACAAATAAAACTCATTTTTTATCACATTAGTCTGTGGCATGGTCCTATGACAGGGATGTTATAGCCTATTCAGCTATAGTATTCTAACAGTGACAAGGAGCAACTCTATTGTACCAATACTGCATTGTTAACTACTGAGCAAGAACTACTCACACACACCACAAATGAGCTCACTTTTGTAGATTTTTGCAAACATGGAGGAAGATTCTGGTATTTGTTGATACAGCATTTAATTTCCCTGGATCTTGATTTCAACATCCATTAAATGGGACATATGATAACTACTTCACAGAGATGGATATGGGTGTTAATCTTGTACAGTATAAAAACAGACTCTTGAAAGGAGGGGACATTGAAAATTGCTTTCAAATACTATTCTGCTGAAACAAAAGATGGTTCATATTCCAAAACTATGACAATGAGGATAAGGCAGGTATAATATGTGACTCTTTGGGAGTCTCCCTATGTAGCTAGGGGTTGGGGAGGCTCTGGGTTCTGTCATCAGGTCTGGAAAAAAAAGGAAAAAAAGAAAAAAATAACAAAAATGACAGGCATTTGTGGCACCTGCCTTTAATCCCAG
This sequence comes from Mesocricetus auratus, assembly GCF_017639785.1. NCBI lineage: Eukaryota > Metazoa > Chordata > Mammalia > Rodentia > Cricetidae > Mesocricetus > Mesocricetus auratus. The sequence goes on along the minus strand of NW_024429188.1, from coordinate 99,773,530 downwards.
CATTGGGGGTGGGTAGAGGCAGGTGGATCTCTATGAGTTTGAGACCAGCCTGGTCTACAGAGCAAGTTCCACAACAGCCAGGACTACACAGAGAAACCATGTCTCAAAATACACACACACACTAAACAAACAAAATACACTTATACCCTCACTATGTAGCTGAAGTAGGCCTGGACTTAATATATAGGCTCTCCTAAAACTTGTGAATCTCCTGCCTCAACCTTCCAAGTTATGAGTGTATGCCAACATGCATAATAACCTACTATTTCAAATTCAATAAGACTGGAAGTCATATGTATGCCAGAAAAGTACTGTTGCCATTCCAAGAGTTCTCTGTGGGAGACAGTATACTTACACTTGTGCTACTTCAAAACATCTCCAGGAATGGGACTTTCTTTCAGAGCCAATTACAAAGCCCTCAAGAAAACCAATCTCATTTTTTAATGATCACAATTCAGCTTTAACTCAAAATGTATGGACCAGCTAAACCACTCAATTCAATTCACTTGGCTTTAAATGGTGTTTGGCTATTCCCAAACACCTAGTCTACTCTGATGTAAAGCCAGACCTGTAAAGAGAAGCGTTCCCGCCAGCCTGGTTCCAAAGCCGCATCAGTCCCAAATAAACACACAGGAGACTATATTAATTATGAAGCTGTTGGCCTTGCTTGTTTCTTACTGGCTAGCTCTGACTTAAGTATTTATCCCATAATTGTTAATCTAAGTATTTTCTCTTACCGGAGAAGTTTCCAGGCTTCTTATTCCTACGGCGGTTACATCTTGACTCCCTGTGTTTCTCCTACCCAGAGTCCTCCTCGACTCCTAGTCCCACCTATCTTGCTTCCCTTTTGGCCAACAGTGCTTTATTGATATATACACAGGACTTCCCCATCACAGACCAATTGAATATATCTAGGCATGTGCTAGTCCATGGAGGTAGTTATCAATTCCTGGTGAATAATCAATCAGTCTGTTACTTCAGAGACTATATTCATGCCTGTGGCTTGAATACCAGTTGTCAAATCAATATGCTATGTTTTGAGTGTTATTTTATTAACACTTTAAGCTAACATGCAAAATAATGATTTTAAATATGACATTTTCATACCTTATCATTCTACTTTATTCTGTTTTAGTTTTTTGTTTATGTATGTGTGTGGTGTGCAATGTATGTGTATATACATGTTGACGAGTATGTGTGGGGGGGTGTGGGGGTGTGTGTGGTGTGTGTGGTGTAAAGGCCAGAGATTGACCCACTTTGTTTATTGAGACAGGAGCTCTCCTTGAACCAAGAGCTGTACAGTTCCAACTACTATAGCTAGCTAGTTTGTCCTAGGGATTACTTATCTCTCCTTCCTTCCCTCCCTCCCTTCCTCCCTTCCTCCCTCCCTCCCCCCTCTCTCTCTCTGTAGTGGGGTGATATAGGCAGCTGCTAGGCCTGCTTAACTTTTATAAGAGTACTGGGGTTCTCAACTCTGATCTTCACACACTTATATTGCTAGCATTTTATGCACCGAGCCACCTCTAATGGCCCTGTACTTTGTTCTTATTCATTCACCTCCACCAATGTGCTCTCTAACCCCCTGGCCTCTGCTGTCTAATCCAGGTCCTCCAGACAAATAGTCTCACCTTCTGCTAGTTTCCATTATCCTGTACTTCCCCCTTCCATCCTCAGTTAAGATCTCTTCCTCCTCGCTCTTATTTCTGTTTATACTGTAATGACCTGTGTGCACATGAATAACTACATATTTAAAACATGTGTATAAATATACTAGATAAAGTAAAATTTAGATTTTGCATATGAGAGATAACATGGCATTTCTATTTTTGAGCATGGCAAATTTCACTTAGCACAATAATTTCTAGTGCCATCCATTTTCCGGTAAATGTCATCATCGTTTTTCTTTGTGGCTGAATATAACTCAATTGTGTACATGTACAACGTTTTCTTCATCCATTCATCTGTTGATGGACAACTAGGCTGGTTCCATTTCCTGGCCCTTGTGAATAGTGCAGTAATAAACATAGATGTGCAAGGAACTCTGTGCTGTGCTGACTTAGAATCACTCCTGGTATATTTCCAGGAGACTCATACGGTGGTGTAATTTTCAGAGATGTTTTTAGTAACCTCCAAACTGATTTCCATAGTGGCTGAACCTGTTTACATTCCTACTGGTAGTAAGCAAAATTTCCTTATTCCTTGGGTCTTTTGTAGTATTTGGCCTCTTTTTTGATAATATACATTCTGATTGTGATGAAATGGAATATCAAAGGAATTTAAATTTGCTTTTTTCCCAATGGTTAAAGATGTTGAACACTTTTTCATACCTTTACTGACTATTTTAATTTTTATTTAAAGAATCATCTATCAGTCCATTATATCATTTATCGATTGGATGATTTTGGTTTGTAGTCAAAATTTTGTAGCTCTTTGTATATTATAAATATTATTCCATGTCTAATATATAAATACAATGATTTTTCTAGTTCTATAAACTATCTCTTTAGTCTAGTGATTTATTTATTTTGCTGTGTGGAAGCTTTTTGATTTTTATAGAATTCCATTGTTAATTATTGGTATCATTTCTTGTGATGAAACGTGTCTATTCAGAAATTCCTTGCTTATTTATATATCTTGAATTTTTACCTTTGCTTTCCTCTAGCAGTTTCAAAATTGCAAATCTTACCTTAATATTATTGAACCATTTTGGATTGATTTTTCTACAAAATGGAGAGCTAGATTCAGTTTCTTTCTCTTACCAATGGATATCCAATTCTCTTCACACCATTTGTGGAAAGAAGTTATCTTTTCCCAAATATATGTTTTGGGTATTTTTGTTAAACAATATAGTGTCTATTGAAAGTTTTTTGTTCTAGTCCATTGATATGTGTATGTGATTTTGTTCTAGTCCACTGACATGTGTATTCATGTATAATTTGAGGTCAGGTATTATACTTATATCACTGCTCTTTTTGCATCAGATTGTTTTGACTATTTAGGATTTTTTTTGCTTCCATATGAATTCTAAGGTTACCTTCTCTAATTCTGTGAAGAATGACTTTATGGAGATATGATGAATCTGTAATTTCTCTCAGTAACAGCAATTTTTCAATATTTCTTACTTTATTAGTATGGTACATCTCTTCATATTCTACTGCTTTCTTCAAATGTTCACTAGTATTTTAATTTTTCAAAATGGATTCATTTCACTTCCTTAGGATTCTTCCTTAGGATTATTTCTTAATGATGCTACACTAAATGAAATTTTCTTTACTCGTTTTCCTTGAATTTGATATTGATACATAGTAAAGCTACTATTTTATGAGTTGTTTTTGTATGCTGATAGTATGCTTACAGTGTACAGCAGGTCTAAGAGATTCATGAGTTCTCTCTTTGTATATGTGTCCATTTTATGTTGTTATTCCTTAAGAATTTAAGCACTATATTGAATAGCATTGTGGAGAGTGGGTATACATGACCCACTCAAACTTTTAGAAAATATGCTTACAGTTTATTCACATTTGATATAATGTTAGCCATCTCTACTATTAATCACGTATTTGTTCATTGTAGGGATTCCTGACATTACTACCCTGAGACACAAGGCCCTGACAAGCTTTGGATATCTTCTGCCTCAGTCCAGTTAGATAGCTCTGATTTTGTAATGTAATGTAAGCTTTTATAGCCATAAACTTTTCTCTAAAACTTGTTTTTTATCTATTCAGTGGGATCTGATAGGTTATAGTCTCGTTTTTTTTGAGTCTAGGAATTTTTTTTAATTCTCATTATTTTTTCAAAGACCCTTCTATCACTCAAGAGTGTAGTGGTCATTCTCTACATGTTTATGTAGTTTCTATGGTTTTTTTTCCAGTTTGAATGTTTTTATCCCAATTCAAAGCTCATGCTGAAAGTTAATCCCAAAGCAATACCGTTGGAGGGAGGAGCTAAATGGGTGATATTTAAGACTTGAATACTCCAGTTTCTTATGTGGGCACTTAGTACTATGAACTTCCCTCTTAGCACTGCTTTCAAAGTGTCCCAAAAGTTTGTGTATGTGGTGTCTCCATAGTCATTGAATTCTAGGAAGTCTTTAATTTCTTTTTCTTTTATTTCTTCTTTGACCCAGGGATGGTGCAATTGGGCATTATTCAATTTCCATGAGTTTGTAGGGTTTCTACAATTTGTGCTGTTGGTGAATTCGAATTTTAATGCATGGTGGTTTGATACACTAGAGAATTAACAGCACAACTGAAAGTTCTAGAACACAAAGAAGCAAACTCACCCAGGAGGAGTAGACGCCAGGAAATAATTAAATTGAGTGCTGAAATCAATAAAGTAGAAACTAGGAAAACAATACAAAGAATCAATGTAATGAAGAGTTGGTTCTTTGAGAAAATCAAAAAGATAGACAAACCTTTATCCAAACTTACCAAACGGCAGAGAGTGAGCATGCACATTAACAAAATCAGAAACGAAAAGGGGGACATAACAATGGACTCTGAGGAAATTCAGAGAATCATCAGGTCATACTTTGAAAACCTGTACTCCATAAAATTCAAAAATTTAAAGGAAATGGACAACTTTCTGGATAGATATCACTTGCCAAAATTAAATCAAGAACAGATAAGCAATTTAAATAGACCTAAAACCCCTATGGAAACAGAAGCAGTCATCAAAAGTCTCCCAAGCAAAAAAAAGTCCAGGTCCAGATGGCCTCCTTGCAGAATTCTACCAGAAACTCAAAGAACAGCTTATACCAATTCAGAAGGTTCTTTGCGAAACTCTTTTTAGTAGGCTTCAATAACCTTGATACCCAAGCCACACAAAGACACATAAAGAGAAACTTTCAGACCAATATCCCTCATGAACATTGATGCAAAAATATTCAACAAAATACTGGCAAATCAGATCCAAGAACACATCAAAACAATCACCCACCATGATCAAATAGGTTTCATCCCAGGAATGCAGGGATGGTTCAACATATGAAAATCCATCAGTGTAATCCACCATATAAACAAGCTGAGAAACAAAAATCACATGATCATCTCACTAGATGCTGAAGAAGCCTTTAACAAAATCCAATACCCATTCATGATAAAGGTCTTGGAGAGATCCAGGATAACAGGAACATACCTAAACATAATAAAAGCTATATACAGCAAACAAACAGCCAATATCAAACTAAATGGACAGAAATTGAACACCATTCCTCTAAATCAGGAACAAGACAAAGCTGTCCACTCTCTCCATACCTTTTCAATATTGTATTTGAAGTTCTAGCTAGAGCAATACAACAAGAGGAGATCAAGGGGATACAAATTGGAAAGGAGAAGGTCAAACTTTCACTATTTGCAGATGATATGATAGTTTACATAAGTGACCCAAAAAACTCTACCAGGGAACTCCTACAGCTGATAAATACTTTCAGCAAAGTGGCAGGATACAAGATCAACTCAAGAAAATTAGTAGCCCTACTATATACAGACAATTAAGGGCTGAGAAAGAAATCAGAGAAACATCACCCTTTACAATTGCCACAAACAACATAATATACCTTGGGGTAAAGCTAACCAAACAAGTGAAAGACCTGTACAGCAACAACTTTGAGTCTTTAAAAAAAGAAATTAAAGAAGACACCAGAAAATAGAAAGATCTCCCATGCTCTTGGATAGGTAGGATCAACATAGTAAAAATGGCAATCTTGCCAAAAGCAATCTATAGATTCAATGCAATCCCCATTAGCCAAAACAACCATATTCAACAAAGCAACATCTGGAGGCATCACCATCCCTGATTTTAAGCTCTATTATAGAGCTATAATCCTGAAAACAGCTTGGTATTGGCACAAAAATAGACAGGTAGACCAATGGAATCAATTGAACATCCCGATATTAACCCATACACATATGAACATCTGATCTTCGACAAAGAAGCTAAAATTATACAATGGAAAAAAGAAAGCATCTTCAACAAATGGTTCTGGCAGAACTGGATGCTGGCATGTAGAAGAATGTGGATAGATCCATGTCTATCGATGCACAAAACTTAAGTCCAAATGGATCAAAGACCTCAACATAAATCCAGCCACACTGAACCTCTTAGAAGAGAAAGTGGGAGGTACCCTTGAAAGAATTGGTACAGGAGACTGCTTCCTGAACATAACACCAGTAGCACAGACACTGAGTTCAACAATTAATACATGGGACCTCCTGAAGCTGTGAAGCTTCTGTAAGGCAAAGGACACAGTCAACAAGACAAAAAGGCAGCCTACAGAATGAGAAAAAATATTCACTAACTCCACATCTGACAGAGGGCTGAACTCCAAAATTTACAAAGAATTCAAGAAGCAGGTCTCCAGAACACCAAAGGATCCAATTAAAAAGTGGTGTACAGAACTAAATAGAGAATTCTCAGTAGAGGAGTCTAAAATGGCTGAGAGGCACTTGAGAAAGTGCTCAACATCTTTAGTCATTAGAGAAATGCAAATCAAAACAACTCTGAGATACCATCTCACTCCTGTCAGAATGGCTAAAATCAAAAACACCAATGAAAGTTTATGCTGGAAAGGATATCGAGAAAGGGGAACACTCCTTCACTGCTGGTGGGAGTGCCAACTCGCACAGCCACTTTGGAAATCAGTATGGAGATTCATCAGGAAAATGGGAATCAGTCTACCACAAGGCCCAGCAATTCCACTCTTAGGCATATACCCAAAAGATGCACATTCATACAACAATGACATCTGTTCCACTATGATCATAGCAGCATTATTTGTAATAGTCAGAACTTTGAAGCAAACTAGATGCCCCTCAACAGAAAATGCGGTACATGTTTAAAATAGAATACTATTCAGCAGAAAAAAACTGAAATCTTGAAATTTGCAGGCAAATGGATGGTACTAGAAGAAACTATCCTGAGTGAGGTAACCCAGACACAAAAAGACAACCATGATACGTACTCACTCATATATGGATTTTAGACATAGATCAGGGGAGTGGCGACCTACAATTCCGCTGTCAGAGAGTCTGGGAAACACAACCTTTAACCAATGACTGATGGACGCAAAGGAAGACATCCACAGCTGAACTCAAGGGACCCAGTGACAGAAAAGGAGGACTGATGAGCATAGGAGTCAAGACTGGGCTTGTTTAACCCACAGAAACAGCTAACCTGAACAAGGGGAGCTCTTTAACCCCAGACTGATGGCTGGAAATCCAGCATGGGACTGATCCAGTACCCCTGAATGTGGGTGTCAGTGAGGAGGCCTAGGCAATCTATGGGGCCTTGGGTAGTAGATCAGTATTTATCCTTGACATACAAATGGACTTTGGGTGCCCATCCCACAATGAGAGATACTGTCTCATCCTGGACTCTTGGGGGAGGGCCTAGGCCCTTGCCCTGGATGAAATGATAGACTATGGATACTCCCCAGTGAGGTCCTCCCTGGGGAAAGGTGTGGGGATTCGGGGAGGAGGGATGAAGGGGTTGGTGGGATGGAGTGGAAGAAGAGGAGGGAGAGGGAGAGGGAGCTGGGGGTGATATGAGAAACAACCTTGTTTCTAATTTAAATTTAAAAATAAAATAAAAAAGACTTGAATACTCAACCACCCAATTTTGCTGCAATAATATTCCGTAACTACATCATTTTAAATGAATGTGGATATACTTGCCTGGTAGATTCTAAAAGAATTGTTCCATCAAAGGATCTGTAGATATATAATGGTGCCATAAATTACCAAATATGCCTAGAAACTCAGAGTTTACCGTACCACTATCAATATCTGATCATATTAATCTTCCAACATCCTTGCCACTGAAGCATGTTGTTAAACATTTTGCCCCCTTTAAAATCTGATACATTACAAAAAGTTCCTCAGTTAGTTTTGATCCATGTCTTTCTCTCTGTGAAGTCAAACATCATTTGTCATGTTTCAAATACAAATGTATTTGTGTTAGTGAATTTTTGAAGATATCCACAGATCACCTGTAAAGATGTAATATAGAAAACTGAGATGAATCTTTAAAAAAAAAAGACAAGGCTTCACAGTCCCTGGATAGGGACAGCGACCAATGTGTTAAACAAGTTCATTTTTGCAGGCACAAAGTGAGGTCACGGTAAAGAATGTTCTATTTCTATGGGAGTAGGGAACACAGGTTGTCTTATTTAGGATTTAGGTACATAAGCCAAGATTAACTTGACAACAGCCAGTAAAATGTAAAGAGTCAGAAAGTTTCTTCTGTCATCAATATTATAGTTCCTTCCCTCAAATTTCTCATATCTAGGAGGAAAATATCTATGATAAAGATGCTATTACATAACATCACAAACTATTCCAAAAATAAAAATAGATATGAAACCTCATGACTTATACATTATAATACTAGTTTGCCTTTATATCCAAACCAGACAAAATACCAGAAGGATAAATCATTATAAGCCAGCATCTCTTGTAAGTATTGGTGAACAATTTGGTTTGATCTGCATATTCAACACAAATTTTAACCTAATACCAGTCACTCTTTTTATATGTTGGCTATTTGATTTTAAAACTTACCTGGTGTTGCTAAGGATCCAGAATAACAAAAAAATCTTATATTTGTGTTTTAAATACGTTTTGAAGTGAGAAAATGGTAGTCCTCCATATATGTTTTAGAATTAGGTAATCAATTTCTAATATGGACTAACAAATAAAATGCCCAATTCCAGCAATAGGATATATCTTTTGGAGTTGTTAGCCATCGAGGTCCCATAGATCCCCAAACACTATAGGCTATTACCATTGCTCTTGTTTACCTTCCAAAATTTGACAGTGATTCCCTATTGCTCAGGCCCCATATACTTGAGTCCTAGAATATGGTGAAAACAAGCTAGTACTAAAATAGAAGCTTCATCCCTACTGGCTAGCCTTCATAGTGCTGGAAAGTGTTATGCAAGTTACCAAGGAGAAAAAAATGTACCATACCCAGATGTGACTCCTACAAACTGTAACAACGAGTGGCCTAGCAAGACATAAAAACTTGCAAGAGTAGCATGAATATGATGAGGCCGACCAGTACTTTCTAATTAGATTTGAGCCCAGCTCCACAAGATGAATCCCATACCTTGCACCATTATTGAGTCAAGAACCTATGGCTAGATAGATAAATAAGCCCTAGGGGAGAATTTACTACTATTGTAATGCTAAATGGACACAGAATATTGCAAGCTCCCAACGACTTGTCATTATATCCATAGATCAATGCATCTCTCAGTTCTCATCTGTGAAGGCTCTATTTTCAGTAGATGGGGATTAACAGAGTGACCCACAACAGGCCACAGTGCAGAGGATAAAGACTGCAGAATGCTTATCCTGAAAGGGAATTTATAGATTATGCACCCACCCCCCAAGGGTTAGGGATATTTGTGAAAGTGGGGGCAGAAAGAGTGTAAGAACCACAGGCAGTGAATGGCTACAAGGAAACCGCAATTTTGGCAACATACACAAATCTTATGCAAGCCCAAGTCAGTTCAAAGACCATCATGGGGAGGGAATTGGACATACAATTCCACACCTAGTCATGGAAAATTGTCAACTGTAAACTGTTGGGAGAGAGCTTGTATATCACTCCTATCGGTCAATAATGCGCCAGTGGAAAACCACACATTCAAGATTAATTGGGCATCATAAATTTGTTTGAAGGGTTTAAAAAGAAGGTTAAGTGGGTAAGGAAGGATGGTGGATCTAGGAAGAGTTGAGAGAAGGGGAAAATGTGATCAATACACATTATAAAAAAACTCAAAACTATTAAAGAACTAACGAAATAATTAAAATTGTCATATCAAATTTATAAAAATTAATGCCAAAGAATAGTATTTTCTGTTTCTAAAACTTAGTAAAATCTTTGATAGTCAAGATAATATTGCATCAATATTAGATTGTGTAGGATTATTTATAGCAAATTGTTGTGGCGGTAAATAATGAATATTTGTTAAACTATAGTGAAGGGATTTTTTATCTATTATGTATTCTGAAAATAATGTTCGATTTGAAACAAATTAACCGTGTTTGAATGTCTTAAATATTGTCATTTATTTCGATATGCTTAATTTGTTCATATTTAATATTCTTATATTGTTAACTTTTCATTGTTCTTTGTAATCAGAGTTATAATAGACATAATATGCAACTATATCCCTTTATCATTTTTTGTCTCAAGAATATGCTAATTAAAACTAGTATTTTTGCTTGCTTAAAATCTTGGTGTATTTTACATAAAATCACTGGTTCTTTGTCTGAAAGGTGTTCAGTAAAAATAAAAGGGGATTTGAGAATATAATGGTGTGTATAAGATAAAAATACATTATATATATGTATTACATTGCCAAAGAATGAAAAATTTTTATGTGTGCACAGTCACTATTTCTGTTTTCATTTAAATACTATGTGAATATCTTCTATAGCAAATAAATTGTTATTGAATTCTTTAGTCTCCTCACCAAAATTGAAACAAGGCTCTAAATATTCTGTAAGGTTAAACTTTAAGTTTTCCTGTGGAAATTATTTTAAAATTATATTTGGCTTTCTTGGTGTTTGAACAATTTTAATAGTACCATTAAAAGTATGACCTTTATGATCAATATTTTTTAAATTTGCATTTGAATCTTGTTTTAATTTTGAGGGCAAAAACAGTAGGCATTTAGAGCAACAAAACAGACTGAGTACACAGAAATAAAATGGATGCCTATGGTTAACTGATTGTTGACAAAGCTGGTAACACTACTAAATAGAAAAAAAAATTCCTCTTTCAACAAATGGTGATATAACAACTACTTAGCCATATGCAAAATATTGAAATCAGATCATTACTCAGACCGTACAATAAAGACCTAAAAATGGATTAAGGATATAAGGCTAATCTTCAAGTTTTCTGGATGAAAATGTAAGGTTCTTTTGTAAATTTTTTTTTTTATTTTTTGGTTTTATGAGACAGGGTTTCTCTGTATTGTTTTGGAGGCTATCAGTCCAGCCTGGCCTCGAACTCACAGAGATCCGCCTGCCTCTGCCTCCCGAGTGCTGGGATTAAAGGCGTGCGCCACCACTGCCCGGCAAAATGTAAGGTTCTTAATGAGCTCAAAACTGACAAAACAGAGTAAATAATAAAAGTTCGGTTCCCGGCATTCACAAAGCAGTTCACAATAATCTGTAACTCCCATTGGAGGGAATACACCGCCCTCATCTGGCCCTGGGTAGGTACTGCAAACATGTGGTGCATCTGCATACCTCTATGCAAGCAAAACAATCATGCACATAAAATAAAAACAAATTAATCATTTTCAAATTTCTGACAAGCATGAGGCCATGAGTTTAGACCCCCAGAAATCACATAAAAGCCAGGCAGGCGTGGTGGTTACCTTAAACCCAGCATTCAAGAGGCATAGACAGTGTGTTCTTGGGGCAAGCTGGCCAGTAGACTAGCCGGAATCAGAAAACTCCCCTGCACTAATATATAGAGTGGTTTAGAAAGATACTTGGTGTTGATTAGTCTTGGTGCAACTTGATAATCCATGTTTTGTTGATACTTATGGGAGACCTGCCCTTTCCTAAACAGAAACGGAGAAGTGGATTGGAGGTGAGAACAGAGGGGAGATGTGGGGGGTGAGAGGAGAGAATATCTAATTACTTGCGGTGATTGTTCTAGACACTGGGACACAGCTCAAACAATATTGACAAAAACTTTTGTCATTATGGAACCTACATTCCAACAATATATTAGAATGTAAACAAGACATTATCTCATCTAAATACGACAGCATGTTAGAAAGGGATATGTTTAAGTGAGAATAAATAAGAAGACTTGGGACTGAAAGTGTAGATCCATTTACAGAGTGCTAGTCCAACATATAGAAGCCCTGGGTTCAGTCCGCAGAATCACATAAAGCAAACATAGTGGTATGCTCTGGTTACTTAAGAAGTGGAAGCAAGAAGATCATCAGTTCAAAGATAACCGCAGCTATATAGCAATTCTGAGGCTAGTCCGTGTTACACAAGACTCCATCTCAAGAAAAATAAGTGACGATACGACTGGAAGGCAAACTTTTTGGGAGAGCAGTGTCGCAATGTTGTGTAGTGCGGCCTCGTTGAGGAAGCAGCATTTGAGTAAAAGATCCAAAGCAAGGAAAGGAAAGGTAATTTTCTAGACAAATAGAGCAACAAGTACAAGGACTGATGTTACTCTTACATTGGGAGAACCAAATAATGGAGGAGGTGATTTTAAAGATTGGTTCATGTAAGAGCCAAAGAAGGTCCAGTTTTGGATAAACACACACACACACACACACACACACACACACACACACACACACACATATATATATATATATATATATAAAATATAAGGTTTTCAATGTCTCAAGATAGACTGGATTGCATGACACATGAGAACTAGTAGAGTTAATTCCACCTGTAAGGGTTTAGACTAGCAACTGAAATTCCAGTTTCTCTTGATTGGGGTTTATTCTGAGGACAGAGAGGTTATTGATGGTCAGCACTGGACATGCTGAATCTCAGATATTGAACACAAACAAGGAAAACTGGAGTAAGTTTGAATGCAGAGTTGAGGGGAGCAATACAGCTAGAGATGTCAGTTTAGTAGACTATAATATAATTGGATGTAAAGTTATGAGACTGAGAGCAGATTTATTGAAATCCTAATAAGTTTAATCACACTAGAGTATAATCCTGTGAAAGCAGGAAGTTTGTTTGGAAAGTAGGCAGGGTTAGAATTTTAGAAAACAGACCTTATAAGCTCTGGGAAATGGCTTAATGAGTACTTAAAATGCTTGACACACAAGAACACGTCTGTAATCCCAGCAATAGGGTGGTAAGGCTGACACACATGAATACCTGGAGTTCATTGGCTAGGCAGTCTAGCCCAATTGAACAATTGCAGGCTCAGCGAGAGACCCTGCCTCAAAACATAAGATAGGGTTCAATTGAGGAAGACACTAGACATCAGCCTCTGGCCACCACACACATGGGCATGCATGAATGCTTTTAATTTTGGCAAAGTACTGTTGAAGTCAAAAGAAAGAAGTAGGTTTTGAACAGAATAGACTTTCTTCATGAAAGTAGAAAGGAAAGACTGGAGACATCCAAACCACTTCGGGGGTTTTTACAAAGTTTAAGATGTCACAAAAGTGTTTCTGATCATTATATATACATATATTACAGCACAATACAAAGAGACAGAATTAAGGAATAATAAAAGAGAGGATTTGCAAGACTTAATAGTTTTTGATTATGGGAACTGAAGATGAAGGCAGACTTGAAGGTGGTCTCCTAAGTTCTATTTTCAGTACATGGGAGGGAACATCAAATAGGGTGGCAGAGACTGGACAGTAAAAGAAAAAGCTAAATTTATGAATACAGATTAAGTATCCCTTATCTGAAATATCTAGAACCAGAAGTATGTCAGACTTCTGACTGGTTTGGACCTTGGGATATTTATACAGACATAATGAGATACCTGGAAGGCACAATCCAACTCAACAGGAATTAATGTTTCATATACACCTTTTCCACCATGCCTGAAGGAAATCTTATAGTTTTGGTGTACCTGCATTTTGACCACCACTCTAACATGGAGCCAGGCATGGAATTTTCCATTTGTGCTAATGTTGACCCTGAAAAAGTTTTGCTTGTGAGCATTTCAAATTTTCAGTATGCTCAACTTGTAGTGAGTCCGAGGTGTCCCTGGGATCAGCAAGCACGCATAGTTCTAAGTGCAGTCAGTCCTCTTCATTTTGTTCATGTTGTCCATCCACATGGGAAGTAAGTGTACTAGCTAATCCACGTGAGCATTATGATTGGTGTGAACATTGTATTACTACGTATAAGATGATTAGATGGTTAGGTTCCATACTGTTCACAAATGAGGTCAATGTAGTCTAAAATTCCTTAAGCCACGGCAGTCTCCCTAAGGTGCCTACTCTGAACAGCAGCAATCCAACTTTCTTCACATCAATATTGTTACAGCTACAAGCTGTGCCTTTTTTTTCTTGCAAAAATCCAGGAAATGCACTGTTTTTATTCTTCTACGAGCTTTGAAAGTCTAAAGTTGATATTTTTCATTTAATCTTCTGCTGACACCTAGTGCCAGAATTCTGCATATTCTGCTAACTGCCCCACACAAAGGGTGTGTGGGGAGGTAGTCCGGATTTTCAAGTTACCTTTAATTTGAAAATAAAACAATGGTCTATTTTATTGAACAATCCTGTTTGGGGCTGGCTATATGGCTGAGGGGATAAAGGCACTAATTTGCCAGGCAAGCCTAGTGACTCAAGGTCCATCGCCTAATATGGTGATGAACATCTCTGTACTTTCAGAATTCTTAAAGCACAGTGGGAGGTACAGACAGTAGAATCCGTCAAAAGCTCATTTGGCCAGCTATCCTGGAGTACACAGCACAGCACCAACAGCAAGAAAGACCTTTTACACACACACACACACACACACACACACACACACACACCATCTTAAAACAACAGCCATACTATCATAATATCATGCCTTCACATAAGTTTTCTAACATTGTCCCTCACATTAAATACCAGCCAGTAAAAGCTACTAGATATCCATCTTTTTGAATGTCCAAGAATTCAAACTTCAGGTAATTTCTATTCTTAGTTTGATTATCCGCTACAGACATTCTTCAGAGATCGTGGAGGGCTACATCACAATTACACCTGCAAGTTTTGAAGCAGTTAATGTTAAAGTCTCCTTGGAAGTAATGCTGGCTGGGACTGGAGTTCACAATATTTCCATAACTATACTTCTAAACAATTGAAGAAGAACCTTCAAATTCATGGTAAGAGTTCATACTAAACAACAAAAATTTAGCCTGCCACATAATTATTGTAAATATTTATTTACAAGGAAGAATGAATGTGTAGCCGAGAAGGGGCACAGCAACTCCTGGAAAATGATGAGGCTTGCTCTGTGTATACATTGTTGAAATGGAGTTTGAAGTATTTGTAGTAATGGAATCATATAGTCAACAGAAATATTCGAGAGGATTACATTTGTGCTTGGTAATGTTATAGCCATAGAGGCAAAGAGAGAAAGTAATACTCTAAGGCTTACACAAAATGAGTGTCCCAGTCCTTCAATCTACCTTAACCTGGTACTGTTTCCCCATCTCTAAACTTGAGATAATGATATTACTTGCCTTGTGGTGTTGTTGGAAGGAGAGAAGTGTTTCACAAAACTATAGACACATGGATAGTACCCAATAAAGCTAAATTCATTTGTAATAACAATATTGAAAATAATGAAGCATGCCCCTGCCTCTACCCATGCAGTCAAATGCTGTCCCGGTGGCTAGAGGAGGAGATACTTCGCTAGAAAAAGCCTCCAGAGAACTTTGGAAGGTAATTGTGACTACCTTTAGAATCTCAGCACAAGGTGACACAGACCCAGTCCTATGGCAGGTCATGGTGGCACGTTCCCTGAGGGGATATGAAATTACTCCAAAGAACTAACCTTGTTTAAGGTCAGAGAAAGGGGATAATGAAATACAAATGATTTCACACTGTTTCACTAGCACTTAGGACCTGTGCTCAATTGAAACAGAACTGGCTGGAGTAGAGTGAGGTGGTGAATAAATACAGTGTAGGCTCTACAGCAATGCAAGCTCTACCCAGACAAGCTGTGTTACTTTGTACAAGTAAACTTCTCTGAGCATTCACTCCTTGGTTTGTAAAACTGGGAGTAATGGGAATGTATAACTTGTAGGTTTGCTTCTTTTTTCACTCTTTGGTATTTGGGAACCTGCCACCCAGATCCCAAATGAATACATGGAGACTAATTCTTACTTAAGAATTCCCCAGGCTTATTTGGCTTGTTTCTACCTGGCTTTTCTTCAATTAAATTATCCCATTTACCTTTTGTCTCTGGGCTTTTACCTTCCTTTCTCTATTCTATATTCCGTTTTTTACTTCCTACTCTATAGCTGGCTGGGTGGCTGGGTGACTGGCCCCTGATGTCCTCTCTCTCCTTCTCCCCCTCTTTTCTATTTATTCTCTCTGCCTGGCAGGCATGCCTTTCTCTCTCCCGCAGAGCTATTGACTATTCAGCTCTTTATTAGACCATCAGGTGTTTTAGACAGGCAAAATAACACAGCTTCCAAGAATTAAACAAATGTAACATAAAAGAATGCAACACATCGTGGCATCATTAAACAAATATTCTACAGCATAAATGAATGTAACACATTAAGATAATATTCCACAACAATTACTCTTAAGGAAGTTGCAAGAATTGAATGAAATATATATATAAATCACTTTGCTGAATGACTAGTATCTAATTTGCAATCAATAGATGATTTTCATAAAATTATTACATCATGCTACTTGCTGCTACATCCAATCTGGCCTTTATATTTGAAGTATCCTGAAGTGTCAAATAATTTATAATAATCATTTTTGGGGGTTTTGTATGTGTGTGTGGAGCCTGCACATGTGTGTGAAAGTTCATGCACCCATGTATGTAAGAGAAGGCCACAGGAAGACATTGGGTGTCCTGCTCTATCCCCTTTTGCCTCATTGTCCAGAAACAGGGTCTCTTGCTGAACATTGGTTAGGCTGGTGGCCAGTAAGTCCCAGTATCTTTCTGTCCCTCCCTCAACCAGTGCTGGTGTATGGATGACTATAGATGCACACACGCAGTTACACCCAGCCTTTCATATGGGTGCTAGGGATTTGAACTCAGATTTTCCTGTTTGTGCAGCAAGTGCTGTTATGTATAGAGTTAGCTCCTCATGCCCTGAATTTTAAAAATCTGGGAGTATGTCTGTAGGGGTGAGCCCCACAAAGCTATCCGCCCTAAGAGCGGGGATAAGGAAATTTAGGACAGATGGAGATAAAAGGAAGTGAAAGAGAAATGAATCTCTCGTCTCCTCTTCTCCTTGATTGGAAGACTGCCACGCTTCTGACTCCCCAGCTTCTGTGTAAGTTCTTATTCTGGTAAATAAATATATTATATTCCATATTGCATTGACCTTCCACATCAGTATGTCTTTAGTTTTCTAACGCTCATACCTGACCATTATTACCAGGTGTTAAGCACCTACCAAATGCCAGATATTTACGGAAAGAGGATGTCATTTGATCTTTACACCTGTAGAATTGGAAGCTCAGAGAAGATAAGTAATTTCTTCTGAAATAACACCATAAGATGTTGAATCTCGGCCAGTGCTGTAGCCCACCAACCTATCCTTAATGTAACGTATTCCCTGAATACTTTGAAAAGATGTCTTTCATGACTTCTTACAGTATCCAGGGGAAAGGTCAAAACCTTAATATACAAGGCTACTTTTTGTTTGTCTCTAGTTCCTATTAACCCCTCTGTCTCTCCTCACTTGTAGTCCAACAACCTTCTCAAAGAAACTCCTCTAGAGCTCTCTGGTCATATCCCCATCATAGTACTTGCCAGGTTACTCTGTAAATGTTGATTTCATTGTCTGTCTTCCTAACAATGCTAACACAATGCTCAGGCCAAGGTAAGAATTCATCAGATACATATACGAGAATTAACAAATTAATAAACTAGGGAGGGCCCAGATATAAAGTTCCACCATATTCTAGAAAAAAGTTAAATTAGTTTAAATTGTATTAGGTACATCTGTGTTTAAGGGTATTATGGAAGACTGAATGTAACTGGTCCCCATAATCTCATAGGGAGTGACACTATTAGGAGGGGTGGCTTTGTTGGAGTGAATATGACCTTGTTGAGGAAGTGTGTCACTGTGGGGTCAGGCTTTGAGGTTTCCTATGCTTAGAGTCTTAGAGTCTCAGTTCATTCCCTGCTGCCTGCAAGATGTAGGACTCTCAGCTCCAGCACCACATCTGCCTGCAGGCTGTCATGCATGATGATGATGATGGACTGAAATTCTGAAACTGTAGTCAGCCACCCCCATTGAATGCTTTCCTTTATAAAAGTTGGCATGGTCATGGTTCCTCTTCACAGCAATAAAAACCCTAACTAAGACAGGTACATACCCTGAGTTCTCAGAAATTAATTTTCCAACTGTCACACTTGGCAAACAAGTTCTGTGTCAATATGTGAATGTTTGCCTGAACAGGCTTGGCTTGTGGATTATGTATTCATCAGTCCCTCTCAGGAAATCCCAGGGGATGGGCGAAGAATTCCATGTGGGCAAGCTTGAATGGGATTAAACAGCAATTGCAGTTGTGGGAAGAAGACTTACTTGGGTAAAGAGTAGGAACTATTTTTAGTGCTTTGTACAAACACAATATTAAATTAAGAAATGTTTATCAAAGAATGGAATTGTCTTTCGTGTGTATGGTCATGGCTGTGGGTGCATATCATTAAAATTAAAATTTGTGAACTGATGGTAAAATACTAATGGCGATTTTCTGTTACTAACAAACAGGACTATTCACTCACCTTACCTTTTCAGAGTATTAATCTCTGTAATGAGAAAAAGATAAGAAAAACACAGAAAATTGTTCTGCATATCTGAGAAAACTGATGAGGAAGCCAGGAGACAGGAATGAAAGGGAAAATTTTAGAACTGGAGAGGCTATAAGGAGCTGCTAAGACCTTTGAATGGTCTCAATGACACGGTGTGGGAGGGAGGCCCCTCAAGCACTGAAATGAAGGGAGACACCCTTCAGAATGCGGCTGTGGGTGAACACTGAGGACACGATAGACTCATTCATCCCAGTAACTCAGCAATTTGAGGCCAAAGAGAAAGAAGGCCCCAGGACATGGCTTTTTCTCAAGACCTTAAAGTACATTATTTTTCACCGTTAAAGGCCCTAAGGACTGCAAGGGACAGAGGTGTGCTCTTGAAAGGGAGGCAGGAGAGCTAGCAGAAGTGAGTCACTAGTGCCTAAAGCAGACTGTCAAAGAGTTTAAACATTTTCCAGGATAGTGTAAAAACTGGGGGAAGAAGGTATGGGGGAGCAGGAAGGTTGAATCGAGGTAAGAATAGAAGAGAGCAGGATGAGAGATACCATAATAGATGGAGTCATTATAGGCATGAGGAGAGAGCTGACACTAGTGAAATCTCCAGAGATCTACAAGGATAACACCAACTGGAAAACTAAACAATAGTGGAGAGACTCCATTAATAGCCTCTCCTTGATCATAAGGTTGATGACTACCTTATATGCCATCCTAGAACCTTCATCCAGTGACTGACGGAGGCAGAGACAGATACCCACAGCTAAACACTGAGCTGAACTCCTGGAACCTAGTGACAGAGATGGAGGAGTGATGAGTAAAGGGGTCAAGACTGGGCTGGTGAAACCCACAAAGACAGCTGACCAGATAAAGGGGAGCTCTTGAATCCCAGACTGATGCCTGAGAGGCCAACAGGGGACTGATCCAGACTCCATGAATGTAGTCTCAGTGAGGAGGCCACAGAAATCACTGGGGCCTTGGGTAGTAGATAAGCGTTTACCATGGTTTATGAATGATCTTTGGGAGCCCATTCCAAATAGAGGAATGCTCTCTCAGCCTGCCCTGGATGAAATGACAGACTTTGGAGATCCCCCCAAGGAGGGCCTCACTCTCCCTGGGGAATGATGTGGGGATTGGTTGGGGGGCTGGGGGGCTGGTGGAGGCACAAGGGAGGAGGGGTGGGAGAGCGAGCTGGGATTGACATGTGAAGCATTCATGTTTCTAATTTAAATAAAAACAATACAAAAAACTGAATTTTTTACCTGTGATTTACATATTCAACATACAATTTAGACTCTTTCTTCATACCAAGGTAATAAAAAATGGCTGTACTCTTGAGAATGAGACCTGTGCACTAGTACATTGGAGAGGAGATATGTATAGAATTAAAACAAAATTCTTTTGGCATTGGTATTGATGGTTCACTGATGAGGATGGAATTCATTGTTAGTGCAGTTTATGTTCTTTGAGTAGTCAGTGTATGGAAGACCAGAGGCCTTGAGTAGGTTGTCTGTCTTGCTTATTCTATGGATTAGACTACTATGCCCAGCTTTAGAAACAAAGGAATGACCCTGAAGCTCAAACTCCTAGAATACAACCCTGCATGTTTCAATCCCATAGGTACTCAAGCAAGTAACAATAGCCATAGAATGCTAAAATTAATAGTACCTAGGGTGAATTTACAAAGAAAGTAACATGGCCATACTTCACTGGTGAGATTATAAACCAAGTTACCCTTCTGAAGAACAAGTTAGCAATATTTTCCCAAGGAATTTTATGTGCAAGTACCCTTTGCTTCCATTATAGAACAAATAGAAGGTTTCCCTAAAGATTAAGTAGCAACGGCATTTGCTTGACCCATTCAGTGCAAGCAACTGGAAGCAAAGATTGTCCTTCAGTGGGACCTGACCCAAGGCCCAAAGCTGCAGGATCTCCACAACATAGGACAACAGCAGGATATCCAAGAAGAGTTCCAGTGAGAGCCCAGCATCGATAGTTTAACAAAAAACCAGAGGCCTTGAACCAGACCAATGACTCTTTGCAATGAACACTTGCAAATAAAGACGTATGGGAAAAGGAGGTTACTGCGTGACTGACTGTGTCACACTGCAGCTTCCATGACTAGATTGTTAATTTTTCCCTTTCTTTTTTTAAATCTTCAGTTTTGTTTTAGGGGGGGGTGTAGGGAGAGAAGGCAGATGCGAAGGGGCATGAAAATGAATGGGATCAAAATATGTGATATATAAAAGATGCATAGAATTAGTAAAAAGAAAAAAAAGATTGTCCCTCAGTAGGAAGGTTGTTTATTTGATACAGCAATGGAGGGAAAGAGAAACCTATAGGAAAAGGTAAACTTCTATGCTCTGAAAAGGAAAAGAACTATCAAGATGCATTAAATGCAAAGAAGTAAGGTGCAGAATAGTGTAAATACTCTGTTGCTTTCAAAAATTGTGCATAAGAAGAGGACTGACATACACACCGGCATGTAAATAATGTTTTGCCCTAAAATAAAACACAGGAAGCTTTTTAACAGTATATGCCAGAGAATTTTTTTTGTGTGTGTGTGTTTCATTTGGACACATTAGGCCTTTAAAAATTTTCTTTTCTTCCCTAACATTTCACTTTTTATTTTATTAGCAGTTTTTTTAGAGACAGGGTCTTGTGTGTTTGAAGCTGGATTCAAATTCAACTATGCGGGTCAGGATGACCTGGAAATTCTGATCCTCTGGCTTCCACTCATGGGCTGGTATTTCAGGCATGTGCCACTATGCCTGGTTGTATGAGGTGCTGGTGATCCAAATCAGGGCTTCATTCATGCTCCGCAATTTCTCTACCCCCTGTGCTACATGCCCAGCACCATTAAATTTTTATACAAACATCAAATGTATGTGTTGGAACTCCATAATGTTCAAGGGGACTGTGCACTGTTCCTTACCTCGAATACTTCACTTCAGTCCCATGTCAAACTCTTATCTCCCTTTTACAGGTGAGGAGCTCCAGGCTCAGAGCTGCAAAATCTCTTAAGGTCGTACGGCTAGATGGCTGTAGAACTACACTTTGAATGCACCAGTTAGAGCACTGATTCTCAAGGGCTAGGTCAACACTTTTAAATTGTCTTTTTCCCTCACTGCCTACTAGAGTATGTTGGTGAACAACTGGGACCTTATCAGAAAATTCACAAGAAATACTTTTCTAAGTATAGAGCCATCCAGGGAGGCAGGCAGTTGGAGTTTGTTTAAATGGGACAGACTGGTCCCTAAATGGTTGGGAGATTGGGTTTTGATGCAGTGACAATTAGCAATCTTACTTAGTTCCTCCTTTCAAAACATTAGAAATGTTAGGGCCAGCAAGATGGCTCCGTGGGTAAGGGCATTTGCTGACAAGCCTGACAACCTGTGTTTGATCTCAGGATCCAAGACGGAAGAAAAAAAAAACCAATGTTCCTAAGAGCTGTCCTCTAACCTCCGTTCACAAACACATCATACATGCATACACAGACAATAATAATAATACATAAAATACAAAAATTAAAAGATTATATAATTACTTCCTTTTTACAATAATTTCAGGAGTTTTTTTAATAAAATTATTTGGGAAATCTAAGTTCACTCATACTACTCTGAACCCTTAATTAATGGCTTTGTTTCCAAGTCAAAGGCTGTATTACACTCACATTTAACAAAGTGAGAGCAAGTACACATTTGTTCCTTATTTTTTTTCATCCTCCACAGGCCATCTTTTCATACCAACACATAGAAATGTACTCTTGTGCCTATAAACTACATAGTATTCCGTTTTTAAACATACACAATTCTTTAAAATTACCTGAAATAAATTGGAATTGAAGTTACTTCCGAGTCTAATTTCCTAATGTGTGGTGCAACTGATGAACAAACATCCTTCCTGACAAGATGTGAATGTCTCTTCAGACTGGGTGGCACATTCGTCCGTCCTGTAGGGATGAGATTTGAGAGTGGATCAATGGGATCCTACTGCATGGAGAAGTGCGTTTCTATATAATGCAAGCAAGAGCAAAGACCTTTCTCCCCAATGAGTCCAAAACAGAGATGTTAGATGAAACGGCCTCAAAAAGAACAGTTTCCACAGTTAAGTGAAAAGGCACACACAGCCTTGCTTTGATTGCTCACTGCTGGCTGGATCCTGGATCAAAAGAGGAATTTCCACACTCAGTTATAAGCATGGCCCGCGGAGGGCTGTGGATTCCACCAGACGGTCTGGAGACAGCCAGACTGGGAGACAGCAGCAGAGCTCCAAATCTGGCAACAGCAAGTGTGGAAGGAACAGGGAGTGACCTACGGGGAGACTCAGACCTCACAGGTCAAAGCTCTTCCAGCAGAGGGCAGTGCCTTGAATAGCAGGCAGGACCCAGGCTAGATGGAGGCGGAGCTGGAGACTTCCCTGGAGAGGTTGCACTAGCTTGAGAGGAGGAGAAATTGAACTAAACTGTCCTTTGACTACTGTAAGTGACATTGGGGAATACTGACCAGGGACAATGGGACCTCACACTTCTGTGATCCGCCTATTTTCTAATGCCTAACACTTTACATTGGGTAATACATCTCTTTATCCAGCTTGGCCATTAGGGCTTGCAAATAGGGAAATGTGGAGTCACTTTAACTAGGCTGGCCTAGCCAGCGTTTCTCGGGTTTCTGAGTGTGCTTGAATAAAGAAGTGAGTGAAAAGCCCAAAATACTGCCCAGCCTTGTGGCCCCGTGGATCTGACACCAAGTTTACAAATAGAAAGTTAGCAGTAACAATTTTCTCTAAAAATAGAACTCAGTTTAACACAAGAGTTATTATTTGCTTTTGAATTTCAAGTCTATAAAAGGTGGTTTTTAAAACAAAATTTCACTGTGGAGCAGCCACCCGGGCAATTTATTAAAACATTCAGATGATAATAAAATTATTCCACAGGCCTAAACGTTTGCAATCAACATTCTTGACTATAGGTTGCCATTTCTGCTGTGTTAAACAGAATGGAACAGCCCACCATAAAGTTTACTTATAGTGCTGATCCTTGTGACTTAAAAAAAAAAAGAGTTTTGTATTTGCTGAGGGAGGTGAGGCAGATATACCAACTGATAAAATACCAAGTAACATATATGACTAAAGCACCACTTTAAAAAATCAGAGCCCAAACCAACTCTGAGGGTCGTTGGTATACATTGCTTAGGAAAAAATAGCAAGTTGGAGAAACAGCCCCAACGAGCATCAACTTCCTAAACTGTTTTATTTTCCTAGCAACTTCCAGCCTAGGGATGTTTGGTGTTCTCTAGGCTGCTAGGTTATTGGCTGGAGAGGACCGAGGAGGGAATCTGGTCCTCAAAAACAGCTGGTGAACGCCTAGAAGCCGAGGGGACTCTGGCGGTTCAGAGGTCGGGAAAAATCGGCCAATCGCTAGCAGCGTGAAAGCAAGGGAGCCTTCGGTTTCACTGAGGCGCCCTTTCTCAAGGCCATTGCCCCGACCTGTAACCCTGCCAGGCAGCCTGGCTGGCTCAGCAGGGCGCGGCCCTAGCGCCACCCGGCTCGCCCCGAAGAAGAGGTGGGACTTTCCCCACCGGAAGTGAACGCGTCCAGTCTCGGGGAATTGGGGCACCTCAGCCAGTGTGTCAGGGAAACCCTTCCGGGTTTATGCTGGGGGTGGGGTGGGGGGTGGGTGAAGGAAAAAAAAGAGGTGGGTTCGGCTGGAGTCCCTGCGGCCGCCGCCGCTGCCGCCGCTGCCCGGCCCCCGCCCCTTTCCCGTCCTCTAGCATCAAGGCCGGGCGGCCGGGTGGCCATGGCCTTGGCTTGACAGAGCGTCCCGGGCGGCTGGGGGAGAGCGGACGGCAGGGTAAGCGGCGGCGGCGGCGCAAGGGAAGGAGGCAGCCGAGGCGGCGGCTTTGGGGGGCCGGCGTGGAGGTCAGACGACTCCTAACGGGCGCCCCCTCTCCCCCCACCCCGTCCCCCGTTACAGGCCGGACGACCCCCGCGGGAACCGGGGGCCCAGAGACCCCGCCCGGGCGGCAGTGAGCACAGCGGGGCCCCGAGGCTTCGGGCCAGCTCGGCAGCGGCGCCGGCAGGAAACGGGGTCCCCGGGCCCCTTTGTGTGCAGGGCGGGGGAGGGGTGGCGGGCAGCCCCCGGCCGCGAGGCCCCCGCCCCTTCCCGCGTGGGGGTGCGCGGCGGCTCCCCACCCTTGCTCGGCCGCTCGCCGGCGCTCCCTTCTCCCCACGCCCCCCGGGCCGGCCCTAGGTTCCTATAGGAAGGGCATTACCCTCCCATCCCCACCCACCCGACACTTGGCTCTTTCCCCTCCCCCTCCTGTAACTTCCTCCTCGTCCCCGGTTGGGCCCTCTGCTTCTCTGCACTCTCCTCCCCAGTTCGCACATTTCCGCCCACCTTCCGCCTCGCCTTGCCGCAGCGCAGCTAGCGGGGTGTTATTTTTCCCCCCCCCTTGGGTAGGAGTTGGTGAAGGTGAGACTCATGAGGGAATACAAGGTGGTGGTGTTAGGGAGTGGAGGGGTTGGCAAATCTGCCCTCACTGTGCAGTTTGTCACTGGGACTTTCATTGAGAAATATGACCCCACCATTGAAGATTTCTACCGCAAAGAGATCGAAGTGGACTCTTCCCCCTCAGTGTTGGAAATTCTGGACACCGCAGGGACCGAGCAGTTTGCCTCCATGAGAGATCTGTACATCAAAAACGGCCAAGGTTTCATCCTGGTGTATAGTTTGGTTAACCAACAGTCCTTTCAGGTAATCAAACCGAGTCTTGTAATTTCTTCGAAGGGGGTGTGGTAATCCTACATGTACTTCTGATTTGCTTGAGCTGCGCGTTAATAAGTGTGTTTGGCTTTTGAAAGTTTGGCATGGCATGGAAAGCACTGGACTATTTCTGTAGAGAGGGCTAAAAGAACAGGAATTGACAGATATTTTAAAGTTATTTTTAAGGGAAAGAAAAGTGAAAACGAAATAGATCAGCTTGAGTATATTTAGCCCTCGCTATAACCTGAAGTTGCTTATTCAATTCAACAAGTATCGATTAACGTGCTCAACAAAACATTTCATAGATAATCTCAAGTAGATGGAGCACGAAGAAATAAACTGTTTAGCCCATTATCTCTTACACATAGATTTAAAAAGACCTGTGCGCCTGGTTTTCCTTCCTCCACTTCTCCGTTTGCCTCTAAGTTCCTCAACTGGAATCCTAAATCTCTGCTGCCAAATGAGTACGAGTTCTGTTGTCGTGGTATTTTACTTGGGGGAATGCAGCCGCAAAGGAAGTTACTAGTCTAAAAGACTAGGACCTAGGATTCATAGCCAACAGAAAGTAAGAATGACCCTCCTTTTTTCTCGTTGGTACAAATCGTTTCTGCCATCGTAGCCTATACTTAAAGAAAATATGTGGAACTGGGAACGCTGAGCACGGGCAGATTTCTTATCCCAGTGGGGTAGCCAACCTGGATCTGGTCCAGTTGCTTCAGAAAATTCGTACTGTCTTTTACTGGGAAACAGACTGAAGTTAACGTTATTTTAGGAGATGCAGTAATTGTGCTATTTATTCTTTGAAAAGAAATGACCTTATATTGACCCGTTAATATTGACCACCATTGATTTAGGAAACGGATATTTTTTCTGCATTTAAAGGTATGCACTCAGTGTTGCTTACTTAGGAAATCTTAAGTGCCTGTGTAATGTGCTGGTTTCACATTCTTCAGGAGTTGAGGGTAAAGTGCTATATCGGAATTTTTCTGGTAACCTCGTAACAACTTCAAGAACTTCTTTGTAAAGATAGTAAGTTCTGGGTAAATGAATTCAAGTAGTTTTAGGTAGATCCAAATTCCAAACAAAAGTACCATAAAATCATTTCCCCAGGAAGTACTAAGGGTATTTTCTATCTAGGGGATCCTCAGGAAATTTGTTTGTTATCAGCAGACTCCTGAGACTGGAAGCCTTTGCAAGGGTGTTTCCTAAGGTTTCCACTGAATGCACTTCTGTTGTAGACATAAATATGGAATATGGAGCTGTGGCATTATTTCAGCAGACTCAGATTCTTTGGACGTGAAAGTTGGTATTTTTAGCTAAACTTGTCCCATAAGGAATCCCCAAGAAGCAGCTTAGCAATACAGAGAAGACTGAGTTGGTATATTTGACCTGTGTGGGAGTGTTCTGTTTAATGTAATTACTCAAATACATATTTTAGATTTTAGATTTAAGTTACAAAACTAAAAAAAAATGCAGTGCCAGGCCTAAACCTATATTGTCTTATATCGATACAATTCTCTCCAAAAATTGATATCACTGAAAAGCAGCTAAGATTCTGATCATTTTGTGTAAAATGAGTAGGGAAGCAATGGCCGAGGAAATGTATGACTTCTCATCCAGACTCCAGATGCATTGTCCTTCTTGGGACATGTTCACTGTTACCACAGACATAGTAACCAGTTTAAAATGAAATATTTATGTGTATGTCTGTTTTTAAAACTGGATTTCTAGGTATTGCAAAATAGGTTGGGGGTTGTCGCTTTTTGGGTAGGTTTTTTTGGTTCCCTCTTAAAACACTTTCTCTTAAGTCCTCTTGCTAAATGACTAGGAGTTACATACTTGCTGCAATCTTGTGCCGGGATAACAGGTGTTACAAGGAACGATGACAATTAGGCAGGTTTAGGGAGCTGGCCAAACATCTGTATGTACAAATGGATTAATCATATTTGGGGACTTGATTCTTTAATTGAAATAGACAGAGGGTGGGGGGCAGTGGTTAGATGAATTTTAAGGTGAGTGTGCAGCTTGTATTTTATATTCCTGATGCAGAAGCACAGCTAGTGCCTGTGGAGATGGTCTAGTTCTCACTTCCCTGGGGGGAAATGGCACTGTTGTCTTTATTTAAGTATGTGGTTTTGGCTTTATATAATCACCAAGGAATGATTTTTGTGATACTGTAACACACCTGCTGTGGAATGCAAACATATAATCTTGTTCTTTTCCTTTGTGATTGCTTGAATAGGATATCAAGCCAATGAGAGATCAGATTGTGAGAGTGAAGAGATACGAAAAAGTTCCACTGATCCTAGTAGGGAACAAAGTGGACCTGGAACCAGAGAGAGAGGTTATGTCTTCAGAAGGCAGAGCTCTGGCTCAAGAATGGGGCTGTCCTTTTATGGAAACATCAGCAAAAAGTAAATCAATGGTGGATGAACTTTTTGCTGAGATCGTCAGGCAAATGAACTATTCATCCCTGCCCGAGAAGCAAGATCAGTGTTGTACAACTTGTGTTGTCCAGTAAAAAAAGAACCTCAATCATGGCCATACCGAGCAGGTTAGTTGTTGGTGGAATTGCATGGGCCAGGTGGCCTTTTGGTTTTGATCAAGTATAAAATAAACAACTGGTTAGTAGTAATACATCCATACTTTTGATACCACCTTAAATTTCTGTATTTTTAAAATAACATTTTTTTCCTCAGCATAAAGCCATCATCATTCAATGCAGAAAACCTTTTTAAACTGCAGATAAGCAGAACAAAGGTAAGAAGTTGCGTGTATTGCCATTGATGAGACTTAGTTTTGTTAAGGAGTGGCCTCCTAGTTTTCCTTCTCAGCCTTGCTCGATAGATAACACTTGGAGGGGATGATTCATCCCATAGTGCATCTTTCCCCTGTTCTGCAGGCTTGGTGTTCAAGATGCACAGCAGAACATTCAAAAATACTATCACAAGATGATGAATAATTCCTGATGTTGTTAAGACCTTTATATTCTGGGCAAGAGAGCCACTATAATTGAAACCACCAATTTTCTAATCAAGTACTTGATTTAACAGAATGATTATTTAATCAAGTTCATCTTGCACTCATACAACTTAAGTGACCTCTGGTAATAACAAATTGCACAGCCACAAAGTACCTTCACTTCATTCCGAATACCTGATGAAATGAAACTCTGCTTAATTCATCTGTGGTGTGTCAGAGGAACCATCCTGTACACCCGAGTCATTTCTACTCAGCTTAATAAATAATGAAACTAAGAACAATAAGAAACCTTCACACCTTATGTGAAATTATACTAGGGCTTTTAAGAGCTTTTGAGAAAATAAGGTTATATGAAACTTTATCATAGATTTAAGATGAGAGGATGTGTTGACTTTCAGCTGGATTGTAATCGCACAAATAATCTCACCGAGAGTAGCACTTAAATAATCATAGAAACCACCAGTACTGTGGAAGACTAAGAAAACCAGTAATTGCCAGACTAGCAAGACGGTATCAGGAATGCAACAGACCTTTCTGAGCCAGGGCTGACCTCCAGTCTAGGAAGCAGCTTTGCAAATGGCACCAGGCATGTCAGATCGCAGACGTGATTCCTAACCAAAGGTCTGCCTTTATTTGTGCTGCCTAGAGAAGGGACTCGTGGTCCCTAATTTATGTCCTTAGACAAGGACTCTTGTCAGGTAGTGTCATCTTTGAAAATGAAGAATGACAACAGTGTTTTATTCAAAATGCATTTACTCATTAGCCTTTAACCATCCAAAAACGTTGATGAAAAATCATTTATTATGTCTAGCTAAATCTGTTATTTTATATAGTGTGGTGTTAGAACTGTAGTATAGCTTATATATCACTGACAGTATCACCCATCCAGTGTAGTTTTCTGAGGCGGGACCAGGCAGATATGTAAGTGATTGAGTCCCACATTCTTGATCCTATAATCTGTCTTTTGAATTACAACCAATTTCAGGTTTGAACAAGTTCTCTATGCTGATAGCATCTTCACCATTTAGTTCTACTTTTCTCACACTTTTGAACAGAAGACTTTTGAATGGATGCAGTTTTACCATCTTTATACAAAATTAACCAAATCCCATAAAATATCTCTTCTTGTTATTAATGTAGGAAAAGAGGGTAAAAGCAAAATTAGCCTCATGTACATACAGGGTCATTTGTTACCCCTGTTGGGAATTGGATAATTTCTACAGATATCATTAAATTTTTTGTTGTAAATTATGTCTGAGTTTGTTTCACTTTATATGCTCTCATCATCTTAAATTTTCCCACTACTTACAGGGATATGTACATAGAAGGG
The DNA here is from genome assembly GCF_017639785.1 of Mesocricetus auratus. Taxonomy (NCBI): domain Eukaryota; kingdom Metazoa; phylum Chordata; class Mammalia; order Rodentia; family Cricetidae; genus Mesocricetus; species Mesocricetus auratus. The sequence continues at coordinate 99,743,982 of NW_024429188.1, read as the reverse complement.
ATTTACTATACCAAACCTACTATGTTCATGTTTCTTGTTGAGTGACATACTAAACTCAGATGTTATTAATACCAGTAATTACACATTTTTATTAAGTGACTTTGTAATGATATGTAACTTTCTGCTTGATTTGTTTTTGTTCTTATAAACAGTGCATGGCTGAAGGTGTGGCCCCTGAAATAAACCCCTTAATCAGCTGGATTTCTGAAGGCTGTTTTAGAACAGTGTGCACTATATGCAGGGTTTGTTCTAACACCAACTCAGATGGAACTGATAGGTATGCAGGTCTGTAACCTGAGGCCAGTGAAGGTTCTGGTTGTCCTTCCTCACTGATACCTGAACAAGTATGTGATGGGTTGTGAGTCTCTGTGAGTCATGGAGCCCTGAAGGCTGTCAGTTCCAGATCTAGATTGATGATCAAACTTCAACTAGTAAAGGTGACTTGAGGAGTGTTTGTCCTTCATCTTAGAAAAATACTTTGTAGGAAGTTAGAAGTAATAGTACAGAAAACCCATGGTTGCTGCTGTGTTTAGCTGAGGAAGGATGATTTATTAGTGCTCTAAGAATGGCTCCTGATAATCCCTCACATTTATTTCCTAACACCCTTTAATTTGGGTCACCGATCTCTTGCCCAACACCTGCTTCAGAGCCAGGCTCCCATGCGTTTTTCTTCCCCTTTTACCTTCCCACTGGCAGCCACTTTCTTGTAAATTAGGAAGTGTGGCAGATTCTTTAGACCCAGCCAGCCGCCATCCTGATTTCCTTGCTGACCCACAGTGGTTTCTAGCAAGCGCTTCGTAGAACTGTTTCACCAGGCAGCCACGGTTCCATAAAAGCCTAGGTCAGTGTTGGAGCCCTTGTTTTAGTCCCTAAGACAGTAGCTCCTCCATCTGTAGTTTAGGATTTCAGTGGATATAATGGTATTAAGAAGGGTGGCTGTTTTGTTAATAACATACTATAAAACAAGAAAACGAGAGCAGTGTGGGAATTGAGAGGAAGGTGAAAGCAGAAATGCTCGGTACTCTGGGCTTCTGTTTTTGAGGGCTGTCCTATGTGTAGGGGCATCAAAATGTTGAGCAGCATCCCTGGCAGTTACCCAGTAGCTTTGCTATTATTCTCAAACCCTCCACTTTGACAAAACGTATTATCTCTGAAAGTTGTGAAATATCCCCATGAATGTGGGGGTAGAATGACCCCTGGTTAAGAACCAGTGAGCTTAAATAACTTGGGAACAGTAGCATTTGAGTTAGGCCTTGAAAAATGGATATGGTGCAGCAAATGGAAGGTAGAGTTTTTTATTCTAAACAGAAAGAATCTGAAGAAAGGCCATAATACTACCCTTAAATATTCTATCCATTTGCCAAAAAGAAGGGAGATGTACATTAAAGTTATCCCTTATGTGATAATTTGGACTAACCTTTTGGCAACTAGAGTGATTTAAAATGATGCTTGGAGCAGTCTTACATGTCAGTTCAGTATTGATGAATGTTACAAAGGAAAAATTAAAATAAAAAGAGGGAAATGTGTTCTTTTCTGTGATCTGAAGGTCTGAAAATTTTTCTACCATTTTCCTCAGCATGATATGGACTAGGTTCTCCCAAGTACAGTAAATGGTGCAGCACAGTACCAAACACGAGGAAGCAAAATGAAAGAACAAAGATCATGATTTATGTCAGCCCCAATTCATTATATATGTCAGCCTGAAGAAAGGGGAGATTCTTGATTCAAGACTAGCACGTCATTTCACGTGGCAGCAGAATGCCCAGGATGGTAACAAAGACTCCTGGGAGGCTAAACCATCTATGAATGGGATTTTATTCTAGCTGGCCTTAGTATTTCTTAAATGGAATAGGATGGATTCAATTTTCAAGGTTTTTTAAATATAAATATAGACTGAGAATAGTTTCTTCATCCTATTTTTTCACTAAATGTGACTGTTTAGCAAATGTGAAAGGAAAATCTTCAAGATTAAATCACATTATGTACCTGAAAATGCTGGCATTTTAATATGCAAGTTGAACACTCCTTGGATAAGGAGATGCCTAGGGTGGATCTCTGTTGCAGAAAGTGCAGTGCTGTCAGGTGCATCTTCTTTCCCTGCCCTATTGCACATGCCACTTGAAGTGGGGAAACAGTCCTGTCTTCATGGTGTGAGCCAGAGAGGAGAGGGTTTGGTCTGGGGAGAAGCATACTTTGGAGCCTACAGCATACCATGAGTGCCTAGGGCAGCCCTGGGTATTAGGGATGCACAGAGCGTGTGCCTTCCCTACCACCCTTGACTCTCCCCAGCCCTTCTCTCCCCACAAGGCTCTCAGTTTGACACTTCAGGGGAGATGGGTGCCTAATTAGACTTACGTTGGGTGTGGGGGTACCTGATTAGAAAGACCCTGTGTACCTTTAACCTCTTTAATTACTTCCTCTCACCTTAACATTAGACTTATATTCTAGAATGAAATGTATGTGAGCCACTAAGTTTTACTCCATTACCTCCCTGGCTTATAATGGACCGTCAGTAGAATTAACAAAAATTGCATTATGGAGTTGGAGAATTACCACCAAGGAAGCGTTCTAACCTCACTACTGGAACAAACCTCCCCATGGAATTATTTCTCAGGGGAGTTTGTACAAATCAGAAGATAATGCAACTAAGAAAAATTGAAGTCCTGTCAGTTGTTGGAAAAATGTATCCAATCAAAACCATATGCACAACTTCCTTGGATTAGCTACAGTATTGGAAATATTGCCTTCAAAATGTACTACTTATAGTTGTGGGGAACAGTACTTTACTTGGTCTGATTCAAAATTAGCAACCGGAATCTCATTGTTGGCCTCACACTATGATGGCATGGTGGACATGGTGACAGTATTTGAGATGTTAGAATGGAATTCATCATGTGAAAACATTTGACAATCTTAGGTCTAGGCAATAAGAGCAATATCCAAGCCCTTCCCTTTGACTCTGGGTTTATCATATGCACTCAGCACATGCACTTCCCTTCCAGCATGATTCTACTTCCTTTCAAGGCATCTATGACATGGATTCATCTTTTGCTGTCTGTTTAATCAGAGGCAATGAATACTTTTAATGATTTGGTCTTCCTAGTCCAGTGCCAATAAGCTTCATGCAAATTAGAGTAAAGAAATGAAACAAGATAGGTAGCAACAACAATAACAAATCTGCCTCTATCACGTAACAGAATTCCATCATTACAACTAATATTTAGCTCAGATCTGAAAACGTCATGTAAAGATATAAAGAGAACTTTTATCTTTTAGGATTGTTCCTTGATTGATTCTCCAACATTTCAAAAAAGAAAAAAGTAACTGTGGGTGAACATCTATGTTTGCTAAAATAATAAAAGTTATGGTAGTCAATACCACCATTGTGTTTAAAAATGGAACATCTATTAAGCTAAAACAGACATTCATAAACTACTAGCCCCTCACGATCCTTTTGTTACCATCCTGGGCATTCTGCTGCCTCGTGAAATAATGTTTTGTCCTGAATCAAGAATCTCCCTTTTTCTTCAGGCTGACATAAATAATGATCTTTGTTCTTTCGAGTCTGTGTTTGGTATGTTTGTATACCAGTTTATTCTACTTAGGAGATCCTTTCTGGTTTTCTGAGATAGTGTTTAAACTATTGTTTGCTTCTGTTTTTTACTCTGATAATTTTTATAGAAAAAATATTAAGTAAAACCAAACACTTTGGTGAGCATTTGAGTAGATGTTGCCAGAACCACTATTTATTTGCTGGCTGGTAGCTTAAGTATTATTTTATGGCATGTGGAACAAGGGAAGCAGCAAGCGTCTCAGGTGATAGCAAGTGAAAATGTGCTAATCTGCCTGGCTGCCTTTAAAGACGTGAAGTGGCTTTCTTTTAAGCGAGCGAGAGTGTTAATAAACTAGACATTTGGTTGTCACTTAGAGCAAGGACATTTACATTTTTATCTTGAACATTCCTAATATGAGAGACACTATCCTTTTAGCTTAATGAAAGAAGTTGATGCAGGACTTATTGCTGTTGAGGGCTATAATTTATTGCTCTCTTGAAAAGTGAGCGTTATTGCTTTGAAGGTATGCTCAATGTTAGTGTTGTTGAGTGTGACTCAGAATTTATCTGTTTGGCTTGATTTCACTGGAGGCATGCAGATAGACCAAATGTAACTTATGGTTTTTTGGGTGGAAAGTGATGGATTTTTAGTTTTTATTTCATGTAGAATGTGATTAGTAAGCTGGTTTGTGGTATGTATTTTGTCACTTTCATGTTAGAGGATTAAACCATCACATGTTATGTCAAATATGACATTATAATCATATCTGAAAAACTCAAGCTTTTGTATATTTATTTTGAAAATTGCAAATTAGAATTTATAGTACACTTTTTTGAATAAATTAGGGGAAGCCTAATATGAATTAGTGAAAAGTCCAATATTGTATATAAATAATCAAATACTGTTTGGTTTAAAAGATAAACAAATTCTAACAGCTTGAAAAGTATGGATTTCTTTAGTGTAGATATTAAAGAATTGATGATCTGATCCTAGTGGTTTCAAAATCAATAACATGGTTGGGAAATGAAAGCAATTCCTAATGTTATATACTCAGTTTATGGAAGGCCTTCACGCACTGCCTTATATGATAGATAAAGCAACTCTGTGAGGAAGGATTTTTCTTGCTATCTTAATGATAAGGAAACTGAACTTTCTCAAACTTAATCCATGTTCTAATCTAATACTTAGCTTTCCACATTTAAGTCTGACTTTCAAGTAGACAAAGTTTTTAAGATAGTTTTTAAAGAGGAAGATTCTCCTAGTATGTTTAGGTGGCAGAATTTCAATAATGATGAGTGGGAAATTCTTTCAGAGTAATCATGTTTATGATACAGCTAATTAGAACACATTCTCTCAGGCTCTTTGAACATTAATAGAGGTGTAGCTGTCAAATAAATTTAAAATTACCTGTTTATAGACATTGCTAGATCTCACATCAGCTGGCTCTCTTTTGTAGTTTCTTTTCTTTTGTTTCTGGCTGTATGATAATTTTTTATCTTCTACATTAAACAACAAACACAATTTCATTTCTCTGGAAGCCAGTTGGTGACTCAGCCCAACTGAAGGACGCACTGTTTGTCTGAGTGATGTTTTTTTTTTCTTTCCCAGTATTAAATGGAAGGTAGAAATCAAGGAGTGTCTATTACAGAAGTTCTTCTGACTGGAGGGTGTCCATAAAAAGAGCAGGTCGGAATAGGGCATGTGACCTGTTGCATGTCACTGTCTAGGTTTGAGTATCTACACACGGAATCATACTGAATTCCCACAAAACCAAACTTGGGAAGAAGTAGTGTAATAACAGGGTAAATTATAATGAGCATTGAAGTCTATCACCATTTCCAGTTATAATAGGAACAGATCGAGTTCAAAGCAGAAGCTCCATTTGCCTCAAATTGTGTATTGTAAGATCATTTTAATCAGTACTAATGTTTGGAGTATCACATACATGTAAGTAGGAAGTGTTATAGTATCATAAGAACTAGTAACAGAGACACAGTATATTCTCCAGTTCAGCCTTACTACCTGTCTGCTTCTGGACTTGTGCAGAAAATTATTTTGTTACTTAAACTGATGGAGAACACAGTGAAGTTGCACCCTAAGGTCCCATACTAGTGACCTTCAGCATGCATGCATGCATATGGATCTGTTATCAGGGAAGTTTCTGAATACTGTACTGTATAATTCTAGGTTTTCATGAAATCTCTCTGATCTTACTTGCAGATAAAACTCAGAGGAAATTTGCACAGATGCTGCTTTGGAGAACTTTACAACCTGGGTTGCAGAACTGAGCCTTGGTAAACCTGTCTCTATCACAGCATGTTGCCATACATCTAATGAAGTGCAGAAGGTCTTTGGCCCTCAAGATCCAAGGACCCTAACAGTAATGCTTAGCACGTTTACCATACATTTAAAATCTCTTCTTTATCAATCCGTCCTTTTCTAGCTTTTTAAGTTCTTATTGATGGCTAATATGAAAGGATTAATTTTAATATGTTAATTGATTTCTTTAATCAGTTTCTCAACTTGTATTTATTACTCAAACTCAGTATTACCTACTCAATGCCTTTTAAAAGAAAGATATAATGGAGAAAAAATTGAGCCTTAAACAAATGGTTACTTCTGTATATTACCTCGTACCAATGCTTCATCCTATTTGTAAAATCTTTCTCCTTTAAATGGTTGGTTAATACTTTGAGACTTTGTTTACATGTGGCAGTGTTGTAAAAAGAAACTAAAGATCACATTTTACCTGTATGGATGAATTTCCCTTTTCTTCAAGTGCAGTTTGTGATGCGTTTTGTAATTACCAATCTGCAAGTTACAGGTGATATTGGGAGTTGACTGTACGGCATTTACTTGAAGAGTTTATTGGATTCCATTAGGCCTTCACATGTGTTAATCTCATTCACAGCATTGAATTGCGGTAGTAACATTTTCCTTTCTGTGAAGTTCTAAACTTAGTTATGACCTACTTAGCAATGCCTTTGAAAAGGGATATTGTGTCCATGGTAAATTAATTGTATACCTAAACAGAGATAGCTCAGCTTTGCCTGGCAGGCTTGTCATTGGCATCTGGTAGACTTCTGCACATGTAAAATTGAATTCAAATAAAATCATGTACACTTTCTAGTTCCTAATATTTGTCTTTCTGAACACAGTTTCAAGCAATATTTGTGAATGTTTTCTTGCACTATCACAACTGCTTTTTAGTTTTCAAGAAGCATGTTCGTAGTAGAGACAAAAATCTGTGTAACAGGAGGGAGAATAGCGCCAAGTCTCTGGCTCTTTTTTTTTTATTTTTGCAAATGTGCTTTCTAATAGCCATTGCCTTCCATGTTGTTTACCTAATCAGCACATTTTGTCTGAATACTTGAACATTTTATCAGTAACACAGGTATAGGAACAGAAAAAAAAAACTTACAATGAGTAATTTTTTGGTTTGGTTTTAACATCCTGAGCAGTGCTTTTTCTAGCAGTGATTTTTCAATTGTGTAAGTTTGACAGTATTTTGTTCTTGAGTTTTTATTAGGTTTTATTTGTGTGCTTTTAATTTGCAGAAGCTAGTAACTGCAGCTCACCTACTGCGCCAAAGTTCTCCATTTTAGGAGCCCAGCTTTAGTCATTTGAACATGCTTCTAAATAAAAGAAAACCAAAACTATACTTTTGATCTATAATAATAGCTCAATAACTTTGTCAAGAAAAGCTCTACTATATGCAGTGATGGTTTGTGGAAGGGTGTGGCAGTTTTAAATTTGTATTGTGTGTGGTGTTCAAATAAAGTGATATCTACATTCATGTGATTTATTGGTCAGCATGGCCACTGATAAATGAGTAGAAAATGATTAAGCTTTCATTTCCTTTTTTTAAATCGTGTTGCATTTGATTCCTGATCAGATTCCCTCAAAGTGAGCTCCTGTTCTTCAATTTGGGATTGGATGGTGAGATTATAAGGGTAGAGGCAATTGAAACATTGTTCCTTATTTACAAACTGCTTGAAATGAATACTTACTTTACATTTGCACTTTAAAAACACACACTCATTTCTGAGTAGCTTAAGTGGTTGTGGCTCATCGTTACTAGCTCCGTGAAATCCTAAAGGAATCAAATCATTCATGATGACTTCAGTTTTCTGCAGATTGATTTTTAGACAGTGTTTCTTTCCTATGGAGATTCTTCCCTCCTTCCCTTCTTCACCTTCTGTCACCTCTATCTCTACCACAGTGCTCATTGCCATTGACCTCAGCAGCAAATTTCATGTGGATTCACTTAGGATCACAGGAATCAGGGGAAAAGTGATTTTAAAGGTGGTTTCTCCAGCACATTTTAAGAAAAGGGACCAAAAGTTATTTTAGCTTCCTCAATAGATTGCATGTTGCTTATTAGGATAAGAAATGAATATTAAATGCAATATATGTCTTGTCTTTACTATGGCATCTGTTTAGGAGTTGTTCAAATCACTGCAGTAGGGCTCTGCAAATAAAATCATGTAACCTATTATCATGGGTCTAATGTACTGTAACTTTATCAGTGAACGGTAAAATCTCGATTAACAAGTACAAACATTGAACAATTACCTATGAAGATTTGTAAAAGTAAAAATTTTTCCAATAGATTTCATTCTTGTCATTTTGTAAGACGACCCTGCAGTCCACCTGTTTGTAACTTTTTTAATAAAATAGATATCTGTATTACTGAGGCTTGTCTCTTTAATTATTTAATTATTGGTATATTGCTTCCTGTTCTACAGTTGCTAACTTGTATTTTTTAGCAGAAAGTCACTATCTACAGTACATATTTAGACAGAAATTTAAAATGTATTTACTTGTTTCCTTAGTTGCTTTTTGCCATTATAGGAAGAATATTAAAATGTCCTAAATTATAATGCTTAATCAATTTGAATAACTCAGAAATTATAATGAGTAAAAACTGCATATAACTTAGTCCATATGCAGAAAGTAGTCCAAACACAAATTTGTTGGCTGAAAACTATTCATAGAATAATAATTTCAGCCGGGCGGTGGTGGCGCACGCCTTTAATCCCAGCACTCGGGAGGCAGAGGCAGGCGGATCGCTGTGAGTTCGAGGCCGGGCTGGACCGATAGCCTCCAAAACAATACGGAGAAACCCTGTCTCGTAAAAACCAAAAAAAAAAAAGAATAATAATTTCAGACAATATTATGTGTGTAATTAAGTTTTGATATATCACATTAGGAAAATTCAAACACATTAAGATATCATTTTGCATTTGGGGTGCCATGTGTTTTATTTTGTTTTGACAATACTTGGAATTGAACCCAGGGCCTCGTATACACTAGACAAACTGAGCTGGATTCCCACATTGTCTTATCTGTTTGAAGTTTTTGCCAGTTAGTTAATTCACTGCTGAGCCCAGTATATTTGATGGGAAGTTCAAGATAGGGTTTCTCTGTGACTTTGGAGGCTTTCCTGGAACTAGCTCTTGTCGACCAGGTTGGTCTCAAACTCACAAGAGATCCGCCTGCCTCTGTCTCCCGAGTGGAGTGCTGGGATTAAAGGTATGGGCCACCACCCCAGCTTGAGCCCAGTATTTTTGACTTGAACTGTGAAGTTATTTTAACCTTACTTGTTAAACTTAGGTAGATGCACATGCACTACATTTGGGAATTTGGAAGGAAATGGCACATGTGTATTCCTGTATCACAACATAGAAAAGGCCTATTGTTTATTACTGTTATTATTATTTATTACTGTCAATCACCAGTCTTCTGGTGGCCGCCAGCATCCCATATATGCTGTTAGATATGTCGCCCAGTCTTCCAAGGTTTGTCCAACTTTCTTTGGCCAAAGGAATAGAATACCTTCATCCAGTAAGGCCCACATTTCTAACCCAGTGAGCAAAAGAAAGGATAGATGGTACAAGAAAGAACTAAGAAAAAGTAAGCCAGATAAGCCAGAACTAGCATCAGGGACAGAAGGGAAGTATATCCCAGATCACCTTTACCTCCTCCGCATGGTCCTGGGAGGTCATTCTTGTCTAGGAAGATGGTTCATCTAACCTTTCTGTTCCTTCAAGATATAACTTAGGGTCGATATTCAAAGCTGTAAGACTTGGGGTTGAAGTAGGGGCAGTTTTTCATTTATGAAAAGTCATATGTGCGTAAGGCAAAATCAAATGACAACAAAACTGATTCTTTTAGACATGACTTCACCATTGGGTAAAATCAAACTGGCCCTGTTAAAATTAATCTTGTAGGGGCTGGAGAGATGGCTGGACAGTTAAAGGGTGCTTCCACCAGGGAAGTGTCTTGTTGACAGCACCCACATCAGGTGGCAACGATGCTGTAGCTCCAGTCCCGAACGCCCCACCCTCTTCTGTTTCCTGCATACATTCAGACAAGCGTTCTTCACAGACATTAGAGGTTTTGGGTTTTGTTTTTTACAGAAACCTTGAAGAAGCAAGATTTTTCTTAAAAAGAAGAAATGGCAGTTTTAACTCAGTGTGACAGTCCACGTGCAATAAAGTACTATGGGTCCTGTTTAATGTGTGTGTGATACTGCTAAGAGTTTATGTAAGACATAAGCTGTTTTCATTATAGCTATTTTTCATTGGAAAGGCGATGTCTTAAATCAGGGATTTGGCAGCCTTTGACTGCCAGACAGAATCCAGCCCTGTTAGTGCCAAAAAGAACTGAAGTTTGATTTAGCAGCTGTATGCAGAATCCATCATAGAGCCCAACTGCATCCCCCCAGTACTTAAACTTACAGTATGCATGAGAACCAGAAGTACAGCTGGTCCCAGTCACATCCTTCAGTAGAGAGCACTACTTCCGTGATTTTCAGGTACTGTTCATCTCTCAGGGTTACCCTATTCAGAAATGCCTGGTTTCCTTTGTGTTTTAATTTGAGCTGCTTCCTTGGAGTGTGAGCAAAGGAAGTTTAACTAAGTCACCTGTTTATCTTTGGTGCTTATCCCTAGTTTGTTACGAATAGCCAATAAATGTTTTACAAAATAGGCACACACATAGGTGTTTGCCCTTTAGGACAACACCCCTCACTCACTCCCACACCCCCTCCTCCCCCCCACTGCCACTGCTGCCTGATGCCTTGTTTCCTGCTGAATCTTCATACTTCACCAATTGGGTATTATGGAAAATGTGTTTTCTTCTTCATCTTTGGTGGTACTGATTTCTTTGTTCTGCTTTTTCATTTGTTTCTAATTAATAGTGGTTTCTAAAATCACTTCCAAAGTAACAGTATAGTATAGGTAGATGTCAAGTATAGCAACCACGTGACCAGATTGAAAAGCCTCGAGTCCACAACCCAATCCTCTATGATTCAAGGGGCAGAATGGATACTGAGTGGATTTAAGGCCTGTTCCACGGAATAAGATGGATGGATGTCTGCCATTGAAAATCTGGCTGGAGAGCTCACAGGCCCCATGGGGACCCTCCCACTATATTATTATACATTATATAGTATATAGTATTCTGCTAAATAAATGGACACAGTATCAAACTTCCCTCAAAATTTGTATCTCTCAGACCTCTTCAGGGATACTTCTTTGTGCGGTGGACAGTGGTTCACATAGAATCAACTGGTCGAAATACAGAACATACAGGTCCATTGAGTGCTCAACCACAACTGGGACATTTATACCACAATTTCTCTCCAAGGCTCAGGGACCATCCCAGAAGAGGGGGTGGAAAATGTTAAGAGCCAGAGTCTTCTGGACGTGACAGAAGTGCTGCTGTCATTAAGTTACAGCAGCTGCGGCTGTGTGCACAAATTCAAGCCGGTCAACATTCAAGTATGGAGTGGAGACAGGAGGTGACAAGCTACCCTGCCTAAGGAGCTATTGACAGTTCATGGCTTCTAGGGGAGAGAGAGTCCGTTTTCTTTAAGGGCGTGGCTCTTGGTAGGTCAACCATTCCCCAGTGGTTGGCCCTACACTCATGATTATTTGGGCAGCACATATTGGAATTGATGTTCTGTTTTTTTTTTTTTTTTTTTTTTTTTTTGGTGGCGGGGAGGTTGGTGTGAATCTGGAAGGAGTTAGAGGTGTGAATGGGGAATAAATAGTAAATATGTTCAAAATACCCTGTATGAAATTCTCAAATTTTTCTTTTAAAAAGTATAACCAGGACAGCATTTGCTGCCAATCCTTGGGGTTCCTTTCCTCTCTGTACCCAACTGTACTCGGTTCTTATGTCAAGAAAAAATGTTCATATAAAGATCCCCAAACTGTCAAATGTTTCCCTTTTAACGAGGTAACAATTGCCCCTTTCTCTCTAAACTGTCAAATGAGCTCCCACCTAGCCTGCTATAATCAACTCCTCTGCCTTCCCTTTGTCCCTACCCCCATTTTCTCACAGTACTTGTCGGCTAGCTTGTGCCTCATTTAACTGAACTACTCACCCCGCCCGCCTGTCACCTTTTTCTGTGTGAATCACTTTAATGAGTGATGAAACCCTAAAACTCAGTTCCCAACTCCTTTCACAATGGTTTTTTGAAACAGCTTGCTGCTTGTCCTTCAAGCAGGTTAAGACTATCCTGGGGATATCGGTATGTACTCCAATATTAGTGATCTGTTCAGTCTGTCATATAAGCAGTCTCCCAGATGCCCCAGGAATCCTCCAGGAATTGGCTACTGAGGTTTTGGGTACTCCATACTCTGCAGCGAAAACCATGGAATGTCCTGGTGTTTAAAATCTGTAGTTCAAAGCTCCTGCAGGCTACTTAGAATATTTAAAAGTTGGGGGTGGTAAGATACAAAGCCCAGCCCATAGTAATCATTCCTTAAAACTTAAAAGTGGACAGGTGTAATTATTTTATTATCTCAAACATTTTTTAAATATTTGAGCTTGAAACTACAAATTTACTCTGCATGAAGAACTATTAAGAAATACTAATGGAAAACCTAGAAACCAAAGGAATTCGTGAGTATGATGATTATGACTAAAATCATGTGGGCACTTGATTTTTTAAAAAGTGAACAGATGTGAATTCCGCAGTTGAGAAACAGAAATATCGCTGATGGTTCGAACCCTTTATGGGAGGAGAGTATAGTGCCCTGTGGTTTCTCTTTTGGACATACTGGCTATCTTTAGAAAAAAAATCCCCACTTTAAGTATAGAAACACCGTTCCCTAAGATCACTCTAAGTGTGTTTTTAGTACTTTGCTTAGATCCCAAAATGTACAGAAGTGATGGGGAGGACATTTAAAATACATGCATGGCTGTTTATGATAATTGTTGGCGAGTCTAGTCTAAATATGTGCTTGAGTCCCTCTGGTGACTGTGGCCCAGCTGTTTCTCAGCCATAGGTCTTTAGCATCTCCAGCTGGGTAAAGATTGCAGTTACTTTGACCTAGGAATGGAAACCTGATGCAGGAAAGTGGTTTGCTTGTTACAGTAAAATGAACCTAAAAGATCAATGTCTTCGTTTACCTTTCCCTGAGGCTCTAACATGTCAACCATAGTGCTGTAAGCTGAGTATAAATGATATACAATATGGCCTCATGTTCTGATAGAGCTTGCATTCTAACCTGGGAGACAGGCTTCTGAACAACTACCACCAGGCAATGCCATGTGTTTTCTAATGATATCGGCATGAACCAGGTGCCAGGGAGTCCAGAGAAAGGATTTCATCTCATTTTTGGGTCAAGGGAAGATCAGAGGAACTTGCATTGTGAGTTGTTTCTTCAAGGCTGAGAACAACTTACAAAAAGGGCATTTCCAGTGGGCTTTGAAGGAAAGAGTGTGAGCAAAGATGTCCTGAGACTCCCTGGTAGGCCTGGGGGATCTACAACAAGCAGATAACCACTAAAGCACTCTGGCTTGAAAAGTAGGACAGAAGGATGGAAGAGGAGGCTACAGGCTTCAACAGACTGGAATGAGAGGCACTTTCCTGGGACAGTCAAGTCTGGAAAAGAGGCTGCTATGATCCTGTAAGAGATATAGCACAAGTACCTTGACTGGACACCGTTAGAGAAGATGATGGCAATATATTAAAGTGGCCTTATGCCTCTATCACTGTTTCCAGCGTAAATATCTTTCATGACTCTGGAATCCGGCTTACTAAGCAAGGGCTTTCACATTTCAGCATGGCCCATTCCTCCCAGTTCATCTTCCTTCTCCCAGCACTGAAGCTGTGTTTGCAATGAGAAAGCGGGGATAGAGCAGTGCGCGGTTCAGTGTCTCCTTTGCACTCAGTTCTGGACCTCTGCCCATAGGACAGTGCTCCCTGCTCAGGTACGTGTCTTTGGAAATGCTCCTGTAGACACCCTCCTAGGTGTGTTTCCATGGTGACTCCAGATCCAGTCAAGCTGCTAATACTTGCCATCCCAGGGTGGAAATGGAAAGCATGGCTTTTAGTCTGGGCATTGGCCCTAAATTGTTTTTGTTCCTATTTAGGTTACTTTGCTTGGTCTCTGCTTTTTATTGAAAAAGGTTGAGTTTAGTGTCTTACCATGGAGTCCAGGTTGGCCATAAACTCCACATCCATCTGTCTCGACTAGACCCATCCTAGAACTCAAGTGAGCTACCTCTCACACGCCCTCACCTGCCAGCACCCAGCTTTCACTCTTGCTATGTTGAAACCTTTGCTGTGAGGCAACAAGACTAATCTTTTACAAATGTAAATACAACCCCAGCCTGGTTTTCCCAGGTCAAAAGCTCCCTGGAGACTGCTGGCTTATCAGGATCAAATTTGGTTCAGACTTCCTGGAAGGATCTGTCCCCTGCTGATTTGTCCTTTTTTTTGTTTTGTTTTCCACCCTTTACTCTTGGTGACTCCCCCCCCCCAACCCCATTAGCAAATGACTTTGTAAACTCTTGAAAACCTGCTCTTTGTCCTGCAAGTCCCTTTCCCTTATTCCTTCTTACTTAGACACTGACTTTGCTTGCCTACCTGCCTCTGCACGTACTAGTAACTTCTTGGACTAAGCACAGAACTGAAATCAAGTAGCAGAGAACGGTAGTATTTTTGTGCAGGACTTTTGTACAGAATGAGGAAGCTACTGGCTAGGTAGGAGCAAGGGAGCGTGCTGTAAATTTAACCTGGGGCCTGTTGAACCCTTGCCAGGTGTGGAGGTTTATGATCCTCTCCAGACACAAGCTCCTGTCTTCCATCCTTTCTTGGAATGACACTTTTAAAGCAGAGCCAGAGACTGTTTTCAGGCCAGCAAGATAGCTGTCAACGTCCCAGTTCACATCAGTGCAAATCTGATTGCATGGGGGCAGTAAACACTAGTAGTTCCAGACAATTGGGAGGCTGAGACCGAAGAGTCTGATCCCTGGGCAACACAGAGAGTCTCTCAGACAACAACTACAGCAACTATACAAATGCATACCCAATACACCAAAGAAAGTCAGTGGAGCTAAATTTCTAGTCTCTTAGCTTCCGGCTCTGTGCCTAGAGATGGAGACTGGACTAGGGCAAAATAAACATGTTTTACCTCTGTTGCCCTGAAGTGCAGGTATAGGCCAAGACAAGTGGCACTAGTAAAGGCATCCTCATCCCTGCAACCCATACAACCGAAGTGAGAGAATGTCAGTCCTCCCTACCTTTCTTTTACCCAGGCAAATCCCTCTGTGCTTTAATCTGATCTGAGCAAATGAATACTCTGCCATATTTTCTGTTGGGTGTGCATGTCAAGTCAGAAGTACCTTTTACTGATAGAAGCAGAATTAAATACTTCAGTTTCCTATGAAAGTTTTCTTGGGAGCATTAGAAACAAGCATACCCATTCCCTTTGGCAAATAATTCCATTTCTGATATGTTTCTTTATTTGCCACTATAAAAGAATACCGAGAGGTGTAATGGAATCTAATCAGAGATTCCTCACCCTGTTGAGGACAGTCATTGTATAGTATACATCCATACTGTTTTACACAAGTATATTCATTCTATCGGATATTGCTTCCAAATGGGTCTCATCAGGAAACCTGGTGATATGTATTGTGTACATACATTTTTTTTTGTTTTCAGTTTTTTGCTCAATGCTGGGGATAGAGCTTAAGGTCTTCTTCCTGTCACTAGGGAAGTGCCCTTCTACACTACTACAACCCTCAGGCTTTAAGCAGCTTCTTTCATTGAAAGAGGAGGACTCACAGGGGTCACGTGCATTGAGAGTGATACACATGTGACATGAAAACAAGGAGGAAGGATGACGTAGGGTAGGAAGGGAACCAGTAAGGAGGGAGAAGGAGATGAGAGCAAAGGATAATGACATCTATAAAAATGTCGTAGTGAAACCACTAGTTTGTACAGTACCTTAAAGTTCATTTCAGGAGCTCTGGAGAGATGGCTTAGCCGTGTAATCATAGAGAGGAGCCAAGTTTCCATCCCAGCACCTGTGTCAGATGTCTCACAATCACCTTAACTCCAGGTCTAGGATCTGAATTCTGTGGACACTTGCACTCACAGACATGCACGAGCACTCATAATTTAAACCAAGAAAAATGAATCTAAAAACTTAACTTTAGGGCCAGAAAAATGGTTCGGTGGATAAAGGCATTTGTTGAGGAGACCAACTGCCTGAGTTCAGTACCCAAGGTCTGTCCTCTGAGGACCATGCATCACTGTGGTGGAAACCCCCCCCCACACACACACACTCATGCACTCAAGTGAATAAATGAATAAATAAATGGATAAAATGTTATCAATTTATTAAAAAGAAAAACGAAAAGCCAGAAAGATAGCTCATCAGATAAAGGCACTTGCCACCAAGTTTGATGACCTTAATTTGATTCCTGGAACCTTAGAGCTAGGGCCTCAAGTTGTTCTCTGAACTCCCCACAGACGTTAATGGACAATATAAATAAACAAAGAAATAAATGCTATAAAAATGTAAAAAGAAGATTGTATGTGCATGTATTCATATATGTGCATAAGCATATAGCATATACATTCTTATATGTGAACTTATATATGGTTATATATGCTTTATGTAGCTATGCAAATTGTTTTCTTATGTAGAAACTTTAAAATATATAGACAGGCATACTATCTGAAATTAAAACATACTTTTGATAACTAAATAAAGTCACAAGAATAGTTATAGGACAATCCTCACTGTTAGCAGGTATGTACTGAATACAGTATTCATGTATTCCTGGTACGACTAAATGCTGAGTATAAATTAGTTCAACAATAAAGAACTCTTTAGTAATATAAGCCTGAAAAATCGTTTAAATTTTCACACACTCGATTGTATAACTCCTCTTTGAAAACTACACAACAGTAAAGCAACGATATTCGCAGACATGTATGTTTAATGATGTTTATCGAGACACTCTTGTTCTGACTGGTTTTTTCAGCTTGATGCAAGCTAGACTTATTTAGGAAGGACTCTCAGTTAAGGAAATGCCTCTATATGGTTAGGCTATAGGCAAGCCTGTGGAGTACTTTCTTGATTGATGATTGATGTGGGATGGCCCAGCCTACTGTGGTTGGTGCCAAACTACGCAGGTGGTCATGAGTTGTATAGGAAAGCCAGTTGAGCACACAATGGAAAGAAAGGCAGTTAGCAGCATTCCTCCATGGTTTCTGCTTCAGTTCCTGCCTCCCGGTTCCTGCCTTGAATTCCTGCCCTGACTTCTCTTCATGATGCTACAAATGTAAGCCAAATAAACCCGTTCCTACCCAAGTTCTTTTGGCTGTAGTGTTTTATCACTGTAATATAAAGTCTAAGACAGCTTTATAATAGCAAAAAGATCTTGCGGTATATTCATAAAATGAAATCTTATTGTAGCCATGTATTGATTTATATGTTATATTTATATGTTATAGTATGTATAGTAAGAAATGATTTTTCTAACTATGCTTTAGAAAATATTTATTAGTGCATATTTGTTGTATAAAGCAATAGATTTCATGACTGGTTTTGTTCAATGATATTTGATATTTTAGCTAAATTCATGCCCTATTACTCTCTTCTGTTTCCTTCCCCACTCCACTGTCCCATTCTGCATCCTGAACACCATCCCTTCTATTTTGCTGTCATATATGTGTATATGAATTTTGTAGGGTATAAGCATATATATTCATACATATATTATATATGTTCTAGGTTCCACAAAGAAGAGAAAAATTCTGTATCTGACTTATTTGGTTAATATGATGATCTCTGATTCACTTAATTTTCTCATAAATGACATAATTTTCTTCTTTTTTGAAGAATAAAACTCATTGTGAATATATATATATATATATATATATCCCATCATCTTTACTAGTCCGTATGTTGATGGGCATCTACACTGGCTCCATATATTGGGAATAGTGGAATAGCGCAAGAATAAATGGTTGTGCAAATATTCCCGTGTATGCCAATTTCATTTCTTCAGGTATAGTCCCATAAGTGGCAGAGCGGGACCAATTTCAGCCCTTTGAAAACCTTCCATACTGATTTCCATAGCAGTCATACCATTCTACTCTCCACCAGCAGTGTATGCTCGCCTTGTCTCCCACATCCTTGCCAGCTTTTGTTATTTGCTTTTTATATGATAGCATTCTGATACTGGTCAGATGGAGGTTCAGTGTAGTTTTAATTCACAAGAAAATGTTCTTGGTATAATGTTAAGTGAAAATTAACCAACATTATTGTATAGAGTAGCATAGTACTAGTATCTCTGTGTGTGAGTGTATGAGTGTGTGTGTGTGTGTGTGTGTGTGTATGTGTGTACATGAAAATATTTGGGAATATTTGGGAATATTCATGTGTGTACATGAAAATATTTGGGAAAATATTTGGGAAAAATTGGTGTGATTGTGACCAATTTTTATTTCCTTTTTTATGAATATCCTTCCTTTTTATACATATACTTAAGGTTAGTGAGCACACATTGAGTTTTTTATTATTATTTTCATTTTAAATAGCTTGTTTTACATGTCAATCCCAGTTCCCTCTCCCTCCCCTCCTCCCACACCCCCCATCCCCCCCCAGCCTCCCACCCTATCGCCATTTCCTTCCACATAGGGGATATCTAGAGTCTGTCATTTCACTCAGGGCAGGGTCCAGGCACTCCCTTAAGAGTCCAGGCTGAGAGAGCATCCCTCTTTGTGTTATGGGCACAGGAATAAACACTGATCCACTGCCCAGAGCCCCACAGGTTGCCAAGGCCTCCTCACTGACTCTCACACTCAGGAGGTCTGGATCAGTCCCATGCTGGCCTCCCAGTTGTCGGTCTGGGGTCCAAGAGCTCTCCCCTGTTCAGATCAACAGTCTCTGCTGGTTTTGCCAGCCTATTCTTTGTCAATTTGCTCATCGCTCTTCTCTCTCTGTCACTGGGTTCCTTGGGTTCAGTTCACTGTTTGCCTCTGCTTCCATCAGTCACTGGATGAAGGCTCCAGGATGGTTATAGACATCAAGTTCATTATCAGGAATGGGCATTCGAGGTGGTCTCTCCACTATTGCTTAGCTTGCCAATTGGTGTCATCCCTTTAGATCAGTCACACATTGAGTTTTTAAAAATACATTTAAAATTTATTTTTAAGTATCTGTATTCATGTGTCTGTCTATATGTGCACTGAGTGCAGATGCCTGCGGAATCCAGAAGAATATGTTGTGTCCCCCGGAGCTAGAGTTACAGGTGATTGTGAACTGTCTGACTTGGGTGCTTGGAACTGAACTCAGGTCCTCTGCAAGAGCATTACATGCTCTTAACCACTGAACCATCTCTCCAGCCCCTATACATTGCTTTTATAAGCAGAACAAAACGTGTCAACAAAAAGGCAATGTTAGGAGTCAGTGTGACTTTTTGTAACAATTCTTATTTGTTGGGTGTATTAGTTACTTCTCTGATGCTGTGATAAAACAACCTGGCCAAGATAGCCTGTGGCAGAAAACATTTATTTTGGTTTCCAATTCCAGAAGGAGCAAGAAGCAGCCATGGTAGCAATAGCAGGAACCCGAGAACTCACATCTTCAAGTGCATCAAGGAAGCAGAGAGGCAAACAGGAAATGGCATGAGGGCCTTTAACCTCCAAGTCCACCCTATTTACTCCAGCAAGCTGCATTGCCTTCTTGTAAAATGCCACCAACTGGGGAACAAGTGGTCAAATGCTGGAGATGGGGTTGGGGAAACAATTCCCTTTCAAACCACTGCAGTGGGCATTGTTATTAAAGGGTGAAAGCACACACATTCAAGGCAAGTCCCACAATTGTAGATTTAAAGACAGCCTTCTGTTACAGTTCAATAGTACTTCGATCCTGGGAGCCTAAATTCTATGGTCCAGCTAACATCCCAGAAAGTCCTTTCTGACTAGCAAAAGCAACGGATATTCTTTTACTCGGGAAGGAAAACAAGAAAATACAACCGCTCCTGCTGTCAAAGCACATAAAAGTTCTGTCTCTACATGCTGACCTTCCCCTTTCCTATGACATGTGACAAGAAGCCCTTGTTCATGCATTTCGTTCTTTTACACATATGCCAAGCTTTGTTGGCCCTTGTCTCCTCTCTCAGCTCATTGAAAGGAGGCTCCCATCATCACAATTTCTCTGGATGGTTTTAGGGGGAATCTCATATGAGCTCATGAATAAATACTGACAATTTGTTTCCACATCGCTTTTGTGCTTTCTCTTTTTCCTATTGTTTGGGTCCAGCTCCTATCCTCTGAGTGTTGTTGTGTGATCTAAGCATAGCTATATTTCTGGGCATAGTTGACACTTATATTGTATAATGTTACATTTGGAAAATACTGTGCTACATCTACTGAGCATCAGCTGCTTCTGCTGGCTACTGTGATCCACACTGGAGACCACAGCTTACTTCTATGTTCCTGGTAGTAGCTTTTTCTAGATACCACCAAAGAGGGTTGGTTATCACTAACTAACCTGTACTTAGAGACAGTGAAGTTTGCAGCCTTGGAGCCAAGATCAACACATACAATTATGAAGGCTATACAAGCCACAAAAGACATGGTTAGCTGAAAAGATAAAGAAACTGAAATCCAGCCAGTGTTTCCCTGCCATGAAGCATAGATGCAATATTGAATCCATTCCACCGGAGGTGATGACTACTTGATTCTAGTTAACCTGCCTTAAAGGGAATTGCCCCAACTCAGCTTTGGAGACACCTAGAGCAGGTATCATAGGTACCATTTAGATTAGCAACATTGTCTGTTTGGTATGAAGTCCAGAAATGGTCTGACCCTTTTAAGTCTGTACCACATTGAAAACTCTGTCACTTTAATCACTGCAGTCTCCCTAGCCCCTTGCTTAGAATCTGCAGCAAAGCAGGGCTGAGTGTTGCTGACTGAGAATGATGAATGGTGTAATGGAGGTTCAAGAAAGGCATATGTGTGCCATAATGATAACATGTTTACGCAAAACAACTCTTCCTTTAACCACAATTTCTTTGGGGCCCATAAGGCCAAGACACTGAAGCCATGAGACTACACCAAGAGAGAAATTCAAGTGAAAAGTAGCCCCTGTTCAACAAGGCCTCTCTCTTCATGTAGTGACAAAAGCTTTTTTCCTGGGCCAAGTATGTATTGTGCCTCTTTCTTCCCTAGGATAAATGATCTCCCAGGAGCTCCTGAAAACTTCAATACAAATACACTTCTGCCAGGCCTGCCTAACCTGTTTCCCAGCCATGCCTGGGCATGTGTGGATGCCAGCATTGACCCAGCTTCCTCTCTAGTAAAGACCCTCCCTCCCCCAACTACATATGCGCACATACATTGAATGCATTCCTAAGCAGAGCCAGGCACACACATGTCTGTTCATGCAGAGCTACAGCCACCCACTTCTCCATCATTCACATACATGCCATCACACATATCTATAGAAACAAGCATGCTTGTGCATGTTTACAGACACATCATACACATGCCCACACAGAAGCACATGCCCAGAGCACCTTTCTAATAGACTCATAATTAGATGTAGTCCTTTGTCAAGGAGTTTGATTTCACCGTTCAATCCTGGGCTATGGGCTCAAATTCCCCAAACTAAATTGACACACAGGACCATCTGTGGGGTGGATGGTAATCCATCTCAGTTATCCTGGAAGAGCATATATCGAAGCTTGGCCCTCTTCCCGCTGTCATAACCGCCCTCTTCCCGGGCTAATACGTTCTTTCTCTGCCTTCTGGTTGAAGTTTCAGTCAGGAATTTGTGGTTAAACCTCAACTATCTCACAGCCGAGGCAGACAGATGCATCCTGGCCTTGATAAATGAAATAAGAAAGTACAAGACAAGGGACAATGTATAATGAGCTTGCTAAAAGCCAGAAAGCACTGCTCCTTGGCTTCTGGGGGAGAACTGTTGAAAGCAGTACCACTTAAATTAGCCTTGAGGGATGTGGGACGTGGCTAGGCCCGGCCAGAGGTAGTAAATTCCAGAATGGAAGGAGGTTCACAGATGTCCAGGGTAGGACAGAGGAGTAAACACAGAAACTAGTATTTCAGATATTTGCATCAAGGGGACTGTCGGCACGGTAGGATTGTGGAAGGTCTTGTAGCCCTGCTAAGAAGTTTGATTTTTCACTTTAGAAAACCCAGAGGCAAAATCGGCATTGCTGAACTTCCAGGTAAGATTGCAAACTAGACGCTGTCTGTGTGAGGCAGTGAAGGAGCCAGAAAGTGAGAAGACAGACTTTATCCCTAACAGAAGGAAATGAAGAGCTATGAAATCCCCAAGGAAGCCAACAGATATGGAATAAGAGGACTGGAATGCTGAGAACTGCTTCATGCAAAGTGCATTGACAGAGGGTATGGCCACCGCCAGGGAGGCCTGCCTGTTAGCAGTTTGTGCCCAAGCCGTGACAACATGTGATGACAGGATGGGTGGGGTGCACAGAGCCAGGCAGAGAGAGATGATATTACAAGGGGATGTAGGGGGCAGGTGGCAGCAAGAGACAAGACTAGGGGAGGGGGGATGACCCAGGGTGGACATGACAAGGTATTGGGAAGCGTTGGAAGGCATTTGTGCAAGACAGACAGCTGGGATGACACTGGCACTTTCCCATGATGGCTGTGACCGCAGTGTAAAAAGGGTTGGGAGGAGAAGAAGAGAGGCAGGCCAGGAAGATGTTGCAATCGTTATGCAAGACATGCTGGAGGCCTGGCCTAGGTGATGCTTGTGGAAATTGGTGCAAGAGATGTTGTACAGTGGATTTTGTTGGCATTGGATGACAAATACGTTATGAAAGGTAAGGGCATGCCAGTCAGTCTCACTGAAGGCTAGTGTTTGGTTTTCTATCTGGTTTAATGGGATGGGGGTGGGGGTATCATATTCCCTCAGACAACAAGTATACTTGTTCCTTACTCATAGGAAGAAAACAGACTTTATGAGGAGGCTGATACATTGTTGTCAGCCCAGAGGACGTTGACTTAGCGTTGATTAAGCTGACGTTTCTCCTAGTTCTCTCCATTGCTTACATCACTGCCTCCCCAGCACAGGGAAACTGCTGCCTGCTGCATGAGCTTTGGGCTATGAAGGTAACGATGATGAACCTCTATACATATTTTCATTTGCTTTCCAGGCCTAGGAGAAATCAGTTATTCTCCTCAATGGAAAAATGAAGTCTCAGCCGGGTCAGCTAATGACCTGGTCATTTGACTCAGTCTAGGTCACTTCAAGTGCATGCTCTATCAACTCGATTAGTGGCTCTACAGCTCAGCTGCACACTCTAATCATGTGGCGAGTGTTCACTCCTTTAAAACGGTTTGATTGAGATGTGATTCACACCATACACGTTTCCCATTTAAACTGTCTAATTTCAGAACTCTAACACACTCACAGATCTGTGCAACCATTACCTCAGTCCATGTTAGAGCATCCCATCTCCTCCAAAAGGAATACTGAGCAGTTCTCACGGTACTGTCCACACCCCGTCCTATCCAGCTCTCAGCACTCACTCATCAGTTCAATTCCTGACTCCAAGAAATGAACAAGAAGCCAGAAGTGCTTCAGTACCCATTCACCAGCTACACTGTCTCTCCTGGTGACACACAGTTCTGGGAAAAGAAGGTTTGACTAGAACATTCAAGGCTTGGAGCTCTTTTTATGATTTTTCACAACCGGAAACCAAGATGACAAATACCAGGTTAGGTCATCAGTATCCTCCAAAGGGATCGCTTCCACACACTGTCACATTTCCTAGAATGATGCCATAAACATTTTCTTCACCGGAATCTTGACAGACTGCGTGTTATAGAGTTCCTTCTGCCAAGGCAAAGCTTATAGAGAGGAAGTTATCAGGCAGAGGGAACCAGGTGGAGAGGCAACTTGGGTTTGGCAAAATGTGTAGGGAGGGGAAATTGGCAGGAAGGAGTGTTTGCTTCTCTCAGCCCCCTTGTGCCCTCAGGCAGTTCCTCCACGTTCCTGCATTGCTGGAGAGTGAGATATGTCTGCCTCTGCTAGTAGGGGACACTGGGGGTGGAGACTGCGGGGCGGGGGTGGAGGGTGATGAGGGAGGTCAAAAAGACACATCCTGGATTTCATCATCCCACCCCAGGAAAACCCTCCCTGTTTGGCAGGACTCGGTGCCTGAAGGTTTATAGCTGAGGATCCTCAGAATATTGCCAGGAGTATGTTCACAGAGAAAACACATTGAATCCATTGCTAATTATGAATTCCCCATCCACTTCATATTGCTTCCAGGCGTTTTCTCTGGTGACTGGTCTTAATGTGTTTTAAAAGAACTGCCACACCTTTGAAATTTTAGCCATTTCAATTTTCAACATGTGGCATATAGTTTAGGTATGCACAAAATGAATTTGTATACGCACATTACAATTTTGACCTTGAAAACGAGTTGGAGATAAATATGAGGAAACAATGGTGGCTTGATGATTTGTCTAGACATGCACCACTGGTTTTAGAACTGGAGTCTTCTGAAGATATGCTCTTTCTGAGATGAATGTCCATTATATTCTAAAAAAACATCTATTTTTGTGATTAGATTTATTTTCAAATGTCTCCATCTGCAACTTTTAACAAGGGTAAATGTAGAGTGTTGTCTTCCAGCCAGCCTGGTTCCAGAGCTGCATCAGTCCCAAATGAACACATAGGAGGCTATATTAATTGTGAAGCTGTTGGCTGTTTGCTTGGTTTCTTACTGGCTATCTCTGACTTAAGTATTTAACCCATAATTGCTAATCTAAGTATTTCTCTTACCGGAGAAAGGGGGTCCAGACCTCTTAACTCTGTGGTGGTTACATCATGGATCCCTGTATTTCTCTTTCCCAGAATCCTTCTCTACTCCTAGTCCCACCTATCTTGCTTCCCTATTGGACAACAGGTCTTCATTCAACAACCAGACAGATTTACAGAATGGCAACTCCCATCAGGTAAAGAGTAAAACAAAGTAGTAAGATTCAGAAACCTGTTGAGTTAAAGAAATGATTTGAAATGGAAGTAATTGTAATTGTTGTTCATGAAGCCCATTTTTTAAAATTTATTGTTAGAGAAATTCTTTATTGTTAGAGAAATTCTTACATTCTCACAATTAATTTTATCATATCGACCTCCACCTCTCCATTTCCATTCCTCCTGGATCCTCCCTCAATGTGTCCCCCAATATATGTATGGCCACTTAATACAGTGAGTCCAATTAGGGCTGCTCATTTGCACACAGATGTGGGCGATTCACTATAGCATGCTCAACCTACCAGGGACCACAAGCACAAACAAAATTGATTCTTTCTCTTCAAATAGCCGTCAACTACCCCTTAGCTAATTGTGGGGTCTTGGTACTCCCTCCCATCTCCATTCTGAACTTTTTAAGTTGCTTAATACTGTGCAGGTCTTAAGCATGTAAGAAAAGCTGATCATGCCAGGTCCAGAAGACAGAAACCTTCAGTACTTCTCCGCATCCTTTGGCTTTAACATTTCCTCAGTCCCTCTTCTGAGATGTTCTTTAAGCCCTAAGGGCTGAGCACTCACATTTATTCTCAATATCTTAAGCAGTTTTGAGTCACTTTATCAATTGTTGTCATTGCAAAAACAAATAAAGGCCTCTCTGACCAGAGTTGAGAATAGCACAAATCTGTGGGTATATAAATATTTAGAAGACAGTTTGACAGCATAACCCTTTAGCAAACAAGAGTGGGTTCACCCCTAGAGCCTATGATCTCTCCATCCATGGGATTTTAAGCAGGTTTATAGTACCAGGCACAAATTCCTTTCTTGGAACAGCCCTCAAATACAACCAGAAAGCAGTTGGCTACCGTCAGAATAGTCATGATCCTATTACACTAGTGAACAAATGTTGACTGATAGGTTAGTACTGTAGCATGCATAGCCCAGTGTTTGATAAGAACATCAAAGTATTTCTCCACCAGTGACTTTCTAGCACTATGAAAGCTAACCAGCAGGGAGGGAGTTTCCTGGTCAGTTCCAGCTTGGTTTCTTCGTGTCTTGCAACTAGCATATGTAGTGTCTTACCATCTAGTTATGATGGGCAACTGAGGGCAATGGTGAGAGCTTTCATTGTTTAGGGTCTTTGAGGTTCCCCCTGACAAATATATTTTGGGGATATATCCCATGTCTGAGATTTTTTTAATTACTCCTTGTCTTTTGGAAGTATCAATACCCACCCACCAGCACAGGGCACTTCTGTTCAAACTGCATTTTTAACTACTCTTCTTTTTAAGTAGCTTACAAAGTAGTGGGTCTCCATTGGGATTTTTTATGCATCCTTAGTTTTGGTTAATTCAGAGCCTCCTCTCCCCCATCTCCTTGCCCCAATCTCACTTATGCCTTTAATTCCCAGTAAATCTCCCCCCACTTTCATATAATGTGTTCTACTAACTCCTCTGTTGTTGGTTGTTATACTCTATTGGCTCTTTCACTCTTTGCAGTGGTGGGGCGCTGCCATCCAGCTCCTAAATAAATGCACAGGTGTCTTATTCTTACTTGTGAATGCTGGGCCTTAGCTTGGCTTGTGAGCTTTTCTTAAATTATCCCATCTGTCTTTTGCCTGTGGACTTTTATCGTTCTCTATTTATGTATACCTTTTTTAAATTCTTTCTCCTTGGCTTGCTGTCTGTGTAGCTGGGTGGATGCCCCCTGGAATCTTCCTCTCCTGTTCCTTCTCTCCCTCCTAGATCTTTTCCTCCCAGATTTCTCCTCCTATTTATTATCTCTGCCTGCCAACCCCACCTATCCTTTTTCGTGCCTTGCTATTGGCCATTCAGCTCTTTATTAGACCAATCAGGCGTTTTAGACAGACAAAGTAACACAGCTTCACAGGGATGCTCCCAGGAACCCACAAGATGACCCCAGCTAAGACTCCTAGCAATAGTGGAGAGGGCACCTGAATTGGTCTTCCCCTGTAATCAGATTGGTGAATACCCAAACTATCATCATAGCGCCTTCATCCAGTACCTGATGGAAGCAGATGCAGAGATCCACAGCCAAACACTGGGCCAAACTCCACAAGTCCAGTTGAAGAGAGGGTGGAAAGATTGTACAAGCAAGGGGGCGTTAAGGTCGTGATGGGTAAACCATCAGAGACAACTGACCTGAGCTTGTGGGAGCTCATGGACTCTGGACAGACCACTAAGAATACGGCATGGGCCCTCTGCATCTGGACGACAGTTGTGTAGCTTAGTCTTTTGTGAGGCCCTTAGCAGTGGGACCAGGACCTGCTCCTGATGTGTGAGCTGGCTATTTGGAACCTTCTTCCTATTGTGGGATGACTTGTCCAGCCTTGATGCAGCGGGGAGGAGCTTGGTCCTGCCTCAGCTTGATGTGCCATGCTTTGTTGATTGCCGTGGAGACACAGGAGGAGTGGAATGGGAGAGGAGGGGAGAAATGGGGGAGGGAAGAGGAGGACAGAAGGAAGGGGAAAATGCAGTTGGTATGTAAAATAAAAAATGAAAAAGATACAAATAAATAATTGTCATTTTTCATAAAAAGTTCCCCTTTTCTAAGATTCTTGCCAGCATTATCATCCATATTCCTGATAATAGCTATTCTGATTGAGATGAGATGGAATCTCTAAGTAGTTTTAATTTGATTTTTCCTGATGGCTTGCTAGATATTTGTATTTCTTCTTTTCAGAATTCTATCAGTTGCAGAGTCTGTTTTTGATTGAATTCTTTTCTTGGTGTTTGGTTTCTTGAGTTCATTGTATAGTCTAGGTGCTAACCCTCAGTTGGACATATAATAGAAAAGTGTTTTTCCCATTCTGCAGGCTACCTCTTCATTTAAGTGATAGTTTCCTATGCTATATGGAGGCCTTCTAACTTCATGAGGCCTTGTTTGTCGATTATTGTCCTTACTTCTTGGCCAGTTGGATTTCTATTCAGAAGTTTCTACTTATGTCTATATCTTGAACTGCATTCCATATTTTTTTGCACAGCAGCTTCAGTTTCATATTTACGTTGAGATCCTTGATCCATTTGAGTTGAGTTTTGTGCAGGAAGACTGATAAGGATCTAGTTTCATTCTTCTGCATGCAGATTATTTCCCCAACACCATTTGTTGAAGACATTGTCTCTTCTCCAATTTTCGGGGAGGGGGTATCTTTGTTACAAATCACATGGCTATGGATGCATGGCTATGTAATAGGGTTCTCTATTCTATTCCATTAACGTAAATGTCTATTTTTAGGACAGTACCATGCTATTACTATCAGGGGGTCTGCACTATAACTTGAAATCAGGGATAGTGATTTCTACAGCAACACTTTTTATTGTTCAGGAGTTTGGGTTAGCCTGTTGTTGTTTGTTTGCTTCTTGTTGTTGTTGTTGCTGTATGTGTGTTTTGCCATAGAATTTACTTTTTTTCAAATTATGTGAAGAATTGCGTTGGAATTTTGAAGGTGATTGTATTGAATTACTAAATTGGTTTTTGTAGGCTGGCCATTTTTACAACGTTAATCCTACCAGATCATCAGCATGAAAGGCCTTTCAATTTTCTCTCATCCTCTTTACTATCTTCTTCAGTGCCTTAAACATTGCATTGTACAAGCCTTTCTGCTCCTTGGTTAAATTTATTCCAAGATATTTTAAGCTTTTTGGGCTATTGTGAATGAGATTGTTACCCTGAAATATTTCTTGGTGTATTTGTCATTGGTGTATATAAAAGCCACTAATTTTTGTACATTAATTTTGTATCTTAATATAAATTCCTTTAGTCTAGTTCTATCATGGAAAATTTTTTTCTTCAGTTATGGCAGATTTTTTTGTTGGGTATAGAAGTCTAGATCAGTAGTTGTGTATCTTCCAGCAAACTCTTCTGGCTTTAAAAGTTTTAGTTGAATAATCTAGCATGATTTTGATGGGCCTACCTTATATGTGTTTGGTGTTTCCCTCTTGCTGCTTTCAAAATTCTTTGCGTTTTTATCTTTTAATTACAATATGATGACGGTGATTCTTTCTTGGTCTTGTCTGTTTGGTCTTGTCTAAGTATCCCATTTCTGAATGCCATCTGTTTTCTTAGGACTGGGAAATTGTGATATCAATCCTTTGAAAATCTTTTCTATGCCCTTAGAATGAAATTCTCCTACTTTTATTTCTTTAATGTGTAAATGTTGTCTTTTTATTTTTTTGGTTTTTACGAGACAGGGTTTCTCTGTATTGTTTTGGAGGCTGTCGGTCCAACCCAGCCTCGAAATCACAGAGATCCGCCTGCCTCTGCCTCCCAAGTGCTGGGATTAAAGGCATGTGCCACCACCGCCTGGCTCGTAATTTATTTCTTTAAGAGCGTCACATATAAGACGGGCTTGTAAAACAGCAGGCTGCAGGAGCTTGCACCTTTCTTTTCAGTGCTGAGGAGGTGGAGACATACTGACGAACCAGCCTAGCTGAATTGCTGAGTTCCAGGTTCAGTAATAGGCTCTAGTTAAAAAAATAAGAAGAAATGTGATAGAAGGAATAAATATTATGGACCTCTGACATCCACATGCAGGCATCTATATTTCCACACATGTGCATATAATTGCACATGCTTGAACATGTACACACACCAATTCATAGGTAAATAAGCAAGTAGATAAATTAATTAGAAAGTAATGGACATGATGGAGTTTATACAGGAGTGTGGATTCACAACGCAGGTAGGACACACATTTTAAAATAGAACAAATTTTGTTATGTGCCTACTTACTACGAGTACTTGAAGATGTCATAAAGTCAAAATTTGGAGGTCTCCATTTCCTCTCCTACTCCAATAGGCCTCTGTTTTTCCATATCTCAGCTCTTAGCACTACCTAACTGCTAAAGCCAAACTGCTAGTCATTCTAGATTCTTCTTTCTCTTTCCTATCCTGTCCAATTTACCTCCATCATATAGCCTACAGTCATCAGACTCCATCGCCCTTGCTATTGGTCTAGTCCATGCTATGTGAAAGGGTGGGAAAATTCACTATAAGGACATGACATTTAAACTGACCTTTGAAAAGGTGAAACATTGTGATGTCATCTATGTCAGTATCAGTGTCTCGTTTTCCTTCCCTTTCTGAACAACTGCATGTCTAAGTCATTAGTAATCAGGGGCAAGGTCCATGGAAGGCAGCCTACAGAGTGGAGTCAGTGTCTTCTTGGGGAGTTCTAGCATGACAGAGACTCAGACAACAAGCAGATGCACGGCATCAGAATCAGAGGAAGGTTAGCAGAGCCTGAAGAAGGTGGCACTGTTGTCCATACTTGAATGAGGGAAGCATCCATGAAGAACAGCCTGTTTTCAGTTATGAAATGAGAGTCCAAGCAGGACGAAGGAGTTCACAGAGTATTTATTACAACAAAGAAGAAATGAGTAACTTTGGAGTAGAGAGGCATGACAGATGCACCTACAGAGCAGATAAGGAACATCATCCTTGGTGTAATACACTGAAGTCGTATGTTCCCTGTCAGAATGCAGCAAAGAAGCTAGAGCACCACTTCTATAGTGACCACAAGAAAAATCTACCATCCGGACTGGATAAAGAAGTGACTCAGGAACCATTAAAAGAGACAGAGACAGCCCCTGGTCGCAGAGGAGGGGATGTGAAAGGAGGGAAGGCTGTGGACTGGAATAAAAAATAAATAGATGGATTTTAAAAAGTTACTAAAATGGGAGAAATTCTGTGTAATAACTGATTACCTTGGACTCTTCATATATAACTGGTATCCAAAATGAACTAGAATTCTAATATTGTTAATATCTAGAAACTCATACAAACCTTAAGAAAGGAAACCTTAAGAAAAGCAACTGAGCTGGTGAAACCCACAAAGACAGCTGACTGGATAAGGAGGAGCTCTTGAACCTCAGACTGATGGCTGAGAGGCCAACAGGGGACTGATCCAGACTCCATGAATGTAGTGTCAGTGAGGAGGCCTCAGAAATCTCTGGGGCCTTGGGTAGTAGATCAGTGTTTACCATGGCGTATGAATTAAATTTAGGAGCCCATTCCACATGGAAAGATGCTCTCTGAGCCTGGACACATGGGGAAGGGCATAGGTCTTGCCCTGGATGAAATGACAGACTCTGGAGATCCCCCCCAAGGAGGTCCTCACCCTCTCTGGGGAATGATGTGGGGATGGGGGTAGGGGGCTGGGGGGCTGGGGGAGGGGCAAGGGAAGAGGGGAGGGAGAGGGAGCAGGGATTGACAAGTGGAAGCAAGCTTGTTTCTAATTTAAATAAAACATATATTGAGAAAAAAAAAAAGAAAAGCAACTGAGCCGGACAGTCGTGGTACAAGTGTTTAATCCCAGCACTCTGGAAAAAGAGGCAGGCAGATCTCTGTGAGTTCAAGGAAGGCCTGGTCTATAGAGCAAGTTACAGAACAGCTAAGCCTACATAGAGAAATCCTGTTTCCAAAACCAAGAGAAAAACGCAATTGAGTTGTACACTTCTGGAGTTTTCTTTCCTTCCACAGATCATACTGATAAAATCCTGATTCCCTCACAGAACCCTGCAGTCTTCCTTCATTGCCTGCTATCCTTCACAATTAATCAACTATCTGTTGTTTCTATTTAATGTTTGTAGGCTAAAACAGGCAGTTCTGTTATTGTCTTTTTTGTGCCTGTTTTGTGTATTGCTGATTTTTTAGTATTAAACAGAGTACCTGGCATACAGTTCTCACTCAAAAATATTGGTTAACTGCATAATTGGAAGAGGGAGGAAGAGAGGGTAGAGATAGGAAAAAGAGGAGAGAGGTGGACAGAAGAAGGGAGAGAGCGAGTGAGCTACTTGTTATGGAGTAGGGACTGAGAACCCTGCCAGGAACCAGCAGTGATGAGAACCGTCCTGCCCACACACCTGTTTTAGAGTCTGGCCCGAAGACAGAACCTGGACCCTCAGCAGAATCCTTTTCAGTGCTGGCACCCAGAGCAGGAGAAACTGGAAGATTGCCAGCAGGGAGAGTCAGCCTGAGAACTTGGCAGTCCTGTAGCATCTCTCTGAACTAACATGCATCCGGAAGAGTCCATGACCACAGAAGGTGCATTTGCTCTGCAGCTCTTGGCAGTGAGTGAGATGTTGGAACATTCCCCAGGGTGTGAACTGCCATCAAGGAACATCTCTCTCATCTTATTTTCAGAGAGGAGGTCATGACTGGGTCTATGGAATCACTGGGAGGTGGAGAGAAGGTGTAGGGGGAGAAATACTCCAGGTACCAAGTAAAGGTTAAGTACCCCCCCATATTGAACATTGGGGCCATCTAAGTACTTTGATATTATAGTGGGTTGAGCATCCTGGAAGAGTAAAGTTGAAAATGCTAAAGACTCTCTGCTCATTAGGGAATGTGGATGTCATCATGAGGCATAGAGTCACTGCAACAGTCATTGTCCTGTGGTGACATTTTCCCTCTGAGTGCCACTGGGGAATAGTATGTGGTGGGAAGTAGACCACATGGAATGATTTTAAAAGTTCTTAGTATAAGAAGGGCTCTATCTAGGGTAGTGATTATCAAGAGTCAAGGCAAGGCAGAGCTGTGGGCTAGACGTGAAGGGTAGAAAATGCAGGCACATCTGCCAGATGGTGTTTTCATTGAGCTGGGCATAAATGAGATTTGTTTGGACAGGTTACATTTGAGAAATCCACATGCATCACCCTTGTAGAACTTCTAGTCAGTAATCAGACACTTGTAATGTATGTTCTAATAGGTCCTAATAATAAAAGCCTGGAGTCAGATATAGGGAAAATGCTGAGAGATCAGAGAGAAGAAGGAGCAAGCCAAATCCACCTTTACCTCACTAGCTTCCCACCGGAAAAGAGAACAAATTCCTGTTTCTTCCTGTCTGTATTCCTTTCTCAGCCCAGCCACCTCACTTCCTGTGTGTCCATACATTCTGCTAACCATACAAGTACAGACTTCTATGGTTAGCTAGTGAAAAGCTCCACCCTCTGATCTTCAGACACCCTTTATTTGTTTTTTTTTTTTTTGGTTTTTACGAGACAGGGTTTCTCTGTATTGTTTTGGAGGCTATCGGTCCAGCCCGGCCTCGAACTCACAGAGATCCGCCTGCCTCTGCCTCCCGAGTGCTGGGATTAAAGGCGTGTGCCACCACCGCCCGGCCAGACACCCTTTATTTGTACAAGCAAGATATCACCACAGATACTGGATGTGAAGTTCAGGAGTCAAAACTATAGACAGATTTGGAAGTCATTAGCCTGTAGAGGAATCCATGCCAGCAAATGGGATCACCCACATCCTGTGGAAATCTCCAATGCTTAAAGGATGGTACTGGAGAAAGTAGCTCAACTGTTTTCCTAAATCAAGGAAGGGCAGACATTTTACACATGCACATGGTAAATTGTATTGACTAGCCTCATGAAGGGTTTAAAATTTGGTAGAATACATGGATTAAGAGGCAGTTGAGAGTTTTCCCCTGGCTCTGGGTATTGATC
This sequence comes from Mesocricetus auratus, assembly GCF_017639785.1. Taxonomy (NCBI): domain Eukaryota; kingdom Metazoa; phylum Chordata; class Mammalia; order Rodentia; family Cricetidae; genus Mesocricetus; species Mesocricetus auratus. Next base: position 99,710,661 of record NW_024429188.1, on the reverse strand, counting down.
CCACAGCATCCCATACACTAAGTGAGTGCTCTACCACTAAGCAGAACCCTCAGTCCTTGCTGAGTGCCTTTCTGAGAACCCGAGAATTCCCCAGGGGAAGTGGCAAAGCAAAAGCAGACACCACTAAGATTCCACAGGAGATTTCAGCAGTCTAAACCCATTTTTTCATAAATACACAAAACTTTCAGAATTTGATGGGCAAATGGTTCCTAGTTTCAAATCCACGTTTCCCTTTGGAGGTGTTCATTGTAAAGAGGCTCTGCTTCAGACTGAAGGCCTGAATAGCCCATAATGTGAAGAAGTCATTATTCTGTTAGCTGTATTGTGTCCCCCAGAGAGATATATTGAAGGCCTAGCCCCCAAGTCTGTCAGAATATTTTTTTATTTGGAAATGAATTTGTGATAGATGGAACTAATTCAGAATGGAGTCATAATAGAGTGATCCCATAAAGCCAAAGTGATAGCGTCCTTGTAAGAAGTAAAGAGAGACGCAGAGAAAGGGGGAGGGCAATGTGCAAGCCAAGGTTAGAATACTGTAGAGCCTTCAAGCCAAGGAATGCCCCAGTTAGCAGCCACCAGCAGAAGCCAGGCAGGGGAAAGGAAGAAATCCACCTAGTCTGTAAATATCTGTTGTTTTAAGCCACCCATATTGTAATACAGTTCTTCTGTACTCACAGGTACTATACCCACAATTTCAATCAACCATACGTTGTACATCTCAAAAAACAATTGTATCTGAATGGGATGAACATTTTCTATCACAGCTATTGCCTAAATGGTGCAGCATAAAGTTATTTAAAATGCATTTACATTGTGCTGTGGATTAGGAAGCAGCTAGAGATGATGGATCTGGTGGTTTGAATGAGAAATGTTGCCCCATAGGCTTGTGTAGTTGATCACGTGGTCTCCAGTTGGTTGCTGTTTGGTGAAGTTCTGAAACCTTCAGATGTGGCCTTATTGGAGGAAGTATGACACTAAAGTTTAAAGTTTTGCCCTACTTTCAGTTAGCTCTCTTTCCTTTCTTCTTGTGGTTGATATGTGATTTCTCAGCTTCCTGCTCTGGCTGCCATGTCTCCCTTCTTTGACACTAAGAGCCAAAATATGTGCTTCTTCTGTAAGTTGCCTTGGCTATGGTGCTTTATCATAGCAATACGAAACTAATACAGATGATTTGAGATCTATTAATATGCACAGGTTATACATGAGTACTATGCTGTTTTACACAAGGGACTTGAGAGTTTATAGATTTGCGTATCCAAGGAGAATGCTAGAACTGATGCTCTGTGAACACCTCGAGATTACTTTCATTTCTTATAGTCCATGCTAAGAGGTTTCTACAGTTGTCAAGTATAAAACAGTGGCATTGCTCTAACTCCAATCATAGAAATAAAATGTCACAAAGATGGCTACTGTGAAGATCTCACTGAGACACAAACATCTGGCCACTGGATACAACTGACAAGCTGAGAAGTGACTGAAGTGTTGGTGATGCTCTGAAGTGTTTAGGCATCTTTGCTCTTTGAGTGATTTAAACTACCCAAGATTATATTTCTTAACATTTGAACTGAAAATCAAAATTTGTATCTTTTATTTTTTTCAACAAATCAAAAATAAGATTTTCAGTCTAGATAAAACACTTCCGGAGATAACAAATAGTACCAGGCACAAAATGATTAGAGGGAAAATGGATTGGGAGATGGTGGCAACTTTTTTCTTTTACTTCATCCTCCTCAGTAGACTTCCTTTTTATAACAGCTTTAGGTTTGTAGAAAATCTGAGTGCAAAGACAGCCTATAAAATCACAGTATCTACTCTGTTAGTCTCTTAACTGGTCACAGTTTCCTATGTATGTATGTATGTATGTATGTATGTATGTATGTATGTATGCATGCATGCACAAACATGTGTGTAGATGTGTGAGCCTATGTGCACACATGGAGTCCTTACTCCCTTGAGATAGATACTTTCATTGAATTTGGAGCGAAACTGGAAGCCAGCAAATCCCAACCATCCCCGCCACACACATAGAATGTAGTGCTGGAATTATAAGTGCCAGGATTTTTGCATAGGCTCTGGAAATTTGAACTCAAAAATTTGCAGCAAGTGCTCTCATATGCTGAGTCATCCTCTCAGCCTACTTGCCCTATCCTTAACATCATGCATTAGTATGACACACACTTTACAACTGATGAATCAATATTTTGCATTATTACGAATAGTCCTTAGTTGGCATCAGTGTTTACTTTGTGTTGTACAGATCTATGGGGTTTCCCTAAACACAGTGCCACGCATCACCACTGCAGTATCATTACAAATAGATTTATTGCATGGAAAAGTCCCTGTGCTTTACTCATTCATCTTCCCTCCCCCTCTCTCGGGATCCCTGATAACCACTTATCATTTACTGCCTCTGTATGTTTTCCTTGTCCAGAGTACCACAAAGTTGGCAGTCTGTAGACTTTTTGGATTGACATTTTTCACTTCCCAATATCCCTGCAAGCCATCCATGTCTTCTTGTGGAGTTATATTCTTCCCATGACTTAAGAGTATTCTACTAGACCAATGTGTCAAAGTTTATTACTACCTGTTGAGGGGCATGTTGATTGCTTCTGAAGTTTGGAATAAAGTGTCTGTAAACATTTCCTTGCATGTTTTTATGTGAGCATAAAGTTTCAACTCATTGGAGTAAATGCCAAGCAGTGTAATTACTGGCTTGTGTGGCACGAGCCTGTTCAGCTGTGTAGAACCTGCCGTTTTCTCAAAGCTTTGAATGATGATCCACGATGTTTTCAACACACAGGCTTAACAGTGGTTTGGGTTTTAGATATTCTGATAGTGATATAGTCATATCTTGTTTTAGGAAATAAGTCTTTCGGGAATGAAGGTTTTAAAGCTAGAAATTGACATCTCCAATATTCTGAAGATTTTCACATGCTGCGATTTTCCTTCATAAATATGTAAAGCCTTCAGAATGTTACAAATAAAGGTTACTTCAAAAATAGTTTCAGTTTGAGAAGAAATGTGAAAGTATGTTCTGAACAGAGCAGTGATACTGGTGAGCCCATTGCAGAGCTAGAGCCATCACCCCATTTTCTGATTTTCTGACTACATATCTAGGTCTTTGCAATATCTAAACCATCTTTCATCTCTATTCGCATTCTCCCTACACACACAGCCTTCTACAACATCAAGTTGGAGTTTTCCCAGTGTTTCTTTCCTTGTGTCTGTCCATATTTTAAAATCTGCGTGTTTGCTGGGCATGTCAGCTCATACCCATGATGGTAGCACTTAGGAGGCTAAGGCAGGAATATCTCCATGAGTTTGATGGTAACATGGGGTACATAGTAAATTCCAGGCCAGCTGAGGCTAAAGAGTGAGACCCTATGTCTTAGTTAGGTTTCCATTGCTGTGAAGAGACACCATGACCATGGCAACTCTTAAAAGGACAACATTTAGTTGAGGGGACTCACAGTTTCAGAGGTTCTGTCCAGTATCATCATGGCAGAGAACATAGTGGCATGCAGGCAGATGTGGTGCTGGAGTAGCAAGTAGCTAGCTGAGAGTCTTATATCTTGCAGGCAACAGGAAGTTGATGCTGGGCAGTATCCTGAGCACAGGAAATCTCAAAGCCCACCCCCACAGTGATGCACCTTCTCCAACAAGTCCATACCTCTTAATAATGCCACTACCTATGAGATTATGGGGTTCAGTTACATTCAAACTACCACACCCTACTAAGACAAATAACAAAGTGATGCCACCCACCCCCAACAAAACAAAAGTCCAGCAATCTGCTTTCATGTCTCCTAGGGGCTTGCTGGCCCTTTCCTTTATTCCACAGTCCCCCACTACCATGCTTTATTTCAATTTTTCACTATCTGAACATGAATATATACTAAATGAAAGAAATCAGGCAAAAGACGGTGCATATAGCACTATGTATTTTAAATATGAATATTTTATAAAATGTTTAAGATTTATATATTCTATTAAATATCTATTCATATACTTTATATTTTGTGTTTTCATTTTAAATATAAAAATCCAGATCAGCAAGACAGTTTTTAATATATTACATTATATTGCAGCTGCATATGGTGACATATGCTGTAATTTCAGTATTTGGAGGGCTGAGGCTAGAGGATTGTTTTAAGTTGGGGTCAGCCTGAAATTCATATTGAGTTCCAAGGCAGCTTGCACTATAGAGTGAGAGCCTGTCACAAAATGACAATAAAGTTGTATTGCTCTTTTGTCCTGAAAATGTGTGATTTTCTATGAGGATCTGCTAGCCTGGCTGCCTGATTCTTTACTTTGCAGTTGTTAACCAAGGAACATGGGTAAAACCTGAAATTCTCAGCTCGTCTACACCCTCTACTAGGACAGAGCTATTTTCTGACAATCCTTGACAGTGTGCCTGATATCTGAGGTCTAGCCAGAATGAGGCTTAGAGTCAGTAGAAAGGTAGTCAAGGGTTGCGAATGGAGCCCATTTGGCAGGGTGCTTGCTTACCATATACAAAACCCTGGATTGGATCCCTAACACCACATAAACTGAGCATGCTGGTACAAGCCTGCAATTCAAGGTCTGGGTAAGTGGAAAGAAGAGGATAAGAAGGCCATAGGCATCTTCTGCCACATAGAAAATTCAAGACCAACTTGGGCTACATGAGGGACTGCCTTAAAAAATTTTTAAAAATTAAAGAATTTCATGGGATTGGAGAGATGCATCTGTGGTTAAGAACAAATGCTGCTCTTTCAGAGGACCCAAGTTTGGGTCCCAGAACTCAGGAGACCCACACTTCTGGCCTCCAAGTGGGTTGCTCTCATGTGCACCTCCACATAATCATATCATCAAAATAAAAAAATCAATCTTTGAGAAGTAATTGCATTCCCGTGAGCAGGGCTTTTGTCGTAGTTGGTGGAGTGTCAGCCTAGCATGCTGACACTCTGGCACCACATTAGGCTAAGTGTGGTGGACGACATCTGTAACTTAAGCACACAGGAAGTGGAGGCCAGGGGATCTGTGGTTCAGGTCCACACTGTTGGAGGCCAGCTTGGAATATGTGAGAACTTCTGTCCAAAACAAAGCAAAGCCAAACAGACAGACAAATGTCACATGTATTCTATCATTTATGGATCCTAGATTTTATATAGATATGTAAAATCATATATGTGTATGTGAGGGGAGAATAGCAGAGAAACCATCTAGGGAAACACAAAGTATGAATTAATGGGGATGTACAAATTGGGGGAAGAAGCCATGAGAGGAGCATGTTCAAAGCGTACCATATACTTGGTGAAAATAAAGGTGAGCATCATGTACAATGAATATACGCAAGGCAAAATTTTGAAAATGGTATTATACTTAAAAAGGGGGGATTAGAGAACATGGTTACACATTCTACTTTCCAAGGCTTAGTAGGCACCTGGAATTTTGTCTGTCTTGAAATTCCAGATGTTTTCTACAATTGACATTGTTCTCTATCAGCGTTCTTAGACAGAATATTGTATCGTCTCAAAGACTGGTCATCTGTTCATTAGTGTCAGACTTTTAATCTTCAGAAAGCGGCTGTATTGGCAAGTGGAACTAAGGGGAGTTTTTCCAAGTCCTTTCAATTTGATTTCATGTGGGCCCAAGGGAGGCTGGTCACTTGGTTAGAAGTAATCAAGGGCAGAAGTGGATGGGTTTTTCTCTGTTGTCATAGATCTTTGTTCTTAATCTAATTGGGTTGGGAATTGGAAGTGTCTAAAGTCTGGTATTAGTTACTTTCCCCTTGTTGTGCTCAAACATTGAATGAAAGCAATTTAAAGAAGCAAGGGTTGATTTTGACTCACATCATCATGGAGGAGAAGACATGATGGTGTAAGTGTTGAGCATCTAGTCAGGAAATAGAGATTGATATTTCTACTTGGCTTGCTTTCTCCATTTTATTCCCTCTGGGATCTTAGCCCATAGGATGGTGTGAGAGCATCTTGCTACCCCAGTTCATCCTTTCTGGAAACATCTTTATACATGCATAGTAGAGTGTTTCCATGGAGAGTAAAAATCCACTAAAGTTGATAACGGAGATGAAGCATCCGTGACCCTTCTGGTGTTGCCATCTCATGCGTTTCTGAACATGTGTCTGAAGCCACCCCATATCCACACCACATACTCAAAGGATAGCTTACAATAAACACCTCAACTTCTTTGCCATCCACCCATACCTTATGCTTGTGTTCTGACATTTTCTTTTTTCTTTGCTGTGACTGCATTTCCTTTACATTTCCCGTAACACTCAACCCTGTTGGTGACCCAACCCTACTTAACAGTTTTCCTAGTTGTCCTCAAGGATCCTTAGTTTCATCCTCTTTAAAGTCATTAGCATTAATCTTCCTTCCCTCCGTGCTTGAAACTCACCCATTTGGACTGCCCATGCTCATTTTCCTTTGGTCTTTATACTTTCACATTTGCAATCTTACTTCTTTAAAGTGGTATTTGTCAAACTGTGGGTCATGACTACTTTGGAAATTGAGTGATTCTTTCACAGGGGTCACCTAAGACTATCAAAAACCACAGATATTTACATTATGATTAATTACAGTAGCAAAATTGTAGTTATGAAGTAGCAATGAAATAATTTTATGTTTGGGGGTCACCACAACATGAGGAACTGTATTAAAGGTTACAACATTTGGGAGGGTGAGATCCACTGCTTTGAATGCTTCTACTGGGCTCCTCATTTTCCAGTGTTTCTTTGGATACACATCTTCATGTGGACATCCCAAAGGCTCCTAAAGCTCAAGAAACCTCAAATGGAACCCACTGTCTCCCTTCCCACTCCACTAGTCCCGTTTTATTTAGGCTGGTGGTATCACTGGAGAAGTCAATAGCCTCACTGTATTGCTTCCTCTATTCCAACCTGCCCATCTTTTTGTTGTTGCATAGAGAATTTGCTCTCATACTCCCCCTGCTAAAAAAATAAGTTGTTGCTGCAGTAATAGTCACAGACAGAGGTTTCTGTTCCGCCTGTTCCCACAGCTGCTTTGCCCCAAGTAAACACACAGAGACTTTATTAATTAGAAACCGTTTGGCCGATGGTTCAGGCCTTCATTTGCTCCCCAGTGGTCTAGCAAATTCAATATAAACTCAACTCTGACATTTATGTCCTTCCTCCAAATGACTCCAACCTATCACTATTGCCTCTCTTGCTACCTACTGCTCACCAACTTGTACCCAAGAACCCAGTAAGGCAACCCATTTGTCTTAGAGTTTATTGCTGTGAAGAGACACAATGACCATCTCCACTTTATAAAAGAAAACACTTAATCGGGGCTGGCTTACAGGTTCAGGGCTTTAGTCTACTGCTATTATGGTAGGAAGTATTGACAGCATGCAGGCAAAGACATGGTTTTAGAGAAAGTTCCTGAGAGTTCTACATTGGAATCAGTAGGCAACAGGAATAAAGAATGACACTGGGCCTGGTGTGCTTTTCTTTCTTTCTTCCCATCTTTCTTTCTTTTAATATAATTTTTTCATTTAAATTAGAAACAAGCTGGCTTCACGTGTCAATTCCAGCTCCCTCTCCATCCCCTCCTCCCTTACCCTCCAACAGCCCCCCAGCCCCACACCATTCCCCAGGGAGGATGAGGCCCTCCATGGGGGATCTCAATGTGGGAGGTACCCTTGAACGAATTGGTACAGGAGACCACTTCCGGGTGCGCTATTTTGAAACCTCAAATTCAACCCTCCCAGTGACACACTTACTCCTACAACACCACACCTACTCCAGTAAGGCCCCACTAATCGTGCCATCCCCCACGAGCCTATTAAGCCATTTTCATTCAAACCACATTTGTGCTGTATAGTGTTTTTTGTCAACTTGAAACAAGCTAGAGTCATCTGAGAAGACAGAGCCTCAATTGAGAAAATTCCTCCACTACACTGGCTTACAGGCAAGCCGGGGAGGCATTTTCTTAACTGGAGATTGATGTGAGAGGTCCCAAGCCATTGTGGCTGGTGCCATCCCTGAGTAGGTGTCCCAGGGTATATTAGAAAGCAAGGCAGCAAGCCTTGTCTCTGCTGTAGCTCCTGCTTCCAGGTTCCTGCCTTGAGTTCCTGCCCTTCCTTCTGTCATTGATGATGTATTGTGACTTGAGAGTGGTACTGTGAAATAAGTCAAACATTTCTTTGAGTCCTAACACTCCCCAAGTGGCTTTTGACTGTGGTGTTTATCATAGCAATATAAACTCAAAGAAGGCATCATTCTGCTCTTTTTGATTCCCATGTCTCTTTTCTTGCTTTTCCATCTATCTAAAAATGCCCCTTTTGCCACGGTGTTATATTACATACCTATAATCACCAGTACTCAAGAAACTGAAGCAGAAGGATTAAGAGTTCTAGGCTAGCCTGAGCTATGAAGTGAAGCACTGTTTTAAAAATCTAAACAAACAGGCAAATAAAAATCCCCAATATAAACAAAAATAACCATTTCTGCCACAGCAAAATAATTGCCATGCTTCCAAGCCTATATTGATTATCTACATTCCTATGTGGTTTTTCTTGATCTCTTAGTTAAATATGTCCTTGACTCATTTGGAATTTGGGGGAACTTTCCTTATAGCAGACGTACCATGTTTATAGCTGAGAGCACATGTTGCTATACCAGTACTCCCCCTTTTCCTTAGTAGTAATTGATGTTTTAAAACTAGGCACATGATCACCTTAAATTGCTTATGCTTTCTAGCATCTCCGGGGGGGGGGGTAGTTCTGACCAATTAGACTATAAGCAAAAGTTGATGTGTATTGCTTCAGAGAAATATTCTTAAAGGTTAAAGGGCATGCAATTCTTTCCTTATTCCTGGTGGCCAGAAAAGGAAAATGTGGCTGGAGCACTAAGTATCATTTTTGACTATACGGTGACTTTGAAAATGAACAGTGCGCATGACAAAACCATCAGAAAGAAAAGAGTAAGGGAATTGGCTGGAAAGTTTACTCAGCAGGTAAGAGTGACTGCTGCTCTTGTGGAGGGTGGGCGTTAGCTTCCCAGCACCCAGGTCAAGAGACTCACAAGCTCCTGGAAGTCCTCTTCTGGACTCTGAGTATACCAGTTGTGCCTGTGTGCACATGCACACACACCCTCACATATAAATAAAAAATATTTAAACACTTTTCATTTATTTAGAAAAACATGCAGATATTTGGTTATCACCTCGATGATAGAGATTTTTTTGTTTGTGTATCCTGCTTAGGCTTCTTTCCTGACTCAAAGTCATTTATTTCTCGTTTCTGGGTGTTCATCTTCATCCACAGCCCCAGTCATTATAAAGTGCCACTTTACCTCTTTTGTTTTTAAGAATTATTGAGGATGAAACAGAAATTAAGTTCTGTGGTTTGGGGATTTTCTGCTGGAGGTGAGCCCAGCTAGCCTCATCTCATATAATCCCGTATAGCTCAGGCCTTTCTGGTTTTTTTCCTTTTGTAGTAGTTTCCTTTTCCCTTCTTTTTCTATTTTTATTTGTTTACTTGTTTGTTTGCTTTTGAGACAGTCTCACTCTGTAACACAAGCTTCCCTTGAACTCAGTATATAGCTCTCACTGACTATGTAGTTGCAGCCCTCTACCTTGCCTTTGCTTCCTATGTGCTGTGATTATCAGTTGAAACCCCCTGTGTTCTCTTACTTGTGAAAAATGGATGGATTAATACATATAAACTGATAGAAAAATGGCAAGTATCTGTGCGCCTTCAAATCATTAACTCCTGGAAAGCAAAGTAGAGTACTGTCCTCCTCACACTGCAATCTAGTTGGGAAGTCAGACACAAGTCCAGAAAGGGCATCATGAACACGAAGAACATCTATCCTAGTTCGAGGAATCAGGCTAGACAGCTGTACAGCAGGGACAACTACACCGAGGCAAGGGGATAGAGTAATTTTTCCTGGGGGAGAGTATTGGACAAACAGGAGGAGGGAGAAAAAGCCCAGGTGTTCTGGTGGTCTCTGGCAGGGCTCAGATGCTCACCCTGTTGGACAGCATTCCTTGCAGACTGCTGCAGCTGCCCGAGGGGCAGAACAGCGTGTGCTTGTCAACTGATTAAGAAGGGCCTGGAGGGCCAGGGACAGGAAAATACCAAGGGCTTGGCCTTTAGAAATAAATCTTCTAATCCCTGGGAAATTACAGAGCAGAGTGGCCCTGACCAGAGGGAAATTGACCCCCACAGGCTTCATTGTGTCATGGCAGGTTAAGGTATCCTGGGTGACATTCTGGCAAGAAAAGTCAAGCAAGGCTTACATAGAAATGGCCAAATTGCTTTTGCAGCTTCATTTTCAAAGGTCCTTGAATACTTAAGAATTCATATTTGCTGTGTTATGTGAAGGGCTGAGTTAAGAGACCTCAACTGCTCCAGTGTATTCCTGGCATGTACAACCTTAAATTAGAGGGGCTAAATAAAGCTGCGGCCTGCCCTTTCTGAAAGTTTGCCAGCCACTGATACAGATCATGTAGGACATGGGGCCTCATCTGGACTGATCTCCCGTCGGACACTAGGACTTGCTTTCTGGCTCAAATCTCTGACATCAACCCTCCATTTTAGTCGTGTATCTCATTTTCAAAGCCATAAAGGGCCAGAGGCCTTCAGGGAGTGTGGATTTAGTCCTCAGCATGCCAAAGGGTTTCTTGTGCAGAGACTGAATGACTGACGTCTGGCTCCACACAGCCTGCTCCACGTTGTTCTTTTTTTGTGCATAGCCGGTAATCTTCATGGTTTGTAGAGGTACCCTTTGACTCTTGAGCAACATCCGAAGCCTTCTTGGAGTTTAGCATCCGTAAACACCTCAGACCTCCCAGGCAGCTCGAACTCACAGCTCCACATCACCTTGTTTGGAAACATCACCATCTGCTGGATTTCACTGCATGCATTCTCAAAGACTTGCCTGTGTTCTGCCAATTGAGGGCATCCATGACTTGCTGTTTCTGCTGCACACTGACTTGGAGATGGGTATTTGAGGAAACCAGAACTGGGGGGGGGGGCAAATAAGATGAAATTCACTATGCCTGGAGTCCCTAAGCTGAAGTGCTGGATTGACTGCTATCAGCAGCAAACTGAGATTGCCTAAACTTATTCTAATGCTATCAAACTTGAGGGGCACAGTCTGTGCCCCAAGTTAGGTCTAGCCAGAAATTCCCAAAAGGGTCAAATTAAAGGACAAAAGCAGGGACAAGCGATTTATTCAATATGGCCACCAGGAAGAGGAACCAAGGAATCCAGCAACTCTTCCACCACCCCACCTCCCCACCCTCGCCCAAGTTCATCTTCATTGTTATAAAGTGAAATGAAAGTTTACACAGAGGGTCACAGACATATACCTCTAAAGTAGTCTTGATCAAGATAAGGTGTGGTCTTGCCAGCCAGTGAGTGACCTACTTATCCTTGTCTGGGCTTCCGGCTCATCCTCTAAGGTGGTTTGACAAGTTGTTAGGACTCGTTCCTCCTTGGCTAGGGACTTTTCTTTCTCCCAACCTGAGATTCCTAGGGGTCCACTGTTCTCAATGTTATGATTGTCATATTGCGAGACATGAGTATCTCTTTAGAATACCTTCATTTGTGTCAAGACCAGCACACTAAACAGTCTCATTGGATTGCCTCTGCAGGGACCAAGGAAAATTTTCAAAGGGTGAAATCGCGACCCTTTGCTTCATAGGGAGACTGAAATTCAATCTCTGGAATCTGGCAAGAGGCTGAACTGTCTTCTAAGCATTTTCCATCCCAGGAACGTCCTCTGCGTCAAGGAACTGAGTGGACAGCATAGCTGTGAATCCTTTCACCCTTACTTTATTTAGCTAAGGCAAGAACAAAGTGTCTTAAATACTGCCTTTGTTGGTGGCAGCATAAGGAGCAGAAAGACAACATACTCTATCCTACTGGGAACAAAATGTCTGGGCTTTGGAGTCCAGACTTAGACTCAAATCCCTGCTTTGCCACACCCACCTCTGCTTCAGCCTCTACTTGTCTGTCTTTGGGATTCCATCTCCCCGGTTGTATAAGGGAATCATCCTAAGAATTAGTTCCTGCAGCAACAACACAGCAAGGTAATTCTGTTATCATCAACCCCTTCCTACTAATGGTAAAAGGCAAGTTTTAAATTTATTTGGGGCTTTGTTGTATCTTTGATTCTGAGACTGGATCTCATGTAGTACATGCTGGCCGCAAACTTAACTTGCTTTATAGCTGAATATGACTTTCAATAACTGATCCTTCACTTCTGCCTCCTGAGGGCTGAGATTATAGATAAAACACCACACCCTAATTATTCTCTGCTGGGTATTAAACCCAGGGCCTCGTGTAAGTTAGCTTTACGCTTGGTAGCAACAGAGCTACATGCCCAGCCCTAGCTGGACTTTTTTCAAATTTGCTGATTTCACACATGTATACAATGTGTTCTGATTAATCTCTCTTCCTAACTTCTTTTATCTCCCTCCCATCCTTATTAGTCCCTCTCTGCTACTCATCACTAGTACGTTTCCCAGATTCATGACTTTTGCTTTGATTCTGTGATCCATTTAGCTTAACCAAGGTCAACTGTATGACTACCAGGTTGGAATCACCCACTGGAGCCTGGTGGGGTGGGTCACCTGTGGATGCACAAATGAAGGCAAATTATTTCCCATTCCCAGGATATATCAGTGTTCAATGATCTAGCAGTGATGGGTAGGGCTTCCTGAGGTCCCCCTCACCCATGCCTAACTGTTCGCAGGCCCATATTGTGCAGTCCCAGTGCAGGCATCTATGGCTGCTGTTAGTTCTCAATGGTGGTTCTTGTACCTTACCCTGGAGATGACATTTTGCAGCACTGCTCCTTATCTTCCAGCTCTTACATTCTGTCTGTCCCCTGTTTTGTAAAATTACTCAAGTCTCAGATGGGATGTTGTAAATGTCTTGTTTAGGGCTGGCTCTCAATCATTGGTTATCCTCAGTATCTTGGGCAGCTATGAGTCTGGATTCGCTACCATAACCTGCAAAGTCATGCCTCTCTGATTAAGGTTGAGATATAAACATAGATATTTTAGACAGCGCTTTGATGTTGTGTTAATTTAACTAAACAACAGTAGTAAGTTCCCCACTAGGGCCTATGACCTCCCTTATCGCATAGCCAGTTTTTTCAAATTGTCTTATTTTATGTGTATGGTTGTTTTGCCTGCATACACAGTCACCCCCAACCCCGCACACGCGCACGTGTGTGTGTGTGTGTGTGTGTGTGTGTGTGTGTGTGTGTGTGTGTGTGTAAGCCACCATGTGCTGGCTGCAGAGCAAAGCCAGGTCTACTGGAAAAGCAGTCAGTACTCAAAAGCTAGTTGTTCCCCTAACCAGATGCCTTTGACCAATCTTTACAGTACCATACATGGTTTCCATCCCACGGGGTGGGCCTCAAATCCAACCTGAGCATGTTCACTACTGCACAGTTTGGCACACATTGCATGACGAGTTGGCATTGAAGTTCATAGGGTTCACAGCAGGGTCTTTTCTCTCTTAGCAGCCTGTGTAGCACCTTCTAGCACTACAAAGGCTAAGAAGCAGGGAGGTTATTTCCAGCTCAGGTCTGGCTTGTTTTATCTGTATCTTGCAAACAAGTTGGGAGCTATCATCAAGAATGAGATCTTATCTTCAAGTTATGGTGGACAACCAGGAGGAATGCAAAGAGCTTGTATTGTTTTGGCGTCTCTGGCACCTCCCTGACAAATAACTTATAAGTTATTTGGTGGTGCCTCATCCCAGGAACTAGTTTATTTTTATTGTTGTTGTTTAATAAACCATAGCCTCTGGAAGCAGCTTTTTCCAGCGATGCACGATATTTACTTCAAATTATTTTCTTTTTTATCATGACTTGTGGTTTATAAAATTTGGCTACAAGATAGTAGATCACCATATGCTTTTATCATAACCATGTCATTTTGCTTAACCCTTACTCTGCCTGCTAGTCTCTCCTATCTGTCCACCACTCCCTGCTTTCTACTCCCCTTTTATATTACCTGCATCCTACCATCCTTCATCCCACAAGACAGCCCCCTTCCAATGGCATCATTTTATTTCTTGACTTCTACAGGAACTCCCAGTTGACCACACAAAAATAGAATTGAAGCTAGGACTCACATGTGATGGAGAAGAACAGGCATTTGTCTTTTCTGGGGGACAGGAGGTTGGATGGTTTATAAAGAGTTCAACTGTTTTCCTTACTGCGTCAGTCAAAAGTCTGTCCTTATTACTGATTCATACTTAGAATAAACAAGGAAAGCATCTATGTAACACCCAACAAAATGAAGTCTTTTAGGAGTCAAAAGATTTTATCTAAATTATGGATCTATACTAGATCTATTTCTTTATTTCTTTTCTTTATTGGACGTTCTCAAACTTGAGTTCCTCCCAGGTTGCAGTGTCTTTTGTTTTGCTGAGTGGATTACCTTTTAGAACCCAAATATCTGAAAGGTTGAAGAGTAAAAGAACTTGCTACACACAAGTGAGAACCTGAGTTCAGATCCCATCACCAACATAAGTAGCTTGGTGTGGCCTCAAACACATGTAACCCTAGTGATATTTTTGTGTCTGCCCTCCACACCCTAGGGCTTGTTAACCAATAGCTTAGATCTAGGTTCAATACGAGACCATATCTAAAAGGGATAAAGTGGGGGATTATTAGAGCAGGACATCAAACATCCTCTCTATGTCCGTGCCAGCACACTTACATGTTTCCACCCCAAGTATGCATACACACCACTCAAAGAGACAGAAAAAGAAAGGAACCCAAATTTTAGAAGTAAAGATAAGCAAAGCACAAAATTAGAGTGAGGCTGGTGCTGGAGGAAACAAGAGGAAGATTGTGTGTGGTTCCCACTAGAATGTAGGTTATAGAACAAAAAACACCTTCCTTCTTTTGCTCAATGCTTCATCCTGACCACTGCATTAACACCTCCTGTTGATAGGACACCATAACCACTTTGAATGATGACACATAAGGAAAACTGACATACAAAAAACAGTTGAGTATTTCTTGGGCTCTTCCTGACTAAAACCCTGCGGGAAAATCAGTGACAGTGTCAGTGTAGAATAAGAACTCAAGCCTAAAAGAAGACTCATGCCATCTATGATCACCTACCTACCTTGTATTCCCCTTGCCTACTAATATCCTGCCTTAGAGGGTTAGGTATATAACAGGAAATCAACTGTTCAAATAAGAAGACACCAAGCAGAGTAACTTCAACCTCAAAGAGCTTTTTCCACCCCTTCAAACATCCCTGGCTAAGTAGCACAGTTTGCAAGAATCACACTGAGCTCTCAGTGAAAAACAAGTGTGCACCACAATTGGGCAAGCACCCTCTTCAATAATAACATCTCAGCAAAGACAGAAGCAACATGCTTACTACATTGCTGACAAATCATATTGGAGATTTGGATGAATAACGTTAACAGGCAGCTTGATGGAAATGCACAGAGAAAGCTTTCTCTCACCTGGGCCCAGATTCCAAGTTTGCTGGATTGGATGACATTTGAGGAAGATGCACCTGTGTTTCTGCTTGTCCTTTTGCAAACCCATCTTCCTATTTTATTTTTCTTTTTTGTTTATTCTCTCATATATTACATCCCATCCATACTTTCCCCTCTCTCTTCTCTTTCCAGTTCCTTCCTCCTCCTCTCCTTCCCCCAGATCCACTCCTCCTCCATTTCCCTTCAGAAAAGAACAGGCCTCCAAGGGATACCAATCGAGCATGGCATATCAAGCTATAAAAAGACTAGGCATAAATTCTCATATCAAGGCTGTTCAAGGCAACACAGTAGGAAGAAAAAGGGTCCCAAAAGCAGGCAAGAGAGTCAGAGATAGCGCCCACTCCCACTATTAGATGCACCTTTCAGACAGTGTCAGGTGTGGGCTCCCTCTCTTGTCATGGATCTCAAGTTGGACCAGCCATTGTTTGACCACGCCTACAAGTTCTTTATCCCAGCACATCTCGCAGGCAGGACAAATTGTGGGTTGAAGGTTTTATGACTGGGTTGGTGTCCCAGTTTCTCCACTGTAAACTTTGCCTGGTTACAGAAGATGGCCAGTTTGGGTTCCATATCCCCTATTACTGGTTTCCTCTAGGGTTATCCTCACAGATTTCTGGGAGTTTCCATTGCACTAGGTTTCTACCTTGCCTTCAAAATGTCCTCCAATTTCATTGTCTTTCTCAGTACTCTCTCCCCCCACACCCTTCACTTATTCCCTCCTGTTCCTATTCCTACCCACCCCCAGTCAACCAGAGAAATCTATTAACAGCAGCTTATAGAATGGAAAAATATTTTTACCAATTCCAGATTAGTCCATCTGACAGAGGGCTAATATCCAAAACACCATCTGACAGAGGGCTAATATCCAAAACATATAAAGAGCTCAAGGAGCTAGACATTAACAAACCAAATAACTCAATTAAAAATGGGGTACAGATATAAACAGAGAATTCTCAACAGGGAAATCCCAAATGGCTGACAAACACAAAAAAATGTTCAACATCCTTAGCCAATAGGGGAAAGCAAATCAAAAGGACTCTGAGATTCCATCTTGCAACTGTCAGAATGACTTAGAACAATAACACAAGTAAAAGCTCATGTTGGCAAGGATACAGAGTGAGGGGAACACTCCTCTATTGCTGGTAGGCATGCTAACTTGTACAGCCCCTTTGGAAATCAATATGGTAGTTTCTCAGAAAATTGGGAATCAAGCTACCCTAAGACCCAGCTATACCATTCTTGGGCATATACCCAAAGAATGCTCTATCCTACCACAAAGACACTTGTTCAACCATGTTCATAGAAGCTTTATTTACAATAGCCAGAAATAGGAAGAAATCTAGATGATCCTCAACCAAAGAATGGATAAAGAAAATGTAATACATTTACACAATGGAGTGTTACTCAGCTGTTAAAAAAATGACAGTAGGAAATTTGTAAGTAAATGAATAGAACTAGAAAAACATCATCCTGAGTGGGGTAGCCCAGACTCACAAAGCCAAACATGGTATGTATTCACTGAGAAATGGATATTAACCATAAAGTAAAGGATAATCATGCTACAATCCGCAGACCCAGAGAGGCTAAGTAATAAGGAGGGCTTAAGGTGGGGTGTATAGGTCACCCACCTTATCTTCTAAGAGTCATGCTAGTACAGTAGGTGTGTGGAAAAGAAGTGTACTTATTAAATAAGTGATCAACAGAATAGCTGAAACATGATAAACAGCCAAAGCTCATCTTTCCTTTTTTTTTTTTGTTCCTGCAAATGTCCAAGACCAGTCATTAAAAGACTGAGACTTCTTCTCCTGAGAAAAGTAAAAATAGACTACCAGCTATACCACTGCTAGGTATGTACTTGAAGGGCTCTAAGTCATCACACCACTGAAATAACTGCACATCCATAACTATTATCAATAACTAAGATATGGGACTGACTTAAGTACCCTAACAACAGATGCATGGATGAAGGAAATATAGGATATATGTGGAGTGAACTATTATTATTCAGTCACTACAAATCCTCTATATGTAAGAAAATAAAAAGAATATACTCACAAAGGCAAGCTATCACATGATTTCTTTCATATGTAGAAGCTTTTAGAAAAAGACATAAACCAGTTAATTAACAAAGATGCCATGAATTTGAAGGAGAGCAGAAAGAACCTGTGGGAGGGTTTGGAGGGAGGAAAGGAAGAGGAAATGATGTAATCAGATCACAAGCTCAAAAATGAAAAGAAATAATTGTTTAAAAGATATAAAAGTAGAAGGAGGATTATCGGGGAAAAGGAAGAGGGCCAGCAGGCGTAGGGTCAGGAGTGGGGATGATAGGCAGTACATGTAACAAAGTATATATGATATGTATATGTAAAAATCATAATGAAAATCAAAAGTTGGTACAATAAACTTATACTAATAAAAATATAAAATGCTCTATATAGAAGCTCCAAAGTGATTGCCAAGGATGATCTCAGTACTTCTGCATGAACTCGAGTGCAGGGGCAAATGTTGGTATTGAACGGAGGCAAGTTTTCAGTGATGTTATTCAGAAGCACACCGTGGGAGATGAGAGAAGGAGCAGATTAGGGTTGCAGAATTCCCTGAGAAGTAGGTAAAACGGAGAGATAACAGAGTACAGAGGTCAGAGTCAGTCAGCAGAGTCCTGCACGTGTGATCTGAACTAAAAATCCTAGTGCTGATGCTTACTGACACTCTATCTGTCTCAACTCCCATTTCCTCACGAGTAAAATGGAATCCTAAGAATTACGGCACCGCGTAGGGAAGAGGAATGGCATGCTCTTGACTATGGAGAGAGTGCAGTGTAGTAGTGGCATGATTATTAGTGTTCCTAGGATTAAATGGCAGCACAGAGCCGAGTGGGTTAGAAACAGTGGTATGTCTAGTCTCGGTGAGAACAGACAAATTCACTTTCTGCTAAGCGGAACCACATGTGCCTTGAAAGTAAGTCTATGAAGAGCCCAACCGTGAAGCAGGAAGCAGGAGAAAGTTCACCAGAGAACCCGAGATTTAGCAAGGATCACAATTTCCACTTTTCTTGACTTACCCTGCTAAGACCGTGTGAGGTAAACAGCTGACCATACGTCATCCCAGACGCCCCCCTATAAACAGACCCTGGGATCAAGATTTGAGTGTACGTCACTTAGTACGCAATGCTCCTGGAAGAACTGGGAAAGGGCATGGTTAGTGGGTAAGCGCATGGACAGGAGAAGAAAGGAAAGTGTGGGGTTTCTAGTTAAGTCCCAGCCTCCTCTGTTCAGGGAAGCCGAGGTATGTAAACGGGCACTCGAGTGCTGAACTTCACTCTTCCTGCAGTACCCACTCATTGGCTAAGGACTTCCTTTCAGGCTCTTCTGGTTTCCTGTGCTTTCAAGAAAGGGGGCTTTAATCACTCGAGGGCAGACTTCCTAAAAGAGTTGCAAATACTGGCCATTAAAAGCAAAACACACTGGAGAAGTTTGTCAGTTTCTTACCGAAGTAAACAAACCCTCCGCTTAGGATTCGGCCACTACACTTGTAGCTACTATCCAAAGGCATTGAAAACGTATGTCCACACAAAAAACAACCAAAGGGTTTGCAGCAACTTCGTTTATAATGGTCCAAACTTAAAAGCTCCCGAGTTGTTCTTGAGTGGTAAACAGATAAATTAGCTGGCATATATCCAAACGATGGAATACTATTCAGTGTAAAAAAGATAAAAAATCAAAGTGGTCACATCGTTTAACATGGTGCAGTGTGTTGTGGAACAAACTTGTGAGATTTCCAGTGGCTTCACATCCTTGATCAGTTGATAGAGTGTTTATCGTTTTACCCATTCTAGTGGATCTGAAGTATCACATCTTGGCGATTTGAATTTTCATTGATCTGATACCTGGTCTACGTTGAACATTTTTCTTCATGTGCTCATTTGTCATTTCTATACTCATTGTGAATATTGACCTATGTTTTATTAGGCTGTTTTTCTTTTTTACTTCATTCTAAGACCTCTTTATATATGATGCATACAAGTCTTTTGTGGGCTATAGGTACTGTAACTAATTTCTCCTAGTCTTTTTATTCAATTTGACCTTTTTAATGGTACATTTGAGTGAATTTTAAAATTATATTAAGATTATCATAATCTCTTTTAGTAATCCATGTTTCGTGATGTATCTATAATTACCTATAATAATTTTTGATCCTCCAAAACAGAAATATTTTCCTCAAGGTATTAAATTTCGCATATGCTTAGAGGTAAAGCTAAAAGTTTGGATTTATATGAGTTTGTTGAAAAATGACTCTTATTCCTTACTGCATTCTTTTCTTGCTTTTTACAGAGATAAATAAAGTGATTATTCATGAGTGTGTGCTTCTTTTTCATTCTCTGCTCTGTTCCCTTAATTTATATATGAAAACTTTTATCTTGATTAGTATGAAGTTACAGTAAGTTCCCATAATCAGCCTTGTCTATTTGAGATGGGGCTTCATGTATCCTAAGGCAGCCTCAAATATGGTATATAGCGGAGACCAGCCTTGAACTCCTAATTTTCCTATGTCAACCTCCTAAGTGCAAAAGTAGTGACATGAAAAGCGTTTATTTTCTTAGTTTTGAACTCTTGATCTTCCTGCCTTCACCTTCCAAGTACTGGATTTAGAGGCATGAACTGCTACACCTTAATTTTTGCATCTAAATAGAATTGGCAGGTTTATCTTATTTATTTCCTAATAAGTTCAGCCAGGAATTTGAACACGTGTATCAATCCATAGAAACAATACTGCATCTTCTAATTCAGAGACAGAAAATATCTCTCCACTTATTTGCAAGTGTCATTTTGCTCTCTAACACACTCTAATCACTACTGTGCAAATAGACTGTTGCTAAGCTTTATTTCCACTTATCGTCACTAATTTTCATTGAATTGTATTCTTAACTTCATTTTTCACTGTTGGTGTATAAAGACTGAATTTATTTTTATATGATGTTATTTTATTCTGCAAATTAGCTTAAGTTCTTATGCCTAATAGTTTTATCCTTGAGTTCTCAAAAGGACTTTTGTAGATAACAGCCATCTGTGCATGAAAAGAATTTTAGTTGTTTTTTTCCAATCTGGATTCCAGTATCTCCCTATCTCCCTCCCTTCCTTCCTTTCCTTTTAATTTTACCTATTGTACTGACTAAAACCCAAGTACCACGTCACATAGAAATGGTGAGAGTATACATTTTTGGTCTTGTTCCTGACTTTACAGATAAAGGCATTGCTACTACAGTTATCCCTGAAGAGACAGAAAAATCCAATTCTGATTCATACTAAAGTCATAGTAGCCAAAAACCAAAAGTAGTTTCTCATCTTGATTCAAGGTATTTAAAAAACACAGTTAATAGTTATATTTAATTTTTTAAGTATATTTATCTTTATGTGTATGAGTGTTTTGTTTGCATAGATGTCTGTGTACCATGTGTGTGCCTGGTTCTTGGAGGTCAGAAGAGAGCATCATATTCCATGGAACTAGAATTATGCATGCTCACGAACTAGTATGTTGATACTGGGAACAGAACCTGGGTCCTCTGCAAGAGTAATATGTGCTCTTAACCACTGAACAATCTCTATGGTTCCAATAATCCTTATGGTGAAGTACTCACTGTTTTTCTCTTTAAGGTCAGGAATAAAGCACAGGCTAGAATTGCAAGTAAAATGTTTCTACGCTCATGTTTAGTGTTTCTGTATTACTGCTGTACAACTAACCATAAACCTAGTGCCTTGAAACAGCAGATGTTAATTATGCTGTAATTCTGCCCATCAAGTGCCCAACATAGGTCTCATTGGGCTGTAACCATGCGGCAACAAGACTGTTTTCCTTTCCAAGGCTTTGCCTTTGAAATCTGCTTGATGCCTTGGTCTGTGATCTCCTTCATCCTTTCTCCATCTTCAGAGCCAGCAATGGGAGGTACAACCCTCTCACATAACATCTTTCTGGCTCACTTCTCTTTTGTCTTCTTTTTCCACTTTTAAGAATGCTTATGATGGCGGTGAACCAAAGCCTTATTTGAGTATTTGCTGGTCATCACCTGTGGTTTCATCTGCAGCTTTGATTTTTCTCTTGACTTGTAACATACTCGTAGGTTATAGGGATGGGAAGATGAACACACTTGGAGAGACCATAATGGGACTGTCCATACAGTGTGCTCTCAAAGGCATGTCTCACATGCGAAATGCATTCATCCCATCTACATACAGGTCCCAAATGCCACATTCAATTATAGCACTATCTAAAAAGAATCAATAACATTCAAAGTTTATCAGCTCTAAAATCTTAAATTTCATCGTTTATATCAAGTGTGATCAAGGCTTTGGGTATAATCCCTTTTAGGGCACGATGTCTCACCTGCCAGAAAACCTCTGAAAGTCAAGAGACTTGTGCTGGCTCCCAAACTGTGATGATGATCTGGAAAAATGGCGATATGCATTCCTATTCATGAATGGAAAGTGTAAAATTAAATAAAGGCATCATTTTTCCAAGCAATTTTAAAATCAAGGAAAGCAAATTCTGTTCATTTTCAAGAGCTAGAAATAACAAGACTAGCTGCTTTCCCCTGTTGACCAGATCTGCATTCTGGGTTCATGCCCCCATCTTAGTTACCCTTTGCCATCCAGGAAAGGCCCTGAATATTTCCAGGACATTATTTCTTCTACCTTTGCATGCTGTTATTTTGAGCTCAGACAGACTTTTTCCACAGTGTCCTATTTAGTCAGAGCCAGAAGTGTTTGTGCTTGCATAGAGTTGTCAAGAACTGCATGCCTCCTGCATTTGTCATGGAGGTCCACTCCTTTTGATTCAGGAAGCCCCTTCAAAGATCTTTTTCAAGTGATACTTTATTTCTTTTTGTTTTTCTAGACATGGTTTCTCTGTATTATTGCTTTGGAGGTTGTCCTGGAACTTGCTCTGTAGACCAGGCTGGCCTCAAACTCACAGAGATCTGCCTGCCTCTGCCTCCCGAGTGCTGGGATTAAAGGTGTGTACCACCAACACCTGGCCGATACTATATTTTTTAAAGCTGCTATGATAACTTACTTTCCATACAGGCCCCAGATTAGCAGGCTCCAAGCTATCAGTAGCTCGTGATGACAAACACAGGTATGATGGATACACATTAACTAAATGGGTCCCTCCTTACCTCCCTCCCACCATATCCTAAAGGTCACACATTCATTCCTCAAAATGTAAAGTCCTCTTTACTCCCCTGCCATCTGGGAGTTAGAGACAACTTGATTACCAGCGTGTACCATGGACTGCTCAACAATTGTCTGGCATGAAACCAACCTCTTCTTTTTGGCTGAAATGTATAAACAAGGACCTCCCACTCTCCACAGGGGCCAGAATACCCACAGGGCCTCTATTCTGCTGTCTCTAGATGGTGTTGTTATCTCTTCTAATAAAGTTTTTATTCCAAAGACATCCACCTTGGTATCCTGTTTTGAACTTCTATCCCAAAAGCTTTGACATCCTCAGAAAGTTCCATGTGAATCTGAGTGACAACATGATCATGCTTAGTACACTTTTCTCCTTTTATCCGTGGGGGCTGCTATTCAATGCCCCTGGTGAATACCAGAAACAGTGGAGAGTACCAAGCCCTGCAGACACTGTTTACCTTCTTTCATATGCTTGAGGCCTGAAGATGTGCATATTTGGTGTTTGGAACATTTGCATATATATGTATATATATATATATAATGAAATGTCATAGGAATGAGACTCTAGTCATTTCATATAAACCTTATTACATAGGCTGAAATGAATTTTGTATCTGGAGCAAAGTTCTGCAGCATGGACCTTTTTCACTTAAGTATGCTGGTGTTCCAAAGGTTTGGGATTGTGGAGTATTTGGAATTTTCCGTTTTCAAATGAGGGTTAATCAATGCATACTTTCTATCCTTTCTAGTTAACCATACCTCTCAGAATGTTTAATATATAAGTTAGGCACAGTTCAGGATTGTTGAGGTCAGGCTATGCTCTACTCCCAGTTACTCTGTGTTGTGTAAAAATGTTTTTCCCCCGGTTTTGCCCTGTGCTGACAGTCTCCCATTTCATAAGGAGTTTTGGAAGCCATTCTGCAGATGGAGGATGATTGTATGCCTGGGCAGATGCATAAACAGCACTGGCTGTCCAACATCACCCATGTAGCAATAACAACTCAAATTAAAGACTTTAAGGAAATAGAAATAGTCATCTCAGATTTCATAGTAACAACAAAATATTTCCATATAAAACAGGCTTCTTGTTACTGGGCTAAAATTAGTGCAGGAACTGTGCTCCTTTTATAGGCTGTATAGGAGAACCCATTTCATGGCCTTACATCACTTCATGACCGTCTGTTGAACTTTGGTTCACAACTCCCTATTTTGAAAGACACCAGTGGCAGGTCCAGTCTTTGTTGTGCGAGACCATTCTTACTATTTCATCCTCTGTCTCACCTCTCTTCCATTTCTAAGAATTCTTTTGATTATGTTGGGCATACCTAGATAATCCAGCAAAATCTCCCCATTGTGGTTAGATTAGCAATTTTAATACCATCTATAACCTTAATGTCCCTTGGTCACATACTGTCACGTATTCATAGTTTTTGTGAATTAGAGCATGGATGTATTGAAGAGTCATTATTTTGCCAGCCACATGCATCACATTAATTGAGCTTAAATGTTAAACCAATGTTGCATTCCTGGGATAAATAACACTCAGTGAGCTTGCAGAAAATGTTTCATACATTGTTGATTTCTGTTTGTTCTCCTTTAAAAAGATGTTGCTGTGTGTTTTTCCCCCTTGTTGTGTCATTGATTTATTTTCATATCAGGGTTCTACTGGGTATTATTTTCCTTCATCTAGTGGCTTCCTCCTCCTCTTGCCCTCACTCACCTTCTTCTTGTCCTCTTCCATCATTCTGTAAGACTGGGGCTGGATCTCAAATCACTCTGTAGTCTAGGATAGGCTAGAATCTCTGGTTTTCCTGCCTCTGCCAACAGAGCAATGAGAGTCCACGTGTACACCTCTATTCCAAGCTTTACACTGGGAAGAGCAGACAAAATACTTAGGATTTGCCAAATAACGTACCCCACCCCCATCATCCTGGGCATTTTTTTAGTGGAAGATATCGAGTCTCTGATGAAAATTTAAAATAAGGCAAATATGTGGGTAACCTCAGCATTTGGGAGGTTGAAACAGGAGGTTCGTCACCAGTTTGAGGTCAACTTAGGCTACATAGTGGGTTTCTGGCCTACCTAAGGTATGGAGTGAAACCTTGTTTTAATCCTACAAATAAAGTAAAGCAAATTTATAAAGTAGTTATAGGTCTATTCAGATTTAAATTTTTCTTAAGTTTGTTCTAGCTTTCTGAGGATCATATCATTTCATCTAAATTCCCTCATTCCTTTGAAATAAACTGGTTTTCAGTAAGACATTATAAACATTTAAACTGTAGGCATTAGTAGCAATAGTTTCTCTTCCATTACTCCTCTCTCTTATCTTCTTCATCAGTCTAGCAAGAATTTTGTCAATAATACCACCCTTTCCCTTCAAAAGCCAACTTCTGCTTTCTGAGATGTCCTAATTTTTTGTTTTTTATTTCATTTATTACTGGTGGGGTACTATCCTGATTGTTTGGGTTTTTAAACTGTATTCAGTTTCTTTCTTTCTCTCTTTCTTTCTCCCTTTCTTTCTTTCTTTCCTTTCTTTCTTTCTTTCTTTCTTTCTTTCTTTCTTTCTTTCTTTCTTTCTTTCTTTCTTTCTTTCTTTCTTTCTTTCTTTCTTGTTTTTCTGTTTCTTTGTTTTTTGAGACAGGTTTCTCTGTGTAGTTTTGGAGAGGCTGTCCTGGAACTAGCTCTTGTAAACCAGGCTGTTTTCAAACTCACAGAGATCTGCCTGCCTCTGCCTCCCAAGTGCTGGGATTAAAGGCGTGTGCCACCAACGCCCAGCTTGTGTTCAGTTTCTTAAGCTTGAAGTTTATGTTATTGATTCAGATCTTTTATTTTTCTATGAATATTTAAAGTTGTATATTTCCCCTAAGTAGTGCTTTAATTTAATCCCATACATTCATAAAGGTGGTGTCAAATTTATTCATGTAAAATTATTTTGACTAAGGTGGGTGTGGTGGTGACCAACTGTAATCTCAGCATTTTGGAGGCAGAGGCTTGAAGATTTAGAGTTCAAGGTCAGCAGTGGCTACAAAATAAATTAAAGGGCAGTTTGGGCTACATAACTCTGCCTCAAAACAAAAACAAAACAACAACAATAAAACAAAAACATGGATATGTTTGAGACACAGAGGCAGCTGGGTCTCTGTGAGTTTGAGGTCAGTCTGGTCTGAAGAGTGAGTTTCAGGACAGCCAGAGCTACACAGTGATACTTTGTCTAGCTACAAAGTATCTTTGTAAGTCTTGCTTTGACACAAGTGTTATATAGAACTATCTTGTTTAATTTCGCAACATTTGTATATTCTCAGATAAGTTTCTGCTATAAATCTCTGATTTAATTAAAGGCATAATGTACATAATTGACTTGAATCTTCTTCAATTTTATTGTGACTTCTTCCATGGCTCAGTGCATAGTACATCCAGAAAATGTTCTGTATCTAATTTTTTAAATGTGTATTCTGTAATCACTGAGTGGAAAAACAGAAGAGGCCAGGTCAATTTGGTTATAACAGCGATATACAATCTATGCATTCTTGCTTCTTTTCTGTAAGTTACTGGAAGTGGGATATTAAAATGTCCAAGCACTATTTCTGATTCATTTTGTTCTGTCGGGTTTTAGTTCATGTTCTCTGGAGTTTTCCTGTCCAGTACAAGTATCATTACAATTGTTGTATCCCTCTGAAGATGGGGAACCTTTATATACATGGTCCTCTTTGTTTCAGGGACCATTTATTATCTCAAAATCATTTTCGCTTATGTCAACATAGAAAATACCATTCTGACATGGTCAATATGTCCATGAAATAGATATGTGTTTCACTAACTGACTCACTTTCAACTTATGATTGTATTTACCCTTGAAGTGTGTGTCTTTTGTAGACAAGACATGTGTGGCGCTAACTTTTGCTTATCTAATCTGATGATTTTGACCTTTCAGGGGGATATTTACATTCCCTCATTTAATATTCTTATTGATAGCTTAAATTTGTGTCTACCATTTTGTTGTATGTTTTTATGTTTCTCCTTGTAATTATGTGCATGTTGCTTCTTATTTGCCCTATGTAGGGTAAACTTTTTACCTGAATAATTGTTATTCCTCTGTTATTTCACTTTTAACCTATTCTTTTCAGTGTCTTCTTAATGCTCTTTCTACTGATTACAATATGTATCTTAACTTATTACAATTTATTTCAATACCATAGTCACTAATTGATAGGATATGAAACTTTTCTCAAACATTCCTTCTTTGCCTCTCTCTCTCCTTGTTGACCATGCTATCGTACACCTTTACAAGCTACATGCATGGCACAGAGCTAGATTTATTGGTTGTACAACCATACGGTTCTGTTCATTTTATATTTCATTTATACTTTCCCTGTTCATCATGATAGGTATTCTCTATCATATTTTTGAATTCATTGATTGACTTGCTCATTTAAATCTTCTGTTGAGGCCCTAGCATGAATTTTTATTTCTATTATTTTCTAATTTCCAGACTCACAGGTCTGGAAATTTTTTGTATATGACTTATATGTCATGTGTCAGATTCTCTATTCTGTGTGTCATTTTCATAAAACTTTCTTTTAATACTTTACAACTTGAATATTCCCTTCACTTTTAAAACGTATTCATGATAGTTGCCTCAAAGATTTCTCTATTCAATTCACCATCTGGGAATATTCAGAAAAAGTTACTGCTACTTGATTTTCCTCATCTCTCTGAGTATAAATCACACCTTATTTTTTGTGTGAATCTCATAACTTTTTGTTGAGTACTGTACTTTTCAAGTACAGCACTTCTGGATCCTGACTCTTCTGCCAGTGGTGACTGATTTTTTAATTTTTTTTTAAAATTTTGCCAGATTGGTTAGTAAGCATGTTAGAATAACTACACCAAATCCTTAAGGGTCATTAGTGGGCCTTTATAGCATAGTTATCAACCAAATATTGGCCAGAGGTTACATTCTAACATGCTGAAGACTCCCTGTGATGGTGGCTTGTGTGCAGGGGAAACTATGAGCTGTTTCCAAGATTTCCCAAGATTTTGATTCTTTCTAGGTTTCCTTAGAACTTCTTTGTAGGCATATGCTGGCTCTGTGACATGGGAGTATGTGTAGATCAGGGGACAATTTGGATTAGTCAGGTCTCTCCTTCTACCATGTGGTTTCAGGTAATTGAACTTAGGTTGTCAGGCTTGGTAGCAAGCATATTTATACTCTTACCCATGTTTCCAACCCTCAAATTTCTTATATCTTATATGTATCTTATTAAACTTCTTATGATATCAAACTTCTTAGCTGTGCACAACAAAGGGCAGTCACTAGGTTTGCCATATGACCTGTCTATCCAACTTTTGGGTATGCCTCCGAGGAGAATAAACAACATATCAAAGAAACACATACACTTCTCTATCCATTCACAATACAATAGCTACTACATAGAAATAGTTGAGGTGTCCACTAGGCAGATGGATGGTGAAGGCAAATGTGGTATGTATACGCAATGGATATTTATTTAGCTAGAAAAAAATCCTATTGTTTGTGGCAAAATGTATGGAATTGGAGGAAATTATGTTAAATAAAATAAGTCAAACACAGAAAGACAAATGGGGCCCATCCCTTTTCTACATATGACGAAACTCTATTAGACAAGCGAGTTCATTGGGTGTGTTGTGGCATGCTTGCAATGCCAGCACTCAGAGGTCAGCATCAGTAGGATCGCCCAAAGTTTGAGGTCAGGTAAGTGACATCGTAAATTCTAGATGAGCTAGGGCTATACTGTGAGAACCTAGCTAAACAAAACAAAACAACACACAAAAGGTTCAACCAAAGATCCGACCATAGAAAAAGTGCAGAATCATGATTAGAAACTAGAAAGGGTGGGGAGTAGGGAGACAGTGGGATATTATATAAAGGGCAAAAGAGAATAGTTAGGCAGGGTTGTTGACTTTTAGATTCTTATTGTTTTCTACTCACATCCCCCTTTCACCTGAGAAGTTCTTATTAAACTCCAGGTATATAAAATAAATATGCAAATAAAGTATTTGTTGATAATAAGCCATAAAGACATCTATTTAAAAACAATTCTTTGTTATTCTCTTAGTGACTATTCTTACTGCTGTGACCACATACTTGTCAAGGCTAATTTAAGGTTTATTTTGGTTCCTGATTTGAAGACATGCAGTCCATTATAGTGGGGTTAGATGGGTGGTGATGCCACTGGTCAAATTTCATTCCCACTCTGGAAACAGAAACATAGAATCCCTTTTTATTTAGTCTGAGATCCCAGTCTGGGATGTATGTTCCCTCCTCAGTTAAAATGCTCTGGAAACATACTCACACCAAGAAACATGATGCCTAGGTCATTCCAAATCCAGCTAAGCAGAGAAGGAAGAGTAATCTCACACATGTACATAAACTTTTTACTAATTTTTTAAACATGAAAGCAAATTTACCAGCTAATTAGATGGATGTACTTGTTCATTTTTTTGTAAAGAATTAAATCTTGGCAGGCTATAGAGCATATTCAATATTTTTCAGATTTGATTAATATTTTGAATTTATAATCAGCAATACTAAGAATGCTGCTTTGCATAAATATATATTACAATTTTGCAGAAGCCTGCTGAAGACTATTGGAAACTCGGTCTTAATCCCAAGCCAAAATTCACTTAATTTTTTTAATGAAACTCAAGCCAGCAAACCAAGCAGCAATTTGTAAAATTAAACACTCTAATATAATAATCCAAATATATGCTAATTTTACACATACTGAGTAATGATAAGCTAAAAGTATTAAAGTTTGTTTTCTGTAATTATGAGAAAAAGTAAACAATAAATGCAAAAAACTTTATGTGTACAATACAATAAAAACAATATAATTGGGTCAGTGAGAAGGCTCAGTGATTAGAAGTGCTTGCTGTATAAGCCTGACCATCTGAATTTAATCCCTGGAACACTTGTAAAGATGGGAGAGAAAATGAACTCTCCAAAATTGTCCTCTGCCCTCCCACTGATTACAAGCATGTGGTCCAACCAAGTATCACATCATGTGGTCCATACATATATATGTACAAACACACTAATAACAAAGTTAAAATGCACTTCAAAAGAACACTCCAGGGTCAACAAGATAGCTCAGCAGGTAAGGGCTCTTGCGGCTCCATCTGAAGACTTGAATTTGATTTTCAGGACCCACATTGTAGAAGGGGGAAATAGGTCCCCACAAGTTGTACCCCAACCTCCACAAGTGAGCCACAGCACATACTTGCCCTCTCCCATCAACAAATAACCGTCATGAAAAGAATTAAACAGTACAGTTCACGATATATAGTAGGTGCTTCATGCAGTGCTTGTTAGCACTGTGCAAAAGGACAGTGTTCAGAACCAAGGGACAGTAGTGCAATATAACATGAGTGGTAAAGTTTCCACAACTCCAACATTTATTGACATGATCCCTTGTGGTGTCATGACCCTCACTTTGTGAAACTGTGTTCTATAGCACAGAAGGACGAATATTTTACAATGATGTATTAAATATTTTATGATGAACGAGGTGAACTGAGTTTGAAGGTTTCTGACACAAAACAATAAGACTATGGGAAGCAGTATACAATGTATTCATATATTGAAACATCACACAGAGAATACTGTACATAACATGTATAGTTATTACATTAATTAAAATATTTTGTGTGAAAATATTCATATGTAAAAAAATAGGGTTTGGGATATGGCTCAGTGGTAGAACAACTGACTAGTGTGTTCAATGACCTAGGTTCCATGTTCAGTACCAGAGAATAATAATAGACTAAGTCAAATATGCTGCAGTGGAAGACAACAGTAGAAAGACTGAAGCTCAAGTCACGCTTGCTCTTTGCCTGTTTCCCAACCCTTCAGTTCTTCTAGAGACATGGCAAATTCAATTCAGTATAAAAGGACACACACACACACACACACACACACACACACACACACACACACACACACACACACGTGCACGCACGCACGCACGCACCAGTGTGCCACCTACCTGGAGAAGTAGAAAGATTGAAGGAGCACAGAGCATTGGTACCCTTCTATAAGATTCTGTGACAGAAATGTAACTAATACAACCACCATGCCCAAACCAAAATGAATGGGTTTGATGTAGCCAGGAAAAAAGCTATTTGGATGAGGTACATGAAATAAACAACAGAATGCATGCTAAAAACTTCTCCAAAGTCAGGATAGTCTGTTAAATGCACACAAAAGTACTAAGAGAGAATGCTTTCAAGAAAACTGGCACCTAAACATAGAATCCTAAAAGTAACCGACCTTAATCCCACAGGAATAAGCTTCTAATGATGAGATGCCAAGAAGTGGCACAATTTTGGCCACTGTTCTTAACTTGAGTTGTTCTAGAAGCGTGGCAGACCACTAGGGGTATTAAGTAAGAAATCGGTTGTGTGGTGCGTTGTTGTTGTTGTTGAAGTCTTGTTTCTTTTAAAACAATATTCATAAGCTCTATGTTGACAGATGAATTCTACCCAGTTTGCCTCTCTCCTGTGCTCCTCTTCCAGTGGCCTGCCCAGCTCTCCCCTCCACCTCCCTGCATGTGAAGAGACTAATTAAGAACAGACTGGCTCATGTTTCCAAGGGTGAGCTCAACTTTGGACTTTTACTCTAAAGCAGAAGTGAGTTTTCTTTATAAGGGTTTCCTGTTTTGGATCACTATTTATTCCCCCAAATTTGACGTAAAAACCGAAGGGATAAAGTCTAGATGGAAAAAAGAAAGGGAAAGAGGTAAATAACTCTTTACTGATTATTTAAACTTCAGCCCCAAAAGATCCCGTATCAATAGTACTTATTTTCTCGGCATTCACCTCTTCAGGGAACATTTCTGGAGTTGCCTACTCCAGAACTTTATCAGTGCTCTTCACAAACCTGTGAGTGGAATCACCTCCTTACTGTAGCAGCAGGGACATCTGTGGCTTGAGGAACTAAAGTAACCAGGTGACTTTGCTGGTTCAGATTCAAAATAGACTTTTTAGTCACCAGAACTGCTGCTCTTGCTACCAGTCTTGCAGCTGCCTTGCCAGTGGCAGTTGTTGTGGAGACTGTGCTGTGAGCTGTCAAAATATTAACAGAGGTATGCATTCTTGTCCATCAGAGGGCATTTCATTGGTCTAATTTTACCAGCCTATTTATTTAGTGACATAGAAGAAGTTGGCTCAGTATAGACAACGGGTGGTGCATTTGGCTCCTCGCCTAATCCGCCTCAATGTACTTTTGAAGATGCCACTCTCCAAAGCCACTGTTTTACTTACCGAGGAAGTACTGGGAGATTTCCCACACATGTCAGGAGAGAAGAAAACAAGAGGCTTGCTATTGTCATTATTGTTTAACATCTCACTGGGACATTGGCCAAACCAATTAGACAAAGGAAAAAAATGTTACAAAAATTAGAAAAGAAGAGATCAAACATTTCTACTTAAAATAATAGAATTTCACTACACCTGAGAATACATGAGTCAAATGAAGAAATACTACAAAACCCTGATATAAAATAAATAAGCAAATTGAATTCCTTTCTTATATGTAAACAGCTATTAATCAGAACATACAATGGCAGAGAAGATGACCATCTCACAAAACAAGCAAAATGATGATATACATATGTATGATTTATACCAAATATGTAAAGCCTACATGAGAAATATTTTTAATTTTATTTTTAATTAAAATGATATACCATTCCCCTCCTTCTTACCCTCCTAAGTATGCCCTCAGATCATGACCTATTTTTCTTAAAAAATAATCAACATTTAAAAATAAATGTACAACTATAACCTGCTGAATCTGCCTACTTGTATGTATGTGTTTTTAGGACTGACCACTTGGTACTGTGTCACATCCTTGGAGAAGACTAAGTATTTGCTCTTCTTTATTTGTAAACATATGTATTAGACACAATAAGATTTTAAGAAAGAAGGAAATAAATTAAGACCTGAACCATAGGCTGGCAAGATGGTTCAGTAGGTAAAGACTTGGTGACCTGAGTTAGATTCCCTACAGTGGAAGGAGACGACTGACTGCTGGAATTTGTTCTCTGAGCTCAGCATGTGTGCTCATATAACACAACAATAAATATAAAAACACCATTTAAACAGTAGGCCTGAACAAACAAAGAACATACCCTGCCAGTCATTATCACCAAATATCAATTATCCTTAAGCAAAATCGTAATTCTAACATAATATACAATATTTGTTGCCCAAAACTGGATAAGGCTATGGTGTACAGAAAAAAAAATAAGCAAACAGGAATAAAACAGGAGAATTGTATAAAAGAATGTAAGAAAGCATGTCATAACCTCACTAGATATTAAAACATACTTTAGAGCATCAAAAACTAAACTGTCATATTTGTGAATGTATGGAAGAGAATAAAAGCTTCAAATGAACCAAAGTACATATGTTTGTATTTTCTAAATGCAGCTTCCCAAATCAATAGAAGTAGAAATAAATCATGGGATTAATAATGTCTGAAAAGCTGGCTAGTCATTTGTGAAAAGATTAAGTTGAATAAGCCCCTCACATAATATATCAGGACAAAATCCAAATAGATCAAAGATTTAAGTTAAAAGAAAACCATTTAATTACTATACTGGCTGGTTTTGTGTGTCAGCTTGACATAAGCTAGAGTTGTCGGAGAGGAAGGAGTCTCAGTTAAGGAAATGCCTCTGTGAGTTCCAGCTGTAAGGCATGTTCTCAAGTAGTGATTTATGGGGGAGGGCCCATGGTAGGTGGTGCCATCCCTGAGCTACTGGTCCTGGAGTCTATATGAAAGTAGGCTGAGTAAGCCATGGGAAGCAAGCACCCCTCCATGGCCTCTGCATCAGCTCCTGTCTCCAGGATCCTGGCCTGTTTGAGTCTTTGTCTTGCTTCAGTGATGAAGAGCAATGTTGAAGAGTAAGCCAAATAGACCCCTTCCTTCCCCAACTTGTTTTTTGATGATGGTGTTTTGTTGCAGCAATGGAAACCCTAACTAAGAAATTACCAAAATCAAACTTTGAGGCAAATAAAGTGATTTAAACTATTACACACAATCCAGGGGCTAGGGCCAGTAAAATGGCTCTTTGCATAAAAGCGATTGTCACCCAACCTGATGACTGGAGTGTGATCTCCAGCATCTGAATCCACATGGTGGAAAGAGAGAACTGACTCCCATTACTGGTCCTCTGACCTCCACACCCTCACCATAGTTCTCTTTGTATCTCTTATACACACATGCACGCACATACACACACACACCAAATAAAACATAATAAAATCCAGAGACTATTTTTAAAATAATTGAGAAATTTAATTGTACAAAATAAAAAGTTTCCCATGAAACACACAATATAAGCAAAATTAATAGATGGAGGCCATATAGATGAAAATTTTTGTAATTAATATCAATGACATATGAGTAATGTTTGTGATTTTATTTATTTATGTACTTATTGGTTTGTTTGTTTTCTCATTTATTTATTTTGTTGTGCTAGGAATCACACCCAGAAGTTCACATATGCTAGACAGGCACTTTATAACTGGGCTACACATTGTTTAACTTAAAAAACAAATGTTCCAGCCGGGCAGTGGTGGCGCACGCCTTTAATCCCAGCACTCGGGAGGCAGAGGCAGGAGGATCTCTGTGAGTTCGAGGCCGGGCTGGACTGATAGACTCCAAAACAATACAAAGAAACCCTGTCTCGTAAAAAAAAAAAAAAAAAAAAAAAACCAAATGTTCCTAAATGTGAAGGAGGAAAGATAATAAAGTTATTTCAAAGGCCCACACTCCTAAATGGAATTAACGTGCACTAAACATTTTAATGTGAATTAATTGAAGTCTGGGATTATGCTGAGATTTTTTTGTCACATTCCAGTCTGAACATTTTTGTCCAGACTGTGTAAAACCTATGGCACTCTCTTCCATTGCTTTGAGGACTGCAAATCATACAAGCACTGTATTATTTGCTGCACTTCAGAACGAAGTACTCTAGACTGGGTGATATAAATAACAGAAATTCATTTTCTTATAATATC
The DNA here is from genome assembly GCF_017639785.1 of Mesocricetus auratus. NCBI lineage: Eukaryota > Metazoa > Chordata > Mammalia > Rodentia > Cricetidae > Mesocricetus > Mesocricetus auratus. The sequence continues at coordinate 99,675,901 of NW_024429188.1, read as the reverse complement.
AGAAGTGGAAGTCTGAGCTCAAGGTTTTTACAGGATTTCAGAGATGATGTCGCAAGGCTTCTAGGTGTCCATGTCCTCTTCTCATGCTTTGAAATTCTCAGTGTATTTCTGTTCTCATCTGGATCAGAACTCACTTCAATAACCTTGCTTGAACTTAGTGACTCTTTACATTCTCTTTCAGCTCAACCCCATCCCCAAATTTCTGGAATGATTGACTTTTTGGGTGACAATTCAGACAACAGTCCTTAGGAAAGGAAACCTAGAAATGATGAGTGAAATTAACGTGGCATTACTTTTGATCAGCAACCCCACTTCTGGAGACCTGTTAGAGAGACAGACCTATAGTCACGTAAAATAACATGTATGGCGGTATTTATTTCAGCCCTGTTGCAGCAGAAAGAAAGATTTCAGAGCAATCGAGTACACAGTGGTTTGTCTACACAATTCCAAACGCCACTGTGGAAAGAAAGGAGGAAGCTGTAGGCACTGCCGACGGAGATCTATGGACTGTGAGGTAGGAAAGGCGAGGGGCGAACAGCATAATAGCCTGCTGTCTACATAGAAAAATACATTTGGGTTAGCTTGCATGGTATTTGTAGAAACAATGAATGTAAAACAACTGCAAGAAAAGGGATGGAGCGATTTGATTATTGTTAGGGATATGTAGCGTTGGATGAAGCAGGCAGGGGTAGAAACGAAGCTTTGTGTATTTTCTTGGCTGTATGATTTTCATTTCTAAGTTAGGGACATTCAAAGCAATTGAAAGCACATATGTGACATATATGGATAAAGGATATCTAAGGATAAGGGTATCAGCTTTCATTTGTAAATCAGGTGAATTCAAAATAATCAAGAGAATATTATTTTTAAAGTGTAAAGCAGAGCTAACGTAGCTTCTCAGCTCAGCCAATGGAATCTCTAGATTCTGAGAATGGCTATTCTCAGCTTCTCCAAGTTTCATCAAGTGTTTCCAAATCGCTCTTTTGAAGAAAAGAGGACCACAATTACTTCCTCGCTGTTTTCTTTTTCTTTACAGAAAGGCAGCGTGTTTAAAGTCCAGTTGGATTTCACGTGGACCAAAGAGAAGACTGCCCGGATGCTATTGATCCCCAGCACTCAGCAGTGCAAACGCCCTTGGGTGTGCTTTACTTCAAGCAAATAGAAGTGGGCCCCGCTGAAAGTAGGGATGCCTGGCTGGGGGTGGGGGGACCCAAGTGCTCAGCATCCAGCTGGGAGTGAGATTCCTGGAGAAAGCCCCCTTCCTGTCACAGCACCCACAGCATTCTGATTCTGCTCGCAGCTCAACCGCCTCGCTGAGGATGCTTCATTTAAAAGTGCAGTTTTTGGATGATTCCCAGAAGATTTTTGTGGTTGATGTAAGTGGAAATCACGTCGCTATTATTCCTTTATTATTCATTCAATAATGGACATTTGTGGACAGCCCATTAGCCAGGGATGTTATGTCTTCTTTAGAACCGAATGAAGGACTGTGGTTTTTAGATTTGGAAAATAAGTCTGTATTTAATGTCACGATGTGGCTCATGTTTTCCCATTAACCTTTCTTCTAGAACATGCTCTCTTTTCTCAAGGGACATTGAAAACAGATTTGAAAAATATGCTAAATATTTGTGAAAAGGCAGCAACTTAGTTCTACTAACCAATAAAGCATTATTGTTCATTGAAATATTTATCTGTTAGTCTGAGGTGGGTTCTGAGGGAAATGAGAGGGGAAAGCTGCCTTCCTTCTCTGAGGAAAACCTATGGGTTATGGGGGACAGAGTTACAGTTCTAAAGAGAACTTCAGGAAGCAATGACACGAATGAAGGAGAAAAATAGGATAAGTGGCGATTTAGTTTGGTTTAATACTTAGAGTTCAGAGTTCTTAATATAATTTCTAGCTACAGGATGATTGCATACAATTATACCTCATCTCTTCGACAAACAACAAATCTAGTTCTCAAGCTCTAGCATCCTAAGATCCGTGCAATTTGATGTCAGGATTTTTATTTGAGCACTTTGAAAAGGTCTACTTTTCTTTTTATTGGAAGCCAAAGTGTTGTTTCCTGTGATATTTACATAAGCTACTAACAAGGAACAAACAGTTCATTTTCCATGAAATTCATACAAGGACGTTGTGTGCTTTTTTTCCTTTTACACATATACTGACAACGACTCTAAGCTCAGCCGTGATGCATGGTGTGAGGGCATCCCATTTTTCCAGTGAAGATTTCATTTTGATTTGAATCGTGTTATGTTGGTGATGACTTTCTGACTTCAGCTACTATTTTGCTGTCTCTTCCTTTCAGTTTTCTGTGCAAAAGGCATTTCTAGTTCCACGCACCTGAATAATTTGTTTTGTAGCAAATGGATTCCATTAGAGTTATGGGGCACTTCCTATTCTTTCTTGGAAGTATATTTGAGGGGTGGAAAATGTCTTTTGAGTAATTTGTCCATTTGCAAGCTGGTGGTGGACTGGTACAGTGCTCCAGAACCCAAATTACTGAGCTGTATTCTAAGGATATTGCTTTAGGCTAAGTTTTTAATAGATACTTCAGGCGTCTCAAAGAGAAATCCTTGACAAAAAGTGACAGAAGAGTTTTATGAATGTGAAGTTCTAATTCAGAGCCAATTATATGGGGAGTGGGGAGAACGGCTGTGTAGCTGCA